>NC_052065.1:43608106-44239643 GCF_903992535.2 Arvicola amphibius
TTTCTCCTGCCTAGTTATTGGCTGTTCAGCTTTTTATTAGACCAATCAGGTGCCTTAGGCAGGCAAGGTGAAACAGATGCAACACATCTTTTCAAAATTAAGCACACATCCTTACATCGTGAACAAATGCAGCATGAACGAAAGTAACACACATTTATACACCAAACCCTTCTAGCTCTATGTTGAAGAAATATTTTAACCACCTAGTTTTCTAAAGAATAGAGGGAAAGATGGGCATGGTCATGCACTCCTTTAATCCTGGCATGCAAGAAGAAGTAGGTGGTTCTAAAGGCTGTCCTGGTCTACAAAATGTGAGTTATGGGACAGGCAGGCTTATATCACAGACACTGTCGCAAAACAAAACAAGACAAAAACAACAGAAGAAGCCGGGCAGTGGTGGAGCACACCTTTAATCCCAGCACTCGGGAGGCAGAGGCAGACGGATCTCTGAGTTCGAGGCCACCCTGGTCTACAAGAGCTAGTTCCAAGACAGGCTCTAGAAACTAAAGGGAAACCCTGTCTCGAAAAAAAAACAGAAGAATGGGGGGGAAGGGGTGTACTTATAGTGGGTGAATATATTTCTCAATTTGACACCTTTATTCAGACAAACCTACTTGTCTATAACATCTTTTGCTGAAATTATCCACAGCATTTTATCAACTTAGATTTTTGTACTGTATCCTTTTCTAAATGTTTGTATTATAAAAAAAGAAAACCAGTAATATGATTATAAGGATTGTTAAACAATAGCAGTAGATATAATAAACATTATTTTTAAATAGTGTGATAATATACCCTAAAAGTCTGTGATAAATTTAATGAATGATCTAAAATACAACATCAAATATACATAATGTTTACATAATTTTATTGTTCTATCGCTGTGTTTATGCTGTGCAATAAGGAAGAAAGATATTGACAAGACAGCATCATATATGCAACCAAAATATATATAGATTTCTCTTAAAAGTTGTTCCTTATAAAACTAAACTTAGCTTCAGTTTTTAGTCTTTGACAACTAATTCCATTCAAGTCACCACTGGGATATTCTAAATAATTTGATTTAAATTTTGTAGCAAATATATTTTCCGAATTTCCACATTTCGTGTGCTCTTTTCCAAGAAGTCCGTCTTTGCAATGTTTGAACTGCCTACAACTTTCTTGATACTATGTTAAGGTAGTCCGAGGATATACAGCCACAAGTCACACCAGCTTAACGAACAATGTGTTTTGGTTTTGTTGTTGTTGTTGTTGTTTGCTTTTTTTGTTTTCAATTTCTTTAACTTTATTTTATGTGCATTAGTGTGAAGGTGTCATATCCTTGGGACTGGAGTTACAGACAGTTGGGAACCACCATGTGGGTGCTGGGAATTGAATCTGGTCCTCTTGAAAAGCAGCCAGTGCTCTTAACAGCTAAGCCATCCCTCCAGCCCCAACGTGACTTGTTTCGAATGTTGAAAAATGATGTGCACTTATTGTCAAATGTTACCTTTAATTTTGTCACAAATGATCAAAATATATTTGATTTATATTTTTTAAAAGGTGTGTAAGTTCAGTCGTGATTTTTTCCAGAACCCCAAAAAAGAAATAATCTTTTTATTATTTCCTACCTATAGCCTGAAAATCCAACCATTATGCATGGTGTCCATTGTTATTATTTGTCTAAATTAAATCTACCATTAGTGATATACTAACTTCTAACTGGTCTCCCTAATTCCATTATACTTTTCTGATTGCCTCACTCAGCCTACATGTTCTACCATGTGTGTTCCCCACATAGGACTCAATTAATTCTTGCCTGTCTGCTGTACTATAATAAAGCACCAGAATTAAATAAGACAAAAGAAAAGTTCCACCTAACTATACCCAGGGCTTTGGGATTACAAAAAGATTTAAAAAAAAAAAAAAACCTTTTAGCAAGTTTTTACTAATTTCTCTTTTTCCTATTGTAAATGTTTTAATTGAATATTTTCAGATATTTCTTGTACTAGGCATCAGAGGTCTACAATGCCTACTCCTGAACCCCAAGAATATGTAGCCCCAGTTCTCTTATTAGAAGAAATATTCATGAGACAAATAGAGCCTGGAGCCTAAGATGAGTCCTAAAAGGCTAGGAATTGTCTTCAGCTAACCTGGGAAACAAAGCGTAGTATGTTCTGTAGCAAATGAAAATGGTCATTCAGAATGTTTAACTTACAAAGAGAAAAATGAAAACAATCTTTGGAAAAGAAATTAGATATTTTTAAAAGATGCTAAATGCCATTCATCACTAGAGAAATATAAATCAAAGCTACAACGAAGAAGGGTTGAGGCTATAGCTAATAGACAGAGTATGCAAGTGTATGCACACTGCCCTGTGATTGATCCTCCAGGACATGCACACACAAAACCAAGAGCCTTCCCATGATGAAATATCATAGTACATCCCTTAGGGTGACTATAACAAAAAGAAATGTGGAAAAAATATTGGTGAGGATGTCTACGAATTGGAATCCTTGTGCATTGCTTCTGGAAATGAAAATTGAGATAACACTATGGGAAACAAATTGATGGTTCTTCACAACACTAAATGTAAAATTGTCATATGATCAAGCAATTTTACATTTAAATATATACTCAAAAGAATGGAAAGAGAAAACTCAAGTATCAAGCAGATACTTACATATCAGCATTCAAAGAGTTATTGTTCACAATAGCAAAAGTGGAAACGCAACTGTTTGTGACCATATAATTGGATAAGCAAAATATGGTTTCTACACACAATAAAATAATATTTAACCTTAAATTTTAATTTAATTTAATTCTAATATATAGCATACCTGAAATTTGAAGACATTTTGCTAAGTAAAGTATGTCAGATATAAAAGGATAAATCTTCTAAGATTCCGTTCATGTGAGGTACCTAGGTAGTCATATTCAGAAAAAGAAAGCAGTTCGCAGCTACCTAAGGCTTAGATGAGGGATTATCAGTAGAGAGCCACAGAGTGTCATGAATAATTTCTGTTAGTTAATGAAAACCTTGAGGAAATGGATAGAAGGGATGTTTCACAGCATTATATGCCTAGTGCTACTGAAGTGTGCACTTTATGATTAAAATGATAAGTTTAATGTAGGATACTGCCACATGGATGTGATGGCACACATCTGTAATCACAACCTTCCAGAGAAGGAGCAGGAGGATCATGAGTTTCCTGGGCTACATAGCAAGACACCACCTCAAAAAAAACAAATCCAAAAAAATCATGGTATATATTTCATATTATTTAATTAAAAGTCAAAATAGTAAATTCTGGATTTCGTTTACTTCTACGCTAAAGGTGTACTGATAACTAGGAATAAGATAGAGGAATTAGCATTTATCCTTAGACAAGAATTTTCTCTGCGCTTTCAAACACGCTATGATTTACTTTCTCCAGCTGGCTGTAATAAATGAGTACAATTTGTAGAGATTAATTAGTATATTTGTGAACTGTTCCCAAATGCTAAAATGAAAATATAAAACTACAAAGTGCATTATTATTTATTAAAGAGATATAGTTTACAAGGTTCTTTCAGATCAGCATTGAAATATAATTGGTCAATTTCACCCATAATTAGCCAATTTAGCATGGAGTTATTTTTTACTTGGTATATTTTGTTTTATGTTAGTCATATTTTTTAAACGAATGGCTTTTTGCTACCATTTTCACAGTTTCTCACAAATGGTAAAATGCCTTTTAACTTTAATGCACTAGAATGGCTAAAGTCTCTTTTCATAAGAAAAACTCTCAAGAAGTTATCTAAAGATATGCTTTTGACTGATTGAAAATTTCTTAATTATTTGTGTACTAAAATATGTGAACTAGATAGTATATTAGATATAGAGGATGCATTTGATTAGTGCCCAGGCTATCACCAAAGTGTAGCAAAGGGTAGATAATGGAGCTAACACTAAAAATGAATGCGTATTAATACCAACCTCAAAAGGAGAGGTCATATATCAGGGAATTCTAGAAGGAGGAAATTTATCAATGAGGGACTAAAAAGAACAGTGTGAATAGTACTAGAGAAGAGAAAACTCATTAAACTTTCTTGTTGGTGCAAATTAATTAAATGGGAGCCCAGGGAAACAAATACCAGAAGGTTTTTTATGAAAGCCAGGTGAAAGGTGATGGTTCTCAAACCAAGATAATATTATCATGTAGATGAACAGTATGGCACCGTTTGGAAAGACAATTTTAAAGCTTATTATTAATGTGTGTGTGTGTGTGTGTGTAAGACTGACTCTGTCACAGCACATATGTGGAGGTGTGAGGACATCTTCACAGAATTGGTTCTCTCCTTTTAGCTGTACTTGGGTTCCAGGTATTACGTTAGGTTTCCAGACTTTTCCAGCAAGCACTTTCAGCCTTGGAGTCATCTCTCCAGACCCTCGGGAGACATTTTGAAGTTAAAATTCCTTAGAGCTTGAGCATAAATAACATAAAAGAAATTGTTAACAGAAAGAAAAACATGCAAAAATCACATCAAGATTTCTGGGCAATGAATAATCAGTGATTTTTTTACAGTACAAATGGGAGAACTGAGAATAAACAAATTTGAAGTGTTGATTTGGCTGCAGATTTCTGAGATAGAGATGATTTATGACACGCTATAATCACTGTCAAGAAGAAGTCGGGTCTGGGTCGAAGCTGTTGATTCAGTATTAGTTGTATAACTAGCAACTGTAACTATGGATGTTCAGGGGGTAAATTTTAAAGTTCTTTCCCCTTTGAAATACAGGTGCTGTACTAAAAATAAAGATGAACATTTTGTATTTGTGTGCGTGCAGGTATATGTGCCTGTGCACATGCAGAGACCGGAAGAGAACATTAGCGTTGCTCTAGCTCTCTCACTCCCCCGCCTTATTTCTTCAACACAGTGTCTCTCACTGAACTTGGAACTAGGCTGGCAGCCAGCAAGTTCCAGTTACTGTCCCACAAAGCAGTGGGTTTGCAGGTGTATATATGTGGTCTTAAATGATGAACCAACTTTTCAGCTCAAATAAAGTCTAATTTTGACATTTAAAAATTTAAGAACCTGGAAAGATATGCACCAAAATTAATATAGTGAGTATAGTGTAGCAGAGCAGACTCAAAGACATCTGAATTTCATCTCCATCATCTATTAAGCAGCAATTAAAATAATTTTAACCATTGCTAATTCTGAATTGTGAGAGATATTAACCAAAATTTGTTATGTTGTACTCTATTTTTTTCATTTCTTCAAACTCTTGATACAGAACTAATGTTTTTAAATACATTATGATAAACAGCTGGATGTCATTGGTGCATTAAATACCTCACCCTACTTTGCTTGTTTAGCAGGTATCTTCTTTGAGAGATACCTTTGATTAAGAATGCTTTATACTTCATCAGCTGCAACTTAATTGAAAAAGGATCTGATGGGCTAGTAAGTTGGCTCAATTGGTAAAGGTGCTTGGTTCCCAGTGATGAAATCCTGGTAGCCTGTCCTGCATCCCTGGAATCCATAGAAAGGGTGAAGGTAAGAAACACTTCCACAGAGTTATTCTATGACCTCTACATGTGAGCCATGGCTCACTTGCCCTATGTTGTACACACATACACAATAGTAACTGTAATAATAATAATAATAATAATAATAATTGTTATAATAATGAGAAGAAAAAGATTTTTTTTTTTGGTTTTTCGAGACAGGGTTTCTCTGTAGCTTTGGAGCCTGTCCTGGAACTAGCTCTTGTAGACCAGGCTGGTCTCGAACTCACAGAGATCCGCCTGCCTCTGCCTCCCGAGTGCTGGGATTAAAGGCGTGCGCCACCGCCGCCCGGCGAAAAAGATTATTAAAAGTGAAAAATATGAAGTTTTTATTTGATTTTATGTGTATTAATGGTTTTCAAACATGTATATATGTGCACTCTGTGCATGCTTGGTGCCCATGGAGGTCAGAAGAAAGCATTGGACCCCTGGGACTGAATGGTCATGAACCACCATGTGGATGCCAGGAATTGAACCCAGGTCCTCTGCAAGAATAAAAAGTGCACTTAACCACTAAGACGTCCCTCCAGTCCCTAAAAAAGATACTTTAAAGAGGCAGGGAGGGAGCAGACAAAAAATGTAGAGCTCAATAAAAATAGAATTAAATTAATAAAAAATAAAGATAGCTGTTAGGCTGTAGGCCTGGGTGGTAGCTGAGCTGGTCAGTCCAGGCCACTGGGACCACCTACCTCAAGCAAGGGGAAGAAGTCAGCCCTCTTCCTACATCCTTGCTCTCAGGGTTGGTGCATCCTCGTCTGTGGGTGGGGAATGGGACCATCTCTCCAGAGTGCAGTAGCCAGCTCTAGAGCCCGAAGGAGCTCAAGAAAGCACTGGTCTCATGGAACAATACCAACAGGATCTCTATAACTGAGGGAGGACATGGGATGTCCCAGAGGAGCTCTGCTGAGGATTCAGTGATGATCATGTACCAGAAAGCAGACACCTTGGACCAGATCAGTGACTCATTGCAGTGAACACTTGCTAGTAAAGCTGATAAGACAAAAGGGTACACTATGTAACACACTGAGGCTCCCAAGGAAAGCAGAACTAATGAAGAGTTGTTGGAGAGTCAAGAAAGATAGAGAAATAAAGAGTTGGTTTGATTGTTGTTGTTTGTTTTGTTCTTATTTTTGTTTATTTGCTTGCTTGTTTGTTTTGTTTTCTTTTGTGGGTGAGATGATGCAGGGATGAGCGGAGGATATGGGGAAAATAGTAGGTGAGCAGAATTGGAGTACATGATGTGGAACTTCCAAAGAATCAATAAAGAAGTTAAATTTTGAAAAAGTAGTTGTTATCTAGAGACTTGTCTAATACTGGGAACCTATTATAGTTACATTACAATTATTTTATTTTCATCTTTTCCTTGTTTCAGTTGGTATAATTTTAAAAAGATTTTCATTACTTTTTTAGTGTTATGTGATATGTATATGTGTCTCTATGGGAACATGAATGCAGTGGGGGCCACAAGCACTGAATTCCCTGGTTCTGAAGTTATAGGAAGTTAGGAGCCACCTAATTAATATTGGTGCTCGGAACAGAACCAGTGTCCTCTGGAAAAGCAGTATACTCTAAACTGCGGAGTCATCTCTCCGGTTCTTGATTTCTTTCTCATTTTTTCTTCTTTAATACTTTTGAGGCAGAGTCTCATGTGGCACAGGCTGGCCACTGGCTTACTAAGGAGATGGGAATAACCATGAACTTCTTATCCTCCTGTTTCCACTTCCCAAGTGCTGGCACAAAATATGTACACAATCACTTGTGATTTATGCAATACTGACAATAGAGGCAAGCACTCTACATCTGAACCATACCTCTAGGCTCAATTTTTGTCATTTCTGTTTCTTTATCATTATTTACTAATTTGTTCTCTGTGTTCCATCTATAGAAGTGCCTATATAGAGCTTATTTCTCATTGTTATATGCTTATGGTTTCTAACATTTCTATTTGCTGCCTCCTTACTGGGTCCAGGTTGTGTTGGAATTATTGATCTGATCTTTCGGATCATCTCCCTTACTACTGAACAATTCAACATAATTGGTTATTTTTTTCATTTTTCTTGTTTTCAGATATGGTAGCTTGTGCCTTTAATCCCAGTACTCCAGGCAGAGGCAGGCTGATTTCATGAATTTGTGGCCAGTCTGGATTACATTCCTAAATGCTCAGGTTTTGTACCATGCTGGAGTTGCCTGTCCCCAGATTTTAGGATGGCTGTTGGTTGTCCTGTCACACCGTTTCTCAGAGAGACTGATAAAACGTCATTCATTTGTCTGCCAAGATGTTTTCTTGCTCTAACTCTAAAACCTGTTCTTTATCTCTCTACATCTCCAAGTTCCAAACTGAACTTTAGTAAGTTTTTAAGTTAATATTTGTAAGCTTCCCCCTCATAGCAAAAGTAATGAATGGTCACTGTGGGAAACAGAAAAAGATAAAGAAACAACTTTCAGTTTCTTATAACCACCCAGACACCTGCTGTGGGCATGTTGATAATATCTCCCTCCATAGTTTAATGTCCTAAGAAAGTACAGGAGACATTTTATTATGATTCTATAATGTTATGTCATCCCTTTTGTTGAACAATACAAGTTACAGTGAAAAACAAAGGTCTCTAACTTCTTGCTTTACCACTTGAAAGCAAATGTAAGCTTTCTTCTGAAGTGGGATACTCTTGCTTAATATCAGGGAGACAAGTAAGGCCACCACAAATTCAGCTTTCACCTTGATAACAGGTAATTTGATAGCTCTACAGACCCCGTAACATTGCTTGACTCGGGTTCACAGAATGTGATGGGAGTTTTTCAAGAATTCCTCTTGAGATAGCATACAGTATTGGTTTCATCCTCCCTCATCACATCCTGCCAAAGCCTACAGTCCTTGAAACTTCTGGACAGCGATTTGTCTAATATTGAAAAAGTGTCCCTTCCTCATTGCAGAAGATTTATCACCTCTTTTTGGTTTGCTGCACTAATGACATAAAATGATCTCACTGAATAAGAAATGAACAGAAGATCATCGAAACCAAAATCATCCCAGGCAGTTTTGTAACAAAGCACACTGACATATTTAAACATGGAGTACAACCTCCAAGTTTCATCCTTAGATGAGATACCACAAAATTTGTATAAGTGAGTCCAAAATCTAAGCCACATTATTTTAAGGTAGGTCAGTCTCTTGCACAAAAATTAGTTTTGTTTTCATATATCCATTTCTAGTTGTTTTAATTATTCACTATTTCCTTGTGTGGACACATGAATATGATATCAAGTTGCTTGCAGTGCGCATCATGTTCTCATTAATCATTTTCTAAATATCTAAACAACTTACTTGCATCGTCCCCCCCCCATTTTTAAAGATAGTAAGTAACTGGATTCTTTTCAGTTCTTGAGTTACAAGTATCTGGACCACAGTTTTAATTTATATTTGGCTATTCTGAGCTAGTTTTCATGTGTATTTCTAGGACCGATGTTCTCTTTTTTTTAACCTTTAAAGTAAAAGTTTTTAATTCTTTTGAAGTCAAAGTACAACAGTTCTACTCTAAAGCTTCCTCTAAAAAAAAATAGAAGCAAGTCTTCATCTGTAGTAATTAACTTTGACAGTGTAGGCTCAGGAGTGATTCACAAACCTGTAGTTTGTGCATCAGCATTCCTTATTATTCTAATTAAAGTGGAACATTGTGCCCTCACTAATCATTAATGGGTTTTCATTTTGTAAATGACATTTGCAGAAGTTAAAACAGCGAGTTCATGTGAAGTCCACAGGCAACAGTGTTGAAATTAGCATCACCATAGCAACAGCCTTCCACCATTAGCATTCAGGGCAACAGGAGGTGTTTTGTTATATTTTGTTTTAAAAAAATACAAAAACGAAAATACAGGAAAATAATCTTCAAAGGAAAAGCTCACTGGAACTCTCTCCAAAGATATTTGTGTTTCTTGTGTGTATGCATACTATACTAGCTCTCAGAGTCTACGCAGAAATTTTTCATTTGCAGCATGGATCGTCTCCTTTCCAAATTTGTGTTGTGCCTGGTAGACTAGCTGAATTTCAGATCCTCCTCCAGCTGTCCATGTCAGACCTGCTGAGCAGCATTTATTCAGTGCCAACCTGCTGCTCACCAATGCTATCTCCTGTGTGGCTCCAGAGAGTGTCTTCATGAAAATACTTAGTTCAGTTTAGAAGCATTATATGTATTCATGATGTTTCTGTTTAATTCATTAGAATAGATTTATGCTGTTAGGTTCTCCAGCTGACTCATTTAGGGAAAAAAAACACTGTGTTGTAGATATGGGTTAATGATCATTATCATTCATCTTTAGATAATTTTTAAATGAGTCAAATATAGACCAACATCACCTTAGTGGAGTCTCAAGCAATGGCATCACCATTATTACTATGAGTATTTGCATGTATGGTTAAAGCTATTTGAAAAATTCTTAATAGTGGCATATCTAGCATTATGGTTTTCTTAGTGCTAAATTACATAAAAAGAGCACCATATTGACCTACCAGCTGCTTCAAAATCACACCAGTAGTAGGTAATTATGAAATTCAAATGAAGTTTCATTTATTATACAAAAATGTCATCGCTCAAGCCTAGAAGTGTTGCCCCAAGCTTAAATGCAGGCTGGTATGCATGCATCTCTTTTCAAAGTGAATCATAACTGTCTTCCCCATTCCACAAGTAAGAACTAGAAGTTGTGCATTCCTCCCTGGTACCTAAAGGCAAGCCCATGCTGGTCCACACTAATGAAACAAAATGGAGCAAGGAAAGGGCTGTCAGTTAGGAATACACCCACACTATTATCAGTTATATCTCATAATGGAGCTAGCTTTCTAGATAACTTGAGCCACTTAACCAACAATCTGTGACCCAATATTTTGATTATATTGAAAGGCAGCAACTCCCAGAAGCCATGTACCAAAGTGTATACTAAAGTAAATCTACCCCTAATAGTTGTGGCCAGGAAAGAATGATTACATATTTTCTATCTGTCAGGATATTGTTGAGAGACATTGCCAACCAATCTGATATCTATATTCCTACTCAAACTTGATAGGCGGGAATGCATGAATTGTTCTGAAAGCTATTTTCATTCTTTCAATACCAGTTCTCACTAGCCTTCTTTTTCTTTGTCTTTGGGGCAAGTCATAGAAGTTTGTTTTTTATTCCAACAGATCTCAAATGCCATAAACTGATCATAACCCCATGGAATAGCCCCTCAAATGTGTTATATGTCTTCTCAACATTCCTTTGTTTTCAGATTTGCTACTCTGGTTCTTGTTTCTTTCAGCCCAGCCCACTCTTACAATGTCCTAACACACACACTACCACCACCTTTCAAAGGTGTGTTGAATTTCAGGTGTATCTTGTTTTGCCACTATGTGAAGAACATGAGGTATAAACTGACACAGAGCCCACGGAGATAGAATATTCAACCACTGACTTCATTTTCACAGATTTTTCGCCATGTTTCTAACAAGAAGTTCCCCCACTTGAGCTATTAACGTTTATAAGTGACCATGTTTGGCATATTTACTGTCGGGAACAGGACAGAAAATTAAGTTTAAACTCTAGCAAAGATAAATATTCTAAAGAGGAGATTACTGGAGAAATGCCAAAACAGATGTTGTGACCTAGAAACTCAAAGAGTTAATAGAGATACTGACCCTACGTGAAGTCTGGTATTCTAAGGTTTAATCCAATTTAGAGCTGTGCCAATCGGTGCACAGTCTAAAACTTAAAAAAAAAATACTGAAAGCTCAGAAATGTCATGACTGGAAGAAAATTCCAGCAATCGTATTATGAGTCAGAGTGTGTATGACTTGACACCAGGAATATTGAGTAAAATCTATGTGAGCAATGATTTAAGTTATTAGCCCTGTTCGTCGCTCCCACCTGTCCAATGATAATTCCTTCACTGAGCTCAGAGTACTTCTTTGAAACATTAGGACCCGCTCATCTGCTTTTCAACAGAATTTTAAAAGGTGCCTATAAAATATCTTTGTTCTGGAAATCACAGTCTCTTGACCCACTGTGAAGGGAGCAATAAACTGTTTTCTCAAGGGACTCTTTCAATGTACTTCAGGTCTCCATAAAAATCGTCGTGACACACTTGTCATCCTCAAGATTCAAAAAATAGGTTGGCATTAGCTCTTAGAAAATGGAAAAAGTTGAACTTTTTCTATGATAATTTTAGTACTTTTTCACAGCCACAAGCCCTTAAGCTATTAGTCCTACTTTAGATGCCATAGTTATGGATAGTTATAGAATTTAGAGTTCCGTTTAAAGGACTGTTCAATTGTACTGGCAGTCATTCTGATATTCCCATGGTAGAGTTCAAATGAAACTATTCCAGACCAACAAGAATCTATTCTTTCCTCATTCAGAAAGGAGATTTTGCCTGTATTTATGGATACTGCATGTACCATGTTTAATGCCCCAGAGAATGTTTCTCCACAGCAATTCTGTTCTTGAAGCCTTGATATATACTAAGGCAGATACTGAGGAGTTAGTTACCAAAGTGTTTAATGTTTCTCATTGAAAAAAAAAAAAGGAAAGAAAAAAATAAAAACAACTTGCTACTCCTATCTAGAGACCATGTTTTCTAGATATTACCACCTGGAATGAAACCTTTTGAAAGCTCAGAGAAGGCTCATGAATGTATTACATCACAAGGCTAAATTCCTTTTATAAATGTATTCTCAAAGTTCATAACTGAGAACTTCCTATTCTTTGAGTAGCATATGGGTCTTATTTTTAGCACTTCCTCTCTCAAACGCAGTGACCAAAAACGTCATAATCCATTGCACATATCACCAATACATAATACTTGAAAACTTAGAGTGTTTCTTAGAAACATAAATATCCAATTCATAACAAACACTATTGATATAAACCCAAATGCTAGAAACTTGAAAAGAATCACCTAAATCTTGGTGTGGTGACTGTTCTGCAATGCCAACACACAGAGGAGCCAATTCAAGATCAGCTTGGGCTTTATAGTAAGAGCCTATATAAAAAGTAAAACATCCAACTGTAGTAGCGTAGACAAATAGAATATGCTGATGAGGTGGAGGGATGAAGAACGCCAGCAGGAGGCCAGCCTGGGCTACACATTTGGTTGATGACGTAGCTCAATATTAAATCACTTCCTATGCAAGCCAGAGAACTCAAGTCTGAATCTCAGGAACCCACACAAATGCCAGGCAGATATGGTGCCCAGCTTGTAATTTGAGCTCCTGAAGGTAGAAAACAGGAGATCCCTGGAGCAAACTGGCTAGCAAGAATATGTGTGGTTTCAAACATATTCAAGAATATCAGGGTTTCACAGAGAGACCCTGCCTCTCCAAGTGAAAGAGAAATCGAGGAAGTGTTGCTGACATCAACCACAGAGCTCCACACCTTCGTGTACACATGTGTGCACTTACTCACTTACACACATAAACATGAAAAGAAGAAAAATAAATAAAATAGAATCACTAGATCAGCACTGTTCAGCCAATACTGTCTCACTCAGAATAGGAATCTTATGCTGGAGCTCCATTTAAGAAAAGAAAACCAGGACACCATAATCCAGGTATTCCTTGCTTTTCTTCAGTGGTACCATTCTGACTTTATCATTTAAGGAGTTAGATACCCTCCAGAAGTTACTACTGTGATTTTGAAACCGTGTCCCTCAACTTATCTCTGATAAGTCTATGATGTGTCAGCACTGCGGCATCTACAGTCAGCTAATTAGACTCCAGAAATCGGTGTACTCAGGTATAAAAAGATAAAATCATGAGATGTAAGAGCAGAAAAAAAATTGATATAATCCAACCCAAAGCTTCATCTTACTAAAGATAAGAAATTGAAAAATATTTCCAACTGGATATGCAGAGATGGAGAGTAATTTGAATAATGTAGCTAACCTGTCATTAAAAAGCAGATCTTAGGATAACTGCTTCCATGGTCTTTATAGAATGATGCAACCATCCATATAGAAGTCATATGCAAATAGGAAATCAATGCCGTGTGCTTACATAGCACTTTATAAAACACTTAACTTCCACTGTCCCATTTGATTCTCATACTCCTGAAAGGAAGATTTGGGTGACATATTTTAACAGATGCAGAAACAGAAGCAATGACATAGCTTTATTTACCAAAGATCATGCATCATGAATTAAAACCAAGAAACTAAGTCATTGTCCTCGAAACTTAGTACTCATTCTCTTATGCCACAATATTAATTCCTTTCAGTTGATAAACAACACAAAGGGAAAGACT
Organism: Arvicola amphibius; assembly: GCF_903992535.2. Classification (NCBI taxonomy): domain Eukaryota; kingdom Metazoa; phylum Chordata; class Mammalia; order Rodentia; family Cricetidae; genus Arvicola; species Arvicola amphibius. The sequence continues at coordinate 43,621,908 of NC_052065.1, forward strand.
TTTATAAATGTGTTTCTCTTTCATTACCAGGTCAACCACTGCATTTTCACCTAAGCTTTGTGTTGTGGCTTGTCTTTCATGTTTTAAACATTTGTTTCCTAGACAAAATGGTATTTCATGTAGTCACTTAACTGGTAGGGTCATATAATATCTATTGTGTACTGCCAAAACCCCTGCTAACCTATCTTGTGCCTCATGTCATCTCCTAAAGTATGTCCTGTCTTAAATATATCTTAATGTGACAAGAATGGGGAAATTTTGATATTCATAATTGAAAGCAGGTGTAGAGTATGATTATGAAAAACAGCCAGCAGGTGAGGCTGTGACATAATTTTAACCTAATTCTCATTACTGCATTATGGTGTCTTTGTTTACTAAATGGATCTGAAAATATATTGCAGCTTCTCTAACAACAACCATGAAAATTGGTGACATTGTTTCAAGAATATATTGAATTCAATGCACTGTTTTCATGGGCATTCCGGGGAAAAAAGAATGTTTATAGAAGTAGATTTTTCTTTTAACATAGCCAAAACCACATTTAGAAAGTGGACATGTAATAATGCCCAGTAAAATGCAATTATTACAAGATGTGCACTAGTGTAATAAGCAAAATGTTCAGTAATCTACCCCCAAATAATAGCTATCCTATTCCTCACTCTAAAGGTAAATGATAATCTACCATTTAATACTATGATTTAGCTTTCCATGTTTTTATTAACTCTTTAGAAACTGAATAGTACAGTATGTATAAGTTTAGCTGTAAACTCATAACGGAAATTCAACATTATATTTATGAGATTAATCCACATCATTATGTGTATCCAGCACTCCTTTTCATTGCTATATGATATTCTGTTGTAAATATATCCTGTGTTTTATTGTTGTATTCTTGGTACTTTTGGTTGTTTCCTCTTTGAAGGAAATACCAATAAAGTTTCCAAGAATGTCCCTTGACACATCTTTTGTTTCACATTTGGTTTACATGGATGCACATAGATACTAAGTACATAGTAAGGGGTAAAATTGCCTATGGTGGTGATATGTGTATTAATCTCAGAATATAAATATTTTCTCCATTTTAACTTACTTGGCTATGCCTTTCAATGGAACTTATTAATTTTAAGGTTATTACAATGCATAATTGTATCAATATGGAAAATTCTGTGCTCTACTTAAGAAACCTTGGCTAGGCCCGGCGGTGGTGGCGCACGCCTTTAATCCCAGCACTCGGTAGGCAGAGGCAGGCGGATCTCTGTGAGTTCGAAACCAACCTGGTCTACAAGAGCTAGTTCCAGGACAGGCTCTAAAGCTGCAGAGAAACCCTGTCTTGAAAAAAAAAAAAAGAAACCTTGGCTAATTCAAAATGATTATTATGTTGTCTCAGATTATCACATAGAAATGTTAGTTATTTATGCATATATTTCTTGCGGTGCTGGGAATTGAACTCTATACCTTTGCACATGCTAGACAAGTACTGTAACACTGAGCTAGCCCCCAACCCCAACAACTTTACTTTTAATATTTAGCGTGTAATCTAATTGAAATTGAATTTTTTTGGTGTGACTTTTGAGCTGGGGATTGTCTTTCTTCATTTTTACTTTCTTTCTTTTTAATATGGATGCTGTTCTGGGAGTATAACTCACTGGTTGGTACTTAGTATGCATTAGACCCAAGTATTTACCTTTTGCAAGAAAGACAAGAGAGAGGAGAGAAAGAAAGGGAAAGAAAAAAAGGGGAAGAAATAAAAAAGAGAACAGTCAGAGTACACAAAGATCAGTTTCAGCTGGATTAAATAAATGTTAAAAATAAAATTGTAGTTGGGGTCTAACTTAAGGGTAGACTCCATGCTTGTCTTGTACACTGCCATGTATTCCATCCACAGTACCACAAAAATAAATGTCTAAAGTTTCTTAAAAGGAGCAGGGTAGGGGGAGAGAAAGTGAAGAAAAGGAGGAAGGAGATGAGAAGGCAGGGAGGAAGGAAGAAAGACAGAGAGAGAGGAAGGAAAAGAAAGAGGAGAAAATCACAACACAATGTACATATCAAGCTAGCCCAGCTCAATTTGCCGGTCTTGAAATGGTTCCAACTTAGTTGTGAGAGATGAATGAGAGCCCTCACTATTTGATTTGAATTGTTGGGCTATTCTTTAGAATTTTTATCTATGTCCATTAGCACTACTAGTTGGTAATTGTCGAACCATGGTATCATGGGCAAAGCATTGCCTCTTACAGTCTTTGGAAAAGTTAAAAATTAACATTTCTGTCAATGACATGATCTGGCCCCAAGTTGTACTGAACAGAAAGCTTCTAAAGACAGAATCAATTTAATAAATAAGAGACTGTCTCTATTTTCTCTAGTTTATGTTTCTGGTTTTGTGGCAGTTTGAATAAAAATGGCCCCCATAGGCTCATAGGGAGTGGCATTATTTGAAAGGATTAAGACATGTTGAAGGAGGTATGGGCTTATTGGAGGAAGTGTGTCACAAGGGGTGGACTTGGAAGATTCAGAAGCTGAGGCCCAGTCCAGTGGCTCACTGTCTCTTACTGCTGCCTGCCAATCCAGATGTAGAACTCTTGGTTCCTTCTCCAGCACCCTGTCTGCCTGTGTGCTACCCACCATAAAGATAGTGTACAAGCCTGTAAACCAGCCCCAATCAAATGCTTTCCTTTACAAAAGTTGTGGTCATGATGTCTGTCCAATGTAATAGAGACCTTAACTAAGACAGTGTCACTTGACTTGAAACATACAAAAATATTCTAAGACCGCTGTGGTAAAGCCTTGCTTCTTTAAACTATGGATGGAAACATTACATGCTGATAGGTGTTGCTAATATATATGGGCAACCATGGCCAAAGGAAGGGTAAGAGTTTCATGAGAAATGCATAGTGAGTGCATTGCATGTCTGTTTCCAGAGTGATGGCTATTGGGTTAAGAGGTAGTTCAACATGGTCATATCATACCATTTAGCATGAAATCAGAAGCTTAGATTACTCTGTAAAAAGTATCTGAATATTTAAGTGTTGAGTAATACAAAATTAAAAAAAAATCTGTGTGGGCTCAACAAAACATGTGTGCAATCCCAATTTAGCCCAAAGGCTGTTGGTTTGCAGCTTGTATTCCAAACTAATCAAAAGCACAGTAGAACAGATATAATTTTGTTTACAAATAATAATTTTCATTTCTATTTAACATTTATTTATTTTAACCTGTAATTTTCAATATAAACCCATTTGTCATTTAATTCACTACACTAAAATAAAGTGCAGTTTTTAAATATCCAAATCTGTTCAGAATTAAAATGTTTTCATTTATTTTCATGGTTTTCCATTTGTCCCCTTCCTTCCCACAAAACAAAAATCTTATTTTGATTAATGTTTTATGGACTTTTCGGGAGATTAATTTGAGTGTCTCCATGGCATGAGAATGGCTTATGTGCCTCTGGGGGGGGAGGTCTAACCTGATTGCCATTTAGTTCACGATATTAACATGAAGTGTAAATTTTCAAATATCCAAATGTGTTGACAGCTACCATGTTTTCATTTTCTTTCCTGGTTTTACATTTGTTCCCCCCAACTCCCGAATCTTCTATTGATTAATGTCTTGTGGACTTTTCAGTTTTCTTTCGGTGTCTTCTTGGCTTGAGAATGGCTTATTTGTTTGCCTCCCAGGGGTCCATTGTGATTGAAGACTTAGCTGGAAAGGCAAAGCTATTGGAAAGTGGGGAAGATTTGGGAGCCCCAGGGAGTAAGCTACTTGTCAGTGGAAGTTGTTATAAAACCCCCAGGCAGCCATCACTGCTTCCTTGCTTACCTTGTGGTCATTCTTGTGTCTATGTGCATTCATGAAGAGGCACTTTGCCATCCACTATGCAACTTAGTGGCTTTTGTTACAAGCCTATGCAGGAACATTTGAAATATTTTGGTTTCTGTTTATGAAGCAGGAACTCATGTAACCCATGCTGGCCTCTTGAATTCACCATATTGCTAAGGTTATCCTCTTTTCTCTTCCCTCGACCTCCTAACTACTGAGGTGTGAGCCACCATGTCCAGTTCCATTTTGAGCTTTGAACCTCAAAAATCATGAGGTAAATAAACCTCTTCTTCATAAGTAGCATATTTCAAGTATATTATAGTAGCAAGAAAAAACAATGCAAGCATTTTTAAAGATTCATTTTTTTGTTTTATGTAAATGACAGCGCACCTGCACACTTGCAAGTGCTTCACATGTGTGCCTGATGCCTAAGGGCAGAAAACAGTGTTATATTTTCCTGGAACGTGAGTTACAGCTGCCTAAGAACTACAGTGTGGGTGGTGGGAACCAAAACTAGATCTTCTACAAGAGTATCCACTTCTCTGGCTGGGTGTGGTGGCGTACAACTTTAACCTCAGTACTCTGGAAGATAGAAGCAGGCAGATCTCTGAGAGTTCAAGACCAACCTGGTATACAAAAAGAATTTCAGGTCAGCCAAGGCTACACAGTGAGACCCTGTTTAAAAAATAAGTGCTTATCTAGTGCTCAAAACCACTGAATAGCTCTAGCTCTTAATACAGTATTTTTACTCCTATAGCTACAGTTGTGTAGTTCATAATCTACCTTTCTATAAACAGAGTTAATGATGTGTTTTCTAGATATCAGAAAATTATAAAGTAAATAAGCTGTCAGGTTTTTTTTTAATTTTTAGCATATTAAGCATATACTGGACAGGGAATAGAGCTCAATGGTAGAAAACTTTGCGCAGCAGGAATGAGGCTCTGGCTTCCATACCTAGCACCAGAAATAAAGAACAGACATCGAGAGTTCATATTACACATGCATCCAAACCCCTCAGTTACCATCTCAGACCTTTGGAATGTATAACAGGAGTACAAACTTGATTACTCCTCCAAAGTTGTCACATACCCATTAACCTCGGAGTTGAAAACAGGAGTTTAGGTAATAAAATTACTTGTCACTTCTGATTAAATGAGCAAAGCACACACAAAGATATCTTGGATTGTTTTATTGAGTGGTAGAAACTGAACTGAACACATTATTCTGTTCCTTTGTCCTTTCCAGACAAAAGCCACCTCTATATGGCTCTATGTCTTCAATTTCAGAGTGTAGCAGTTATCTTAATGGGATTGGACTTGGTTATCTGATAAATTGCTGAACACTGACAGGCATCACATTACAAAAAGAACTGCACTGAAGCTCAACATTTGGCCAGGTTTATCTCACAAGTAGCAATAGAAAGGACTTTCTAATTCCTGGAGTCACATAGATTTGAAGAGTTAAAAAAGGGATGGAAGATACCAAATGATCTGCCAGCCCTGCATGGATGATACCCTTAGACCTAACTAGCCAGGTGCTATGTAAAGTACATGGCATTATTTTTTAGAGAAGAAGAAAGACATGAGTCTATCCTTTTTAATATTCTGTTCCCTCACTTATATTCATGCTCAAAGTAGTGCACATCATACTGCCTTTTAATTCTTATTCTTTTCCCTTTTTCTTTTCTTCTGCACCTACCAGTTTCCCAATTGTTCTTCAAGAACAAATAGATGTCTAGTGATTTGGACCTATGCATCAATTAGGGAACAGAATTATCACAAGAACAGCCAACTAGAATCTGGAGTGTAGTGTTCAAAACAGGCCAGTTACCAATCTTCCAAACCAACTATCTATCTTAGTTCTGCCCTTGACAGAAGGGAGAATAATAATAAAAAGCAGGTGGGTGAAGAGTGTTATCATTTTTAAGACTTCCTGGTTACAAATTGCTCTATTAAAAGAATTCCTTAACTGGTATCTTCGGATGCTATATTTGAAATCTTTATAAATGTTAAGGCATCAGGAGAGATTCATTGAGAGAGAGGAGAGGGAGAGATGGGGAAAGTTTAGTGGTAGGGATTGAACCTAGAGCCTGAATATGCTGGATTGAAGATAGGCGATAGATAGGTAGAGGGGGGGGTCTTATTCACTTATTCATTTACATGTTTTTTTCCAGGATAGCTTCTGGGATATCAGTTCTGAAAATTCAACACAGAGCTTTGTGTATACTAAGTATACATTCTACCATTGAGCTCCACTCCAGGCCCATGATAATTTGAAAAAAAAAATCCTGCTAACATTACAATAGTTTACCACCAAATAAAGACTGTTACATGCTTCAATTTTAACCTGTGATCTTGATTCAAAACTATTTCATACATTTTTCAGATGTTGTCACTTTTCAAAGAAATCCCAGTGGGATGATGCTGCATGGACTAGGTATAGGAATGATGGATTTTAATAATTCGGATTTTTAAAGAATTTATTATTTCTGTTTCTTTTGAAAGAATTTTTAGTTGCTTAAATATATGAGCAAAAGATAATCTGCTGACAAGAAAACCCAAGTGCATCTGACATCTTAGCTTTATTAGATTTAGAAGACAACCTCTGTTCCTTGGGAATATTGGTGTTTGGTGTTCAAAGCTCTATTTTCCTGAAGGCAAAATCAGCATACACACACACACACACACACACACACACACACACACACTTCTGACACTAGTGATAAAGATGCAGAACTGAGAAGCTGGTGAAAAACTTAGCTTGTGCATCTAAAGGCTAATTTATATAAGTGTTCTTGTCCAGCTGTTCTTGGTAGGTCCAGCTGCTAGTTGAATAGGACAGGTGGTAATCCCTGTTCGCTGGCTCATTATCACCCAGAGGCTTTGATCTGGCTAATACATAATCAATTAGGTCCTGAATTTTAATATCCATCCTATTTTCATTTCTCTTGTTTTACCTACATTTATTTTTCTAAAGTTCCAATGTGAGTTTGTTTTTTAATAAGATTATTTTTGATCATTTATTTATTTTGACATAACTAGGCTCATGATATGCCAGCTGGAGTTTATTACACCCTTGAATCAGAAACTTTTTTTCTTCCCTCTTTATCTCCTCACAAGATCCAAATTGCAAAACCTAAGGATAACGTTTTCATTTTGGTAGCACAAAAGACTGGAATCGTTTAAGAGGAGAGCGTTAATGAAGATCGATACCTGAAAGCTTTTCTTTAAGACTGTGAGCCCCAAAGTTTATTCTTTTCTAGTCTCCTTAGAGTGTGATGTACATAAATTAAAGATTCAGAAACACTAAAATAGTAAAAAAAAACATGAAAAGTTAATTCCATTCAACTAACAATATATATTTATAGTGTATACATTAGTAATACTAAAAAAAATCACACAATGAGATATTTTCTAATATTTCCATTTGTTAACTTGTCTTTGTTTATGTAGCCCTCAATGCTTATATATAATATATATTCCTTAAATTTTGATTTTCACTATAATCACATCATCCCTTTTCTTCCCTACAATTCCTTCCATGCATACTTTTCCCCCTTGCCTGGAAACCATGATCTCTTTTTCTTTAATGTTATCATTACACACACACACACTATATATATATATATATATATATATATGTATATATGCATATATATTCCTAAATATATAGATAAACCTACTTAGTCCATTTAGCATTACATATATATGCATGTGCATTTATGGTTATATATACATATATATGTACAATTTCACAGCTGAAAATTTGGCATTGGGTAGTCAATTAGGGAGCTCATAACTTGGGAAGGCTATTTTCTCTCAGCTTTTAAAAATTGCCTGTAGTTCTTTCCCCTTCCACGTTAGCACCCTATTATTGTCATCCTTGTTCAGGTCTTGTTTAGGCAGCTATATTGTTGAGGTATCCTGAGAGAGGCTTCACTGCCGTAACCAGAAGGTATAATCTCACAGCAGACGTCCTACCGTCTGGTGCTTACATTCTGCTTCCTCGGTCAGGATGTTTCCTGAGACTTTGGTGCAGGAGTTATGTTGTGCAGGGGCTACGCACCCTGCAATCATTACTTGTCTTCTGCATTTTGACCAGTTGTGGTTTGCCACATTGTTCTGTGTCTGCTGCAAATAGAGGCTTCTTTGGTGAGGATTGGGAACCACACTTGTCTCCGGTTAGAAGAACAAATAGAGTGTAGTTAGGAATTATGTTGACTTAGTAAAGTGGCAATAGTAGGTTTTCCTCTAAAAAAAAAAAAAATCCATGACTTCACTTGCCCCAAGTAGTTGGTTAGGTTGCCAGTACCAGGCAATATTTCCCTCCTGTCTAGGGGGCCTGATTATTGCCTGGTTATTGCCAAGATAGCAAGTGCCGCTATTGTGCCCCTAGGGTTATCTTGCCATAATGGTCATTACTGAGGTTAATAGACATTACAGCTGGGTCAGTCAATTGGTTGTTTCCATTCCTTGGAAGCTCGCATAATGCCCTCCAGTATTATGAAAGCCATTATTCAGGGAGAAATCTTTCAAGTCAGATCCATCTCCGGCCCTTTAAGTCTTGAGTCCAAACTGCAAGGTGTCTTGAGCAATGAGGACTTACGTATATAAGAGCCAGATATGATTATTTCTTTTTACCTACAAACATTCATGTGATTAAGAACTTGCTTCTTTTACATTAATAAGAAGTGTCTTAAGTTGCTATAACTGCCTTTAATACCCCAGTAAAGATTATGTAATTGGGAGGAATTTACCACTGAGGGGGGCTGTTAGTAAAAGACCAAGTCCCCAAAGTAAAACAAGATCAAAAAGGAACAGTTCTAAAGGAACAGTTTTATTATCCCTCTGATATTTCATGTGAGCATTAGATTTCCTTCCTTGGATGAACAATCGATAGTAAAAGCATATAGGCACTCGTTTGATTCTTCTTAGCCTTTTCCACTTCCATGTTGTCTATTCTGAGATAACAGGAAAGTGGAATTTTCCATTCTGTGAACAATGGCATGGTCCGCACCCACTAGATATGGTAAGATTTAAAGGCAGGCTGCTTTGGAACATTCTTTTATATTTATTATATTAATGTTTTCAGTATCACTGTTCTTTGCCATTGATCCCTCTTTGTTTTCTGCTTCATTACTAAAACATTTCTCCAGTATGTAATCTATAACATTAACATAAAAATGGCTCTCAAATACTGTTACTTTCTCATCTGTGACCAAGCACTGTTTGCCATAATCCGATGATCATACTTATAGCAGATGGCCCTCTTTGAATGCTTTAAAATGGCATGATAAAGACGCACTGAGGGTGCTTCCCAAGTAGACAGACAGTATGAATGGCTTAATTTACAAGGTCTACACAATGTATGATGAATGACTGGTGAGAAAAACCACCAAGGGCTCCAAAGCAAAGTTTGAGGAAGGAAAAGAACAGGGTAAAAAGAAGTGTGTGTGTGTGTGTGTGTGTGTGTGTGTGTGTGTGTGTACAAGAAGTACACCTCTGACCAATAATTCTTTACTGTAGTCCTTGAGGAAGGAGGTCATAATCCGATCATTTATCATGCCATTGAGTTCCCTCTGATTTAACATATATTGAGTGCCTAGGTTTGCCTTCTGGGGCTCCCGACTCTATACAGCTTCTCTGGTTCATCTCCTGTTTCACTCTGAAGATCCTACCACCATGGCTTCTTTGTCTTCCAGTTCTTTCCTACTCTCTAGTAAATCAAGTATCTGGGTTAGAGAAGAAACCTTGTTGTACTTCTGTAGATCAGCTTTCTTGACTGAAAAAAAAAACAAAAACGGCACACGAGCGCATTCGTCTCAGAGTTAGCCCTTATGTTGGGGAGGAAGCTACTATGACACTGCCATTAAGAACACTATCATTCATAAATGAGCTTAAAAGGGTTTTATTTTCTTTGACATCTTTTTATTAACAATTTGGTTCATGTGTCTTTCAGCTCTCTTTTCCCTAAATATCATTTTTACGTGTATGCATGCGATCCTGTTTGAGCTTATGTGCATCGCGTGCCCATTGAGACTAGAAAAAGGCACTGGAGTTACATACAGGCTGTTGTGAGCTTCCTGATATGGGTTCTGAGAACTGAGCTCATGACCTCTGCAGGAGCAGCAAGTGCTCTTAACCTTTGGATCATCTTCCCAGTCTCAGGATTTAAAAAAAAATTCTTAATATAATATTGTTTTTATTAACCATCCTTTCCTATTGTAGGATATTCATGATTGAAATAGATATATAGACCAGGTGAGAATATTTATGAAGATCAAATTCTCAATATTTGTGGTAATATGAAAATTTTAAATTATTTGGTTGTGCTAGTGGTAGTGATTGTTATTTTTGAGAACTATTGTGACTACACAGCCCATGATGGCCTTGAATGCATAAGCTTCTTACCTCGGCCGATCTAGTGCTGTGGATACAGTCGTGCACCAAGATCATAGCTGGTATTATAACAAGTTGTTGGCAGTTATTTTAGAGAACCAAACTAAGAAAATGCAGAATTCTCTTTGCCTGAAAACATAAACTTGAAACATCATAATTTAATTTAGTGGAACAAGTAAAAAAGATTGGCTCTATATTGTAAGAGATCATATCTGAATTTGTGACCTAGATTTAATTAGTTGAGTTGAATAAATATATTTATACATAATTATACCCTTACTCTCTTAAAAATAGCCATTATTATTTCTTCACAGGAATTTTCACCACTTTCTTTTCTCTTTTTTCTTTTATATGTGTTTTCCCTCCATATATGTCTGTGCATCACATGCATGTCAGGTTCTCACTGAGGCCAGAAGAGGGCATAAAATAAAATCCCCTATAAGAGAAGTTACAGATGGTTGTGAGCCACTAAGTGGATTCTGGGAATTGAACCCAGGTCATCTGGAAGAGCAATAACTGCTGAGTCACCTCTTCAGTTCCTTATTTTAGTCTTGTAAAAGCATTTATTTGTTTTTTTTTATAATTCATGGGTATGTTTTTTGCTGTCATGTGTGTTTGTGCACCACATACATACAGTATAGGTGAAGGTCAGAAGAGGGTGTCATACCCTCTGGTACTGGAGATACAAATGTTTGCAAGGTGCCTTGTGCTGGGGACTGAACCTAGGTACTCTGCAAAGACAGCCAGTGCTTTAACAGGTGAGACTTAGCTCCAGTCCCTCAGGATATTTTTATTGGTGCAAGCATTTTTTAATGAAAAAAGAATGAAGTTTTAGCTACGCCCTAATGAAACAAATTGATTCTCTAAGTAAATAAATTTGCCTAAAATGTAACCGAGTTTATCATTGGTAAAGATTGTTGGACTTTCTTTTTGTTAGAAAACTTTCAAATACATGAGTTGATAAATGGAGACCTGTAGAAAGTTATGAAGCTTGCAAAGGAATACCAGTGACCTTCTTGTATCCAAAATACTACATATATTAATTTTAAAAAGAAAGTGTATATATATATATATATGTTAAAGTGTATATATATATATATAAACTTTATTTTTAAAATTAGTTTATTATTGAGCATTATTAAACTTAGAAATATTCTAAATTTACAAATAATAAAGCTACTTCATTTAAAGAGCATCTTTTTCCAAATAAGCATTTTAGAAAAGAATTTGAAATCCATTTAGTTCACACTATCACCCTTAGTCCTCATACATGATATTTCTTGTTTTTTCTCCTCTAAATGTTCTTTAAAAATGAAACGTTTTCTTCCTAACACAAAATTTCTTTAATTATATATTAGAAATAATTGTCAGTTTGCAGCAAGGTTTAGGCAAACACAAATATAAGTGGAGCTTTGATGCAACAATTTTGAAAAACAAATCTATTAGAATCACTCTTTTGAAATAAAGGATTTGTATTAGCATTCATGTTACTCTTCATTGCAACTCTTAAGTGAGTGTTTTAGTCTTAAGTAACAGGTTTCATTTTGTTGTGAGTAAAGATACATCCTCAATAATTTGTTCATGTAACACTCAGAATCTAGAAATATAACCACTGTTATACCGGATAGAAAAAATAAAAACAAGAAGAAATTACTAACTACTTTCCCCCCAGTGAACTGTGTACTGCCAAGTCTAACAATCCCATTGCATGTAGAATGAGCACTTGGCCAAAGTCTGCTTTATATATGTGGAATCTTATTGGATTTCAATAAAGTATCAAGATGTATATAGCAATTATTTTCTCATATCAAAATCTGCTAAAATATAGGAGGTTTGTGGATGATGTCATTTTGGGAGACTTGTACAGTTTTCAGATGATTTTAAAGCACACTGTATTATTTTTACCTAATTATTCAACTGTACTAGATATGTGACCTTACTTGCTCATCAAACCTAAAAACAACAAATAAAAAGACATGCCAGGGGATGGAGAGATAGATCCCTCGGAGGTTAAGAGCACTAACTGCTCATTCAGAGGACCAACTAGGGTTTGATTCACAGCAGCAACCAGCAGAGCTCACAGCAATGTCTAACAGCAGCTCCAGATAATCTGTTCCCCTCTTCTTTCCACTGAGAGCACCAGGCATGCATATGGTACAATGACATGCATGCAGGCAAAACATCCATACCCATACATTAATTTTAGGTAAATATTAATTTAAAATAATATTTAATAGTAGTCAAAATAAATAGAATCGCTTCAGAGACCAGTGTGCATTCGTGAGAAGTACTGCCATGTGATTCTTACATCCAACTTCCATTTGGGTTCCCACCCTCTCATCCTGCTCAGTGGGAGTGAGTTCTTATCCAGCAGCAGTAAAAACAATTCCTTCTCACATAAACCACTTATGAGAGGCTCAGAGAAATCATGAGAACAAAGCTGTGATGCCACGAAATAAATAAGCATTCTTATCATTTCAAACTGAGCTTTTTACACACACAAACCAATTAGCATGATGTTGATAAGCAAGGAAATTCCAGAAACCAAACTTAGAAGTGATTTTAGTAAGTAAAAACAAAAAACAAAAAACAAAGTAAAACAAAAACAGCCAAACAAACAAAGAATAACATGCTTCTGGAACTCAGTGTTATTCTTTGTGAATTTGCCATGCTGTATTCACGACATTTCCAAGTTGGTTTGTTTGTTTTAGACAGGATCTTATGTGGCACAGGCTGGCCTCGAAACCACTATATAGCTGAGCTTAACCTTGAATTTCAGTGATCCTACTGCCCACACTCCCCAATTGCTAAAATGAGGAGCACACACCACCATAATTTTATGAGGAAATTCAGATTGAACCTAGGAATTCATGCACATAGGGCAAGGAGTCTCCTACCTGATCCCATAATTTCTGCTTTTTATTATGGCTATGTGATGTTCAGAAGTATATATTCTGATTCTACAGCACATGTTTCAAGTTTTAATTTGACAAAATTGGGCAAAAGATGAAGAACATTACAGTCAAATATTAGGGTGAATTTGTAACTGTTTGAACAAAGACATCTCAAAATGTCAAGTGATAGATTTTAAACCAACACTCAATAGAACCTGTGTCCTTGACCCTGTATAGGTGCTTCGTGCCTTGACACCAATGTGTTCCTTTTTTCAGTCATTTTCTATGCTCACCTCAGTCCTCTGTCTGGAGGCCTCCTTTGGTCAGGTTTGCCCGTCTATCTCAGTGAATCATCCTTGGCTATGCTCAGTGAGCAGAGCTTCCCTCTAGCACTTATCTAATCAAGGCAAAATGACTTTTTTATCTGTATATCTTCTGCTCTAGTCTGAGAATATCAAGAGGCCCCTTGAATGCCCATTTCAGTTTCTATTATGTGATATAGCCAAATATACAGTATGTATTTTCACTGTTAATAGAATGGTTATAGATACCAACTAAACGTATCAATACATTTGAAATTGACAGATTAGCATGTTAGTACATGAATTAATGATAATGCCAAAATTCTAATATATTTAAGATGGTTATAAAAGAGAATTCTTGGGGGATAGTATGCATTTCAGTGGTAAAGCATGGGCTTCGAATTCACAGGGTCTGAGACTGAAGACACAGCTCAGTGGTTAAGAGAGTGCTCACTTATCTTGCAGGGGACCTAAGTTTAGTTCCCAGTCCTAATGTCAGATGGTTCACAACTGTCTTTAGTCACAGTTCTAGGGGATTGGATGCCCTCTTTTCACCCCCACAGGCATCTGCAACTCACATCTTCAGACCTACGCACAGACGCACATACGCACACATAGTTAAAAAATAAAAAAAGTCTTTAAAATGACAGACTTGGTATCCTCAGTATTAGAGGAGAAAAATGAAATATCATTATTTTACATTTTTGAGACAAGATCTCTCTGTAAAACTCTGTCTGGCCTGGAACTCATTGTATACAACAAACTGATCTCAAATTCACAGAGATCCACTTTCCTCTGCCTCCCAAGTACTGAAATTAAAGACATGTGCTATCATGCCCAGACATTTTTTGAATTCTTATGACAATATAAAACTTGAAAGCCTATTTCAATCAACTAAAAGTCTCACATTTAGCTTCAAATAATCAATACTAAAGACACAGAAGACCCCAGTCATTAGTGCATGCTTTTAATCCCAGCATTCAGGAGGCCAAAACAGAAGCAGGTAGATTTCTGTGAGTTGGTGGTGAACTTGGTCTACATAGTGAATTCCAGGACAGCCTTGGCTACCGAGAAAAATCCAAACTCAATGAATCCCCTTCAGGAAAACACATAAAAGAACAGATTTTTTAAAATTAATATCAGATTATTATATTTTCAAAACTTTGGATTTTTTTTTGAAATCTACAAATGTAGCAGAAACAAAAGTATGACGTGACAACTAGAAAACTGCAACGGATCAGCAACTTTATGTTGCAAACAGCATGAGGGTGCAAATTACTCAGTTCTGTATACAGCATTTAAAATCCATCTTCTTTTTCAGAGGCTGTTAGGCTGGGCAAGGGTCTGTAGAGCCAGCCACATTATATGAAAAACAGAAGGGACTGCCAGTTTTTAGATTTTTGCCTTTAGAGACCTAGAATTAGGACGAATCTAATAGTAAGATGGAAACATTTTTAAGCTTAGAAGAGATTTGCTATGTTTTATGTTTAGCTTTTGTTTTTTATTTGCTCTTTAATTCATTTTTTCCTATTTTATGCTGAGAATGGATTCAGCTAGAATTCTGGAAGCTACAGAAAAGTAAATTTTAGCTTGATATGAAAGAATGTCTTATAATTGAGCTTTCCGAAAAGTAAAATTAAAAAGCAGAAAAGTTCTTATACAGGAGATATTCAGTGCTGAAATGACTGTCTCATCCCTACAGGCAATTTCTGTATTAGTTGAGAGGATGTAATTCATTAACCTTTATGGTCATTTGTGAATCTAGTGTTTTGATATTTTCTGAATTAATAAGGGAATTGACAGCACAACCTGGGTGATGTGGGAGGTGATGTATGCTGTGAATATGTTTTATTGTCATTGGCTAATAAAGAAGCTGTTTTTTGGCCAATGGCTTAACAGAGTAAAGCCAGGCTGAAAGAGATATATATAGAGAGAGTAGGCGGAGTCAGGGAGCAATCATGTGGCCACCTGCAGAAGACAGATGCACCAGAAACTTGCTGGTAAGCCACAGCCTCATGGCGATACACATATTAATAGAAATGTGTTAATTTCAGATGTAAAAGTTAACCAGAAATGCGCTTAAGCTATTGGCCAAACAATATTGCAAATAAAATAGTTTCTGTGTGATTATTTCAGTTCTGGGTGACAGGGAACGAAGTAGCAGCCTCTCCCAACACCTGGATATGTTCTATATTTATACAAACATCCTGTGTATCACACATCAATTTCTGCTTAATTGAATGCATTTTTAATATTATATTGATTTTAGAGTAAATGCGTTTTTGAAATTTTCAGAAATCAGCTTTATTATGGAACAATTTTCGTATAATAAACTGCATACATTGACTGTGCAGAATTCCCTGATTTTTCTCATATGTGTTTTTATCAAACCATTCCTATAATCAAAGTGCAATACAATCTTATCCCCTCCTCCAAAGCCTATTTGTTATTCATTCTATTCATTTATGGTTTTGTCTTAGTTAGCAAGCCACTAAACTTTAGTTACTAAAGGGTAAATATCAGCATAAACTGACAAGCTACCAACTAAATTCCATGAAAAAGTCTTAGTTTCTAATATTTATACTTTCTTGAAAGTAGGTATGCACCAACTGTCTTTTACTTTATAACAAACATATAACTGATTGGCCTAAAATAGGATTGAGAAAACCATTCTTATGTAGGATCCGAGAGTAAATATTTTAAATGTTATAAGGATCTTACAGTCTCTGTTGCATATTTTTATAAATTATTTTACATATCTTTAAACATGTGACAGTATTATTTAGCTGAGAGGCTATACAAAAACAATTATAGACCAGACTTAGTCTGTGATCTGTAGTTTTCCCACCTTATAAAGGTATGGGCATTAATTTAACTCATTATTTTATGGCTAAATTGGGTTTCAAGATGGGACATAAGGATCAGTTGTATTTTTGCAGGGTTAGCTTACATACATATCTGTGTTCCACTACCTAGTGGATAAACTATTATGATCTAACTCAAATGTCTGATTACTGACAAGTTGTCATATATGGACAGATTCAAGTAGGTCCATTTATCTCAGAAGCCAACATGCTACTCAACGGTTCTTTATAAAGAGACTTGTCAGGTTGTTGCCTATATCATGTCTACTCTTGTCTTTTAGCTCAATTAAGTCATGTCATAGGGACATCTGAGATCCAAGGGGCAATGGGGAAAGTTCTATTTCTTGGGGAAAGTAGAAACAAAAGCTGTAGGCACATTGTTCTGAGGAATGGGAAAACTGAGTTTAGATACAGCTAAAAAAAAAAAAAGATGTGCTACTATAATTCCTGTTTTGTAAATAAGCATTATTGAGCTAAACAATTGGTTGGCAGCTTCAGAACCAATGGTTGAAATACAGTATGCATAGTCATGTCAGGGATTGTAAAAATAAAAATGATGGCTAGAAATGTGGCAATTAGCTATATTTTTGCTAGAGACAATCCAGTGAATGGTTATGTGACCAAAATTCTGACTTTCTTTCTGACTTACTCATATATTCAGACACTCTTGAAAATAAATTAATTTTAAAGTTGTTATTTTTATTCTTAATGTGCTTAATTTTCATAGAGACATATACTATCTGAAAAATCCCTGCATTTCCAGTAAAGTATCTTTTTTTTTCTTCTTAAAAATGGCATAGCCATTATCAGGCCTAATAAATACATATCCACATAAATTTCTGAGGCACTTAGTACAGTGAATATCTAGGTATTAAAGGGTGGAACTATCCAACCCTAAATTACCACCAGTCTTTCAGGTAAACACTTGCCAGTTTGAATACTTAAACCTGGGCATGTGGGCTAAAGCTGCAAATTAGGATTTGTTGCAAGGGAAGAGCAGAAGGATTCTTTCTCAGTTTATGTTTTGAAGTGTGATGCTCAGACAGAAAACATACAGTTGTGTGTAGTAGTTTGAACTGCGTGTTACTCCCCTTGACAATGCTTTAGTAGAAATGTTTTCCTTTTTTCCCCCTTCTGCAATGTGACAATATCACCATGCCATTTGGAAGGGAAAAAATGGCTGAGTGATTCCTAATCTACTCCTTAACAGTCACCCAAACAAACAGCTGGCAGAAGAGACATCTCTGACACATGAAGCATAGTCTCACTCTCGCAGCTCCCCATGTGACTATAACGTCAAACTTGGTAAACATCTCCCCAACTCTCCTTCTCTCATGAATCTATTAATCCCCCAATTGATTCCAAATGATGTCATTTCTGGTCGAGAGAAATGACATTATACAGACTCAGCAATTTTTATAATTTTTTACCAATTACTGTAAAAACATAGACTCTATTTCTTCTCAGTGAACATGTGCATGGAAATGCACATGTATGCACACACATGCACACACACGTACACACACACACACACACTTCTGCATTTATAATGTTTGGTTTCTTTGTTTATGTGATTGAATGGAAATTTTTCACAAGGATTGCTTGCTCTTGTTATGTAAGCTTATATTTTCGATATGAATTTGTTTCCCTAAAACAATACTGAACATGATTCTTTGTGTTCACTTTATTATAATCTACTAAGTAGAAAAGCCTGCTATTTGAAAAGCCTTGAACCAGGGTGAGAACAGGGAAGACACAGACTCCTTAGTATTTTACTTCCGGAGCAAAACTCTGTCAATTACTTGTCATAAGTCCTTGAGGAAGTTTCTTGGTTTCTCAGTATTCTTTTTTCTCAAACTAAAGTGTGACTAGAAAGTCCCCATAGAATTGTTTGAATTTAATAAATGGTCAAGAAATTGTACTACAACTATTGTTACTGTGAGTAACCCTGGTGATAATCACATTGGTGTTGGTCAATCCATGTCCACTTAGTAAAATTTATAATAATATATTAAGATCATACATAAACACATTTTAGTTCATTATACTGATGTACAATTTCCTTATGCTAAATGCTGAGATCATAGACTTTTCCAAAGCACTTGTTATTAAGAAAAATAAAACTAGAACCTTTGGGGGATAAAATGAAGTCAGATATAATTACCTTTAATCCCAGAACCCAGGAGGCAGACAGAACAGAAAAGAAAAATGCTGTACTAGATATTTTTTCACACTCTTAACCTGGACCAATAGAAAGTTTTATTGTTGAATCATACTGTTTTGGTTCTCATGAGACTGCCTCACCTTAGGTAAAGTTTAGTGCCACAGTCTCAGCTTATGTAGAAAGGTCTTATATATACCACCCCTGATGGGGTTTTGTTAAAACTTGACATCATGCAGTGTCTCCCATCTGAAAATCTATGCAGTAATGATATTGTGATGTAGTTTTATTCAATCTTAATGAAGCAAAGCAAAGTATAAGCTCTGGACAAGTTAGACTGAATAAAATTAGATACTGTATGATGTAAAGTTGACTTTAAAACCATGAATTAGTCTGCTCAGGATATATATATATATATATATATATATATATATATATATATATATTGATCCAATATATGTATATATGTATATTATATATTTATATGTACATATAATTCAATATATTTTATATAATGCATTATATTTATATAATATATTGGATCATACTACATGCACTCTTATGCATGGTTCTTTAAACAGCTTTATCTTTACCATTATATGAAGCTATAAATTGTTCATCTTCATTGCTGGAATATTCCATTGTGTGAGCATTCCATACACAGGGTGATAATATAAACATTTTAAACATTTTAAAATACATCATTTCATGAATGTATTTATGCAGAAACTATATTAAGCAATAGAATTTCTAGGTCATTGATGTATATGTGTTCATCTTTCATGTATTCTTTTACTTCTCAGCATAATTATACCAATTTTCACTTCTATCAACAAAGCTTGAGAGTTCTTGTTGTTCTGTAAATGTCCTAACACCTTGAATTGTTTGTCTTTCCTAGTTTAGTGGGTGTGCACAATGACATTTAATAACTATGCCAAGGACTATAATCGTGGTATCTGTGTTTCAATGTCTTCTTTCTTAAGGTTTTATTCTATTTATATTTCTTTAATGCTGAATTTTATGTTTCCTTATTATTATTTTGTGGCTTTGGAAATCAGACCCAGCTCTTCACTCTTGCTAAATATACATTAACTCTCACTCATACTCGCCCAGTTATTAAGGAACAGTGCATGGCATAAATGCACATATAGTGTGTATATATTTAAATATTACATATCACATATATACACATGTATACATACTCTCATATGAAAATCTACAATAAATAATGCTCTGCAGGTACTGCATGTATGTGGTACACAGACATTCATGCAGGTAAAATACATACACATAAAATAAATAATAAAAATTTTTTAAATGCTAAATTTAGCTAGGTATAATAACTCTTGTCATAATCCCAGCACTGGGGAGTCTGAGGTTGAAGTATTGTCGTGACTTCAAGGTCAGCCCAGGTGACACAGTGAATTTAAGGACAGCCTGAGTTACAGTAAGATCCAGTCTCAAGAAAAAAAAATTTCCTAGACTTTTCTCTTTCCATTATCACATATCCAATCAGTTGAAATGTAGCAGTTATTTAATTATATTACCTGTTTCGTAGTACACCTTTCTACCAATTTTTAATTCAAAACACTTAGTTCAGGATTTCATCTTTCTTTCTTTTAAAGATATTTTAGTTTTATTATATTAATATGAATATTGTATGGATTTGTTATATGCATGTATGTTTGCACACCATAGGTCTGCCCGGTCTCTGTAGATGTCAGCAAAGGGCATCAGATTCCCTGGAACTGAAGTTACAGGCAGCTCTGGGCTGTCATGTGGGTGCTGAGGATTGAACTGAGTCCTCTACAAGAGTAGCCAGTGCTCTTAACCACTGAGCCATCTCTCCAGCACCCTGCCCCTTCATCCTCTCTTAACTGGATCTGCTGGAATAGTCTGCTGCGCACACGTTTTCATTTTAACCTGTTTCCTTTTTAAATTATTTTAGATGTATTTATTTTATTTCATGTACAGGAACGTTTTCCCTGCACATATGTATGTGCATTATCATGTGTGCCTGGTGCCCACAGAAGTCAGAACAAGTCATCGGATCCAATGAAATTGAGGTTGCATACAGTTATGAGCCATAGTGTGGGTGCTAGGAATAGAGCATAGGTCTTCTGTAAGAGCATCAAGTGCTCTAAAGTTCTGCGCTATCTCTCCAGCCCCTATTCATTTTTTCATCAAGATCTCTTCTCACCCACGATTTAATCCTATTGGAAGAAGACGACATTCTACCTATACAAGTCCTACCAGTCTCTTCTATGTGTATCATATAAGAAGAAGCTTCCATTCTTTGTCAGCTACCTTCTAAAAATATCATTAGGTCAAACCATGAAGACCTAGATTTCTGTAGTAAGGTGTTCTTGGTCTCAACTCAAGACCATGATGGAAAATCTGGATAAAATGGCATGCACTAGTGCCAGCCCTTAGGAGGAGTCTTCAGATTCAAATCAAGACTGTCAGAGTGAGATCTCAGCTCGCTCTCTCAGACACACAAAATGATTTGGTATCCTAATGGGAACTATTAGTATATTCTGTCAACTAGTTTTCTCAAGTCATAAAGTTTAATATTTCCCAATAATTTTTGAGTTTCTAAAAAACATAAACTAATATTAAAGCCCAGCAGTATGTTATGAAAATCCATGCCTTCCAAATTATTAATGTGAGTTATTAGCTTGGAGAATCAGCTTAAGAGGTTTCCTTTAATTTTACGAAAAGATTTATTTATTTACACATGTGGGTGCATTGCCTGCATGTACAGAAGTGCATTGTGTGCATTTCTGAAACACTTGGAGGCTGGAAGAGGCTGGCAGATCCCTTGAAACTGGAGTTACAGATAACTGTAAGCCACTATGTTAGAGCTGGGAACTGAACCTTAGTCCTCTGCAAGAGCAGCAGGTGCTCCTCAGCACTGAACCATCCCTACAGCCTCCCCCACTTGCTTAGCTCTTTATGCACTAATAAAATACCTGTTTTTTTTATTATTAGTATTACTATTGTTGTTATTGTGTATGTGCTTGTGGACATTAGAAGAAAGGGTTCGAAGTTGATTTGTCTTTCTATCATGGGTTTTGGGGAGAGAACTGAAATCATCAGGCTTGGTAGGAAGTGCTTTGTCCACTGAGTCAGCCTGCCAACTCCAACCATAGGCTAGTGCGTGATCTTCAAGAGGTCAAAGTGATCATTTTTCCCTTTTAACTTTGTTTTCGATTTTCTTCTTAATTTCTGAAATTATCTTAATTTCACTGATATTATGTTTGGTCATATGTATCTTTATCCCACCCCTTCCCCCAAGTAGATTGTAAACTTGCTAAAGATAAGACCTTATTTCCATTGAATCCCCATAGTAAAAGAATCTGATAACATTATAGAATCATTTTTTTTATATTTCAACACCAGGTTTCTAGTACCCCTAGCTTACACAAACACTAAAGAACAACAAGAAGAGTTTGAACAATCAAAGAAGATACATTACATGTATTCTGTAAATATACCATTATTGCCACCATTTAAAGAAATTCCCATTGGAAGATATTTAACAGAGAAATTTACTCTGGGGGTGAGCTCTTTAAATATTTTCTTAGAAATGGTGGAAAAATAAAAATTCATAGCAGTCATATTTTCTTTCTGTATTTAAATTTTTTTTCCTGTGCTGGTAACAGGTAAAGTCACTTGCTTTGGCCTGATGAATTGAGTTACATCCTGAACCCATGGTAGAAGGAGAGAACGTTCTCCTGCTGGCTGTAATTCGACCATCACATTTCTACTATGGCTTGTACACAGGCAAACATAAAAGCAAATCAATGCTAATTTTTAAAAAATTCTGACAAATGAGTCAGTGTTTGAGTACAAGATTCAGCCACTGATATATGATTAACAGGGAAAGTTGTTTTACACACACACACACACACACACACACACAAAAAAAAAAAATTCCGTGGTAGGAAAAGGACACAGGACGTCATAGGTGCTGGGCAAGAGCTCTACTACTGAACTGAACCTGTAATCTATCCATTTCCTTTTTCATTGTTGTCTGATTGTCTGTGGAATTCCTCCCATAGGCAGTCCTTTCAAAACCTGCCACCCCAACCAATGACTGGTACAAATTTGAGACTCAGACAGTGAGGACTCAGTCCTGGCACTGCCAGGGGGGGTCAGGACCCAGAGGCCAGATAGCCTAGAGACCGACCATAGAACCAATCACAACTGGCAAATTCAAAAAGGAAATGTTTCCTAATAATACTCTGCTATACGCATAGACAAGAACCTAGCATAATCGTCATCAGGGAGGCTTCATCCCGCAACCAAGAGAAACGGATGCAGAGACCCACAGCCAAACATTAGGTGGAGCTCTAGGAATCCTGCTAAATATGGGGAGGAAGGATTGTAGGAGCCAGAGGGGCCAAGGACACCACGAGAACATGGACCACAGAATCAACTAACCAGGACTCCTAGATGCTCACAGACTCTGAACCGCCCATCAGGGAGCTGCATGGAACTGACCCAGGCCCCTTGCAAGTTACAGTTGTGTAACTCGGTGTTCTTGTGGGACTCCATGGGAGCAGCTCTGTCTTTGACTCTTTCTCCTGCCTTTGGGACCCTTTCTTCCTACTAGGTTGCCTTGTCCAGCCTTAATAAGAGGGGAGGTGCCTAATCTTTTTGTAACTTGATGTATATTTGGTTGTTATTCCTAGGAGGTCTGCCACATTCTGAAGGGAATGGAGGAGGAGTGGGTGCGGACGGGGTGGGGTGGGGGGCAGGCAAGCAGGGAGGGGACTAAGTGGAAAGGAGGGAGGGGAAAGTTCTGTCGGATGAAATATATGAGGAAAGAATAATTTTTAAAAAAAATTAAAAAACACCTGCCACCAAGAGGCCTCCATCAAAGACCGCCTTTTCTCCCACCGATATCTCCCAAATCAGTATTCACTGTCTCTCTCAGAATCCAGCTATCTGAAAACACGAACCAGGATACACCTTTTTCTTAAAACATGTGTAAATAATATTCATGATTGAACACTTATACCAAAAAAAAAACCCAATAGCAAATATTGTAAAACTTTCTGCATATTTTAGGCTGTGGCTATGAATTTGTCTTGTAAGGAACTGTCTCCTTACTCGCTCTACCTTGTCCTGGAGGGTACTTGCCTCAGACAAGGTCTCATTAGATATTGCAGGATGACCTTGAGTTCACTGACTAGCTCAGGATTTCCCCAAGCTCACAGTTCTCCTGTCTCGGCCTCCCTCCCGAGAACTGGCAGGCCTACTAAGACAAAACAAAACAAGAAACCGTCCTTCTGTAGACTGCTGAGAGGAGGGCCTGAGACACTTGGGCCTCTCATTTGCCTCCCTCTCACAATCTAAGACGAAAAGCTAAATTGAGGACACTGAATCTATTTTTATTCTGTGGTGTTCTATGTTCAAACAGAGGCTGACTTTTTAGACCAAGCTGGCCGTGAACTGATAGTTTGGCTGCTTCCACCTCTCTAGAGTAAATGGGATTATAGGTATGCATCACCACACCTAGTTTTTTTTTTGTCATATCCAAACCGCAATGACACCACAAGCAAACAAACAAGGAAGGCAGGCTTTTTTTTTTTTTTGTAAACAACTGAGGAGGAAGGATTGAGGGGCACTTGGAGCAGGCCCGTCATATTTTTTTTTTTTTTTTTTTGAAGCAGTAGGCTTGAACATAGCAGATTGGCTTCCGAGGAGTCACGTCTGTGCAACAGGCCACTTTCTATTAACGCAGTAGTCCCCAGGCTTCCCACCCCTTTCAGAGTCATTGTGTGATTTTGACCCATACTCTGTTCCTGTTCAATAGCATCCGTGTTTTTACAGAGCAGCTAACAAACGTCCCCTAAGTGGTTAAATTACTCACCTAGCAAGTGTTGAGTGGGTAGCTCCGAGAGGGCAAATTTGGCCTGGTCTCTGCTCTGCATCTTAATGCATATGACATCAAAAGCAGCTACACTTGCTATGCATTAAGAAAGCTGCTATTGATAAGACATAACGCTTGGAGATATGCATCTTAAAGGAAAAACATTGTGTCTTCATCTGTACTATTAGAATATTACATTTCCCTTATCTGTTTCAATTTAAGATGACTTTGTTGTTCACTTAATTGACTGGCAATTCCTTTGTTTGCCCAATCTCAAGAACCAAATCATAAGTATTAATAATGCTTAGATGGTCATTTAACATTTTCTATGAAATTCAAGAATTTTCAGAAAAGGGTAATATAGGAAGGCATGTACGGAGAACTTTGCATTTTAATTAAGAAGCCTCGGAATGAAATGAGCCACTGAGAGCAACAGATGAGTGTTTGTAAAAGCTGGATTGCTATTTGATATATGCGCGGTATTTTCTTGTGGATAATAAGTCCCAAGACTTGGTTGAAGAACAGTCATGGTGCTAAAACAATTAGAAACGATAAAGCTGTTCTCTTTAAATCATCTGCTCATAAATAAAACTGGGTCGTGAATTATTTCCCAAAAAAGCAATTGACAAAGTATAAGTAAATCACTCTAAAAGCTAAAGCTGCGTCAATTTTTGCATGTTCAAACAAAACCTCTCTCCTTGCTCAATGACGATTTTTTTTTGACAAATAAATATTTACAAAGTATGACATATAGATTTTGTGTACTTCCTTAGGCCAAAGTGTACTACTGCTTACGCTAAAATTTAATAGTTCTCATCGCAAATATACCACAATAAGAATCTAGCTTAAAAGTAATTCTCTCTTGTAGCAGACTATTCATCAATCATTCTTTAGATAATATTGGCACTGTGAGTTTTCAGTAAGGAAGAAAAAAACCTGCAATTTCTGGATTGATCTGAAAATCTGAGCACATTTGTGGAAAAAAGCAGTCAATTCTGGTAAAGCAAAATTGTCTCTAACCCCAACTGTGAAGTCAAGAAGAAAAAACTAATCAACCTTTTGCAATAATTCTTCTTCATCGGGTAGATCTAAGGGTTAATTTATGATTTGAGAAAAGACTATCACAACCCCTATTGTTTTTCTAAAGTCTGGTTGTGTGTGGGAGGAAGGTAGAGAGGTCCCAGAATGAATTCACTAATTGGGGTTTTCACCTGCTGTGCGTCTAATCGAATACAAAGCCTTATTTGTAGCTGAAGAGGAAGAGAGATTATGCAGAGTGTCAGAATTTCTGCCTAGTTTTGAAATTCCTGCTATTTGGCACAATCAGCTTGGGAAAGGCAGACAAATAGTTACAGCTCTGAGCTGTTAAGGTGGACCAAAAATGTTGTAGCAGATATACTTGAACCACCTTAATCAGTTCTCCATTTTTAGCAGGTGATGTAGTTCATATAAGCCTGGTAGTGCTATAGCTTTCAGGCTAATAGGCACGCCGATTCTTTCCCACTAAGCGACTACCGGCCTCTGAGGTTAATGAAGTGTGCCTCTATTTTAGTGAAGATGCTAAACTTCACATCTTTTTAGATGTTCAGCTTGATATCGGTGGCTCTGTGAAGCTTTGAGAAATCGTATTAAGTGAAAACTGCTTGCATTTGAAGGAGAGTTCGACTTTATCTAGAACCTGTCTGGTGAAATCTCTGGTGTAGCTGGCAACCACCTCAGAAAACTTTCTGCGGCCTGGCTTATTCTGCCTCCCTGCAAAGAAAAAGCCTGGGGGAGAAAAATCAGCTTTTGTGGGAGGGTGATGTGCTCTGGGTCTGAAAGAAGAGCTTGCAGAGTTGCTGCTGATGGTTTAACAATGATCTAGAGGCATTGTTAGACGTATTTTAATTAGTATGCCATCGTATTTGCCCTAAGTGGCAGTGATTCACCGTTATTGTAAGCATTTGTTAGAAGTCTGATTCATGGTCTCTGGCTAGAGCTTACACTGTGCGAAGAGAAACATGGAGAAGATCTTGTGTGTTTACTGGTTATACAAGTGTTGACATTTTACTATAAGATATGCATTACTTACTTGAAGCAATACCTATCCTCTGAATGGGTTTTTACAAAATGATACAGATCAGATTTAACGTCGGCTGCAGCAAATAAAATTCACACAAGGACTCCTAGAGCAAGCTGACTCTTAGGGACTGGTGATGTTCCTTAGGGCCACCTTCCTGGTGACTGTCCTGTAAACCCATTCGTTGTCATTTTCTTATTCTACCAATCAGCTTTACACTGCTAACATTGGAGTAACATTGAAAATAAATTACAAGTAGCCTAGAAAGTTTAATAAAAAACTTAAGATGTACTTGTCGAATATTCGAGAAGCCTGGCTTCTGTACTTGGCCCTTCACACTTGCCACCAAATGGTTATGTCTAAACCTAATATTCCAAAAATACTGATATTTTCAAAGTGTAACTCCAATCCAAATGATTATCCATCTAAGCCCCAAATTGAAAGGGTCAGCAACTAACTCCAAGGTACATTTACTCTTTACACCATACATCTATCTTTATTTACCTCGTGGTGGGAGATATGTAACTTATCATCTGTCATGCCCCCCTCTAGTCTGCTGTAACATTTCTTGTTTGGTGACTGTTATCCATCCAGTTTTGCATCCACCCTGGGATAGGAAGCCTGTGGTGGTATGAATAACAATGGCACCCAGAGGCTCATATATCTGAATGCTTAGTCATGAGGGAGTGGTACTAATTGAGGAGTAGAATAGTTAGGAGGGGTGGCATTGTTTGGAGGAAGGGGATCAGTGGGGGGTGGGCTTGAGGTTTCAAATGCTCTTTCCAAGCTTAGAGTTTTGGCCAGCACATCAGGACATACCTCTCACCTACTTCTCCAGCAACAAATGTGCCTGCATTCTGCCATGCTGTCTGCTTCTGCCATGTTGATAATGGACTAGACCTCTGGAGCTGTAAGCCAGCCCAAGGAAATGCTTCCTATTGTAAGAGTTACCATTACCATGGTGTCTCTTTACAGCAATAGAACCCTGGTTATATGTTAGATTCTCCGGGAGAGCTTTAAAAATACCAATGCCCAGGACCAGTTAAATTAGAAAGGAAGAATATCATGTTGGTGGTGTGGGGGAATATTCCTCCTGTGAGGCTGGTGAGTGTAGGACTGCTATCTTCCTCCTTTCTTCTCTGTGTGCACATCTAGTCAGTCAGGGATCTTTTACTGTCGACTATATTAGAATTTCTTATTCCTCACTAGCACGGTTCCCTCAGATCCCCCTTATACTGCAGTAACCTTGTACCTGCTGGTCTACCTCCAGTTTGTCTTCTGATCTAGTCATCACAGCAACACTGGAGTGAGAAAGCCACATTTGTAGCCACACTCCTCCCTCTTTCAGAAGGTCCCCACACCTTTCAAGTGCAGATCAACTCGAGGTTTTTCCAGCAGTCCTGACTTTTTTTTTCTTTTTGTAACTTCTGTGTTGCCATTCCCTCCTGAAGGCAAGTAAACCACCAAAGCTCTTAGAATCGAGTTTGTTTTCCTTTGCACCTATTTCTATTATCAATTTGATTTTGATGTGACTTTTTGTGGGCCTAATAGGAGCTTTATATAAACAATTGTCCAGTGACTGTTTAGTCTGCTTTTTCACCCCGGGGGTAAAACTGTGTTTTTGCTGTCTACCTGACCCTCAGTGTCCACTCCATCGCTCTAGAAGGTGCTTTGGGCTGGGAAGCATTCAAATAGAAACACGGTACACTCGACGTGGGTACCTGAAGACAGTATAATGAAAAAACTATTTCAAAGATTTGGGCAAGGTGGGCATACAACAAGGAATGGTAAAATTGTGCAAGGGCACAAAGGGAAGGAACGGCTTGGGGCGCCTGCGTAATGCTGGGCCTGAAGAGAAAGATTGCCCAATGAGGCTGCAAGTCAAAGAACTTAGATACTTCCAGGCCAGAGGTCAGCAGGAGGGAGCTGGAGAAATAAATACCTAGCTATCACTTGCTCTCTTCCCTTTCATCTTCTTCCGCGGGCCTTTCATCACTGCCTCCCACTGGTTGAAAGTGAGCGGAAATCAAAGGGCAAGAGAGCCTGATTCCCCAGAGGTTCAGCTCCCTAGGGGCACAGAGCAGAGCAGAGAACACGGAATAGGGGAATAAGCCCAGTCTCTTAGGCTATAGAACTAGGTTTTCGAAGGTGCAAGCAAAGTTTAAGCAATCCAAAGACGAATGTTATTTAGCTATGGGAATGTTTGCTGAATGACCTTCTTGACCCCTTCGTGTCTCATTCCCTTCTTGTTGATATTTCTACCAGGTTCACTTGCCTTTGCTCTCATCTATCAGTGAGCTTGCTTGTGAGCACACTAAAGAAAACACAGACGTTTTTCATGATAAGAGAGGCTCTGTCTGTGGCAGCGCAGCAGCATAGCCAATCTCGTAACTCTTAGAAACAGGCTTGCTAATTCCAGCTCTTGCACCACCATGTTCTGGTTAGGATGGCGAGGCAAAGAGCTCATTCATGGCAGGACCTATAGTCAGGTTTTCAACTTGATTTTTTTTCTCAAGGCAGAACTTTGCATCCTTTTCTGGTCTGTGGTTCAAATCAAAACAAAACAACAATAATAACGGTGATAATAATAAGGAAAAATTGTGACATAGCTTAGTGGCAATTATGGGTTCAATTCCCCATGCCACACAAAATTAAGAATAATGTAAAACAATTACTCTAAATAAACCATATGGACACACATGCATGCGCACACGCACACACACATATATCTAATATCGCTATGTAATTTACACATAGAATGAAGATCAGGCAACTCTGTGCTTTAAAAAAATACCTTTACTTATTAATCAAAACTCCTAATATGGCTGAAATCAACAACAAAACAGTTAGTGTGATACCCATGTCATTCCTTAATAATACTTTCAGGATTTTCTAAAATGATATCAAGATTTGGAACCAGTCCTTAAGTGCTTATAACTCAAGTCTAAAAAAGGACTTAATGCTATATTTTTGAGAATTGCCATCTGTCAAATTTTTAAAAATTCTGAATAGTGATTCTGTTTTCCATTCTTTTTCTTTTCCCTGACAATTCATTCTTAGTAGTTCTCTAATTGGATAGTGGGAAAATAGATTTTCACATTTATAGTTTAGAGAAACAGCAGAATTCCTGAATATTGAGTAGTTCACTAAAATGTAAAACCAGCTACCAGACACCAAAAAAAAAAAAAAAAAAAACAAAGAAAAAGGACTGACAGGGAGCCTCATCACACAGGGGTTGCAGGTCTTTAGTCGATTGATTTCTAATATTTACAAGTGTCCGTGCTGTGCTGTTTGTATCTTCTCTTTCCAGTAAACAATATTTAAGTGATATCCAGCATTGACATAACGATTACTCTCAATGATTTACCGCAAAAGCTACTACTTTCTCATCAAAGGCAACTAATCCCTCCACTCCAGAGAAAAATAGAGGCAGACCTGGAATCTACTTTTAGGCTTAGGGACACCCTCACCCCAAAATAAGTCTGAGTATGCCCTCCCCTGGCCACACCAGCAGCACCTCTTCAGCTCATTAGCTCACAATTGCTACAATACTGCAAAGGCAGCCCTAGTCTTTGAAGGGAAATGCCAGAAGTACCATGTTTGTTTTAAAATAGCAACACCAATCTTACCTACAGGCACATAGTTTTAGTGATAACGTCAATATTTTTATCGGCTTTGTCAAAGGTAATAAAGAAACCTCAAATTTCATTTTTCCTTTCTGCCTCCTTGCTGTGCTGTGGCATACCAATACGCAGAAATTGATGCTGCCAGTCCTTTCAGTTCAAACAATCTAAGTAAAAATGTAGAGAGGGAGAAAAGAAGATTTTTAAAATAACAAAAAAGAATATATTTAAAGTGTGGGCTTAAGTAGATGAATTCACCAGAAGAAGTGAAAAACAAATGGTTGAAAGATAAAAAGAAAAAGGCCAAGAAAGGAACAAAGAGAAACAATGAAAACACAGAGCAACTCCTCCGAGTCTAAACTATGGAGATATGGAGATTGTGGAAAATTCTTGTGCTAATGAAGGCTTTCTTTTGTTGGGAATGTTTCCAAGCTCAAAACAGTTGTGTGTAGTTAAACTGTACCTTCTTCCTATTGCAGCTTCTGATACGAGTCACACTGGGCCATCAAGCCTAATGTCTTTTCCAATCCAGTGCTATACTGGAAAAGCGATCCTTCCAGATTTTTCCTAATACTTCAAGACAAACCACTGGTGGTACTGTCCTGTGAATCTGTATCGGTGCCTCTCCAACTTTAGTGTGCTCAGTGTTTGATTTGGTAGATCCAGGTAGGGGCCCTGGGTTTTTTTTTTTTCTTCCATTTCTAACTCTGTAGATGATGGTGGAACTGTTAGTCCTAGAAGTACATTTTGAGAACCAATGCTACATCACCAACATAAACGTTTCTTAAGAATCCAGTGTAGCCAGGCATTGTAATACACACCTTTAATACTAGCACTAAGGAGAAAGAAGCAGGCGGCTCTCTGTGTGTTCCGGGCCAGCATGGTCTACAAAGTGAATTCCCAGACAGTGAGAACTATGTGAGAGACCCCATCTCATTTTAAACAAATAATTCAGTAGGATAGGTTTGGATTTCATGTTTTCCTGCCCCATCCCTTTAATTTTCTACTGATGAAGGGGTGGAGGAGTGAGGTGAATACTTTCTCATGTGATAATTATTTTTTCTTTCATTTTCTAAAAGGAAAACTCCAAGCCCACACACTAATTATCTGCGATGAGGTCATTTGCACCTAGGTCATTTATTTAGGCAACAAGTTGTCTTGCCAGAGGATTTTTAAGGGGATGTTGGCAAGAGGACGTGTGGCTTTCAGGTTCCTGGGTCTACCTTTAACTCCTTTCGGTCTTTGTTTATATCCTTTTTAGTTTCTTTTCTTTCTCTCTTTTTCTATTCTGTTTTGAAAGCGCTCACAGTCCCTGGCTGTCCAGGTTCCCAGGTCCTTAGGTGGGGGCGGAGCCCTGCGCGGCCCCGCCCCGTCTGCACACAGCTCCCCCCACCTCCCCTCCCCGTCCGGCCCGCCCGCCAGCCCGCCAGCCAGCCCGGCTCCTCCGCAGTGCTTTCGGCTGCGAGCCTGGGCGGCGGCGCTCGACTTTCGGGGAGCCCGGCGGCTTGGACAAGCTTACTCCTCCACGCTAAGCTCCCGCCCCTGTCTGCCTGTGAAACCCTTACAACCATGAGGGAACAGCTCAAAGGGTAAGTGGTTCGTTGCCCCCGACCCCCTCCGGTCCCCTCAATTCGTGCACTTGTGGCACGAGCTGCTGCCAGGAGAAGGCAAAACTTGGACCAGAGGCGGTGGTGGCTGGTGGTGGCTGGTGTAGGCTAGACCCAGACATCGGGGCAGCTTTCCCACCAGTCCTGGGAGCCTCTGCAGGTGCGTCCCCCAGGCTTCCACTCCGGCGCCAGCGTTCGCTACTCAGCTCCTTCCTGGCTGCTGGGACAGGCTCGGAGAGCTAAAGCGGATTTCTCCCTTTGCCCAGAGAGGGACAGACCGCTCCTCCCGTGGGGATCCGGCCCGGGGAGCTTTTTGCTCCTTTCCGGAGCTGCCGGTGTGGACATGAACTAGGCGGGCTGTTCCCCCAAATCGCCTTTGGACCTGGCAGGAGGAAGGGGCGCACGCGGTTCTACCTTGCATTGCACTGCTAAGTGCCAAAAGGTCAACTTTCTGCCTGATTTCTTCCGAGGATTCCAACTGACATTTCCCTGGCTGTGTTTTCTCCTGTGCTTATTCCATGCTTCAGGACTTGGAGAAATAAAGAAAACAAGAACAATTAAAGCCTAGAAAGTCAAGGGATTGACCGAGAGAAGAAAGAGAGAAGCTTGAGGGGTTGGGGTTTTTATTTGATTACTATTATAATTTTGTTTATTTCTTGGACTTCTGTTGAGGTTCAGAGTGGAGTCATTTCATTTCAGAGTGGAGACTTTTCTGCTTCTCCAGGGTGTCTATAAGCAAAGTTTGTCACTCTTAATCTTATCACAATGGAAAGGGCAAGACGATGCTTATCTCAATTAAATTTGAAGTTAAGTTTGAAACTTAAATTGAAGGGGTTTAATTGTCTAAAGGAGCTTAGTGTTATTATAAAATGATTTAATATCAAGGAAAAATCCATCCTCTGGTGTAAGTAACAAACTAAAGTCTTTAAGTGAAATCTACCTTCTTTTTTTTCCTCGACCAATATGCTCTTCCTTGTCCCTGAGCTTACTCCCCCTGTCTGTCCTTGTCACCCTATCATCTTTTTGCCTAGATATTTTTATTTCCTTGTTCTAAACCTTCCAGGGAGGATACCCTTGCTCCTAAAGAAGCGAAAAGAGCAAATGAGACAACACAGTTATATGAAAGGTTTCTGACCCTTGAGCACCGTGGAATTGTTTTCCGTTGTCATTGTTTGATCTTGCACTGGACACGACCCTGAAGTGAAATTGCCTTGGCCAAAGTTGAGGGTGGGTGGGAGGTAAACCCTGAAAAGCAAATAGAACTGGGAGGACAAGTAACAGCTGGAACAGCCACCAAGGCCATCATCTTTGCCCTGAGTTGAACCAAGCAGAATAAAATGTTAAATATCTCTGAGAACAAGAAATGGGAACCAGAATAGTATTTCTGATGCTCAGATTGACGCATAGCCACTGAAGTCCCTTCCCCACAGTAGCAGAAACTTCTAAATATATTTCCCATCCCACCCTACCCTGCCAGTATTCCAGCCAACTAGCCAAGTTCAACAATTCAACATGCAAATGCCAAGGTTCCTCTAGAAAGAGGCTGGTCTCCAGATTAAAGGGGGAAAATCTCTCCCTCCCTCCCTCCCTCCCTCCCTCCCTCCCTCCCTCCCTCCCTCTCTCTCTCTCTCTCTCTCTCCCTCCCTCCCTCTCTCCCTCCCTCCCTCTCCGTGTGTGTGTGTGTGTGTGTGTGTGTGTGTGTGTGTGTGTGTCAGTGTGCTCCAGATTATATATGAAGCCAACCCTAATCCTCCTCAAAACACAAGAGAAGGCTACTTTTTTTTACAATGGTGCATAGTGATTAGTTCATCCCTGGGAAATAGTGGAAAGAATATAGAATATTTTCAGTACCAAATAACAGTGGTTGCAAAAGAAATCTTACTTTAATTAGACGACTGCCATTTCCTCAGGAATGCCTTAGATATTCGTTACTTTTATGTGTCTAATGTTTGTTTTTAAGAAACTACAAAAGCAATTCCAATAAGTCTGACTATTTTAGCACCGACAGCAGTAACAGCTCCAAGGCGGTTGTAATAACCTTGCACACTACTTGAAACTAAAAAAGGTGAAGGAAAATGTAAATTCTTCGGTAGGAAATTAGGTCAACCCTATGCTTAGTAGAGTAATGCTTTCATTTCTGATTATTGACAAGTAGGTGTTGCTAGGATCTTTTGTCATAGCCAGTGATTTAATATTTTAATTTTTATCACAGAGTCAAATAAAAGGAAACGAGAGATTCTTTGTGGTTTGTACACGTAGGCTGGGGGTTGGCAGGTCGGGGATTGCTCAGAGAGGTGTAGCTGACGTGTGGGTTTGGAATCTGTGGGGCCCAAATCAATAGCAGGTTTCAAAGATTTCAGGAACGTTTGCAGGGTTGTGGGTGTTGTCAGTGTCAGAATGTCCAGAAAGACTTGTGGTCTATATTGAACACCCTTGTTCTCAGGAAGGCTGAACAAAGATGTACTCAATAACTTGGGAACAGGTTTCAGAATATCCTCTTTTGTTGGAAATGGTATATATATATATATATATATATATATATATATATATATATATATATATATATATATATGGGCAGTGTTTTCCTGATGTGTAAAGAGAAGGCCGTATTTTACTATACATCTGTATATTCCAGGTAAATGTGAGTTACCGATCTTGAAGAAGGTGAGAATTTTCTGTTGTTTTTTTTTAAAGACAGTCACAGAGTAACAAACTGTAAAATCCAAACTGATTACCTCTACCCACCCCAAATTAGTGTGTCCTTCAATTCAGAGTTTAGACCTGAGCGAGGCAGATGTGTGCTGACCATTGTCTTCCTGTCTTTTGAGGGAAGATTCACTGTGTCCCTATAGGGCTTTTCACCCCAGATACAAAATTCTCACGTGGATAGAAGTGAATATTTGGTTCTTATCCCTCAATTTGATGTTCACTCAGCGATGTTGCTGAACATATTAGTGTTAAATGGTGAAGTGATTATCTTTCTGGTTTTGAGGACTGATTGTACCCCTTATTCCTCTTTCCTTCTCATTTCCTTCTCTGAGTGCTGCCTTGCAGTTGAAGTGAAGCTAAGACTGCACAGGTGAAATCTACATCTGCTTTTCTAGTTCCTTTGTGTTGCTTGAAAAGGAAAGGTTTGTTTGTTGATGGGGAGGAAGATTAAAAGGTTGATTTGGGGAGTTATATGAGGAGTTCTGTTAGCTATTTTATTCCAGTACTCTGGAATCTCAGGTAGGTGGGAGAATAGTACCTACCGGAGAAATCAGGAAGGGTGGGATGGGTCTACCATCTTCTCTCAAGGGGAATTCCGATTTTGTTGAGCACTGATGCAGTAAAATATAATTTCTAACACCCTTTTCATAATTTTTAGCCTGCCCTATGACTGTCATTAAAAGACTAGGCATGTAGGTGTGTTGATATCACGAGCTTGCTCCCTGTCTTGTTTGGTTTATTCGTCGTCCGGACGTGGGGCATGGAGGATAGATACATCAGCTCCTGTTAGAACTCTCTCTCTTTGGAGTTCTGCTGGAAGCTCAGCACAGTTCTCATTCCTTTACGAACTCCATTTGCTCCAAGTTTATTTCATTGCCCTGTTTCTCTTATGTGAAATCAGTTTCAAATGGTTGCTTTTCAGAGTGGTTGTGTGTCCGTGCCTGGTCAGGTTTATCAACTTAGCCAGACAGTTTCCTGCAGGTCCATTAAAGATGTCATAGCCGACCCAATGTCCTGGAAATGGGACATTTTATTGCACCGTGTGTCTGGTAAGGTTCATCTGTGTGGACATTTCCATCTTTCCCCCTTTTCTCTCACTAGTGTTTACATCTCTGTGGGCTTTGGAAGGGGAAGAAGCTGGAATTCAGGATGGAGCCCTTGTCTATGGAACTGGGAGACACAGTCACTTTTGAGCTACAAATCACTCGAGAACAAGCAACACTTTTTCCATCAAGCTGCAAGCTGCAGCCTCCTTGTGCTGTGCATATAAAGTACCAGTCCCGCCCACTCCTTCTCGACATCATAAACCAGCATGGTCATGGGCTTTCCCAAACCTTCCTAAAGTGTCTGCCGTCTCCCTTGCTCTTTTGACTCTCCACGACTCCCATGTCACTCTGTTAGATGCCATCAGCTGATAGCCCTGATTGACACACTTCACGTGTGAATTTTCTCTGCAGAACAGGGAAACAAAAATGGACATACTTGGAAGGCAGTGAGAGCCATTCACAAGTGAACATTTTCTTGCGAATTGATTCTAGTACCTTCACAGCTCAATGACTGAACTGTAGATCTCAGAGGGAGGATGTTCTTTGAGGTTGTGCTGTTTGGGCAATTTCCATATGTCTTTAAGATATTTATGATTATATTTATCAAACTACTTGAAGTGTTTCTCGCTTTTGGCTTCTTTTTAAGCAGATATAGTTTCTGCTCTCTGGGAAGGATCACTCTTAAGCTTCCACATCTTCTATTGTAAAGAATGGTAACTCGGGGACCACATGGTAGCAAATTGCCTGTATTCAGATGTGCCGGTTCTCAATGTCAGTTAATCCTTTGCCTCTTTGCCAGGTGAGTCCACTTGCCTCAAATTACACCACCTCTGGGCTGGAAAGCCCAAAGTTCAAAACCTCTACTGAGGTTATTTGACATTATTGCTTCCCCAAGCTCCTCCTTTTGTGTGGGGGCCGCTGTACTTTCTGATCCCCTTGACATGCCCAGATCTAATCCCTTCCTTTCCTTTCTGGTCCCCACATTTCCCATTAAAAGATTATAAAGAGGCTCGGCGTATGAATGCTGAAATAATTGTTCCAAGCTGCATTTTAGTCTATCAGAGCTTACCATGTAATCTCTGAAAACAGGAAATACGATCCTATGGTGATTCATGTAGATGGGCCAAAGTAAGGTAAAGTATATGTAGTTATCTCTCCTGGGTTTGTTCATGTAATTGAAAGAGAAACAATGGTGTTTTGTTCCCTTTGTGGCAGGAGCTCCTAGCAGGCAACCACACTTTAAGAAATGGAGAAGTGTGAATGCTTCATTGAGGTCTAAGTAGATCTAGGAGGAAGCGAGGTGGTCTGTGGAGTGCTGAGTTTGAAGGCATTTTAAAAGTAAGGGGAAGGAGGGAGAATGATGGGATGGATATATTAGCTTGGTGCTGGATGTGCTTTAAGGCGAAATGGAATACAGTCGTCACCAATATGAGCTCTGACCATGGAAAAGAAAGAGTAATGGAACGAGGGCCAAGGAAACAAAGAGGAAATTAGGTGATTTGTAATGATGAAACTGACGGGGCTGAGTGACAATTGTCATTTTCCTTTCTGTGTGTTCACGGTCGGAGAAATGAGGCAATCCTGACCTATTATATAACAAGGTCAATGTCAAATTTGTCAAAAACAGTAGTGCATTCAATGTGTGGGTGTGAAAAAGAAACAGATTCTAGAACTAATCATGTTAGTATTGCTCTTTCCCTTTGAAAACAAAGGAGCCTTTCTGCACGCAAGATGTTCCGAAGTACTCTGCAAGTCCTTGGAAGTAGCAATGTGACATAGAACCATTTGTCTTCCTTTTGCTCTTGCACATTGTAGATTCTAAAGTCTCTCTTTATATTTTCTGTTTTAGCCACGAGACCCAAACAACTTGCTGGGACCATCCCAAAATGACGGAGCTCTACCAGTCTTTAGGTAAGGATGTGGAGGGCCACGTTTCCTTCAGGTTAAATGGCAGTTTACTTTAAGGGTACTGTGTAGCATGCAAGCTGTTTGTTGTGTAAACATATCAGGAGATTGCTTGGGGGTTAAGCAGCTGCACCGTTCTAGTCGTAGCTGGCTAGCAGACACTCTCATCTTCAAAAATAACTTTACAGTATCACTGATTCTTTCAAATTCAGTAGACCTAAAGGTCAATAGTCGTTTTGTTTGCAGCCGAGGAGAATGGAAAAGCACTTGCAATTTATGACATTTTTACCATCAAGAAAACTGTTTCAAGTTACTTCTGTCGATTTCTTCCTCTTGAAACAGCAGTGATAGCTTTTGCTAAGGTACAGATGTTATGTAAAGTGGTTTCTGCCCCCTTTCCAGTGCTCACAATGCCTACGGCTTATCAGGTCATCACTGTGATCTTTTTAATAACTTCTCTACGTTGGTTTATTGGATTTTTATTTGAAAGTCTGACAGGTTCTAAATTTATGAATTTAAACCTTCATACTTTGTATTTTTAAGCGATTTTTCATTACTATTTATTTTGAATGTGTGAGCATTTTGCCTGAATGTGTCTCTCTGCAGCATGTGTGTGCATGCTACCTGAACAGCACAGAAAAGGATGTCTGATCCTCTGGAACTGGAGTTGCAGACATTTGTGAGCCATCAAGTTGGGTGCTGGGAATCAAAACAGGGTCTTCTGAAAGGTCACCCAGTGCTCTTAAATGTTGAGCCATCTCTTCAGCCAGATATACAGCATAACAATATAGAAATGATACCACTCTCTACTACTTGATGGCTTATTCTTTCTGTTTGACTTTGTAGGGATTAATCTGAACTGAATTCTCTGATGTGGCTAGATTTTTAGTTATCATTTTGTTTGACTTAAGAAACATGCATTCTTTACTTCCAGGTCTGCTTTTATTTGAAATTATAAACTAGTAATGCTGAAGACTTAAGTTAATGTGGTCACTGTGTATGGTGATTAGTGCACAACTTTAATCCCAGCACTTGAGAGGCAGAAGCTGGCAGGTGTCTGTGAGTTGGAGGCCAGCCTGGTCTATATAGTTCTTTCCAGGTCACTGAAGACTACACAGTGAAACCCCTTGTCTTAGTAAACAAAGCAAGGAAACAAAACACCTACAAAGTGCAAAATGAAGTTAATGTGATAAAACCCATGGGAATCAGAGCTTTCATATATGTTTTTTTACATATAAACTGTGTATATGAATGTGAGGTGTGTGTGTGTGTGTGTGTGTGTGTGTGTGTGTGAGTGTTTTGGGGGTGGGATGGAAATCCCACCTATGCAATGTCTGCCATAGTTCTCACTGGATGATGAATTGCAGGTCTAGAAGCATTAAGAAATAAATGAGATACCATCAACCACAGAACAACCTTTAAAAATGCATTTTGCTGGGCTTGATAATACACACATTTCAAGAACTCTCGAAGACACAGAGTCTCTAACACACTCTAAGGCAGGCAGATCTCTGGAATAAAAGCCAGCCTGGTCTACATAGTTAGATTCAGGCTATCTAGAACTACTAAGTGTCTTATCTCAAAAAAAATAATTTTTTTAAAAAAATATGTGATAAGAATTTCTTCCAAGAAGTCTGGAAAATGCAAATAAAAAAAAACAGAACAAATATCAGCCAGATATATCTAAAACATTTAAAGTAATATTATGTCATGTCAGTGTAGTTATGTGTATAAATTTAAAGTAAATAAATAAAATTAAGATCAGTTAATCTTTAAGTACTACATTTTCAGGCCCATAATGGTTTCAAATTATTATGTTGGACTGTTTGTGCCACATGTAGAGAACTTGAATGTCACATCACGTGTAATTTAGAGGGCCCACATACAACACTACTCGAGTTACCATGATCTTTAGTTGTAATATTATAAT
This sequence comes from Arvicola amphibius, assembly GCF_903992535.2. Lineage (NCBI taxonomy): Eukaryota > Metazoa > Chordata > Mammalia > Rodentia > Cricetidae > Arvicola > Arvicola amphibius. Next base: position 43,661,100 of record NC_052065.1, read on the forward strand.
TGAAAAACAATTATAGAATTAACATATTAATTATAGAATAATTATAAACACATATATTAAAATATAAATATATATAAATATAGAATTAACATATTTTCCAAGTTTAAAAATGTGGATAAACTTTTAAAAAAAACAAGTAATTTATAAATTACTCCTTAGAATTAATTAGTATTTACTAAGCTAGCTTTAAAAAGTTAAAAACAAGTTTATTGGACTGGACATGTAGCTTAGTAGTAGACCATATTCATATTATCTGTGAAGCCTTTGGTTTGATCCCCCCTACCCCAAACACATATAAACACACTTCTCTATTTTTCTGTGAGTGATTCAGTATTAAAAACCTTTTTATGTAAAAGTAACATATGGTAGCCATATTTACATTTCATTATATATTCTTTTCTATAATTTTATTCTGTAATGAGATATTACATGCATGGTTGACTAATATAAATATAAATATAGATATTTATGTATTTATGTGACTAATATAGATAAGATATAATAAAAATATATGCATTTTATATTAATATTTTCTCAGTAGCTTGAATAGCTGATAAATCTATATTTTATATTTAGTTTGACTTTTGACCTTGGGCTAATTATTCCTCTTTGGAAGGCAATGCCATTTTATACTTGCATTTGATTTTGCAGTTTATGTATTGTAAAGTTTCTCTTTTCTTAAATCAACTTTATTGAGGCATGATTTGCATATAATAGAATGCAGCTCTATAACTCTGTATTCAATTCTAAATGCCTGTGAAATTGTTTCTTTCGAGCCTAATAACAAAATCTTACAAATGAACTAAGTGTTGATATTTGTTTTTCAGCTTTTAGAGTTAGTACTTTCAAGACGTCTCTTTTACAGTCAACCATCACTTTATCTGAATGATTACGCGTCAAATAATATCTTCCATTTATTGAAGGCCTACACATCTATATCATACTCATGGGACACACCAGCAGTTTACCTGCATGGTGGATGGAATTAACATTCAACATTTCTTAAAACGTTGAATTCAGGCTCAGAGACGGAGTAATCAGGAGTGCACAAACATTTGGGACTGTATTAGCAATTGACCACGGTGTTATGTTAGTGAATTCCCTGATCTCATTGCTATTATTCTCTTAGTAAAATATGGCCATATTAGTTAGTATGCACCTCTTATAAATACATACAGATTTACAGTTGTACATAAGGACAGATTACATGAATAAAACTTTTTGAACAAATCATGGTGTTTCTGAAAATGATAAGATAAATTTCTAGACTTCAGGTATTCCTTTTACCCATGGAATTATCAATTTCGATGGTTTCTGCCTTTGGCACTGGTGGTGTGTTATATACTTAATGCCAATATTGCCCCTCCCCTTCTCACATATTATAATGTCTGTCTTATTGGCTTATATTTTTCCTTCTTCAAGAGCTATCCCTCTAGTTCTCAGTTATTGCTTTGAGTCTCCAGATGAAGTCCAGTCCTGAGAGGACAAGTGCTTGTGTAGACTGCTGTGCCACATGTTTTAGACCACATCTAACCTTCCCTCCCGAGCAGCCTGAACTACATGTCTGCAGTGATATCGTGAAAATGCCAAAACTGTCTTTACCCTTCTGTACCCTAATTCCAAACATCTTCCAGTGATTCTCCATACACATGCAGTGTTACATGTCCCCAAATACACCCACTTTTAAGGAAGTTTCCATTTTCTCATTGTTCAGAATCCCAAGAAGGTTCAACATACATCCATGTACCCTGTATCGCCATTAAAAGACTATTTCCCTTACTTCAGACCTAAGCAGCATGATATCAGAAATGAAAAACATTTGTAAGGACTGGAAATGAGCACATGAGCATTAAATGATGACAGGTAAAATGTTACTCGAGATATTAGTGTTAGACACCTCTAGTCAATAGTTACTAGGGATTTTCTTTTTTGTTCTTTCCTCTTGTTTTTCTACAATGAACATATATTATTTAGACAGTTAGCTAAAACTGCTTCATTGATGACACCATTTTATTCTTTAGTGTCCCTCTAGCTACAATTCCATAGACAATGAAAATCCATAATAGAAAAGCAGAAACAACTATTTATATTATACATACATGTACACACATGTTCAATATTCACACACAACCTATAGAAACACTACACATACTAACATATAGGTAATTTTGGTTTGAATAGCGGATTCTTGCAGGATTAGTCAAGTAAATAAGCTCAAGAGGATTGTATCGTATATTTTTAGGCTCTAAATATATCCATCCAATCACACACAAAAAGCCAGCTTAAACATTTTAACAATAACAGGATACAGCTCAGCAATAAAGTAATTAAAGTAATTACTTACCTAGCATAACTGAGGAGATGTATTCCACCCTGAGTACATGCATATACACATGCTTTAGCACCCCCACACATGCCCATGCATGCACATACACACACATACACACTTACACTCACTCACGCATGCACACACACAAAAAAAAAATTAAAAAAAAATCAGTGTTAGAGAACATAAGACCAGCATTATTTGTGGGGTACTGGAGATTTTGTCAAGGGCCTTGTACATACTAGGGAATTTTTCTACCATTGAATTATAGCCTTATCCTACCCAGTACTAATTTTCCTTAATTTAAAGGAAATGTAAAAAGATTAATTTTATTTTACTCTTAATAAATAGAAAGTGGCTTTTTTGACATGGCCTTTTATCAAATGCTAGAAATATAGATATTTTCCCTCTTTTTAGGCTATACATAGAGACCCAAATTTCCTAGACACAAGGGAAAATACTGTCAGACTCTCATACATTCAAAATAGTTATAGTAAGTACATAAAAGGCTGGAGAGATCACTCAGCAATTAAGAATAGTGGTTGCTCTGGCTGCGGACCTAGGCTCGGTGCTCAGTACCCATAAAGCAGCTTCATGTCTTCTGTAACTCCACTTCCAGGAATCCTAAACCCTTTTCTGGCTTCTAAGGGCACTGCACACATGTGGTAGACATACACAGAGGCAAAATATTCCTTTTTTAAATTTTTATTGCTTTATAAATAATACCATTCAAAATTTCCACTTTCTCCCCTCCTCCCATTTCCCTCCTGCTCCCCCACTCACCCTCCCTCCCCTTCCAGTCCTAAGAGAGGACAGGGTACCCTGCCCTGTGGGAAATCCAAGGTCCTCCCCCCTATATCCAGGCTTAAGAAGGTATGCATCCAAACAGACTAGGATCCCAAAAAGCCAGTACATGCAGTAGAGACAAATCCCAGCGTCCTTGTCAATGGCTTCTCAGTCAGTCCCCATTGTCAGCCACAGTCAGAGTCCAGTTTGATCACATGCTCGTTCAGCCCCAGACTAGCTGGATTTGGTGAGCTCCCATTAGATCAGGCACACTGTCTCAGTGGGTGGACCAACCCCTTGTGGTCCTGATTTCTTGCTCATCTCCCTCCTTCTGCTCCTCATTTGGACCTTGGGAGCTCAGTCCAGTGCTCCAATGTGGGTCTCTGTCTTTATCTCCATCCATTGCCAGACGAAGGTTCTATGATGATATTCAAGATATTCATCAGTGTAGCTATGGGACAAGACCAGTTCAGGCACCCTCTCCTCTACTGCACAAGGACCTAGCTGGGGACATCCCCGTGGACTCCTGGGAACCTCTCTAGAGCCAAGTCTCTTGCCAACCGTAAAGTGGAGGCAAAACATTCTTACAAATAAAATAAAAATAATCTTTAAAAAGGTAATAATTTGTTGGGTGGTAGTGGCACATGCCTTTAATCTCAGGACTCAGGAGGCGGAGGCAGGTGAATCTCTGTGAGTTCGAGGCCAGCCTGGTTCCAGGACAGGCTCCAAAACTACAGAGAGAAACCCTGTCTCAGTAAAGAAAAAAAATGATAAAAGTAATAATTTAAATGTTCACAGTAACTGAGACATTGGAATTTGGAATTTCAGAAAATTTTTATTCAACTATTTTGTAAAAACACTATCTTGTATTTTCACTAGGAAGAAATAAGTAAGAATAACTTGACATTAGGTTTTTCTGTTTTTTTTAGCATTTCTCTATGATTATTTATGTTAATAATAGACTAATAGTGGAAAATAGTAGTGGTTCTATTGAAATATAAAATAACAAAGAATCTCAAATCAAATCTGCTTCATTTTAGAGACAGTATATTCATCATGATTTCTTATAGTTGTATACTTCATCCATGAAGTAGATTTCAGGTTTCTATCAGCATTTTTACAAATGGGATGGAATGATTGTTATAAAGCTCTGTGTGACTCCTAAAGACATTTATAAATCAGGTGTTCATTGGTAATATATATACTCTGCAATTTCTTATGAAATATTAATATATCATTTGTGTGTGCATACACATATGCAGTGCAATGAAATGATTAAAAATTCTCCTTTTCTCAAAGTTGACATTTCACTTGATAAATTCATCACTGAAATTTTCGGGAAGTATTTCAAAAGCTCCCCCTTCCTGCATGCTATATGTCACTTCAGAATACTTTAGGAGTCCAGTTGTGGTGCACACCTTTAATCCCAGGGCTCTGGAGGCAGAGGCAGGTGGATTCCTGAGTTAGAGGCCAGCCTGGCCTTCAGAGCACGTTCCAGGAGAGCCAGAGCTACACAAAGAAACCCTGTTTCAGGAAAGCAACAAAGTCCATCTTAGTCTACCTTTTTTGGTGCTTTAATTATGAATACAATACAATCTTTAAGTGGTCCCCCATAGTTTCCTCCCAAATTATAACATGAGATTTTTTTTTGCATTAATGATACTATCAATTCCACAAAATAATAGAATAATAGTAGTATACTCAGAGGGCACAGATAAAAATAAGGTAATAGGCATAGAGAATCACTAAGCTTCAGAAAGTCAAGCGATTATTTCCACTTTTTTAATGATGTTGGCAAGCTACATGATTTGATAAGAGTTTTCAGGTTTTTTTTTCCTTCATTACTGATGTGTAACCAACAGTACTTTTTTCTCACATTCTTGAAGTTCTAGAAGGGTCTAGTGTATCTTATCTGTTGCTCAGGCTTGGGAACCCATGTTCCAGCATGGTATCCACTTGAATGTTAAAAATTTGTCGAATTTTGAAAATTAGAGTTATGCATGGCTTAGGGTTTTATGCCCATTACTGTCAAGAAGCTTCAAGTGTTAAAATAAGGGCTTAGATTTTGGGTGTGATGGGTCTGGTGTTGGTGTGAGTCTCTAGCAGTTCCCTAATTAAAAGAATTAGTTAAATTCTAGTTAAGGTGAAAAGGCTGAAAAGTACTGTTATTAGTAAGCGGTGGCAACGTGAGGGGCATAGCTTAATGCTAGACCACACGCTTCGTGTGCTCCAAGGCTTCCTGCACTGCAAAGAATTACAGCTGCAAGGATCGACTTAGGAACACTGCCTAAAGCTTCTTGTTCCTCTTTCTTCCATTTGCTCAAGAGGAAGAAATATTGTACATGTTTGCCCATTGTCCATTTGTTTTGATAGGCTTCTGCATTCCATTAAATATTCCCTTCTGAGGATGTGCTTAGAATAGAAATGGCAGGATTCTGAATGGCTGTATTCCTTTTGCGGTGGGCGTGTGTCCTAATGCTTTTCTCAGCACATTTTGGTGAAGTAAACTGTCTTTTAGCAAGGCCCTAAGCACGTAGGCTTCCTTGCCTCTATTCTCACCTTTAGTTTTGCTACTACTCCCATGAGTCAAAGCAGAAAGGAAGTGCAGATCTTGATTTCATCTGGCACGTGACCACGGTCCTTGGTCTAAGTTTCCCATACATACTGTTGGACAGGTATCTAAGTGTTTGCTTTGTCTCTTAACTCCTGCCTAGAATGAGGTTACTATTGTCCTGCCCCACCCCCAATTATTTAGTCATCACCAGCTGAGAAGATACGAATAAAATGATAATTATATCTGTAATAATTATAATTAGATTTGTGTAGCACTACTTAGTGTATAAGGAGTTTTCAGAAATAAACACGTTTCACCCTTCTACAGCTGTGAATTCAATGGCCTGGGTTTTCTATCACCCTCAATTGCAGATCTCATGTCTCATTAGCTCCTTGAGCGTACTCCCTGCTTTTGATTTGAAAAATAATGTTATCATGTCGGAGAATAGGGTAACTATTTCCTTTTCCATTTGGACTTGGGCAAGCAGAGACTCAAGATGATGTGAGTGACATATTCATAATGACATATGGCTCGAAGATAAGTAATCAAGTCCTGAAGACATATTTTATGGCTTCTAGTTCACTGTTCTCAAAGGACTATCCATTTCGCCTAGCTTGATTTATAAAACTGCTTTATCAGCATAATTAAGCTATGGAATCCCAAATGACACTCTTTATTCCATAGCTGACACAGTTAGCACAGATTTACTCTGATTTGCAAAACAGTATATCCACAATATTAAGATAGTTTTCTTTCACCTCTGCTATCCTGCTTAGAAAAGAAAAACAGAAAATTTACCAGCCCCTTCAACATTGACTGGGAACAATTGATTTTTTCCATTTGCAAAATAGAAATGTAACTTCCAAATCAAAATGTATGGCATTTTAATGGACAATTTTATTAGGGCAGTTTTTCTTGCTCATATGACTTGATTTAAAGCTTCTAATTGAGGAGCCTATATAAACATAGTTCTGATTTGCATTTCCCAAAGCCTGTATCCCAAGGAAAGTCAGAAAGAGTTGTTTCTTAGACAGTGACTGCTTTACAACTTAAAAGAGCTGCCAAATTGGAATTTAGTTGATCCAAGTAAGAGGAGCATTAAGGTTCCACCTGCAACTGGGAGGAAAATGCTAGATGTGAACAATTTTATGTAGCTGCTTTTGCAAAAGATTGGGGTTTTTTTTCTGCACATGGAAAAAAGGCATCTAAAAACGTGTCTGCTCCTATTCAGGCGGTTTCCACTATTTCTTTCTCTCTCTCTCTCTCTCTCTCTCTCTCTCTCTCTCTCTCTCTCTCTCTCTCTCTCTCTCTCTCTGTGTGTGTGTGTGTGTGTCTTTCTTTCTTTGAACGAACAACTCTGATTACATTTATGTCTCTTGGGAGCTTCAGTTTTGCAGAAAAGAGTTTCAGAACAGTCAGAAGACTCACATAAAATAGATAGTGAGTTTTAAAGTCCATCCCCTCTCTGGTACTAATGAAGTGACCTAAAAATACTCTGAAGGAGTCTTATGGCATAGGGAATGAATCATTAGCTTATTTATGAATTGGTTATAGCCTGTGACAGTGCTTCTGAATTTGCCATTCCACTGTCTTGACTTGCATAACTCCAGAGAAGTCCTTGTGCCCCCTAACAAAGTGAAGCTTGTGTAACTTGGAAAAATGTTATATATGTCTGTGTGCTTGTATGCTTATCTGGGTGGGTGCATGCACTTTTATATACTTATCTATTTATTTATGTGTACTTCGTTAATGTTGATGCAAAGACAATCAACTCTATAGTTGGCCTTTCTGGTCCTCTGAAGAGCAGTGCTTTTCAAACTTAGACTGCTCACCTCCAATTCTGTTTGTCCTTTGAAAACGATTTTTAAATTACGTTTTATTTATTTGTGTATCTGTGTTTGGGTATCTGTAGTGCAAGCCAAGCACATTTTGTAGAAGTCAGTTGTCTCCTACAGCATGTGAGTATCAGGGATCAAACAGAGGTCATGAGGCTTGGAGTCAAGGGTCTTTACCTGCTGAGCCATCTCTCCAGCCTGTATTTGTTGTCATCAACATGCAGGCACAGGAGAGTTCTTGTAAGGTAGGTCTCCTGTACTTACCACCAATCACTCATAGGACATGTGTAAGTCACTGCCCAAGTTTATCCTTACTTAGCCTGGTCTGATACCCAGTTCTATGAGATGATCCTGTTGAGTTTGTATGTCATGCAGTGAAAACTTAAAATAAACGTTGCATAGTGCACTTAATATCTATATTTGGGAAGAGCTGCATTTTGAGTAGCAATATTCTAGAGCATTTAAGTTTTGGCAGTGTAAACACAGATTTAAATCGTGTGACCTTGGGGCAGGACAGAGTAGTTAACCAAACAAGAATACCTGATAAAATGTTCCTGATGAGTTTCCATGTTTTGCCAATTAAGTCAAGTTCAGACAATGGAACTTGGCATTTCCAACCCTCCTTAGCAATTATTTTAGATTAGGAAATATATACACTATCCTTTAATGGGACGAGGCCCAAGGATTAATTGTTGGGAACTCCACTGCTTAGTTTAATGCCTCTTCAATCCATTATAATTAAACTTGATGTGGCATATCCAAATTTTTCAGTTTATTTTTAATCTACTGCATAAACTGTTATATGTATATTATGTTTAGATTTAGACAGAATGTTTTATAGCAGCAGAATAGTTGATTTACTTTGAATCTAGAGAGGTGTGTATTTAAATTCTAGTCCTTCCAAAAGGTTTCTGTAGCTAAATAAGCCACTAATAATTTTGAAATTCAATTTCTGGATTCATACCTTAGGAAAAATTACAGAGATTAAGGATAATATACACATAATAATAAAATGTCTGATGTAGGCACTGTTCAAGGAGTTATAATTGCTATTAATGATGACAGCATTTAGAACAGACAAAAGTTCATAGTCGAACCTTTATCTGAAGCCAAATGTCCTCTTCAATATTTTAGTTATGTATCTGTAGCTTTGTAACTCTTTGTTCCTATCTTTATATTTATGGTCTTAAAAGTTTAAGTCAGGCATAGTGGCTCACATCTGTAACCCTAGAACTTGGGTGGTTGAAGCAAGAGGATTTTCATCTGTATAGGAGCACTGTGTCTAAACACCATCTCCTAAAGCCTGACACATAGCTTAAATGCCTATTAGTTAACTGATGGTGCTAGTTTTAGAGTAAGATAGTAGACAGAGGAATGGCTATAGAGACAGAAAAGGATATGATCAAAAGAAGCCCTGTAGGCTTTTGATGCTAGATAAGTTTTTGACTTGGAAGATGTCCAGTCAAGGTCTAGTAACAAAAGGAAAATCACTCTACTTATTTTTAACCAAGAGATTTTATTGGGAGGAACTGCTGACTTAAGGATGTTAAAGCTAAGAAGCCATAGGAACATCATGAAGGTAGAGGGACTGTGGCAAGAGATGATGTAGTCAGAACTCTTTATATCTGGATCCAGGACTATTGGAGAAGCTTAGGCCAGGGAGCTAGAGCTAGGAGAAAGAGAGAGCTACTGACTTGTTTTGGTACAGCTAGAAAGGGAAAAATAAATAGACTAGCCTCTATCTCCTCTAGCCCTTGTGTCCAAGCCAACTTCTCTTGATGAAGAGTAGAGCAGGGAAAAGCTAGAGGGTATATGTGAAAACCAGCACACAAATGACTGAAGTGCAAGAGACCTTCATGTGTGATGATGGAATCAATCATCTATGTCAATATATAGAGAATGGGAAAATAAAAAAAAAAAGCTTTCGTAGGACTTTTTGAGTTTGATTTGACTTAGACAGGGTACTATAGAAAGGCATCCTGGGTTCAAAGGAAACTGACCTAACAAAAGGAAAGAGGAGGGTAGCAATTAAAAACAAACAAACAAACAAAAAGAAAAAACCAAACTGGTCCACAGCAAAGCTCAGACACGAATGGTGATCATTCATACATTTGGTTACAGTGCTTGCCTTACATACTGGTTTTTATGCCCAAGACTCTCCCTACTAAATGATGAACTTCTTTAAGATGGAAAGACTTGCTCATCTTTGTCACCCATGCCCTATGCATAGCAGCCTCTGAATAAGTAAGTGTTCTCTTTGAATTAGCAAAGGAAAAAAAATTTTGCTACAGAAGAACACATATACTACTCAAAGGTGATAGAAAAATATAGATGATGGTTTCCTAACACTAATTATTAAACTGGAAAGATAGAACTCCCTGGAGAGATAGGAGAGTCTCTTCAGAATAAAGGAAAAGCCTTCTAGTAATAAAGAATCTAATAAGTAATAAATTTTATGGACAATTTGATATCTTTGAAAAACCCAGTGTTTTACTATTCTGAAAATAATTTTGTCTAATAACAACAACTAATTCATAATTAAGAAAAGAGAGGACCCTGGGAAAATGTATTGATATGGCTTTATAGTTTAAATGCCAAAGAAAAGGGATGCCGTACGTAGTTTGAGACACACTTAGCATCATCTGTCCATAGGCTCTTTGCTTCAGTAAATGTTTAAGAGTGTGTCATGCACTGTGAATCCTAAGACCTGGGGCAACAGGCTAAAAATTTTAAGGAAAAACAGACATTCTGGGGCTTTTGAAATTTTATCTGATTTTATTTTTCTCAAACTTTCAAATTCATATCTTCTCTCCAGAAATGTTAGAAGATGCAGTCACATGTGAAAAGGAAAGAAAAATACCTCAGATCTCAGCACTAGAAATAGCTATGATTTTCATATTAGAGCGTTGCTTCAAGTCTTTTTTCTCCTGTACATATTTATATAGTTGTTTGTGTTCGTTCCATTGTTGCCTAACTTTTTCAGTCATCAAGATTTGCTTTATCTTATTTTCTTAAAGTGTACATTTATTCGTGTGTATGCATATGCCACAGTGTACATATGAAGCTCAGAGAATCAATTATGGGACTCGGTTCCCTCCTTCCATCATGTGAGTCTGGAGGAGAGAGCTCAGGATAGTCAGGTTTGGTGACAAGTGAAATCATCCCCTGAGTCATCTTGCTAACCTCAATTATCTGTCTCCCTCTGTCTTTCTGTCTCTTTTCTTTTTTCTTTTTGAGATAAGTCTCACTGTGTAGTATTTGTTAGCTGACTTGAAGTTGCCTGTGTAGACCACGCTGTCTTTGAACTCACAAAGATATGCCTGTCTCTGCCTTCTAGGTGCTAGGATTAATGGACTGCATCTTTTCTCTTCTCTTCTCTTCTCTTCTCCTCTCTTCTCCTCTCCTCTCCTCTCCTCTCCTCTCCTCTCCTCTCCTCTCCTCTCCTCTCCTCTCCTCTCCTCTCCTCTCCCCTCTCCTCCCCTCCCCTCCCCTCCCTCCCCTCTCTTCCCCTCCCTCTCTTCGCCCTCCCCTCCTCTCCTCTTTTCTTTCTTTCTTTCCTTCCTTCCTTCCTTCCTTCCTCCTCCTCCCTTACTTCCTCTTCCTCCCTTTCTTCCTCCTCCTCCCTCCCTCCCCCCCCTCCCTCCCTCCCTCCCTTTCCTCCTCCTCCTCCTCCTCCTCCTCCTCCTCCTCCTCCTCCTCCTCCTCCTCCTCTTCCTCCTCCTTCTTCTTGAGACAGGGTTTCTCTACATAGCCCTGGCTGTTCTGGAACTTGCTTTGCAGACCAGGCTGACCTTGAACTCAGAGATCTACCCACCTCTGCTAGGATTAAAGGAATGCACCACCCACAGGCAAACTGCTGCATCTTAAGAATAATTGGGAGGCTATTTTTTCCATGTTGCTTTAGTATCAGTTCTATCATTTTTTTTGTAGAAAATATTGCCCACATTTTCAAAATTAATTTGTGACCAAGAAAACTTAAATTTCTCTTGTTTTGTGGAGATAAATCTTTAAGATTCTGGAGGCTTTTTAAAAACAGGCTTCTAAGAAGAAAGCCAAGTAAAGGTTTGTGATGCCTGTCGGTGTCTCCCCGGCTTCTTCTGTGTAGTGATGTTACAGGAAGATAGCCAGGATGCTGAAAATAGTCTGTTATCAGAAAGCTTGATAACACTTATGCTATGGCAAGTATAATTTATGAGTTTAGGGGAACAATTTTCCACCCACAAACATTTCCTTTTTCGAGACAGGTTCTCACCTATCCGGCCCCCCTGGCTGTCTTGGAACTCACAGAGTTTCTCCCTGCCTCTGTCTCCTGAATGCTAGATTAAAGGCTTGTGCCCCATCTTGCCCAGCTCACCACAAAAAATTCTAATGTAGTTGATTTCTTTCAGTATTACATAAAAATCTCTTCTCTTCTTTTCTTTTCCTTTCCTACCAAATTCAGACATTGAATTTCTGTAAATTTCTAGGTCAAAGGGAAATAGCATTTCTCAACTTTTGAGCTATATTACTCCAACTCTCTCAAAAGGTCTGTGCCAATCTGCTTTCTTAATAAATTAATTAACTGAAAGTGCCCAAAGACCATAATATGTACTACTCATACGATTATAATTGAGGGGGAAACATCTTGCTTGTGGTTTGTTTTTAACAACTTTCGGTGTTCCACTGAGTACAATACTATGCTGCGATTTTTTTTTTTTAACTCTCCTTTGAGTAATGGAAAAGCAAATCTATGTCATCACACGGTATAACGCTTTCTGATTTAATGCCAGGGTTTTCTTGTTGTGCTTTGAGGTGCCTCCCTGATGGAAGAATCCTGGATTCCTCCCTTAGTGTTTTCCAAGTCAAGCAAGCCTAATTCCTTCATTCATCCTCAGCAAACCATCACCTACTTGTAACAATTCATTAATTCATATTTAAAAGTATATGTGTAGGGATAGGATATGGTTCAGTGGTAGTAGCGTTTTCATAACCTCTGTTCTGTGTTCTGGAACACACACACATACACAGAGTCTCTGTCTCTCTCTGTGTGTCTCTCTCTGTCTCTGTCTCTCTCTCTTACACACACACCATCTCTCTGTTTTTCACACACACACATACACACATGACACACACATGAAATGTACATTCTGTATGTATAGTGGTAATCTACATGATCTTTTAATTTTTTAATAAAAGACTTTTGATTATGGGTATGGGAAGTAGTTTGTCATTACATTCTCTATGAGACATTTATTTTCTCTCCACAAAACACAAGTACCTACAATGTTCAGAACTCTTGTTTGTAAAGATATAGATACAGAGAAATAATAAACATTATCTGTCTATTACCTATGCTGATGTGGCCCTAGGCATATAGTAGACTTTATGATGTGATAAAAGTCTTTACCTATGAGAGTGGAAGGATACAGTACCAGTTCTACTGGTGACCAGTATTTGGGTTTCGATAAGTCTTTTCTGTCCTTGGAACCAAAATGACAGCCACATTTTTGAAATTTATTTTATGTTGGTTTTGATTAGCATGTATTATGCATACATGTTAATGGATTATGTGTTTATTATCTTCAATTGCTGTTACAACAGTTTATTAAGGGTGCTTTATACATATTTTGCTTTTGAGAAAAAAGTTAAATATGTTGGAATGAGTGAAGATTATAATTGCACTCATTAACATTCTCTTACCTTTCCACTTTACCTTTGTCAACCTTGTGAAAGATTCCACTGTTTCTTCTAAAGAGTAAGTTTGAGATTTATGAAACATAAGTCCCTAACATATGATTACAGCCAAATGTAGGGTGCCTTCTATAGGTATATGAAGATGAAGATGGATTGAATCATTAATGAAGGTTGTGTGATGAGTAGAAAAAATATTTTTTCCTATAAATATTTGTAATATTTAAGTAAAAGAAGATTTAAAGTTTGGGATGGTTGAACAACAAGAAATCAAATTTGAGAGAAAGACTGATTTATTTAGGAGTTGGGAAGGGAGTTTCTTTAAAGACCTACGTGATCAGTTTCGAGAAAAATGTAGTTCAGGGTGGGCAGTGGTTGGCGCACACCCTTAATCCCAGCAAACTGGGAGGCAGAGACAGGCAGATCTCAGTGAGTTCGAGGCCAGCCTGGTCTATAAAGCGAGTTCCAGGACAGCCAGAGCTGTCTCAGAAAAAAAGGAAAGAAAAGAAAAAGAAATTCAATGCTACAGGAGTAAATTAAAATTTTAAAAATTATAGAGATTTTAGATTACATATGATTGACAATGGGAAAAAATCTTCATAAAGCAGGAAAAGTTGATATACTAGAGAATGGGAATTTGATTGAATGGCTTAAAGTTGGACAGAGTAAGAAGAGATTAGTTATTTTTATTAAGTACTTTTGGTAGTTATGGACGGTAGTAATGGCCTGAGATAGCATGAGGAGGAGAAGGGGAAGTATGACTCCAGAATATTGCCTGAAAAGTAGAGAAAGAGTGGGTATTTTTTAAAAAGGAAAATGTAAGAGTTTTAAATGTACCATCTAAATGTAAAGCTTTGTTGAAAGATAATGATGAAAATTATTCTGTCAAAAACAGGAAATTTCAAATTGAGGCTTTTTTGGGATAGTTGTAACTTTTGTCAGCCTAGGTGCATAGAGTTCATCTATGTTAAAAACATTCATTTTGGCAGTTCAGTCTAGATACAGGGACTGGATCCACCACATTACACATGAATTTCTCATTAGTCACCCCAATGTCATGTGAAGTGTAATGTTATTTCCACTGTACCTGAGGAGACTCCAAAAGAGGGATGGTAGCCAGGTGGTGGTGGCACAAGCCTTTAATCTCAACACTCCAGGGACAGAGGTCACGGTAAGCTGGATCTCTGAAGTCTGAAGCCAGCTGGTCTATAGAGTGAATCTACAGAGTAAATTCCAGGACAGCCAGGACTGCTATGTAGAGAAAGCTTGTGCTGAGGGGAAGAAAAAGGGGGTGGTGGTGGGGGGTGTATGATGAATTTGTTCTCATGGCCTTGTTAAATGGACTTCTTTTAACATGCCTAACCAATCATTTGACCTCCCAAGTTATACTTTCTTCCTGAAAGAGACAATTGAATTTTGATTAGACATAAAGGAACTGGGAAAAGATTTCAGAACTCACCAAATGGTAAAAAAAGGGGGATTTACTCTTGTTCTTATTTCACTTTGTAATATAATATACATACTGTATGTTTAAGATAATTTCTTTAGCTTCTAGGAAGCAAGTATGGTAGGATCATGGGTATAGGTTGTCTGTAAATTTAAGGTGGGCAGTATTAAATTTTAGGTTTTGTAACAACCCTAAGAATAGGTATGATGTTATTATTGGGTGTATTTTAGAAATGAAGAAACTAAAAGTTAGGGAAGTTGAGGCCATAACTAAGTGTCCTGGAAAAATGGCCTTAGGATCACATGGATTTGTCCTTAATCCTTAGGATTTGATTAAGATAATGATATCAAATCAGACATGATTAGATGAGAATATGGGTATTCTCTCTAATATAGAATAAACTTCCAAATAAATGATACTCATCACCGCAGTTATGTTACAGAAAGATGTAACTAGAACCCATTGGCTTTGATTCTCATTCATATTTCCCATAGTATAGCAGTGCCTTCCTGGAAGACATTGAATGAAACAAGAATTTCGAAGAAATCAAAGGTCAAAGAAGGTAGAAAAGAAGACAGAGTTAACTAAGTATTTCCAAAGTAAAATACACTGATTAAAAAAACATATTAAAAGAAAATAGTAAGTAAAGCAAGGGCCTCGTACTCCTGATTTCAGTCCCCAAGCAACACTACTTTGAGTCAGCTAGTACTGTATTGTTTTGAAGTTTGTGTTTTAAGGCAGGGTCTTTCTGTGTAGGCCAAGGTTTCTTGAACTCGGGCATCTGCCCGGCTCTGCCTACAGAGTGCTAGGCCTGTGCTACCACGCCCAGCTTAGACATACAGCTTCTGTTTCCTTCTATAGATAAACACACACATATTAAACTATGCTCTTCTTAATATATTATTAATAAAATAGATGTAGTATTCTGTTTATTGACACTGTCACCCTTTTTACTAAGCTGAGAGCTTTTTTTCCTTCCTTTTTGTAGAGAAGCTGACTGATAGATTGTGAGTAAAACTTCATTCTGTGAAAAATTATCTTGGGACCTGTAGAAGACAGAACCCAGAAATAAATGTAGGCTGGCTAATGTCAGCAACCAATGGCCTTTAAATCAAAGTGGACAAGCATTCAAAGTTTTATAAATGTGAATTCAGTCTTACAACTTTACAAACAACTTGTTATGCAAATGAGAAATTAATATTTTCATCTTAGGTACAGAAAGGATGAGTTATTTTATATTCTGACACATTATAGCAGTGTATGGCATGTGATTTCTTAACTCAGCTTTTGGGCTGCTGTCATTTTTTATATTAAAAAATTATATCCATATTTTCTAACTTCTAGGACACCATCCATTTCAGATGTATATGTCTATATGTCAGGTTGGTTTAGAAGTAGCTGAATCTTAAGATCCCAGGATCCAGGAACTACTATAATGGGGGAAAATGAGACCCGACTATCTCCTGGAAAATTAGTTTTTTATTAGATGCTTGTCTCAGTTAAATGAATTCATGAGTTCTTTTGTTCAAATAGGGAGGAATTAGAAGCCCTTAAGCCCGAGGAATAGGCTTGGAAATGAGCCTTTGTAGTTTGTTCTTTGGCTCTGTCAGGGAAGGGATTCCGTGTGAGGGGAAAGGCTTGGCTTTAGTCTGCCTCCTAGATAAATGGGAAACAAGTTATATTTGGAAGATGGAAATGTTAAGTTAGAGATTTTTACTTGTAAGGTGGTACATCTTTTTCATTCCTTATTTAATACAAGTTATATATATTGAATACATACGATCAGCTATGTAATGATTATATATATGACATAGCCCCCGAACCACTCATAACTAGGAGTTTGAGACAAATTAAAGCCACATAAAGAATTTCCTTCCTGTTTGTCTCTTGAATCCCTCAGCAGTCAGGGAGGAACATTTCCGGACGGGGAAAGATTTAGATCTCTATGAACTTACCCTTGGGCTGTGCTCCAGAGTTTATTTGTAAGTTAGTTGCTTTCAACTTGGAATAAAATGTGTTATAAACGGTGGTCATAGGTCCTCAAGTTAGAGCCTTCCTTGACCATCAGAATGCCGGCTAGTCTTTCATCTCATGACAGAACTCAGCTAGCTGTTTCTGTAGGAACAAAGTCTTTTCTGAGAACTCATTCACGGCAGGCATTTCTAAGGAAGAAAGGCAAAACATTTCATCATTAGTGCTCCAGCTCCTTTCCTTGTCACTGTGCCACCCCAGTGGCCACCTTTTCTCTCCCTATGGTCCTACTTTTTCCTTTGCAAAGATTTCTCTGATGGCTCAGTTGCTCCCTACACATCTCATCCTTTGACCTGCCCTGATTCATGCTATTTCTAGGGTCATGTCTATGACCCTCATGCTGACTGGATTATCAGCTATATTAGTCAGTTCTCTGTCCTTGTAATCAAATACTTGACTTGGATTACTTAGGTAAAAAGATTTATTTTGGTTTTGTTTGCTTTTTATGGGTATAGCCAAGGCTGAACTCAATCTCACCATCTTCCTGCTTCAACTTTTCTAGGGCTGGTGTTACAAACCACCGCCACCATTCCTGGCTGGAGACATTTACTTTGGCTCACAGTTCTGGAGATTTAAGTCAAACATCAGAAAGACTAATCTAGTGATAGGAGCACATCATGGCCATACTGTGTGACCGATGATATCACCAGAAACAGACCAGGAGAGAGACAGAAATAGACAGACACAAAGAGACAGAGACAGAGAGAGCATGTGTCTGAAAAGAGAAACAAAGAAGCAAAGAAGAAATGGGGTATGGTCCTTGTGTAAAGGACGTGCACTTGTTGGTTCCCGGCCACTTAGCCCTGAAATAATCACAGAGAAACTATATTAATTGAATCACTGCTTGACCCATTAGCGCTAGCTTCTATTGGCTATTTCTTACATTTTAATTTTAACCCATTTCTATGAATCTGTGTATTGCCACAATGGCTTCTTTCTGACTCTGGCCTTCTTCCTCCCCAGCATTCAGTTAGCTCTATTCCCTGCACAGGCCCCAAACAGTTTCTTTATTAACCATTTGGTATTCACAGCATAACAGAGGGGAATCCCGCATCATGGTCCCACGTCTCTGTCAAATATGAGATAAGCAAAGCTAAGCAGTGGAAACTTTGACATGGTCACTAAAAGTTGCAAAGGGGAATCTATTATGGGCCGAGAAATGCAAGAGTGGGTGTGATCCTTAAGTGAACTCTTCCGAGGGACGGGTGAAGGGAGAGATCCCGGCCAGTTTGTGTCAGTAGAGCGCCTTAGGCCTTAGGGTTTAGTTAGTGAAGTCTTGAGATGAGGAAGAGAGAATGCATGGCATGGAGCAGTGCTGAGGCATGCCTGTGACCTCTGGGTTCCTAAACCCTGGCTTCAACCACCAGGGGAGTAGGGAGGAGGCAGGATGAAGAGAAAGTAGAGAAGCAGGAAGGAGGGCAAGAGTGGA
Organism: Arvicola amphibius; assembly: GCF_903992535.2. Classification (NCBI taxonomy): domain Eukaryota; kingdom Metazoa; phylum Chordata; class Mammalia; order Rodentia; family Cricetidae; genus Arvicola; species Arvicola amphibius. Next base: position 43,679,178 of record NC_052065.1, read on the forward strand.
CTTCTTTGCTAGATTCAGGGGTGTTGTAGCAGATACACAGAAGTATGAAATGGAACTTTGGGGGTATCCTTTTATTAAAACACTTGTGTTTCTGCTGTCAGCAGGACAGGGCAATCTGATTATCTAATGATGTGTAAAGTAAAGATCCTGTCATTAATTAAATTTCATATTACTGTAGTTGGTAGTTATTGGTCTTGTTGTAACTTATGATTTATAAATTGCAAACTTTAGTAATCACTAGTATTTAGTTGTCAGAAATATAGACTCCCTTGCAAATAAAGCATTATTGTCAGTCCCATACTTTATTTATATATGGCACACCATGCCCTAATCCTTTGGATGTATGGACAGTTTGAAGCACTCAGCTTTTCTTTCCTCGCTGACAGTATGCAAAATATAGGAATGAAACTATTTTAGTATTTTCCTATATCTTAATTATCATATTGTATATTATCTTACACTAATTATTCATGGTTAAATATGCGACAGATTTTCTTCTTCCAGTTATCAACAATAACAATAACAACAAAAAAGATTTATTTTCCTTAATAAGATTAAAGTGTGAGTACTAGCCTAAGGCAGAAATCTTGTAAAAGTTTTTTTTTGTTATTGTTTTGTTTTGTTTTGCAATAAATTTGCTTTTTCCATGACAATTTAGGCCAAACCTATATTCATTTGGCATCCATCCACTTTATGCATGAAGATATTGGAAGAGATTATTAAGGAAAGTATGCTGATATTGGGAATGGAGGGGTAATGCACGAAAAAAATCCCACACCAGTTTGGATTCAAAGGGTTATTTATTTGAGGGGAAAAACTTACAGAACACTGTCCTACACGACAGCCAGGAAAGGATCAGAACTTGAAACTTATACTGTCAGATAAAGATTAGGTTAAAATGTTAGAGCTATATCTGTCTGTCCGTCTCTTTACTTATTTACATATTTGGTTTGGCTATCTTTGGCTTCATGATGGAGATCAGGGTGGCCCTAAGCTCGGAGACCCACTTGCCTCTGCTTCCTGGTCCTGAGATTAAGAAGGCAATGTCCTGTGGCCTTCACATAGGGTTTCAGAGCTGGAGGCGCTCTCATAGAACCTGTACTTACCATGTCTGGGCCTCTTGGTTGAGTCCCTAGTACAAACAAACAAACAAACAAACAAATCCATACATAAATCTGAAGTCCAAAACAGGAACATATGAATAGTTAATACTCACCAGAATTTTTTTCTTGGAATAATACTATCTGAAGGTGAAATACTATTTGAGTATAAATAGAGATTAGCATATGCATATGTCTAAAGAGTGAAGTGAAATTTGATTAATTGTAAGTTTTCATTCATATATAGAAAAATAACTGTATATTTTTAATTTTGAATACTTGTCTTAAATCTAGGGAAAAATCGGACTTGTGTATATCCCATTCAAAAGTGATGGCGGCCGCCTTTAATCCCAGCACTTGGGAGGCAGAGGCAGGCGGATCTCTGTGAGTTCGAGACCAGCCTGGTCTACAAGAGCTAGTTCCAGGACAGGCTCCAAAGCTACAGAGAAACCCTGTCTCGAAAAACCAAAAAAAAAAAAAAAAGTGATGGCTAAGGACTCTGGCTGTACCTCAGTGGTGATATAGTGCTGGCCTAGCATAAGCAAGAGCCTGGGTTTCATTCATACCTCCCCAATCTACTTGTTTCTAGAAACATATCCTGCCTACTACTCATAAAAGAATTTCAAGCATTAATTAACTGTTACGCTGTCCTGACTCAGTGTCGCTATTTAGTTTCTAGACTAGGGGCTTTGAAACAGACCCTTGATCCCTTTACTGCTGACTTCTTTTCTCTGTCTCAAGAAGGGACTGCAGAGGATAAGTGAACCTCTCCCCTTAGCCTAAGCAGAAGTGTTGAGACGGACAATAGACAGCCATGAAAGAGTGGAAGAGTCCTTTGGTGTTACCAGGAACCAGGACCTCTGTCTGTTCTCCTATACCAATTTAAGGCAATGACTTCATTGTTTATTTTCTGATTATGGGAATAGAAGGTAGGACTTTGCACATGCCTGGCAAGCATTTTACAAGGGAGATAAATCCTTAGTCCCAGTGGTTCAGGATGAGGGCTGGGAAGAGAAATTACTTACACCTCTGAGATTGTCTTTTGGTCTGGTAACTTCTTCCCTTTAGATAGCTTCTTATACATTGGCCAAAGCTGTTTGCATGTCATTACCTGCCTGTATTAGTAAACTGAAATTATCTAGCCTTTGCAGTAGAGAAAGGTTAGAGCAAAAGAATTCAGGAAGGGATGTTGTAATAACCCAGTCAACTACAGTATGTGCTGCAAGCAATTGACCATGAACTGCCTTTCTCGCTAGTAAGTGCTCTCTTTAGCAAATTGTTTCTTTCTCCCTTTAATTCAGTTCTTTGATTCCCAAAGGTAATCTTCAAACCTGTGTTAGGCATGTGTCCACAAGGAAGATTCCGATAAGGCTATAAGAAAAAAGCAAGAGAAGAATTCTGATGATTTACCCATAGCAGTGGAAAATTAGATTATTTGAAGAAAAATCAAATGTAGAATTGATGTCACCAACACATTAAGCCAAACAAAAGCCAGAATGAAGATCATTTACAATTTAATGGTGTTAAACCCTTAGCAAGCACCACCATTTTATTTATTGTCCTAGACGTCAGGGCTAAATTAAAGCAGTATAATCTTTTCAGCAGTCTCTGTTTCCTTCACTCGTCTTTTCTTCTTCCTCTTCCTTTGTTTTCTCTCTCTCTCTCTCTCTCTCTCTCTCTCTCGCTCTCGCTCTCGCTCTCTCGCTCTCTCTCTCGGTTTTTCGAGACAGGGTTTCTCTGTGTAACAGTCCTAGCTGTCCTGGAACTCACCCTGTAGACCAGGCTGGCCTCAAACTCACAGAGATCTATCTACTCTTGCCTCCCTAGTGCTGGGATTAAAGGCATGCACCACCATGGCCCTGCTCCTCCTTTGTTTTCCGAGAGGGTCTATCTATATAGCCCTGACTGGTCCGTAACTCACTTCTGTAGACCAGCCTGACCTTGAACTCAAAGATCCTCCTACAGCTGCTTCCTGAGTTCTGTGTTTAAAGGTGTGTGCCCCTACACCTGACTTTATCTTCTTTAAGGAGGCGAACATGGCAAGGTTGGAGACAGAGAATGAGTGGTTGCACGGGCTCCTCTTTCAGAGAACCCGGTTCCAATTTCTTAGCACTCATATGACAGGCTAACAACTGTCTATAACTCTAATCCCAGGGGGATCCAATGCTCTCTTCTGGCCTCAGCAGGCACCACACACGCATGGTTCAGCAGACATACAATCAGGCAAGACAGTCATACACATAAAAATAAAAATCTCAAAAAAAGGAACATGCCTTTAATCCATACACTCAGGAAGCAAAGGCAGGTATGGACCTACCATCCCTGCCCCCCACCCCCAAAAAAAAGCCACAATGAAAAGAAAATGTGATTTCCAATGTATGTATGATGATTAGAATTTTATTATAATATATTCCGTATTTAAGCTTGCCTCAAATAAAGCCTTGTGGGCTTAGACATTAATCACTGTTTTATAAATAACACAGCTTATATAGAAATTTTCAGTTCTATCAACTTTAAAAATGTTCACTGGAATACTGCCTATTCCACACGGAGTCCCTTTACGTGGCAATCTGTGTTTTGGGTATGGATTCTTTTCACGACCAAATTTTAGGAAGGCTTCTGTGTCTTCTCCTCAGCCCATCTGTGTTCTTCCTGACAAAATCCAGAATCCTGCTCAGGCATTTTAGCATTCTCAGTATCTGATGAGGTTTCTTCCTCTTCTATCTGCTGGGTGATGCTGATCACCCTGCCCTGACTTCACTAAGAATCCTGCTATTTAGGGTGAGTTTAGAATTTCTTATCTCTGATATTTCCTATGGGGAAATTTTCAACGCAGTCTCGCACTGTGCTCAATGGCTGGAAATTCCTTCATGTTCTTGCTGATATTCAGACTTGAACTGAATTTTTGTTTAGATTCCCCCCTTTCTGTTTACCAGATGAGCTTTTTTCTTTCCTACCTGTGCTATTGTCTAACTCCATTTTTTCTCTGATATTCTCATGAATATGGGGTCCTGGAGCAATGACCCTTTTTTTCTCATCCTTAGTGAGAAAGGGATCTGGGGTCCCAGAAAATTAGTTGCCACCAAGCCATCCCTACCAGTGGTCCCTAATTACTTTGTCTCCCTAAGTCAATGGCTGTACTTCACAGGGAAGGTGAAGTTTTCGAAAGGAGTTTAATAGAGGCTTCTAGGTAAGCACTTAAAGGACACAAAGCCGTGTTCCTATATGAGAAGATCAGGCCCCCCAAGAAAAGAGTTACCACGCGAGGGGTCATTGTTTAGGAGCTAATAAGGCTTTTCTTGTTTTGAGGCATGGGGGGGTGGCGGGCGGCCCGTTGAACTGAGTCGGGGCAGATTGGTCCTACCCACAGGTGTCTAAAACTGACTATCCAGCCTTACCCACCGGAATAGCTTCCAGGCCTTCTGTTGGAAGAAAGATAACAAGAAACCACCACCAGGAACTAGAGCCATAAAACACAGTTTTGGAATTTCTGGCATCTGGCCGGGACAGAACCAAGGATATTTCCAGTTTCTGGCAAGGAGTAAGACTGAAATCCCTGTCCCTAAACTGCTTGGCTGGTTTCTTTCTCCCATTTGCTCATCACAACCAGAGTTGTGAATTCAAGTGTGAATCTTTAACCTTGGAACTTAATATGCAGACTCAAATGTTGTGTAATTGAATATTGTAAATTGTATAATTTCCACTTAATGAAACACCCTTGGGAGAGTGACTTCGGATACACAGGGAAACAGTACAGAAGCAATCATTTTGGTGACATAATGCATTCCCCTTTGAGTGCATTAGTAAAAAAATGCAGCCTACAAAAACCTGATAGCTGAAAAGGTTAGGAGGTCTCTGACAGCTGTTTCCACGGACGAATTTGAATGAAAGGCAGCAATAGCTAGTTATTGGAAGGACTCTACGGTAAGGACTTTGCGTGGGTCTGAAAAAACACAAACTAGCTGGCGAGAAAGTCTGAAGCTTTGGAGAGAGCAAAGCCCTGGACTGGCCTGAGTGTGTAAAACCAAAGGCCGCCTAGAGCCAAGCTGTAAATTTCAATGACTGAAGGTGGCCAGATGGGAATGGGGGCAACCTGAAAAGCTGCTCTGGGAACTGAAGGACCACTGTTGTCATACATGAATGTGGGGCTCCCGTTGTCAGACTTACAGGTTCAACAGAGAGCTGGCCAACAGGAATTCAGTAAAGTCATGGAAAGAGGGTTGGGGGGGTGACCAGGCATTAACCAACTAGTGAAAGACACGAAAGGAAATCTGGACCTTGGATGCAGCCAGGTTCTAGTCTCGGGTCTTAAGGGTTGGTTACTTGAGAAATAGTGAAATTGCTGTTTCAGAAAGCATCGTCTCTTGAAATCTTGGGAGATAACAGCGTAGAAATAAGTAAGTTGAAAAGGTGCCAGCCCGGGAGGAATGCTAGGCAGTTTGGAAAATTTAGTTGACATTGTAAATTTGGAAAGGCAGCAAGATAATGTTAGCATTAAAGCAGATGAGGAAATTTACTGCTGTTTATTTTCATCATTTCAAGCAAGTTTCTGCAAATCCTCAACTGTGAAAGAGGATGATAAATTCAAAATAGGTAGTGTCAACCATATGCTTGTGAAGTCTAAAAAAGTTAGGGCACAACATTAAAAAAAAATCCTCTGTGAAATTTGGTTATGAAAAGCTTTAAAAAGGTATACAAACTAAGTCTAAGTCATATTTGATCATTCCTTTTTTGTGGGTGACAGCATCTTGCTGTGTAGACCAGGCAGTCCTTGAACTCAGAGAGATCCATTTCTGTCTCCCAAGTGCTGGGATTACAGTCCATCATGTCTGGCCCCGTTTGATCAATGTCTTTATTATTCAGAGTAAAGTTAGGCACACTGGCTATGTGCTGGAGAATCTACAATGTGTTCGCTTCTGGAGAGACAATACTGCAATTAACTAAAGAAGTTCCGAATGGAGGTAAAGGAGACTGGGGTAAATGTTTAAGCCAGTGTAGTTGTGAGAGGCCTCGAAGTGACTGAGTTACCCACGGTTAGCATTGAGAAAACCAAGAAAACAGTGACCAAACATCCTAAGCCAGAGAAATAACACAGTGTCGTTCTTGCCAGTGATGTGGATTAGTTGTTTGTCAGCTACAAGGAAAGAATGTTGATCTGGTGTGGCTTCGTACCTGGGACGCAAAGGCAATGTATGATGGGATGGCAAGATCGGGGATGCAGATAGTAGTACAGCTCTTGCCTATCCTCACCAAAGCCTCGGACCCTTCCCCAATATCATGAAAAAAAACCAACCAACCAACCAAACAAAGAAGAATGTTGACAAACAAGAATGACAGAATGGCCCAATTTAATGGCCGGATACTTTGCTGAAGTTCTAGTTCCTTCGTGAGTCAGGGGTGACATACAACACGGTGTTTTTTTTTTTTTTTTTTTTTTTTTTTTTTTACATGAGATGACAGAAGGGAAAATGGCAGGAGCGAAATTAAAGATTTACTGTCTTTCCTAGTGCTGAATTAGCAGGTGTTCATCTTGGCTTTTAATTCCCTGACCCCCCTCTTCAATGGCGCGTCTCTCAGGGAGGTACGGATTTCCGCTTCAGTCTTGTAGTTAAGCAGCAGGTGGCTAGGATGCTTGGCAGCAGTGCTTTCGAGGCTAAGTGTTTCAGGCTCCGAGATTTATATTCAAGCCACGTATTTTGAGCTTCGAAAGAAACCTGAAATGTCATAATTTTGGAGTCCTTGGGCATATATAAATTGATATGTGTCTCACTAGCTTCTCCCAATCTCTTCTCCAGCCTGCCTCATTAATCTCACATGGCGTTCCTCTGCTCTCCTAAATGGGCTACCCTCAGATCATGTTTTAGGTTTCCAAGATCCAGGAGCTCTGATCTGTCTTTATCTCCTCTCCGGTTTTGTTCCTTCCCTTTTGGATAAATGTCATTTTTCATTTCCGTCAGCCCTCGTAGAGTTTCATCCCTGAGAGAAGACAGGGCTCTCCTCCACACTGTTGTATTTAACTAGACGTCTCGTACCCTAAGTCCCTTGTTAAAGAGGTGCAGGGCCCAAATGTGAGTTTATCTAAGCCCACAAGGTTACTCTTCCTTCCCACACTCTGTGATTTCAGAAGTCTTAGCTTTCATAGATTCCTTGTGGCCCACACATTTCTCTGCCTCCGAGCTATTTTTTGCATGTGCTGAACTATTAACCTGCCTTGCTCTACCCGCCCCTCACCTGGCTCCTTCTCAGAGGCCTTCAGGTCTTTGCTTCAAATTTGCCTTCTTTGAAAAGGCTTGTTTCCCCGCGTGTACAAGCGTTCTGTGACTTTTTTTCAGGTCCCTTTCACAGACTGCGCCTGCATACGTAATTACTCTTTCGGTAGACTAGAGTGTCAAGGAGGGCCATGCTGTGTCTCGGTTATCAGTGTATTCCACTTGTTTGGCATGGCTCCTGGCATATAGAGCACGTACATTTCGTGACTTTACTTTAGAAACTTTAAAAGGAACAGTTATTTACCCTAAAATAAGGAGGGAGCTGATACACCAAAGAAAGATTAAGTCTACTTCAGTGAATAAATGTGCTCATTGGAGTTCTTTACAAGAACAGCAAACTCATGGAAATATCCAGCACTGAAAACTTCTGCTATCAGTCAGGTTTTTGTTGTTTGTTTTTCTCATAAATCCTCTGTCTTGTGCTGTTTGGTGGGAGGGTGTGCTAATCAGAATCTCAGGGGAGGGTCTCCTGAAGGTCTGTGACAAATGGTTTTCATAATTGGAATGTTAGCACCTTCATTGCCATTACTATAGGTCTAGCCATCTCATATGCTGTTCTGTTTGTGTCCTTGTCCAGACTGTAGGCCATGGTCTTCTGTAGGTTATCATGACCACTCTGCTTCAAGAAAGTGAAGTATCTAAGCTACAGTGCTCACTAAGTGTCGAGAGAGCAGGCAAAAATATGGATGAATATTCTAAGAAGTTCTACAGCATCTGAACTGGTCATGTATAGTGGAGCGCTTCTCCTATCCCAGCATTCAGGAGGTCCAGGAGAGAAAATGGAGAGTGGCAGGCCTGCCTGGGTTACATTCCCATTTAAATAAAGCCCTATGGGTGATGTAGTTATAAAGATTTCAGATTTTATATGTTGTTTGCCAATGAATAATGTGTTTTGATCAAATCCACTCCCTATTCTCTCCTCACCAACTTCTGCACAACACACCCTTGCCCCTCCCAACTGCATGTTCTCTTTTTATAACCCACTGAGTCCACTTAGTGATACCGGTATGTGTGTAGGACTGTCCACTGGACCATGGGCAGAAAACACTCTTTCTCTTAGCATGTCCCTAAAAATTGTAGATCAGGTGTAATATGTTAATGGGCCTCTTTTTACTGATTGTTTAAAGATATATTCCAGGGTATTTCTGGTGGCACAAGCATGTAATCTCAACAGTATAGGAGGCTGAGGCAGGAAGATTGAATATTCAAGGTCTGTTTGGGCCACACAGCAGGCTCGAGGCTAGTGTTGCTCAGTGCAGTGAAAGCCTGTCTCAAAATGCAAAAATTCAAAGGGCTCCGGATATAGAGGTCAGTAGAATGGGTATATCCAAGACTCAGAACAAGAAGGGGAGGGAATAAAATTCCTATTCTGTTCTTCAAGATGTTCAGAGTTTTCAGTAATTCTAAACTTCCGAAGCCTATATCTTGATTTGCTTTTAAGCTAAACATGATTTCAATTATTGAGTTTATGTTAAGCTTTGTTAAGGCCTGTGGTTCTTGTTCATTCTGGTGAGTCTGGGCTGGAAAAAAATAATACTTTCAGCACAGACTCCATTGAATATTTTAGGGAAAGAATGAAGCTAGGGAATCAGGAATATAGTATTATATAATAAACTTGCCATTTACTTATAATAAAAGCCCATAATAAAGTTAGAGATACTTTTATTTTATCTTGTTTTGAAAGTTTGGAAGAGTATTCAAGTAGACACAGTGTACTAGTTGAATACACATTAAATACACATTAACTCCTAGGCACTAATGAATTATACTTCATTTCAATCTTAATTTTTACTCAGGATCAGCTGGTATAATTATGTTAAATTTCTTCTTGGTAATAGAATATGTACGTATATATGTACATACATACATACATACTCTCTCTATATATATATATATAGAAACCACAGATACTCATTTATCTGTTGGAATAATCTTTTTAGCCAGACAACTCTTTCTATTCATTATGTTTATGAGGTTGTTATTCTTTCTACTAATAGATAAGTCTGCTCAAACTTTTCTAGAACGGCTCCTCAAGCCCTTGAAAATCTAGACTACAATACAAGTTGTGTGAGATTCTAGACTCCAGTTAGTGTGAGAGAGTAGTATTGTGGCAGTATTATTAGAAGGCAGGAATGGGGAGTGATTGGAGATGAGGGGTTTAATGCTCTCTTCTTGTACTATCTTTCCTATTTTACCATGTCTTTAGTGTGCTACACGGTTTTTTGCTACTAGTGCAAGAGCATGCCCAATGCGCATAGATCCCAAGTCCAACTTGATCAGCCGTTTTTCTTTTTGACACTTCCCGCTGTCACCTCCCACAAAATAAAGGGGCAAACTAAAACAGAAATATTTACCAGAGTCAAGAGAAGTTCACAGGCTAAACAATGTGGGGAAGAAAGAAAAAGAAAGAAAAGCTATTACTTGTTTTCAAATATGAGCAGGGTATGATGGCACACTTTAATCCCAGCACTCAGGAGGCAGAGGGAGGAGGATCTCTGTGTTTGAGGTCTTCCTCGTTTATGGAGTGAGTTCCATGACAGACAGGGATCTGTCTGGAAAAAAAAAAAGCAAAAAACAACAAAAGAGTGAGTGGGCCATCATTTCAGTAGTTGGCAGTTTAACTTGAAAAACTGAAGACATTGCTTCTAGACTCGCTCTGTTCCTGGGTTAGAACCAGCCCAGAGGTAAAAACTAATCCAAGTCAAGAAGAGCAATGTTTTGATCCTGAGCATTTTGATCCTTCTGAAGTGTGCGTTCTACCAGCTGCCATGGAAACATGGGTGGCTTCTGGGATAGTCTCAGTCCTCTTGAGTTCCGGCTGGGAGAGCTAGTGACCTCATTCCAGTTTGGATCGGAGTTGTGGAAAGCAGATAGCCTCTTCTGGGCCATGGGACTGAGGGGCTTTATTAGCATTCTGAAACTTTCGCATAGTTTTGCGAGGCCGTCATCCTTGAGCTTCAGCCCAGGATAGATTCACACAGTTCACAGCTGTGTCGCATCTTGAAGTTTCTTGGGCATCCTACATGCTTTCACGAGGCAGGCACTTATCTCTTCCAGCTGTAAGCCAGAGGGAGTGGGACTACAGATCCTTAGCAATATATGCAGACTCAAACGGCATAGTTAACTCCCTAGTTGGACTTTTAGGCACCAGAAATCTGTTGGAATTCACTGATGATTACTGAATTCACTGATGATTACTGGGTGTAAGTTCATATAGCTTGTAGCCCTGTTTTGGAAACTAGCCATTTTCCCTGCTATTTTCTTCTGGTATTCCTGCATCCCTGATTGAGAATGGTTTGGACTATGTTGCTTAGAAATATGATGGCAGAAGTTTTGTTCATTACAATAAGTTGAAGGCACAATGGAAGGGTGTCAGGAAGGATTAGCTAGAGGCAGGATGTGTCATAATTAGGAAGACTTGGAAGAACTGCTTTAGGGAAGCTGAAAGCTCTGCTAGAGCAAGGATGTTCCAGATGCCTGTCTCATGATACTTTCCCACAGTGAGCCACACCCCAAACAAATCATATCATCCATGCCTTGCCAATTGGAGCTCTAGCTTCTGGAAGATGCCAATTCTTTATAGGAATTCTGTGAGAGTTGGATGGAGTGTCTGACCTAATTTGCCCCCACCCCCCTTTTTGAGTTCTGAATAGAACCAGGACAATTGGAAAGGGGAGTGTAGTTAGGGCCATAAGAGAGAGTCTTTGGTTGCACACCAGAAAGAGGAAAGAAGGAAACAAATCCAGTGAGTTGAGAGTCAGTTGAAAGTGAGGATTAAGAAAAATGGGGAGGGGAGTGCTGTGCCAGTGTCTTCGACTGAGATGATTGCTTGGTAGATAGCTCTCATGCCTTACAAATGGCCACTGAATGTTTGTTGAAGGAACGGCGGGCTGTGTCCCTCCACCCGGCTAGCTTTACCCAAAATAATTACACGGAAACTATATTCTTTTAAACACTGCCTGGCCCATTAGATTCATCCTCTTATGGCTAATTCTCACATCTTCCTTTAACCCATATTTAGTAATCTGTGTAGCACCACGAGGTGTGGCTTACCAGGAGAGATCTTAACCTGCATCCATCTCGGAGAGGAGAAACATGGCGACTGCTCACTTTGGTGACTGCCTGAAGCATCTGCTCACTGCCTTCTACCCAGCATTCTGTTCTGTTTACTCCGCCTACCTGATTTTCTGTCCTATTGGGCCAAGCAGTTTCTTTATTAATTAACCAATGAAAGTAACACATAGACACTCCTCCATCAAATGTTCTTAAGGGAAATATAGCCTGTATTTGACCCAAAGTATGATTCTATGTGTTTGTACAGCTAATTTTATAGAGAGCTTAAAGTCTTCAATCATAAGTGTGTAAAATCCATAGTAGTAAATATACGAAAACTCTGAGTATGCTAGAGGCAGGGCAGGAATCCTTTTAATGCCACAAGATGACTTTTTACTATAAACTTGTCCAGAACACCTTCAAAGCTAAGCAGTGCTGACTGGGGAAAAGAGACTAAGGGGAAAAACCTTGATGTTGGGGGCAAGACGAATAAAGGATTATTAAAAATGTAGCTGACAGCTTCCTTTTTATTCTTGTTTTGGCTGCTAAATTATAATGAAAGCAGGTGCCCAAAGAAGCACTGTCACATAGGAACATTAGGCAGTGGGTACCAGATAACCTTACAGCTTGTACCAAAAGCACAGCCAAATACTTGCCGTGCTGTTTTGAGTGCCTTTGCTGAGCCTGCGTAAACCATAGTCCTTCATTGTGATGGTTCTTAGAGTGTGGTCCATGGACCAACAGCATTAACATTACCTAGAAACTTGTTAGAAATATATATTCTCAAGCTCTCACCCAGACCTATAGAATCAGGAAATCTAGAGTGAGGGACTAGGAAATGTGTGTTTTAGAACTAGCCCTCCAGGTGTATTCACATTTGAAAGACCATTGATGTCATAGTAAGGACTCTGTCAGGCAACCAAGAATCCAGTGGGCCACATTTGGACAGTGTTGGGTCCAGTTTAGGGTACCGTTTCTAACAATGTAGAATCTGCTAGAATGGTCTTTGATCCTGTTAATATAATGGCAGGTAATGTTTCTAAATCTTCTTCAACAGTGTTCATATTTTGCTTACCACTAGTATGAACAATACTACCCTATCTAACATTACTTATGTTAATTAATGAAATCCCCAGTGTGATAGGAGCTAAATATAGCTGCAGCACTTTACGGTGGCGGCCTCTCGAGTGAGGCTTTGTGATTAATTGCTAACCAGCCACCCCTGGAGTATGCATTCCTGATGAAGACAACTGACTGCCTCTGTAGTGTGGCTTAAACTAACATACACATACATCACGTTGTACTGTATACATGAAAGTAGTTTTTTTTCACTCTTAAAATTGACATTATTAAAGCATAATTTAAACATCATAAAACACTTCCATTTTAAACACACAGTTTTGGCAAACATGAGGTCATGTCGCCCCTACACCAATCACAATACATACTCTATCCACCTCAGTTATATCTCTTGGTTCCTTTGAGTCAAAATTTCCATTTCCACACCATGGTAGGTTACCATTTGTCCATAGGTAGATTTAGCATGTTTTATATTTTTTTCAAAATTATTTATGTAAGTTTTATGTAAAAGCCAGTTGCATGGCTTTTAGATTGATGTTTTGGTACATTCTCTGTAATTATTTTCCTTTTATTGTATGTCAGTATCTCTTATGTGACTAGCACAGGCTGATTATTTGTTATTCTATTGCTTTGTTTCCAGTTTGGGGAATGTTATGAATGAAGCTATAGAAATCATATTCCAGGATTTTTGTGAACATGTATTTTATTTATTTTTGTAAATATTAATTAATATTGGTCATAAGATATATGTATATTTAATGTCATAAGACACTCCTAATCTGGGACTGGAGAGGTGACTCAAAGGTTAAGAGCATTTGCAGCATTTGCGGATGACCCAGGTTCAGTTGTCAGCACCCGCGTGGTGGCTCACAAGCACCTATAACTCCAGTTCCAGAGGATCTGACACCCTACAATGGTCTCTGTAGGCACCAGACATGCATAGGATATACAGACATATGAGCATGCAAAACACTCAGACACATTAAGTAAAAATAATAAATCATTAAAAATAGAAGAAAAAGAAAGAGACTGCTCATATAACTGTCCGAAATTGTATTGTTTTGTATTCCTATAAGCTCTGTAGGTGCTCTGGTTGTTTTGTGGTCTTTCCATTATTTGGTATTGCCAGTCTTTAAAAAATTCTGCTGAATAATTTGAAATAACTTATAGATGTTCTTTTCTTCCCTCTAATTTAAATATAGGCCAATATGTTTGGTTTCTGCACAGACCACAAAGCTAATAATGTTGATTTAGGTGACTTAGATATAGAGAAAATATTACTGTTTCCTTCCTTAGGATCAGTGGTATGGATATCATTTGTCTGTGGCAGTTACACTGTCTTCTTGTCTTCTTTTTGTTCGTTTACTCATTCAGTCTGTCAGCAGTTCTCTGGCTGCATTAGCTCTGCTTTGTCACAGAGCAGTCATATATTAAGTTGCTAAGAAATAGGACTGGTGACAAAATTCTCAAGGAGCTTTTTGGAGCTGAGTTTCTGAAGCTTATACATACATGCAAACTACATACACACATAGAAACTCTTGAAAAGAAACGTAGCTATGATAACACTTGCACAGATTTGCATAAGGGTGCTGTCTGAATATAGCCCCCTGTTAGGTGACCTGACTTTTAGGGACTTACACATAGAAAATGGTGGCCTAAATTGTTGAATTGTTAGTCCATGCCGACTATCGGACTTAGACCTTAGACAATAAAGCTAATTGTCAGAGAAACTTCCTCCTGCAGCAGATGGGAAGAAATACAGAGAGCCATAGGCAGGCGAGAGAGAGAGAGAGAGAGAGAGAGAGAGAGAGAGAGAGAGAGAGAGAGAGAGAGAGAGAGAGAGAGAGAGAGAGAGAGAGAGAGGGGAGAGAGGAGAGAGGAGAGAGAAGAGAGAGAGACACAGAGACAGACAGACAGAGAAACCTTGGAACACACAGCTCTAAATGGGATGTCTCCATCAAATCCCTCTGCTCAGAGCCCAGGGAACCCCTCAGAAGAGAAGGCAGAAAAAGTGAAAGAGCCAGAGGGGATGGAGGACACTAGGAGAACAGTACCCTCTGAATCAACTGATCAAAGCTTATATGAACTCACGGAGACTGAAATAACATGCCAGAGCCTGCATGGGTCTGCACCGGGTCCTCTGTGTCTAAACTATGGCTTCCAGTTTAGCGTTTTTATGGGATCTCTGAGTGAGCAAATGAGTGGGTCTCTGATTCTTGTGCCTTCTCTTGGGGACTTTTCCTTCTGTTGGTTTGTCATGTCCAACTTGGATGGGATAGATTTTGTTTTATCTTATTATATTTAATTTTCTATTTTAAAATGAATGAATGGATGAAAATCTAGCCACTAGTGTAAAGGACTGAACTCTTAGTTACACCTACTGGGAGGGGAACTCAGTTCTCTCCAATGGAGTGACACTGGCTGCATCCGCCACTCCTGGGCAGCCCTCACGTTTCAGAGTTATGGTTTTGTAGGTTTTTTCGGGGGTGATTTGAGGTTTTTTTTGGTTCTGGGGGATTTTGTGGTTATATTGGGTTTTGCTTGTTTTCTGAGGAAGAACATTAAAGTTGGGTGGAGAGGGAGGGGGAGAGGATCTAGAAATACTTGGGAGAGGAGAAGAGTATGATAAAAATATATTTAAATTGAAAAATAGTTTTAAAAGGTAAAAGACAAAATGAATATAATGCTAGTTGCTGGTCCAAGATTGCAAAATTACATTTTAGCAGGAGTAAGTTCAAGAAATATGTTCTGTAGAAATAATTAAGGAGATGATGAATTTGAGAGAGGGTGGGCAAACATGGGAAGAGTTGGCAGGAAGAAGGGAGGCATGGAAATGCTTTTAGTTTCCACAGGAAGTGCTCAAAAAGTTAAGAAATTATTCCGTTGTACTGTGACTATAATTAATGGTGATATATGGTTGAAAATGCAAAGATGCTGGATGGATATTAAGTGTTCTCACCACAAAAATAATAAGGATGTTTGCTTTAAATTTAATCATAACGTTATGGGGGTTTCTTTTTTATCTCAGACATCATATTGTATATGACAAATACATGCAATTTTAGATCAATTTTTAAAAAATGTTGCAATTCATTTTACTTTCAATTTTATATTAACACATACACATGCAGATTATATAAAACATGCTTGGAATGTTAACAGTATATATTCCATGGTTGTAGGCTGTTATGCTTTATTTATTTAGTTTTATAGCTTTCTTTAATTTCTTATCTTTTCCACAGTAAACATCTGACCTTTTATATGAAAATGTGGGCATAGCATTCTTTGCGTTTTCAGGTCTTATAGCAATTCCAGCAATGTATTCCTTCTCTTTCTTTAATCTTGCACAGCAAGGATTTACTACAGTAGATGCAGATTACAGTCTAGGAAGAAAAACACTGCTTGGCCTCCTTTTCCCTCTGGGGACCTAGCAGTGCACGGTAGGCCGGCAGGCTCTGCCACTGTAGCCCTTCCCGGAAAGGAAGCTAAGCTGTCCTCACTGTCCAAGGAAACAAAGAGCTGTTTCCTTAACACTAAACCAACAGAAGTTCACCTTCTAAAGCTCGGAGCATAAGCACAAGGTTTCTTTCTAACTTCTTATTGTGACTTTTGTAGCTGTTGGCAAATCATCGGGGGTTTCCTCTGTGCTTTCTGATGAAATAACAAATGGTCTTTGTCTCCCTCCTTTTTCTTCAGCTGACCTGAATAATGTCAGGTTCTCCGCCTATAGGACTGCCATGAAGCTCCGAAGACTGCAGAAGGCCCTTTGCTGTAAGTAGTAGCCAATGTTTGAAGGCCTTGATAATTTTTCTTTGCTTAAAGAATGAGGACTGGAGATTTTTCACCATGTTTACACCCTTGAGTCACAAGGTCATTTTGCCAAATAAAATTTATTCTTGAAAGCATTTTGGCTTAGTACCTGCCCAGACTGTTTTGTTGGATTATAACTATCTCTGCAAGTGTTCAGTGACTTTTGTTAAATGATATGATATTGGTAAATTTTGTTTTTTTTAAATGAATAGCCTTTACACCTACATTTATCTTTGTGACAGTTATTTTATCTCCCCTTTTCCCATTATATCTTCATTTTATAAAGACTATTTAATATTAGAGGATTATGACAATATTATCTGAACCAAGTTCATAGATATGTGTTTTTTGTTTCTTTAAATATAAATATTCAGCTGGGCGGTGATGGCGCACGCCTTTAATCCCAGCACTCGGGAGGCAGAGGCAGGTGGATGTCTGAGTTCGAGGCCAGCCTGGTCTACAAGAGCTAGTTCCAGGACAGGCTCTAGAAACTACAGGGAAACCCTGTCTTGAAAAACAAAAAAAAAATACAAATATTCAGATGTATGTTATGATAGAGAAAAGATGATTGGATTTTTTTTGTTTGTTTTCCCAGGCAGGGTTTCTATGCATAGCCCTAGCTGTCCTGAAACTAGCTCTGTGGGCTAGGATAGCTTCAAACTCAGAGATCTGCTGGCTGGGATAAAAGGCAACAACACCATGCCTGGCGAGATCTTTTTTATTTTAACTCTCCTTTATTTATTATTTGTGTCTTTCACATCATGCTTCTCAATCCCATTCATATCTGCCCTCTGTCCTTGCTACCCACCTCCAAAATAAAACATAATTTAAGAGAAAAAAAAGAAAACTAAAAGAAGGGGGGGAAAGAATCTCATCATGGAAGCCACAGTGTCACACAGTTAGTCACACAGTATAACCTTTTGTTCATATATCGTTACTTGCAAGTGTTCATTGCAAAGAGTTATTGGTCTGGTTTGAAGCCTCTGGTTTCTGCTACACTATCGATGCTGGGCCCTCACTCGGACTCCTTCTCTTGGATATCCTGTTGTTGGTCCTGTGCTGTGGAGATCGTGTAGGTTTGGGTCTGCAGGAACAGCCCCATCACATGTGTTCTAGTCATAGGGAGGGAAGGCTGTGTTCTGAGACCTGGGGCCTAAGGAGAGCAGAAAGTACTCAGGAACTAAAATGACTTCGTCATGGCTACTCTGCAGAATTCCAGGCCTATTGTGAAATATTAGGCTAGAGAGAGAAGCAGGAGACAGATTGTGAGAAGCTTTTAAAACCCAAGTTAAAGACTTTAGAGGTCAGTGGGAGCCATTCAAGAGATTTTGGCAAGGGGATGGCATGGATGGATTTTCACTTTGGAAAACCATTCTGGCTGGAAAACAAAGCATGAATTGAGGGTTGAACCATGGGCAGGAAAGAGATCTGTTACTGAATTGAAACCAGCAATATGGTGGCTTGAATAGGAACGGAGGAACATTTCAATATATAGGCAGTAGATGCTCTAAGCCTTAGTGATTTGTTTGATGGGGAGGGCGAGTGCAAATCAAGGAAGGGAAGACTCATGGATTCTTGACTTGGGCTTCCCTATGAACAGTGAGCTTGTCTACCAGAGTTTGGTAAAAGGTAGAGTGAGCTACACAAGCAATATTTAGCAATTAAAAGTATGGAACTACTGCGTAAATGATATATAGAAAGGTTAAGATAGCACAGCAACATACATACACAGAGGAAGAGAAAGGGAAGCAGAAGAGGTCATTTAGGACAGAGGATAAGCAACCATGAAAACTGAGTATAAAGTCATGTCTGAGAGTTCCATAGGAAAATCCAAGAGGTTATAGTGCCCAGTGCATGAAAGAAAGGAAGAACCTATCATAAGGTCAGATGATGTTGGTGGCAATGCCCATTGTATATGGCAACAGAGAGAGCCTTAGTAATTTTGGTGAAAATAACACACTGAGCATCTTAAAAGTGAACATAAGGTGTAGATGACAGGTATGGGCCTGTTCTTAGAGAACTTTAATTGCAAAGGGGAGCAAAGAGAGGTTATTGCAAATTGGAGATGACTGAGGAATTAAAAATGACTGACTTAGGATGACAAGATAAAAAGGGGCAAGTTATGGGCAGGTGTCCTAGAGCCAGGCAAAAAGAAGAGACCCTTCTCTGCTATGGAGTGCCAGAGAGAAGGATACATGCAGGTTCTAGGTAACCAAGAAACTTGGCAGCAAGAGGGCCATGGAAACCCATATAAAACCGAAGGTTTTCTTTGTGGAGTTTGAGAATCCCTGTGACACAGTTAACAGTGGAAGGTCATAAAACGGACACTGACCTTATCTTTGTGGAGAACGAGAGGGAGGTTAAGTCAAAAACCAGCAGTGGGAAACTCAGTCGGCTGAGTGTTTCTACAACAGCCAATCTCTAGTGGTGTGGTTCTCCTCTAGCAGCAGCCGGCAAACAGAAGCTGCACACTGCTGTCCTAGGATAGGCAGATGATACCTAGGTGAGGGTTGTGAGGGCTTGGGGAAAAGGGGGGTTAGAATATTGTATTTCAAGGCCATGTTGGGTAGGAGAAGCTAAAAATTTAGGTAGAATTTGGCAATTAGGAGGTAGAGGGATCAAGAGGTAAAGTAAGTTAGGAGGAGTTAGTGAAGGAACTGAAAAGCATGCAGTTATATTCAAGGAGATATTGCTGACCGCTGTTTCTAAAGTATCCATTTAAATAGGTGACAAAGTGAATTGGTATGAATTTTTATGGAGGTCGACTAGAACATTAAGATATTGTGAAGCTAGAGTTATGTATGGCTCTTCCCTTCTAATACTAAAATCCCTCAAACTTGGGGATAGAAATGAGAAACATTGAACAACTAATAGCCTTGGTCACCAAGGTCCTTTGGAACCACCTAGAGGTCCTCAGAATTGGGTAGAACTAAAGTCAAGGACCTACTGGTACGAGGTTGTCACATAGTGATGCAAGCGCCCTAGAAGTGAAATTATTGGGAAAGGTCAAATAGGTTCCTTGTCTTTTCATATTGATATTCCCAATAATTAACATAAAACTGAGCAAAGAATAGAGCTTTCTGTTTTCGTAGAATGAATACATGGATGAAAGCCAATGGAAGATTCCATTGCCGTAAGAGCTTATAGCCCAAAGTTATCATTTTCTGGTGCATAGCTGCCAAGTTTAAGTAGCTAATAAAAGGCTCTCCATGCCTAGGATTTCCTTGGGGACCTGGTTAATGAATCGTAGCAGGCACAAAAGAGTTTGGGGTGGGGTGGAGTCAAGGGGCTGAATAGAGAAAGTCTTCTGTCGTTTTTTCTTCTTTTAACCCTGCCCCATCCTAGAGGTACTGCTCGCCTTTGATAAAAAGGAGAATTATGAACTGGTTATTATAAAGTGCTATCGAATATTCCTGTAAGATCCCAAAAGTTCAAAAGAGGTAACCAGCTGTTCCAGGTTATACTATGACAAAACTCAGAAATAGACTAGATGGAAATGTGTCTAATGTCTTCTGTTATCCTTTTCCACCACTGCCTGGGATCATTTGAACATTATTCATTTTTATGGTGAAAGAGAAGAATTCTATTCATTGTCTTTCTTTTCAGTATATGTCCAAATTTTAGTAAACATTGGGAACATGGAGGAGTTGGATATTGTAAAAAAAAAAAAACATGTTAGCCATTTAAGATGATAACCTTGTAATAAACCTTAACTCTGAATGTAAGATGATTTGGTTGAATTTTCACTTTTAAGCAGAGTTGAAATTCTCAGCATTTCTTTTCAGATCCTCACTCTGATTTGAAAAAAACTCAAGGATAGCAAAATTAGAGTGTATTTATCTAAATTAGGTACTGAATTCTTAAGAATGCATGGATAATACCATGCAGACTATGGCTCCATGTGCAGTGAGAACAGAGCGAGAAGTTTCGGCAATCCATTTACTTTTGAAAAACATGTGTGGTCCAATTCCTTCGTGAGTTTTCAATAGGTGATTTAAGAGCTTCCTCTAAATTTTGTATTTGCTTAGGTTTATCTTCTAGCTCCTTTTTTATTTCTGTGCCTGCAAAAGCTTGATAAAGAGCTATTGTCCATGGCCTAAGCAAATGAAACTTGCCCTGACTAGTTTTTCCTATCAATGTCTACTTCTACTGCATCTTACGTTAACAGAAATTAGTGATGTTATCTCAGGGATTTCTTGATGCCAGTGAAGAGATCGAATTTCCGATCCCTTAGAGAACATATTTAGCCATCTCTATTAGGCAACTGATCTTTAAAATAAATAAATAAATAAAAAATTCTCCATCAAACTTCAATATGCCAGGAAACCAAATAATACATTTTATCTACTATAGAGAATGTGCTACTTAAGTTATGAGTATCACCACTGGCTTACAATGCCCCGTTTATAATCACTTTTATGTTGTGTGAGTCGATAGGGGATTTTCTGTGTCGTGTAAACAAAAGTTAAAGTTGATAGAGCAGCAGAGAAAAATTGAAAGTCTTGGTGTGAAGTATTTGTAAGCTGGTTCATGTGGTCGATAGCCTGGGGAAGTATGAAGAAGATGATGTCGCTTTTCCTTTCTTCTCCCGTGGTTCCGATGACACTCTATAAGTGTGCATCTTCTATCTTTTAAAGGATAGCCAGCTTGCAAGAGCAGAAGTAAAAATATACTAACAAAGCAAATCTATTTAATTTATTAGTGTGTAGGGGATTGGAGAGAGCCCAAACCACAGGGCTAAATATATGACAGTTGATAAATATGACACGTCTTTTCCATGCAATAAGAAATTGAGAATAATTTGCCACTGCTCAGAAGCCTGATCCTAAATTATAGTCATACGATACAGTATAGAGTTGTCTGATTAAAGCTAAAACTTCTGGATTTGCTTTCACTAAGACAAAGTGAAAAATGTGCTTTCTTCCAGGTAAACGGACCTTACCTTCTAATAGTGCACTAAAGGTGGCTAAAGAGGGCATTAGGCAGGGTTAGGTTGGTAAAGAAGACTCACAGGGCCCACGATAACATGGCTATAGTTTATTGCTAGAGCAAGCTACAACGGAAATAGCATTAATGTAAGCAAGATGTAGATCCTGAGTCATTCGCTGACTCACATCAAGGGCTCCCAAGTATAATAATAGGTATAATATATTAATAATATAATATGTACACATTACTTTTCATGTAGTCTAAAAGGCATAGCTCTGTTATATTAGAATTAAAAATATCTTGAAGATAATTACCTTGTGATAATATCCATCTATCTTCTAGGGAAAGTATTGTGGTCCCTCTGATGTCTTTGAGTTGCACAACAGGGAAAGAGGTGTTTGGTGCCCAGTCCTTGTAATATCAAAGGGCCCTTTGTAGGCTCTATTATCCAGTTATCAATGGTTTTATTTGCCCATTATTCTAGGCACCTTTCCATATTTGTCCTTCCTTCTGGAATTGGATATCCTCAAAGTATTATTCTTATACTAGGATTAGAACATCATTTCCATCGGTTAAACTTTGCTACTTATGAGTAAACCCTAGCTGGCCAGGCATTCCTAGTCCAGCTCCCAATTTTTATAAGTCTCTTTAAAATATTATTTCTTTCAGAGTTTCAGGTTTTTTTTTTTTTACTGGTGTTGAACATATTTACTTCCCTTCTTCACTTCTTCCCAGGTCTACCCATCTTTTTTTCCTCGTGAAACATTGTGTGTTGTGTGCTTCATTGTTTTGTTTTCCTTTCCTTTTAGTTTTTTTTTTAAACACTTCAAGCACAATTTGTGCTGCCCAAATATTCTCAATTGTGTGGTCTTTCACTGGACTGTGGTCAACTACGAAGGGTTACACCAAGAGAAGCCTGTCTCTCCCTCTCCAACAGCTAACCATTGCCATTGATTCTGTAACCAGGAGTGACACTGTGTACCCAACTCTTCTCTCCAAGCCGGGATTGGATCTGGGTTGAGCTTGCACAGCTTTGGTGTGTGCAGTCACAATCTTTGAATTCATATGTGCAGCTGTCCTGTTGTGTTCCAGCACATATTGCCTTTGGCTCTTGATAATCTTTCTGTACCCTCTTCTGCAGTGATCCCCGAGACTACCCTTTCTTTATAAATAATGCCTTAGGAATATTTTAGTA
Source organism: Arvicola amphibius (assembly GCF_903992535.2). Lineage (NCBI taxonomy): Eukaryota > Metazoa > Chordata > Mammalia > Rodentia > Cricetidae > Arvicola > Arvicola amphibius. The sequence goes on from NC_052065.1 coordinate 43,701,614, forward strand.
AGACTGGGTTATGAATCTTGTAAACATTCTCACTCCTGACATGTATGCTTGATGACATAAGAAAGTTCTGTCATAAATAATAGGACTTTACCATTAGATTATAGAGATAGTTTTGATGTTTGGTGGGAGGAGGACTAGGGGACCCCTTTGGCCAATGGCAAGGTGTAACTGATGGAACTGATGTTTGATCCTAGAAGGAATGACTAGGCTTAACCAGATCCTCTTCTGTGTGGCAAATATGTCCCTGGAAGGGAGTCGTTTCTCTCCTCTCTCTATCCACTCAGGCATAAAGAACACACCACCACATAGTCCTAGTCTTCAATGACATTAAATCTGTAACTTCTTTTTCCATTAAAGTATTTTTGAAGAAGCTGGAAAGATGGCTTACTGGTTAAGAGCACATACCGGTCTTGTAGTGGACCCAAGTTTACAAACACATGCAACTGCAGCTCCTGGCTCATTTCCCATCTGCACTCAAATGTACATACCCACACATATATCCACACACATACACATAATTAAAAATAATAGTTTAAAAAATGTTTAAAGCATTTTTGAAAGAAAACATTTTAACACAGTTTATTTTATTTTGTGTGTATAAACATTTTGCCTGCATATGTGTGTGTGTGTGTACCACATGTGTGCCTGGTGACCATGGAGATCAGAAGGGGACATCAGATCCCTGAAGTTATGATGGTTATGAGTCACCATCTATGTGGGTTCTGGGAACTAAATCCAGTTAATCTTCAAGAGCAGCAAGTGGTCTTACATGTGCAAGCACGTGTGCATGCACACACACACTTTTGAGCATGTGTACATATATTTAAAATTATATTATATATTAATATAATGGAAAGTGTTAGCTTTAAGAAAAAAGGATATCTTCACAAAACCATCTGCTGGTTGTTTACTGAGGTGTGGAGGAAAACTCACCATTTTGTTTTTAAGTTTCACCAAAATAACTTCCATGTATTCTTTAATAGGCTTGGTTTGAACATTGAGTGAGTGTGTGTGTGTGTGTGTGTGAGAGAGAGAGAGAGAGAGAGAGAGAGAGAGAGAGAGAGAGAGAGGAGAGAGAGAGAGAGAGAGAGGTTTCAGTTGCCCTTATCTCTTGCCTCACCTGTTTGCTGGTCCGTTGCCCGGTCTTTGTCTGCTTAAATAGAAGGCTTTTAAATATTGTTCCGTAGAAACAAAATTCTGTTTTTCTATTTGCTATATTTGTTTGGGGAATTGTGTTCTCCCATATTCTGTGATGGATTGGTCTTGTATTTCACTGCATCCGGCTTTAGCAGAGAACACCACACAGTATTTCTCTCCTGTGCCATCTTCTGCTCCTGTTATTTGCAAGCAATTGCCTCACTCCCCCCGGAGCTATTTTTACTCTAAATTTTCTGTTGTGTGTGTTGCCTGCCTAGTCACCTGTGTTGAGATTAGGTCCAATAAAACGAAACTCATGCCATTTCACTGTTTGCTTGTTACCATCACGTGGGTTCACTCGATACGTCATAAAGAGTGAGTGGAAAAATCCTCACTGTTCTTGTATACTTAAATCAAACGCAAAGTATTTATAATTATTAAAGTATACCATAATCAAAAAGGAAATAATAAAAGCATTTCACAGGACCCATAGCGTTTCTTCAATATATGAAGAAAAATGTTAGAAATTTTGGTATATGGAAGAAATCTACTCCACCCTTCCAATAACAAAGCTGCCATGCTACCTTTCTGAAAGTTTCCATGGCCTGCACTTCAGTTGTGCTCTAAGGAAGTCAGGCCGACAAAAGAGATGATAAAAATCTGAGCACTGTGTCGCTGTAGCTCCCTTCTGCCTCCCGAGGAGTCCCCATTTCATCTCCCTGTTCGGATAGCCTCCTGCGTGCTGGCACAGTCAGTTTTTCTTCATTGTTCTGCCCACCTGACTTCCAAATACATCTTGCAGTCTGCCAGTTTCCTACTTCCACGTGCACACACTCTCGGATTTCTTGAAGGAAGATCATTTCTTTCTTTTTAGAGTACCTTGGAGCATTGTATAAGGAAGTTTGTGCTAGTCACTGACAGTGATCCCATAATACGATGCAGCCTAGAAATATAGTAGACTTCTTAATTTGTGTAGCTATACTCGGGGATGTTAACTCAATGATGAAATCACCTGCTGATGTTTTTTTTTCCTCCCAAACTTACCCCTGACGTTAAGCAGAACATGGTTGTAAGCAGAACATGGCTGCCATAGAGACGTGTGTGATCATGAGTTCCATCCTTAGCAAAATAAAATCTGTAAGTGAGTAAGGGCAATGTTAGCCCAGGAAATTTTAGGAAAACTGGCCCATGGCACAGAGTTTTCTTCATGGGAGTGAAAATAGTGGAACTTATCTCTTGCCTCTGCCATCAGCTCTTCATGATTTTAGGGAAACTTGACACAAAATTCTTTCCCCCTTTCAAGAGAGACAGTATGTTGATGCGTATGTATTAGCCACTATTTTTGTGATATTTAATTTGAACTTACTTCCTGTAACTAGGAAAATGTGTTATTGATTTATGTTTGCCTTTCTTACATTATTGGAAAAACTATTTACTGAAAGAAATTGCTTATTGTGTATTTCATTTGAAGTTATATTTACAGTTGCAGTGCCTCTTCCCCTTAGGTGTGTGAGAGAGGCACTTAATTACCATTGATTCTTTGTCTCAAAGGACTGACACTTCTGAGCATAGCTTCGGTGTACCAGGTGGTTACAAAAACACCAGTCAGTGTTGCATTTTCAATTTGGCTAATAAATTGGCTTTAGAGAAAAGCGCCTTTTCATGACACTCGGGAATAATGCTAGTGATTTGCTGATGGAAATCCACTCTTGTTAATTTTTTCTTTTGGCATACGATTAAATACTACCTCAGACCAAGGGAATCTCCCCTAGCCTTAAAATTTTTTATAAGTGTCGACAAAAAGTACATTGTAAAATGCAATTTGTGAAGGTGAAAGGAAAAATAAATTAGCCTTAGGCTTGAAATATGAATAGATCATGCAGTTTGCCTATAGAAAATTTTCATGAAATTGGTTATTTTTTTCACCTGGTGTTAAGGCAACAAAGAGAGCTGAGCTATCTCTTTTAAGGGGAAAATGCTTTCTCATTATAAATGCACAGCCAGAAACTGAGTTTACACTCCCCTAACCATATCGGGTCATCTATTTGATCTCTAATAAGGGAAAGGACCATCAGTGAGTGTCTCTTTCAAAATCTCTAGGGCAACATGTTTTTTTTTTTTCTATTTAGAAATGACTGTTGACTCAGAAGCCTGATCCCTTTAACTCTCAGATAGTTGCAGCTATTCCAGAGAAGGGAATTGTGTATGTTTGTATGTTCATCCGATGCCTGTGAGATTGGAAAAGAACTTCAGATTGTGAATACTGATAAAGCCAGATCAAATTCAAAGTAGAGTGATGGAAACAGAATATCTTGGAAACTGGGTGGAAATTGGATTTAGCATTTACTAAAGGACAGGAAACAACTTAACCAGTATCCGCAAAGGAAAAGCAATGAAATGAAGTTTTATATTTTGGGTCATTTGTGTTTATGTGTGTTTTCATAGTGGATCTCTTGAGCCTGTCAGCTGCATGTGATGCCTTGGACCAGCACAACCTCAAGCAAAATGACCAGCCTATGGATATCCTGCAGATCATTAACTGTTTGACTACTATTTATGATCGTCTGGAGCAAGAGCACAACAACTTGGTCAACGTCCCTCTCTGTGTGGATATGTGTCTCAACTGGCTTCTCAATGTTTATGATACGTATGTATGGCAAGAGCGAACCTAACTTACCCAGGGATGACAGAGTATTGTTATTATAGTAGTGTCTCAGATATGGATGTCTTCTCCCAGGGATAAATCATTTCTGCCTATGACTTGAAACATTTGTTATGGTAGCAGTAAGAGCTGAATGCAGATTGAATGAATGGGATTAAATGTCTTTAATCCCAGAGGCAGAGACAGGCAACTCTTTGTAAATTTGAGGCCAGCCTGGTCTACACAGTGTGAGTTTCAGGATAGCCAGGACTACATAGTGAGACTCTCTGAGAGGAAAAAAAGAGTTGGAATGCAGACTGCTCTCAGATCAGAACTTAACCATAATCTGAGATAAGCCATTTTTTCAGTAGAGCGAGTTATCAGGTAGCTACGGTTCCTTCCTTTTCTCACCTGGGTTTTGGAGTTCTTCCATCCATTTTGGAGTGTGCCGTCTCATTGGCAGGGATGACCGTGCTCCTGGAGATGCTGGCACAGCTGTCGTCAGATCAGAATTGCTGTAGCACATATGTCAAACAGTTATGGAGGCGGTGCATAGATGAGTCACCCAAAGTGAAATTAAGCTCAAGTACAGCAAACTTAGCTCCTGAAACCAAGCAAGATTGTCGTCGTTGTTGTGTGTTTTCCTAACATTTTGCAGAGCTGCTCTTTGGCACGTCCATTCATCAACCTCTGTTAGTTAGAGAGCAGTCATTTGGATTGCACACAGGACTTAGCTCCAGTTCTCATTTCTGTCTGCAGCCTAATGAACACAATTGCGCATTGGCCTTGATTTTTCACTGAATTCCTCTTAGGCCACAGAATTGTTGCACGCCTCATTTCACATATCAACAAGTACATACTCCCATTTGGAAATCTGAGAAAGATTATTTTAAAGGCATTGCATGTCAAACTGCCTTCTCCCTCTGTTCTATGCTTCTATCATCTTTTAATATGCATACATACTGTTATCTTTGCCATGTTGTAAAGTATCCACTTTTTAATTTTCAGGACCATCTGACTATTAAATGGATATACTTATCGACTTGGTTCTTGGACATAATCAGATTTTAATTGTGAATTACATTTACATTTGTTTTGATCACAGTTTATTTTGGGGTATTACCTCATATTTTTGGCATCATTTTTTTTGTAGATAAGATGTGAATGGATTCTGAGTATAGAATTTCATTCAACCTACCTGAAAATGATTTGAAGATCATTTTAAGTGCCCAAAGACTTAAACTTCTGTATAAAGTTTACCCGTCAAGCTTAATATGTGCTAATAGGAAAACAGATAATTTTTCTGCAGTGACAGGAATTTCATTAAAGCATTTGAGTCTAGTATTTTTCTTTAAATGAGAGATCTGATAAGTTGTACTAATTGAAAATTGAGCATATTAACCAACAAACATACCAAAATCTGAGATATAATTACTTTCCAAAATCAAACAAAAAGCCAAAAAGCTTTTCAAAAACATTTGCTACAAAATGGAAATCTATTTATTTATTTATTCTTTTTTTTAAGCACTGCCTGGCCCATTATTTTCAGCCTCTTATTCTTTTATTTTTTTTCTTTTTTACCCCATGGTTAAATTTCTGTGTTAATACATTTTCGTGTGGAATGCTTTATTTCGCTTCCTAATGTTCCAAGCATAGCCATATCAGAATGTTCATTTGGGAGTAGGTTACTTGATAAGTTTGCCTTATAGGGCATGCATTGGAATGGCTTCTGATAGTGTATGCCATGATTTCATTGGCTATAAATATTCATGTTTGCTATTTTATGTTGTGTGACCTGAAATGATGACTCATCTTCTTAGTAAGCAGTGACTTGATGAAATTCCGGGCATGCTAAGCAGGGAAGAGTTAGTTGCTAGAAATTGTTTTTGGCTTTAGCAACCAAAATCGACAGTTTGCTCTACTAACCAGAACTGCCAAGTGCACAGTGATGATTCTTCCCTCTTACTCAACCAAGGTGGCTCTCTGTAGGTGAGTGGAGGGAGTTCTATCCTGATGTTATGTAGAGCTGTTTTGACAGTTCAAGTAAGGGCTTTTAAGAGTTGAGAATTGGGTAGATTTTCATTAATTTGGTTCATAGAACTTTCCCATTGCCTTCTAGGTCACGAGGCAAATAGATAATGAACTCAGACAAGTTTTTAAGAACATTAATCAGACACTGGCCTGTAGAGCTTCTGTATCCAAGGCCTTTTTGCCCCTTAACTATGAACTTCTACACTGTCTTGGAGTGCCAGTAACTGTTTTGTTTTCTGGTTTGATTCTTCATAATAGGGGACGAAGTGGGAGGATCCGTGTCCTGTCTTTTAAAACCGGCATCATTTCTCTGTGTAAAGCACACTTGGAAGACAAGTACAGATGTAAGTCTTACGTATGAACTCTGTATTTTCTTCATTGATGTTGCCTAATTACTCTTATTCTAGATGGAAAATGATGTGCCATTCTTATTTCACAGCAGGTTTGTCACTTCAGATGTAGAACTGCTTTTAAAGGGTCATAAAATTTGGGTTGTGCTCTTCCCGTCAGACATTACATTGAAGGTATTTAAATAGAGAATGAGGATTAGCTTTGCTGGCCCAAGTATTATTTTATGTTACATTGTCTGTGTCTTAGGAAAACACATGTTCCAAGGGGATAAAGTCTGATTTCCTAACCCCTTTGTGTAAGTCAGGAAAAGAAATGTGACGGTTTAATCCCTGCTTTTCCTGTGTCTCTTTGGATTCCCACTTAAATAATACTATCTGGCATTTGTGTTCAAAACACATTGGATATTTTATAATCATCTTACTGCAAGTTGTACTGACACATCCAATTCTGTGACGTGACTAACATTATTTTTGAGGGATGGCTAGCCTGCTATTTCTTAGAAGGTAAGTAGCACCCTCTAGAATTTTCTTTTGATTGGCTATTAGAATCTTTTACTTAAAAACTGTAAATCTAAATAAAAGGCAAATGTTAAAGGACTCATAGTTTGGGTGCCCAAATCACCATCCATTCTCACTCTAAAGGACTGTATATGTTTGCCCCTGGTAATGCTTGTAAGAAGCCTTTTCAGGAGGAATTGAATGAATCTAGCCTGTCCTGGCTTTCACCTAAGAACTAGTCATACATAGATGAAGCAGTATGCTGGGTGTAAAGATGAGCAGGAGACAAAAGACATGGCATTTCTCCAAAGCCAGGCTATGTTGTAGTTCTCATTTTTGTAGAGTAAATCATACTATATGCAAACCACTCACTTTTATATAGTTTCCATGGGAATTTTCCTTCCCTACAAACTAAACAACACAAAATAAAACAACCCCCAACCAAACATGAATAATGTCTTTTTTGGACCCTTTAACATTATTTTGGATAAAACAATATTTCTGAGTGCTTTTATTTTTTGAATATTATAATTACTTACTATAAGTTAGGTTTATTGTCTTTTAAAAAGACATGAGAGTGGTTTCTCCCTAACTTCTTCCTGTCACTCAATGTTTATAAGTTTAAGCTCATCCTTGACTACCTACTGAAACCCTTTCTTCCCCAAAACAAATACAGAAATAGTAAGGCAGACATAGGAAATCAACAGTAACTTAGTAATTACACATGAGCACAGCATCCTATGTAAGCAAACATGCCAACTTCTTTGAAGCTCTTTAAAAACTCATGATTTTGTTACATATTTTGATATCTGATGCTCACATGCTTTTGGCTAATTATATGACTCTTGATTAAAAATTTTCCATGGTAGTATTCATATCGTATATACATAATAGTTACCAAAGGATTGTGTTTTGCTTTGAAAAAGCAAGTTACTAAGTTACTAAGAATACATTTGGGGTCTGATAAGATGGCTCATTGGGTGAAGATGCAACCCAAGTTCCATCTTCAGGATCCATAGGATAGAAGAAGAGAACTGATTCCTGTAAGTTACCCCCTGAACTCCACATACTCTAAATGCATGCATGCATAATAAATCAATAAAATGTAACTTTTAAAAGTAAACGTAAGCCGGCAAGATGGCTCAGCAGATAAAGGCACTTGCCACTACGCCTAAAGCTGAATTTTACCTCCAGGATCCATAAGGTGGAGAGAGAGAATTCACTCCTGCAAGTTTTCCTTGACTTGTACATATGTGCCTTCATATATGTGACCCACACTCCTCATAGAAATAAATGAAATAAAAATGTAATACATGTAAACTCACCTTTTGCAGGACTGTAGTTTATTTAAATTTTTAGATTACATATGTAGGCATATGTTCTGATTACCCCAAATTAGCCATAATCTCTCAGTCTAACATGGAGAAAGTTATGCCTTCAGTTCCTTGCATCATATAAAACCACACACCTATAATCTTAGCTCTCAGGAGGTGGACTCAGGAGAATAAGAAGTTCAAGGTTATCTTCAACTAGATAGCAAGTATAAGGTCAGCCTGTATTACATAGAGCACACACACACACAATAAAGATAAAAAGCAAAACAATGAGTCTGTGGGAATATTGTCCATACCTGAGAATAAGTTCTTGCATTGAATTGGCCATTGGGTTCTGCTTACGTCCACTTGTTCCACTGTTTTGATTTTCATGGTTCTCATCTTCTCCTTTATAGACCTTTTCAAGCAAGTGGCAAGTTCAACTGGCTTTTGTGACCAGCGTAGGCTGGGTCTTCTTCTACATGATTCTATTCAAATCCCAAGACAGTTGGGTGAAGTTGCCTCCTTCGGGGGCAGTAACATAGAGCCAAGCGTCAGGAGCTGCTTCCAATTTGTAAGTTACTCATCTTTTTATTTTATTTTTACCTGTGTGTGTGTGAGACTGAGCAAGTATTCTGCCACCCATTCACTCCTTGTGCCACACACGCACAGAGAGAGAGAGAGAGAGAGAGAGAGAGAGGTACAGTCCTATAGTAATATCTAAGGTTTACACTCTTCTAGTGACTATTGCATGCTCAGCACACTGCCTCTCTTACTCATCCTGCCTTTTACTGCCCCCTCTGTCCTCCCTCTTCTGTTCTCCTTCTCAGTGCCCGAGCACTCTGCTATGGCATACATACGGGGAGGCTGTTTCTATTTTTGGTAAATAAAGTAGGTAGTTCTGCTAGGTAGTGTTATAATGAACGTTTTCATGTGTTTAGCCCTGTTCTTTTAAAAATCTCTCTCTCTCTGCCTCTCTCCCTTGTTCCCCCACTCTCGGTGTGCATGTCTGTGTGTGTGCACATGCCTGTGTATGTGCACGCATGTGTGTATATATGTGTTCATGGTGTGAATGTGGACATGTGCCCACAGAGGACAACCTCGAGCATCAATCCTAACCTTCCATCTTGTTTCAGAAAGGGTCTCTTGCTTTTTAGCTACTCTATGTGCCTGGCTAGCTGGCCCCCAAACTTTCAGGGACTCTTCTGTCTCTCTCCCTGCCTTTCCTTTTGTTGGAGGAGCAGTGAGCCTGCAGATCCATCATCTGGTGCCTCACCTTCTGTAGACTCGAGAGTTCTGAGCTCAGTCCAGTCTTCATGCTTCCCATCCTCCCCGGTCCATTTTCTTTCCTTTGAAACGGATTCCTTTGAATCAGTTCATCAGATTCAAGAATAGAAATATTTTTTTGTGTCTTTTGACTCATATTAACAGATGGCTTCTCTTCAACAACTCTTTCTAGTTGTAATGCCACCAGAATTAGTGGAATAAGATATTTGCAGAACCACTGTATTCACTGTGTTCTTATGTATTTTTAAATGCTACAAGCTGTTTCTCTATCATTCTAATCTCATTCACAGGGGCTAAGATTTATAAAATTGAAGTCTTTTCCCATAAACTGGAGAAAATTCTAGGCAGCTTTCTAGGAAGAATGCTGTCACTATTTCGATGGTAAAGCAGTTTGAATATTTAAGACTTAATTGGCAATATAATTGAATGTGCACAGAATAAACCCACTTACTATAGAGTGAGATATATTGTTTGAATTATTTTACCAAAATGTTGGCAGGTTGGTTGTAAAATAGTTATAGGATATAATTGCATTTTTCATCATTCGAAAGCATGACAATACTATATCATTATGAAACCTTTGTATATGTTGCTATAATAATATCTATTCTAGAATATCAATATTAATAATTTTCATATAATGAATTTTAGCAACAACACAATATAGATTTTTAATTCACTTATACAACAGCATGCAGTACTATAAATTTCCCACTAATATTTGTCTTTCTTCTAATGAAATTCCATTTACTTTTTACTTTTTGAGTTTGAGTTGTGAAGTGCATGTACACATGTTCACATATGTAGTAGGAGGCTTGTTTGTTCCCAGCTGCTCAGTCTTAAAATAACCATGCCGAAACTGTATTAATTAAATCACTGCTTAGCCTATTAGCTCTAGCTTATTATTGGCTAACTCTTACATATTAATTTAACCCATTTCTATTCATCTGTGTATTGTCACATGGCTGTTGCTTACTGGCAAGGTTCCAGTGGTGACGGCTACATGGCGTCTCTTGATTCTGCCTTCTTTCTTCCAGCATTCAGTTTAGTTTTTCCTGCCTACCTCTGTTCTGCTCTGCTATAGGCTCAAGCCAGCTTTCTTTATTCATTAATGGTAATCACAGCATACAGAGAGGAATCCCACATCACACATATGTGAACCTATATATTGTATCTTAGGTTAAAAGTAAAGGTCAGATTATAGAGGCATTGACAGCTGTCCCTATTGTATGATGGTCCCTGTTGCAGAGAGCTATGCTCAGAGCTTCCCGTCACCTCTCTGTACTGACACACTGGGCAGCCATTACCCCTCTTACTGTAAGTTCTCTACTTGAATTTGGCTGTCAGGATAGAGGCTGTTGAACTAAAGCTCTGATTTCCCTGGCGAGGAGGCCAGTCTGTCCCACCTCTTCTTTTGCTAATTGCCCCTTCTCCAGAACTCTATCTCTCTTACTTGCTTCCTTGCCATCTCTGTAAAAGCAACCCTCTTCTCAGCATCAGCATTTGAACTCAGTCCATCTTGCATATTGAGTGAATGCCTCTGTGCTAGCCAGCAAGCTCCTGGAAACCTCTTTTGTTAGATTAGGAAGAAATTGACCAAGAGATTCCCAGTGATAACAAGAGGCTTTTTATTTGCTCTTTGCTTTTTTTCTCTGAATTTCCTTCTTTGAGCATTTATAATTTTGAACGAAAGAAAGCAAGGAAGGCAGGCAGAGGGAAGGAAGGAAAGAAAGGAATAGAAGAAAAGAAAGAAGGAATGAAGGAAAGCAAGCCAATAACTAAAGAGCTTCCTTTGATTCCTTTCCATGGCAATCCTTACCTTGTTTCGCAGCCCGCTCATTGCTTGGGCACATCATTGCATGTTTCTCCTAGGAAGCCTAAGGACCACACTGCAGTGCCTGCCTTTGATCTGAATGTCCTTTTTCGTACTTTAAATATTACCACATGACAACCATCATTAAAGGTCTCCAGTGGATTTCCATTTTCTGCTAGAGAGAGTTCAGCTTCTTTATTTTAGCCCTCAGGTGTTTCCTAATGTGGCTCCATAGCCATTGCTTTGAAACATTGCTTTTGCTACCTTAGAACAGCCATACCTCATTGTTTGTATTTAGCATGATGATAAGTAACGGCATTACTATTGTTACTTACAAAATTTTGTACTTATTCAAATGAATTTACTCTTTGAAGTCTCGCAGTCCTTTGGGGAGAGTACTGTAGGCAGGCTTTGGAGGTTTTTGGTTTTATGTTTGAACAACTTTTCTGTGCCTTTAACCTCTGTCAACTGGTGGAACGGTTGGATTCTCGTCTGTACCTCCCACCTCTTTCCCCAATATGTTCTTTCAGACACCTTTTTCCAGCCTACTCTCAAGGGCAAACAACAAATATTTCATCATGTTTGTCCTGGGTTCTGGGTAAAATAAAAGGTGTTATGTAGGAAAAAAAGACAGATAAGAAGAGTTGAGAGGGGTTAGGTCAAGTATTGATGAACTCGATGTTTATAGTAGAATGGACCCCAGTGTGGCTTATCCTATTCAGATATGGGAAGCCTCTTAACTTGTAATCATTTCGCATTGGGTTGAATGGCCACATTGTGAATGTTGACTTCAGAATGAGTGTCCTGGCCCTGGATTGCTTTTTCTCAACCAGGTGCTCTGGTGGTCACCTTGCCTGTCATTGTGCAATAGCCATGAAAATACAGTGTTTGCCATAGGGAAAGATAGCAGCAGTGAAAATGCCCTCTGCCCTCTGTTTAAAGTGTAAGACCTTGGGAACCGGCTCGACCTGCTCCTTCAGCAGGCTTGTGTGCACAGGGTGCTGTTTCTGCTAGCATGAGGAGCCAGTGAAGCGCCTACCTCTCTTTTCCGCACTGTGGATGTTGACTTTAAACAGTAGTGCTTCTGTTTTCTTTGTTTCTTGCTACCACATAGAAAACTTCTTTCTCCTGTGCAGATACAGTTAGAAACTTCTGGCCCATGGTCTCCTTGTGGCAGGAAGAGAGGTAAATTTTCATGGGCCCTGTGCTCTGGATGATCTTCCGAAGATTTCTTCAGTTCTATATGTCCCCACTATAAGCTTACAAAGATGGAAGGAAAGTCACCCCTCAGATCTAAGATTAAAAAAAATAAACTGTCAATGTAAAACTAAGTATAAGTCTTGTATGGCAGCACACACCTCTAATGCCATTATGCAGGAGACTGAAACAGAAGGATCACTATATATTTGAGGCTAACCCGGGCTATATAGTGAGCTAGAGACCATCCTGGGGTATGTAGCAAGATGTTCTTCAAAAATAAATAAATAAATAAATAAATAAATAAATAAATAAAAGGAGTCTGGGAGCATAGTTCCGTTGATAAAGTATTTACTCTGCAAGCATGGAGATCCGTGTTTGGATCCCTTGCATGCGTATAAAAATCCAGGTGTGGCAGCATATGCCAGTAATCCTGGTGCCAAGGGGGCAGAGAAAAGCAGCTCTCTTGATCTTGCCGGCCAGATGGCTTCGCTGAATTGGCGAGCTGCAGATTCAGTGAGAGGCCCAATCTCAAAAGATAAGGTGGAGGGCCGATGAGGAAAAAGCCTGGCACAAGAGCCTGACAGCTTGAGTTGAAAGCTAGGAACGCCACACACATCAAGGTGGAAGGAGGGAATTGATTCCACCAAGTTGTCTTCTGACTTCCACATGCTTGCCATGATGCTTGTTACTGCCCCAGCCCCTCCCCCCAACACACACAAAAATTTGTAACAATGAAACCATGCTTGTGGCTATTGAAACAGCTTATTCAAGGTGTTTGTGGCGTCTTCAGTAACACTAAGTCAAGCTACCGGCGTACTGCTGCTGCCGTATTCAGCAGGACGTTGACTCATTTTGATAGTGATGAAAGAGTATTGAAACTTGACTGTTTTGTGATACAGCGTGAACTAATGTTGATCACGGTGTTCCTCTTTCATATTCCCTAGACAATAGGCCATTGAAATAGAAAGTGACCTTTCAGGCTATAATAAAGTCAGTCTTACAGTGGCAATAAGTCACAGTCTGCCTGAAAGAACCTTTGGGTTATCCCCATCTTCCTTTTTCAGAAGAAGGAATGATGTTCAATCCCTCTTTTAACACATACACCTTGATTTTAAATACTCTAATTTGGGGACTGGATACATGGCTCAGTGGATAAGAGTACATACTGCTCTTGCAGAAAACCTGGGTGTGGTTCCCAGCGTCCACGCTAGACAGCCCACGACTGCCTGTATCTCAAGCTCCGGGGGATACAGCACTCTTTTCTGGGCTCCACTGGCATCTGCACGCACATGCGCATACCCACAGGCAGTCACCTACATATAGCTGGTTTTTGTAATACTGTAATTTCATTTGTTTGTGCCCTGTCTGTTTGGGTTTTTTTTTTTTTGAGTTTTTTAAAGATTCTATTTATTTATTATATATACAGTGTTCTGTCTGCATGTATGCCTGCATGCCAAAAGATGTTGTCTGTTTTTTAAATAAAACCAAATATTGCTTTTAGGCCCCAAAACTCTTCAGTGACATCATAAAAGAATCATGTATCAGCAAATAGCATTTGGCATTACCCTGAGAAGTACTTCCTTCCTCCACTATGATAGGCTTTGTAGTATTTTCTTCTGTAAACACTTTAATGACTTTATTATTTAGATAGACTTGTGTACACCAACTTTATATTCAATATGCTTCAACTACAAGTGCTAGAGTGTCAAAATCTGTTTACTCTACATCTGCTTTCTGCCTCCTGCTGTATTCATACATTCAAAAAGAATGAATTGCTCTTTCATTTATATTCTGAATTTTTATATTCATATGACAAAATGAAAATCATCTTTGTGTAGTTACTATAATATAGAACAAATAGAAAGAAGAGAATGAATTACAGCCTCAACTGTTAAAACTAAGTATGTGTGTGTTTCTCATATGCTAAAAGTCTTGCAAGGATCTTTGGGATTGTGAGTGTCAGGGTGATTAAGTATGTAAACAATGAAGTATGAGATGTGAAATCTGCTGTGGGCCAGATTTGTACAGACACATTTCTTACCCTCTCTGACTCCTGACATCTTGGTGGGCTTGTGGGAATTAAATGAGTTAGCAGGGGTACATTATTTAGTCGTGGTGGGCACCTACTGGGCTGAGCATTAGCTATGATTCCCTTGAGTGTCTTGTGACATGGGAATATCATGTCAGGATTAGCAGGTCACTATACCTATACCTAAGCATCTGTGGACTCCATTTGAAGCTAAGATTGCTTCTGTGCAGATGTAAAATGGCATGGTAGGAGACTTTCCCCTGATTAGATATCAATTCCCAAGGCAATTGATCACATATTATATTTCATTTGACAGCATCAAGCAATCCTAGTTTTCTGAAGCTTCCTTTGGGTTCTATAGACATTCTTGTTCTGCCACCTTTGTCAGACTGAGGGCTGCGTACTCATATTCATCGAGGTAGCCTACCTATTGTGGAGGGCACGTTTCATCACAAATTAGCATCTCCACTTCAGTTTTTCTAAGAATGAGAAGGGAGGAAAGAAAGGTACAGGTATTGGGTTTTTCGCTTACTTTCCTCTTTTGCTGTGGTACTCGTGGCTTCACCCAAGACCTCATGGATGAAATCCAATGCCCATTTCTTGCTTTAAATATGCTTTTATTGCATGAATATTCTGGATTGTTTTTGTCAGTTCACAGTTTGTGCTAATTTGTGCTAATAAACTTATCCTCCACAATCATGGAAACTAAAAAATAAATAAGTTTAAAATTTGCCACCCTCCTTTTACCCAATATTAACCACTGAATTTTTTAACAGAATGTTCTTTTTTAAGATTATTTAAGATGAAAAGAGTATAAACTTACTCCTGAAAGATTTTTATATATTTATCCAATGTCTTCAAGCTATCTTAATTATCAGAGAACTACACTTCTTATTTCACTTACATTTGGATTTTTTTTTTAAAAAAAAAGATTTCAACCAGGTGGGGTGGCATGGGTCTTAAATCCCAGCACTCAGGAGGCAGAGGCAGACAGATCTCTGAGTTCGAGGCCACTCTGGTCTAGAAGAACAAGTTTCAGGACAAGCACCAAAGCTACACAGAGAAATTGTCTCGAGAAAACAAAAAACAAAACATAACAAAAATCCCACAAGATTTCACTATATAGCTCTGGGTGGCCTGGGAATACTTTTGAAAAATTTAAAAACATCTACTTATTTGTGTGTCTGTATGTTTATGTGAATGTGGTGTGTGTGTGTGTGTGTGTGGGTGGGTGTTATGTGCATGCATGCACATGTGTGTCCACACGCTAGCTCATCTGTGTGCTGGTTCTCTCCTTCTATCGTGTCAGTTGTGAGGATGAAACTCAGGTGCTCAGATGCCTTACACTACAGCAAGTGCCCTTACCTGCTGAGCCATTGAGACGCCCTCTTGATATTATTTTTTGATAATATTTAAATGGATTTCTGGGCTGGGGGAATGGTTTGGTGGTTACGAATGCTTGCTCTACAAGCATTAAGGCCTAAGTTTGCATGTCAAGCAGCCATGTAAAAGGAGTGCATGGCTACATGTGTCTATAGCTGAGGGTTCATTTAGGTAGGAAGATTGCTAGGGTTTTCTACCCAGGTAGGAGCTGAGCTTCAAGTTCATTGAGCCAAAGGCTTAGCAAAATACTCTGTCTCAAAAATTGATAGAGCCTGAAGTCTTCCTCTGGCAAAGCCTTCCTCATGCAAAGCCCTTAGACACACATGCATACATGTCGCACACACACAGATTGTTGTCTTGCCTTTCTTTCAGGGCTACATTTTATTTAGTAACATTTACTGCTTGACGTTCAGTTCTGAGTTTAGACAAATGTATAAAGTCGTGTCGCTCCCATGACCATCAAGACACTGAACAATTTTAAAATTCCTTCTGCTTTATTGTCACCATGTTCCTTTCCAATCTACGGGAACTGTGTCTCTGCATTTAATTTCTCCAATTTTGCTTTTTACTCAACTGGCCTTTAAATAAGCAGAGGAGGCAGCAGTGGAAGAGTTAACTTTCTAAGTTGCATGATTGAATAAATTATCCTGCTCTATAATTCATGAAGTATGTTCCCTAGCATTATGGGTAGATGTGCACTTCTCCACATAAGTAAAAGTTTCTCTTAAGTAGGAGCACTCTATCATTAGTTCCCAACACTGAGTATATGAAAGGATTTGCATAGACTTCAAATTGTTCTCTAAGGCCAGGGTGTTAATTGGTTATTAGTCAGGTGGAGTGGAGAGCTTGAGGTCACAAGAGGTGTCCTTGAACATGGAAATGAAGAGTGGATAATCACCATGTGTTATTGTTTGGGCTGATTTTTATCTTTAATGGGTGATGCAGAGTCCTGATGAATATTTAGAGCCGTGACTGCTGGCCTGCAACCTGCTCATTATCTTCACAACTTTAAATAAAACGCTTCATTTTTACCCAGGACAGCAGTTATGGGAGGGCTTTTACTTCTTGTTTCAACACAAGTCTTGACCTTTCCATCTCTGCATCAGACAAGATACAAATTTTGTGTGAAAACTCATTTTCATGACTGGAAATTCACGCTTAGAATCCCAGAAGACCACATCTAGACAGTGTATAAGAGAGTGTTCTAGGGACCATGATGAGAGAAGAGGAAGTTTTGTGTTAGGTTCCTGGTTCCTGAAATCTTAAGATTTTCCTATTTTATGTCATTTATGTTAAGACCATTTGAGCTTCCTCCTTATGTGTGTTAAAAATTCTCTCCCATCCTCCTACCTTGCCCTTCTTCAGGAAGGAATGACTTGAGGGAAATGATGGTTCCCAGCCATTATTTTGTTTTAGAAATATCTCAATCACCAAGTCAGTAGTGGAATAATGAACAACCGCTTATGCTATGCAGCCCTATAACCACTAGTTATTTGTTGTATACATATTTACTGCTCTTAGAGTCCTCTGTGTGCTGTATGTAAGTACGCATGTGCATAAACATGCTTTATCATGTACCATTTAAAGGAAAAGAGGCATCATAACAAAAACCTCATTATTGAACTATACGTATGTTTTCCATAATTCACATTCCCACAAGTCAAGGAAATAAGAATGCATGAGTGTAGCCCTTAGCAATTTTATATTTTTCTATGTTTATCACTGGATACATAAGTAGTGATACTTGCTGTCATGTATACAATTTAAATCAGTTTAGTAATCCATCCAACAAAGTCCACATTGAAAATTTCCTTTTGTTCTAGAGTGTTCCTTATATCTACCTGTTTATTTTCAAGATTCAGTCAAGACTTTTGCCTTATATTTGCTATATATGGGATTTATTAGAATGCTCTACAGGCTGTGGTCAGTCTAGCCTGACAATGGCTGTCTCTCAAGGAAAGGTGAAGAATCCAGTTGTTGTTCGTTCCATGAGGCTGGATATAGGTTTTCATGCTTATAAAACATCAGCACCAGGATAGAGGAACTTACTAGCTAACGTGAGGGCAGGCAAGCAAAAAACAAAACAAAACCAAACCCTAAAGCTTCCTTCTTCCACGTCCTTTTATGTGGACCATCACCAAAATGTGTGGCCCAGATTTGGAGTGGATCTTCTGACCTCGAATGATCCAGATTTAGGGTATGGCTTCTCATCTTAACTGAGCCAATTAAGAAAATCCTTCTCAGGTGTGCTCAGCTGCTTGGGTTCTAGTCAGCTCCAGCTATAGTCAAGTTGATAACCCAGGTTAGCCATCACGGTCCCTTAGCCTTTTATTATATTTGGTTTTCCAGTTTTCTTTCATAAGATTGGCAGTTTTGAATTGGTATAGACCAGTTTTTTTTAAAGAAATTTTACTTTATTTGTATGGGCATTTTGCATGCTTGTATGTTTGTGAACACATGTATACGGTACCCCTGGAGGCCAGAAGAAGGAGTCATATTCTCCAGAACTGGTGTTGGAGATGATTGTGAGCCACCTTGTGGGTTCTGGGAACCAAACTTAGATCCCTGGAAGAGCAGCCAGTGCTCTTAACTGCTGAGCTACCTCTCCAGCTCCCAGACCAGCTTTCATATGAATATTTGTGTTCCGGATTTCTCTTCTTCATCATGTTTCGACTTTAAGGTTTTCTGTTTCGTTTTTCTTTTGATCTGAAGATTATAGAAATGGTGCTGCTGTGTTCTTCCCACATCAGGAGGAATGAATTTTAACTCTGTTCTTATGAGTAAACCTAATCATATTGGTATTGGCATATATTTTTATTGTCAAAGTACCCCCTTTCCCTTTGTCATTTGAAAGCAATTTTTTTGATATTTTGAGACTTTGTGGCTATCCTTAATACCCTTTGGTGTTCCTTATGTAATCCAGTTATTCTATTAGTGGTGGCATAATATGACTTTCTAATTCTAATGTTCTTTGTGAATGTACTGCTTGGTTTTCTTACATAAAGAAGAGCTTCCATCTCTCCACTCCAATATTTCTTTCTTTCTTTTTTTTTTTTTTTTTTTTTTTGGTTTTTCGAGACAGGGTTTCTCTGTAGCTTTGGAGCCTGTCCTGGAACTAGCTCTTGTAGACCAGGCTGGTCTCGAGCTCACAGAGATCCGCCTGCCTCTGCCTCCCGAGTGCTGGGATTAAAGGCATACGCCACCGCCGCCCGGCTTCCACTCCAATATTTCTTTAGGCATTAACGTAAATGTACAAATGGTGCTTCTCATATCTGAACTACTTTTGGATATTATTTTTTTGCTATAGCATTATGTAAAATAGCAACACAACAATCAATCCTTTCTCCGTGTGGGGATATAAATATTTCCATGTTAACAGACTCTTTTCTAGAAAGAATAAGTTGGTAAAGACCAACCACGTAACTGAAATTGTGTGTTAATGAGGACTGAAAAGGTCATGGGTATTTATGCCCCACCCTCTCCACCACCCATTTTCTACTTCAGTGTATATGTTGAGTCATACCTATGAGTCTGTGCAGCTCGTATATGCCATGGCATCTAATGGTGTGAAGAGCATGTACTGATAAAATCAGAAATGAGTAAGAAAGAGATCAGAAGATACGTAACTATGTATTCATCACAGTGTTTGGAGGAACTCACTTGCATGCCAAATTATTATCAATATGCCTTTCAGTAGATGAGCCGATGATTCAATATCAAATTAAAGGACTTCTGCGCCTCCTTTAAAATAGCTTTCATAGCCATCACAGCCCTGGACTCTCAAATTAAGGAATCAAAGGATTCTAAAGAATTTTGGAGATCAGTCTTCATGCTCCCATAGAATACTACTTTCTCCCTCCCTTTAGTACCACTTTAAGCATCCACTTAGTATTAAAAGAATAGATAATCTTAAGCTATTTCTTTAGCCTCTTTGGGCCTTTTCGTATCTGTAACATAAAGTTAAAACAGATTCTCTTAAGGTTACTTATCCCCAAGTATGTTTGATTATATGCTGTTACAAAGGCAGAAAGGAAAATAGATTACTGTCCTGATTTCAAAGCTTGACCATTATCAGCAAATTCTTACTTGATCTTCCGGGTAATAACTCTTGTAAGCAGGTTGTGGGGTACATAGACTATGGCCTTTTACATGAAAACAGACTGTTCTCTGAACCGAAGTAGCATACACTAAGAGTAAAACATGGCAAAACATTGTGTGAGAACTGAAATAAATGATCCCTTGGGTCCCTACACTAGTTTCCTCAGTAACCCAAAGGCAAAACACAAGTATCTGTGTCTGAGGAAGATGAAACTGTCATTTTCTTTGTGTTTTATTTGCTGCATGCAGGTTTTGTGTAGTTTTATAGGGGTGTTCTCTATCACTCATTCAATATTTCCTAACAATTGGGATAGTTTGGAAGACGAGTCATTTTTATTCTTTACAAATGTGCTTGTTCTGCCTTTTATGTTCAGTGCTGGTGTGGACTTCTCTCTTACGTAAAATATTCCACTGGGTGACCTTGGTAGATTTAGAGGTTGCTCAGGGAACAGTCAGGAACTGCTTGTCCTGTCCTGTCTGACCCTGAGTAGCCAGTCTGTAGTTTGAAATTCTTGTCTATAGACTGTTCAGTTATATTTCATAAAATCCAGACCACAAAGTTTAGTTGTTGGCTGTTCATGTTGTTACCTATTCGCAGTAGCAGAGATATTGAAATGATTGTCTGGATTTATGAACAGAACATCTTCCTAGTGAAAATAGCAAATACAATAGTCAGGAATAACAGGCTTTAAAAAATACATAGTTTGTCCACAGTGTTTTCTCTAAATGTGTCCTTTTCTCTTAATAAGAATTCTATCCACATATATGCATCCAGTGTGTATGTTTCGTTCTTGTTATTCTTCTGACCTCTGTTCATGTATGCACACAACTGTGTCAGCCCATCCATCTTATCTGACCTAGGATATTTATTTGCCATGACTAAATTAATTTCTGCTGCGTTTCCTCCCCCAAATATAGAGTTCCTGTTTGAGAAACAACTAGCTGTCAAGTCAGGGGCTACAGTTTTAGCAGGCATCCTTGCATGCTCGTGTTCTGGAGCGTTTGACTTATCAGTCTTTTTCATTCTCTCTATACACAGTATGTGAGCGAATACAGCATTTCTCTTCCAGGCAAGAGCTGAACAGACCCGTCAGAGGTCCCTAATTTCTGTCTTACAGGAGATAGCTGCCTTCCAGCTAGCTCCCCTGTAGGGTTCCCAGGGAAGTCTGCTGCTCTCTTAATACTGATGAACCATATTGGCTTCTTAGTTGTGGCAAGTGAATCATGGCTATCAACCTTGGTGCTTATGATGCTTCAGGCCATAATTATTGTAATTCTTGTTGTGGGAAGCTGGCCTGTGTATCATGGGATGTTTCAGGATCCTGGTTTCTGTCTCCTGGATACTGGTAGAGCCTCTTCCCACTCTCATGGAGTGACCAAAACAGTCTGGCTTACTCACCTGTGAAAAGTTGTCTAAAACCCTCAGTATGAATTTTACATATTTTTAATGTTTTAAGTTAAGTCAATCTAAAAAAATCTACAAAATCTACAGATAGCCTTTTGTGTGAGTTACTATTGCAGATAGTTTGGCAGAGAGACATTTCTTTGGTGTTTTAAGTAGCGGTTTCATGTAACCCAGACTGGCTCACTATATAGCCAAAGATGACCTTGAACTGCGAACTGCAGATTCTCTTGCCTCCACCTCTCAAAGGCTTGGACTAAGGTTTGTGCCCAGCTGACGTTTATGCTAACCTATTTAAAAAGGAAATTTTGGGCAGTTTGAGAATTGACATATTTTGTTCTCTCCTGCATAAATTACCTTTGTAGTGTAACTGTTTTGTGCTCTGGGATAAAGAGGCCATTTTTTTCTGTTGTTGGTTTCATTCTATATTCATTCTGCTCTTACAATTCTTCCATTTTAAAATGTGACCACATTGGAAATTAATTCTTACCAGCAATTAAATCTGCAAATTCTTAGAGAAGGCCCTAAAGCAAAGTTCCTGCCCTTGAATAACTGTCAATTTAGGAAAAGAAGCTAATGGATGGATATTCAAGTCTCGTTTTCCGTTTGGTAGCTTTGTTACTGCAAGAGGAACTAGATACAAACTCTTATAGACTGTGTACTCTATATGGACTGTTTAGATTTGTTAAGCTTTGTCATGGTTTCCATAAGCCTCAGAGTAGAGATGCTAGTTGTCTTCCCTTACAAATAAGATAAGTGCATGTTGATACCTGAAAGTTGTGGCTTGCTGAGAAATCTCCCCATTGCATTTGTTCTTTAACCGTAAAATGATGCTGTTATCCCGAGAGAAAAGCAAGTAGTCAGTGGTATTTGCCGGCAACCAGTCAGTCCTTCAATAATTCAGCAAGTCATTACCTCCAAACTTGCCATTTAATATTCTTACTTCTCTTATATTGGTAGTAAATGCTTTGGTTAGAAACTCTAGATATAAGAATTTTTTTCTAACTGCCTTTTCACTTACTTGTATAAAAAGTGACATTTGCATAAAGTCACCCTCCAATATGCTGTGACAAAATAACACTAATGACAACCAATCGTTTCTCCAAACTCTCATGCTTAAAATCTATCCTTTTTTTTTCTTTTATTTCTTTCTTTCATTTGAAGATAATATGGGGGTCTCACACATTCCAGATTGGTCTCGTGAAACTCAGCATGTGACCAAGAATGACCTTGCCTTCTGGTTGCTCATCCTTCCTCCACCTCCTGAATGCTGGAAATGCAGATGTGTACCACTGCACCCAATCTTATATGACGCTTTGGGCAAAACCAAGGCTTTCTGCATTCTACATAAGCCCTTTACCAACCAAGCTGTGTTCTCAAATTCCCCCATTCTGCCCTGGACAAAGAGATAAGGAAAATCAAGATGCTTCCAAACCCTGCTTATCACAGTGGAAGGAACCAGGGCACCTTTTTTTTTGTTTTGTTTTGTTTTTGTTTTTCGAGACAGGGTTTCTCTGCAGCTTTTTTTTTTTTCTTTTTAGAGCCTGTCCTGGAACTAGCTCTTGTAGACCAGGCTGGCCTCGAACTCACAGAGATCCGCCTGCCTCTGCCTCCCGAGTGCTGGGATTAAAGGTGTGCGCCACCACCGCCCGGCCAGGGCACCTTTTTTTATGCATATGCAATGGCGGAGGGAAAAAGTGGTAGTGCCAAAAACAAAAGTAAAAACAAAATAACACCATCCATTAAAGAAAACCCAGGGCATAGATTGCCTTTCGCATAGTTTACTTAAAAGCAGCATTTAAGGTTAAAGCTAAAGTCATCCTTGATAATGCCTGAGGCTTTATGTATGTAAGGAATCCATAAGAATCATCTCAATCCATTGAATGCCTTCATTTTTTTTTACTTAGAATGCCTCATCAATTTAGTACCCAGTCATGCATCTCTGTCTGTCTCTGTCTCTCTCTGTCTCTCTTTGTCTCTCTGTCTCTCTCTGTCTCTCTCTCTCTCTCTCTCTCTGTGTGTGTGTGTGTGTGTGTGTGTGTGTGTGTGTATTTCCTTAGAATGATCAAAATGCAATTTCAGTTTGGATTTAACTCTAGTTCTGTTAGAACTTTATAGAAGCTTGCCTGATTTTTAATTCCTTCTTCTTTGTTGCCAGACAAAAGCAGAGAAAATATACCATAGGGATACAGAGTAGTTTTGTTATAAAAATGAAAGATGGAAACAGAATAAGAATGTGAACCCCCATATCTTATCTTCAGTGCTGTCAGTTGGCACTGGCGAGCAGTTCTAAAAGAGGCAAAATGATGGCTCTTGTATCTTAAGAGCTGGGAAGAAAGTTGAAATTTCCAACCTTTAAGCACCAGAGAATATCTAGTATTTTGAAAGCGCACAGTCTACTGCTTCCCTTGGTAATTCACACTAATGCTTTAACAACTTTCAGCACCAGGAAATTCTTCCGTGTGAGTTACAGCCTAAATTCTTCATGCTGCTTAAGCCTGTTTCTTCTTGTTCATTCCCCAGTGGAGGCATAGAACAGCTGGTCACAAGCCCCTATGCAAGAGCCATTCACATAATTGAAAACTGTTATTACATCGCCTTTCAGCCACTCTTTCTTGCTTGTTCTTCCCCCTTCTCCCTCTGTTTTCATGGCTAAATAATCCCATTTCCCTTAAGTAGTTCTTTGGTCTTTCAAACCCCTAAATTATTGTTGTACCTTTACGTAGAGTCTCCTCTAAGTTCTGGGTTAGTGGTAGGCCCTAGAATTAGACACTGTTTTGCTTTTAATTTAATATTTTTATTAATTCATTGAGGGCTTCACACAATGTATTTTGATCATACTTACCCTTTCCCCCTACTTCCTAGATCCAGCTGTCATCTCTCTACCAGCTCCCAACTTACTGTGCCTTTTTTGTAGCTTTAGCTGACCTTGAACTAATTGTGTAGAACAAGTTGTCCTCTGCCTCCCACTATTTGGAATCAAAGGCATGTATAGCCACATCTAGTCTCTTAAAGAAAAATAACCTGCCAGGTCCATTTTGTGTTGTCCTTGGATGTGGGACCATCCACTTTATCATGGGCCACCTATAAGAAGTCAAACCCTTAAAGAAAACTGAGTGGCCAGCAACTGCTTTTTTAGTGGAAAATACTTTTTTCATAAAATATATTCTGATCATAGTTCCCTTCCTTCATCTTTTCCTGATGCTCCCAACCTACCAAACTCCACCTTCTATCTCTCTTTAGAAAACAAACAGGCAATTAAGAAAAACAATAATATAAAACAAAGAGAAGCGCATATACACATAGACAGACAGAGGAAAAAACCTATAAAGACACAGAATCAGAAACCATATTGTACAAGCAAAAGAGCAGTAAGATAAAACATGCCCAAACAAAGAATTGTGAGACAAAAATATGTACAAAAATACTATTAAGTTTGATTCATATTGTCCATTGCTGGACATGGCGCCTACCCTAAGCACGGTTTGTGTACCCAGTGAGACTTCATTGAAGAAAACTGTTTTTTCTTTTGCACGCAGTTGACAATTGAAGATACATTTGGTTAGAGGTGGGGGCTTGTGTCCACTTACACTCTCAGAGCTGGGACCCCATCTGGCTTAGAAGTTTGCAGGCCATGTGCATGATGCCCCAGTCCCTGTGAGTTCATGTGTGCCAGTCGTGTTGTGTTTACAAGACCCTGTTTCTTCAGTGTCTTCTATTGACTCTTACAGTCTACCCACTTTCTCTCTACAAAGTTACCTGAGCCCTGAGGGGAGAAATTGGATGGAGATATCTCATCTTGTCCCAAGGTCTCTCACTCCGAGTACATCATCCAGTTGTGGGTATCTGTATTTGTTTTTATCTGCCACAGGATGGAACTTCTCTGATAATGGCTGAACAAGATACTGATCTATGGGTATGGCAGAATGCCGTTAAGGGTCATTTTATTGCTGTATCCCATTAGTAGAACACTAGTGTTTGCTTTTCTCATAGGTACATGGCCTCTCTAAGTCTCAGGTTCTTGGTCACTCAGGCAGTTTCAGGCATGGGTTTCACTTCCTTGCCCGGGCCTTAAATCCAATCAGATAGTGCCTCATTAATCCCACAAGCTTTGTACCACAATTTCACTCACACATCCTAACTGCAGGTCATCACTGTAAATCTAAGAGTGTGTGTGTGTTGGGAGTTGTGTTTTCCTCTCCTCTGATAGTGTGCAGAGTACCTTCCAATACTGCAAACATAGTATTGAAGGTCACTAGTTAATAGGCTTAAAGTCTCTAGTAGACACCAGCTTGATTTTTGTGTTTGTGTTATCTTCAGTAATTGGACCTTACCAACAGTTTGTGAAGAGCAACCAATAGCCTTAGCAACAACCCAAGTTGTTTAGAGGTATCCATGGAACCCGTTTTACCAGCAGTCCTGTTAGATGTCACTCATTCCTCGAACTGGGTGTTTCACTTGATGGTAAAAGATGTTGAGTTTGGGACTTCACCTCCTCCATTATTTGCAGACTCCATTGAGATTCTGTTCATATATGTACATATTTTAAGAAGTTTCTGCAGTAGTAGATTTCAATATGACCGCTCAAATAGCCCTTAGTGTTAGTTGTCCCTCTCCATATTCTCCCCTTCCTCTCTCTTCCCTCTCCCTGCCTGTTTGATCATCCCACTCCAGTCTCACCCCATGTTTCTGTAACTGTCTATTCTATTTTCCTTTCTTTGTAAGATCCTCCCATCTTCCCTACTCCCTTACTCTATACCAAACCTCTACATTTATATAGCTTATAGCATACCTATTGCAGTCTTAAAAGTTAACATCCATACATAAGAGATTACACTCAGTACTTCTCTTTTTGGGTGTGGGTTATCTCACTCTAGACGATTTTTTTAGCCTCATCTATTTACCTGTGAATTGAATCATTTTGTTTTTTAATTGCTGAGTAATATGTCATTGTGTTAATGTTCCAGTTACGTTATCCATTCATCTGCTCATGGACATCTAGACTGATTCCCTTTTTTGGCTTTTATGAGTACAGCGACAAGGACATGGACGGGCACGTAACTCTCCGGCAGGATTTAGTCTTTTGAGTATATGCCCAAGAGTTGGATCTTGAAATAGATCTATTCTTGGTTTTCTGAGGGTCCACCATACTGACTTCCATAGCAGAAGCCACCAACTTTCAATAACTCATTGGTTGGTTAGGGCTGGGGACTAGAAGCCCCTTCCCTTCTGTAGACACTGATTTTCCACAAAAGGATTGAAGTATGTGAGAGTAATGAGATCATTTCTTCTCACATGACCTTCAATACTATTAGTCTCTGTTCCCTACTATTAATTACGCATTATAGGCATAGAGTTTCTATCTTTTATGCATTTATTTCTGTTTTCTCCCGTGTGTGTGTGTGTGTGTGTGTGTGTGTGTGTGTGTGTGTGTGTGTGATGAATGTATACATGTGTGAGCAGATACATGTACTCCTTTCCATGCCCAGACCACAGGAGGATGTTGGGTATCCTGTTTCATCACTTTCTGCCAAGTCCCCCGAACCAGGGTCTCTCACTTAACCTGGAGATAAGTTGATGACCCTCAAGCCCCAGTGATTTTATTATCTTCACTTCCTTATAGCACCAGAGTTTCAGGCCCATGTGGCTGGAAATTTGAACTCTAGTTTTCATGCATATGCAGCAAGGTCTCCCATCCAGTGAATCTTATCCCCAGCCCCTTCCCTTTTATAGTCCTAGGGATGGAACTCAGGGCTTCATACATGTTAAGCATGTGCCCTACTACTGAGCCCTTGGCCCCTCCTGTATTTCTTTATGGTTATTCTTGTAGCTGACTCATACTCAGATTGTTTTCTTGTTCTTTTTTGGGGGGAGTGAAGGGACATTTTACATTATAATTTGTACTTTGTATTAAGGATGAATTCTTACCCTGTGGCATGTCTCTTAATGCATCATTAGTCTATCCTTTAAAAATAAGTCAGATTAAATATATACATTCGGATTAAGCATCAGTAGATTCACACCATAAATAGTAGCGAATTAGTAATGCTTTTCAACTTGCCACTTTTCTATGATGGTTTGTCTCCTGGCTAGAAAGGGTTATTTTGCTAAAGTTGGTTTCTAGACCAGTGGAGCAAGAGATTATTATAGGACATATTGTAGCTGAGTACTTGGCAGTTCTTTTGACAAAGCCTCTCATTAAGTCTTTGTGTGATGGAGGAATGTATGCAGCACAGACTAGATGATGTTACTGGGGAGAACTCAACAACCAGAGAGGACAGAATCACAGGTTATGTTAAACATGTAGGCTCTCACAGTATGTCTTAATGTTTCCCTTCGATCTATTCAAGGCTTTCAGCACTAATCTCCCCCCCCCCTCCTCTTTTAGTGACATGGTCTCTCTACATAGCCCTAGCTGCCCTAGAAACCACTATGTAGACTCTGGCCTTGAATTCAAAGAGCTTCGCCTGCCTCTGCTTCTTAGTGCTGGGATTAAAGGCGTGCGCCACCATCCTTGCCTTCCCCAGTAACTTTTCAATCTGAAGAGAGAGCACATATTTTGAAATCTGAAAAGTCCTAAGTTGGGAATGGCTAATTTATTGTTGTCAGGATTCTTAAACCAATGAAATGGTTACAATGGACTCAACCCAATAGGAATTTCTTGACAGATGTGAAAGAAATAAATCCCAATAAGACAAGTATAAAGTGGGTAAGACTTTATACTTGGGTATATAGTATATATAAGTATATAAGACTATGAGTAAGCGAAGAGAACAGTGTCCCCACAATGCTCAGAGGAGTGTTAATGTGTTATGGCACTCACAGACCTTATCAACTAGAAGTGAATAAAGTTATTGGGGTCACTGAATTATAAATGGGGAAGTTTTGAGGTGAAACATAGTTTGGCATGGTTTTTCACTGATGACCTTCATATTTAATTGTTAAAGTCTTAAGGATTTTAAAGTGCGAAATGTCTTAATAGGTGGATATAAGATACAGTTACAGTGATTAATCCTTAATGAATTTAACCAACTTCATTTTCATAAAGGATTTTGCTGGATGTACTACTGGAAAACACGGACCTAGAGGGTTGACTCCTGCAGAAATTGTAGTTTAGATTAAATAAAGGTGATCCATTACCCAGTACAGAAAAATGGAGGTTTCCTTCCCAGTAGAACATATTTAGAAAATTGTTTTTTGACGGGTATTGGCAAGCCAAGACATGCCACAGAAAGAAATAAAAGAAACAGGGATGAAAAGGAAGAGGCAAAGATGGAAGTTCTGATAACTATTGAAAGGACTGTGCAAAGATAGCATATATGAAGCCTTGGAGTCTAAGTTTCCAATCAGTTCAATGATACTGGGAATGATAACCTCAGAAAACATGCTTCTTGCTATGTGCCAAATACCGACATAGATACCTTTCAGTCTGTTAACTCACATAATCTTAAAACAGTCCTGCAAAGCAGATAACATTAAAAAGTTTCATTTCAAACCAGCTGAAGATTATGGCATAAAGCTAAGGAGCTTTTCCCCAGACCGCATGGACAGTGAGTAGCGAAGTTTAGGTTTGGATTCTAGGGCTGTGAATATAGAGCTTTTCTGTCCTTTGTGTGCTTGCTGTGCTTTCAGCTCAGCATGATGGGTCGCTTTTGACTGGGGTCCATTATACATCCTTTAAGAATGTCTGCCTTCTCACCTGGCTGCTACTTAGACAGTAGCTGGACAAACACACTGGCACAGGAGAAGAGAGTTTGGACTCTGAAGAACAGCTCCATGGTGCCAGTCCAAAAAGAATGAATTGATTTGCATGATCTCTTTCGTCTTTACATTCAGTGATTCCTTTAAAAAATAATTCCACAGTTTGTCTGTGATGACTCTTACATAGAGAACAGGGATTGGCAGAGGTTTTTGGTCAATGGTTTGAATTGATACCATTTTTGTAGCAAGGAAATCCAAGGTTAAACAGCTTGTTATTTTGGTGTTAAGTTTATCCTTAGGAGTAAGGGAGGACTGCGGTACTGCTGGAGAGGTCAGTGCTGCAAGGTCAGGGAGGTCTCAGCCCAGTTACCGTTTTTGTCTGTGATGTGGTTAGATCTTTTATTAGCAAGGTCTGTGCTGAGAGGGGCAGAGAGGGATAACACTTCGCATAGTGCTTGTATTCTACTAAGGGTCCCATGTCACAGATTCAGTTTAGATGGTCCAAGACCCTCACTTTCTTGGTAGACCAAATGTAAAATCATCTGTGGAGAAGGGGATTTTATTCAGTAGTTCAAAGTATGTTCAGAAAGTATCTATAGAGTGTTACATAGGAAAAAAAAACTTCCAAAGCTAAGCATGTAAGAAATCAAAGTGAGTGGAAATAGGTCAGATTAAAAAAAAAAAAAAAAAAAAAAAACAAACAAAAGAAAAAAAAAAAACTTCCAAACCGAACTTGGACAAGACCAGCCAATAGGGGGAAAAGATCCTAAGAGCGGGCACAAGAATCAGAGACCCACTCATTTGCACATTCAGGAGTCCCAGGAAAACATTACCTGGATGTCATATGCAGAGGACCTGGTGCAGGCTTGTGCTGGTCCCGAGCATGCTGATTCAGCCAGGCAGGCTATTTTTAAATGATGTTTATGCTGGTAGAAAAGTAAAAGATAGCAGTGAAAACTATAGGCCCATATTTGACCCTGACAGAAAACATCTTCTGGGAACTACATATAAGCTTTGTAACTGTCTTTAAAACTGACCAAGTAGAGCGTCTAGGTATTAAGAAATAGGATAAGCAGTATTAAGTTCATAGTTCAATAGTCCTGACCTAACATTTTCAAGGTAATAGGTCTCGTTTCCAGCACTGCAAAGAAAATTCACAATTGTTCAAATGGTTAAAACTGAAATTGTAAAACTTTAGGGACTGATGATGACTCCGCAGTTCAGAACAGTTGCTGTTCTTGCAAAGTAACTGGGTTCAGTTTCCAGCCCCCACATGGTGGCTAACAACTGCCTGTAAATCCCAATCAACGACAACTTCTCTTCTGAGAGTTTTCTACATGCATGAGGTACATACACATCCAGGCATACAGACATGCACATGAAATAGATAAGTATGATCTAAAAAAAATTTAAAACTTTATAGCAAACTGAATGTAGCTGAGGAAATGAATTTTTGCAGATAATAGGACAGAGAAAATGATTAGACATGGATGTTTACAAATAAAGGGTTATAAACGGGAGGATGCTACAGAAGGCTTGATTAGTACAATGGAGAATGTGGAAGTCTAACACCTGGGTAAGGAAATTTGAGAAGGAATGCAGAAGAAGTTATTTGGTGAAATCATAACTGAGCAGATTCTAGAGCTGACGTAATACTCTAAGCCAGATTTCAGGAACTCACTGAATCCTAAGCAATACAAATAAAACCACGGAGCAACTCAAGGCTGGAGAAGGACAAGGAATTTCAGAGCAATAGCAATCGTCTCAGTAGTAGCAGCACAGAAATGGAGACAAAA
This sequence comes from Arvicola amphibius, assembly GCF_903992535.2. Classification (NCBI taxonomy): domain Eukaryota; kingdom Metazoa; phylum Chordata; class Mammalia; order Rodentia; family Cricetidae; genus Arvicola; species Arvicola amphibius. The sequence continues at coordinate 43,732,293 of NC_052065.1, forward strand.
GTAAAATAACATTTCATTATGCTAAGACGAAAAGAGGGCAAACATTCCCCAGAACCTTCCATATAGAATTTTATATCCACTAAATACTGCTATCAAGAGTATCGCTTAAAAGGGAGATATTTTGAAAGAGAATCCGGAAAAATCTATGTCCAATAGACATCTTCCAAAGGAAAATTGTAAAGAATATACTTCAGACAGAACTGATTTCAGTTGTATGACTGATACTAAGAAAGCAGTAAAGAGATAAATCCAGTGTGTGTGTGTGTGTGTGTGTGTGTGTGTGTGTGTGTGTGTGTGTGTGAGTGTGAATCTAGTGAGATAGAAAATTACAATCCTGTAGGGTTAAAAACACACCGTATGATTAAAATGCATGACTACAATAGCCAATGGGTAAATACGTTTTGTATGTTTTAAGATGATTGTACTATCTGAAATGAGTCATGCGGCCTTGAGAAAAAGAAATAGAGAAGCAATGGGACACCATGGTAGAATCCAGAAGCCAGGATGGCTGGGGACTGGAATCAGCTTTGCCATCAGTTAGCAGTATACACTTTGAGACGCTGCTTCTCTGCTATCATGATCTGTGTCTGTTTTCTTAACGGTAAATATGAGACTTTGGAACTAGATTAAAACTTAAAGTTCTTCACTGGGAGTCAATGAAAAGGAATTCCTGCAGAAGGAAAAAAAAAGAATCAATAGTTCTTGAAGTATTTACCCTTCCTTTAAATTTTAAACAGTAAACACTTTGCAGTTACTTCCAGCCAACTTTCACATATCCGTTCAAAAACTTAGAGGTAAATCTAATCTCGTTCAGCTGTGTGTTTTTGCTTGTCCTTTAAACCGATTTCTTTGTTTTGTTTTGTTGTCATTTAATGGTTAAGTGGGGTAATTTTCTTGGTAGAGGGTAAAAGGACCTTAGCAGGGGAGAAAAAGCTCTGAGCAGAGGACCTTGCTGAGAAACTGTGATTCTCGCTATTCTTTCTTTTCGATTTATTACCTAAACAAATTAACGCCTCCTTCCTCTCTTGCCACCTTTCCTTCCAATCCCTTCTCCTTTCCCAGGCCAATAATAAACCTGAGATTGAAGCGGCCCTCTTCCTCGACTGGATGCGCCTAGAACCCCAGTCTATGGTGTGGCTGCCCGTTTTGCACAGAGTGGCTGCTGCGGAAACAGCCAAGCACCAGGCCAAGTGTAACATCTGCAAGGAGTGTCCAATCATTGGATTCAGGTATTGGGCTCTGACAAAATAACCTTACCGTCTCTCACGCATTCATGACTTGGTCTTTTGCCTCCCATGCCAGTTTGCTGTTAGTTTGCTCCTCTCCAAAGCGGGAGAGAAAGTGATGCAGCCAAAGCATCGATCACGGCTGTCATTCCCCTGATCACAGGGTTATTTTGGTGGACCTGACTCATTAGGCAGATGTCTCCTTCCACCTTCCCTCTTCACAGTCACATTTTGAGTTGGGCGAGACAGAGTACCTGTCTCCACAGAATTATTTGTTGGTCAAGGGTATCCAGATGAACTGTGCCTCCTCCTTCCTGGAACTCAAACATTTTTACCCTTGTTTTCTTTTTTCATGGCCTTTTCTGTTTATAGAAATTCTCCAAGAATCAGTTATAAAACGAAGAGTTGATTCTATTCTGGGAAGACGCATCCTGGTAGCTCAGTTTCTTTCTCACTTGGCAGCACTTCTTTTTACCCCTTAAGTAACAAGAATTATTCCAGGCATCTGAGAACTTTCTTCTTTTTCTTTGAATCTGATTCTCTTCTTTCCATAGTATCATGGTGAAATCCTAAGGGAATAAAAGGTAGGCACGCAAATGAGATTCACAAAGCAGCTAAAAACAGAAAGCATTCCTTATAAATGTGAAGGTGAGAGGTATGGGGAACCAGCGTGCTATTATTTTGGTATTTTTAAAATGACGTGGAAAACAATCGACTCATTTGGAGAAGTAGGATATTTTTAAATGAACTAAACTAATAATAATCCCAAGTCCTAATTCTGAAATGATGATGCATTTAAACATCTGGATTGATATGAGCCTTTCCAGAGCAAAAATAAACAACAGGATTATACACCGGCTATGGAGCTATGCCCCTTCTGAATTCATTTAGCAGCCAATGTACATATTCATTTCTAGTTGTGCTTGAATATATTTTATGACTTTATTTTCTATTTTTGTTAAACTACACTGTTCTTTTACCATTGATGTTTTTCCTCGTGTAATTTCATGTGGCTTTTTTCAAAAAGCCTTACAGGTTTCTAAAGCATAGTTAGACAGATCCTTATAAAATATACCTTTTTTCCTTACTGGCTTTGGACAGGTGAGAATGATACTATAGAGCCTACAAGACTGGGAGGGGAGCTGCAGGTGACTGCGTTCCTTCTTATCTTCCTGAGCCAGCTTCGTGAGCCAGTGGGATTTTTATACAACAGAAGAAAATTTTATAAAATAAAAAAAAGACCGTGCTTTGGAGGATCTAAGAATGGCCATTTTTCTTTCCCTTTTTTACCCTTCAATTCTTTTGTCCTTATCAAATTAGATTATTTTAAGAATCAACACTTCTCTTTCTTCCTTATTCCTTCTGAAATGATGGTTGAGATCTAAAAAAAAAAAAGAAATGCTAGCTTTTCTTCCCACTTTCCCATATGTGACATCAAGAATATGTTTATCTGAATTGGCTGAGGCTCTTATCTGAGAAGGCAAAAATCAGGGGGAATGAAACAAATATATAGTATTCTGAGTCTGAAGGAAAATGTACCAACCAGTCCTGAGAAATGAGAAAATCCTCCATTTAATTTCAATGTTGTTGTTGGCTTTTTTGGAGGGTGTCATTTTTGAGTAATATGGTGAGGAATTTCTGGAGAGAAGAAGTTGTCCAATTGACATGAAGATGAATCATGCCAGCCAATTACAGATTATATAATTAAAGGAAGAGTTATTTTAATTTGAGTTCTTATTTAGATTTCTTATGAGTAAGTTCATTTTTGTAATTTTGTGATAAGTATTTCAGAAAACTCTTGACAATCGTTCACTTTGAAGTTCTTTCAAAGTTGAGTATTTGGTCTTTAAAAGACTAAGAGTTTGCCCATCCTTTCCCTTTTAATCTGAAAGAGTTTCAATGTAGTTAAAATAAGGATTGAGTTTTTTATTCTTCCTTCCATATGTGTATGGGATAATCTTTCTGCCAAAATGTTTTGATACCGTAGAAAAGGCACTGGAGAAGCTTGGGGTGGGAGTTAATTGTTTACTATGCAGGACTAATGAAGACTACTTTGTTTTTCCTCTTGGCAGTGTAGTGGAGGGTTTCCTAGAGTGTTCTTTCGGTCTATGACCTGAAGAAGTACATATGTGTTTGTTTCTGTTCTATTTCAGGTACAGAAGTCTAAAGCACTTTAACTATGACATCTGCCAAAGCTGCTTTTTTTCTGGTCGAGTGGCAAAGGGTCATAAAATGCACTACCCCATGGTAGAATACTGCACTCCGGTAAGTTAATGTCCTCCTGACATGCGTTCATTCACCTGAGAGGAATTCTATATTTGGATATTGCAAGTCATTCTTGGTTTTGCTTTTTTTTGGTGTTTCTTTTTATTTGTTTTGTTTTTAAGTTCCACCACCCTATGTCTGTATGACGCAGGTTCTAATACCCATCAGAGGTGACTGGTGTTCAATTAGTACTCAGAATGAATGCATACGTTGTTCTCTTTTTGCATGGTTGTAGGGAGGCCATCTCACATTTCTTTTGTACAACCTTAGCAATCATATAGGGAAGACTCACGGCCGTAGGGCACGTTGAAAATGGAGAAGTAGTATGTGTATTCCTCAAAAAGCATACCATACTACCCTCGATCACTGTTGTTCACCTTGAGCTTTGTGACGTTAGCAACTGACTCTGAAAAATATGCGTCATATGACAATACTTAATCAGTCGTACTTACCATGGGCAATGGTACTGTTATTTTTAATATTATTATTTTGGGGTGTTGGGTGTTTTTTTTTTTTTTTGGTTGTTTTTCAAGATAGGGTTTCTTTGTGTAGTCCTAGCTGTCCTGGAACTCACTCTTTGTCCAGACTGGCCTCGGATTCAGAGATCTGCCTGCCTCTGCCTCCAAGTTCTGGGATTAAAGGCACATGCCACCACCACCCAGCAGGTATTGTTATATTTTTATTCCCCTTTGATAGATGAGGACTCTGTCGTGCTGAGGTTTATAAAGTTTGTCCAAGGTTCTATAAGAAGTCGAGAAACCTCTAACATGTCTGAGGGAAAATATTCAGTAGCTATCAGGCATTGAGAAAAATCCTACTGAGATGGGAAGCCCACAGGTTCAGGGATCATAGAGGCACAGAAACCCCACATGAATGCACCCAGGAGCCTCAGGAATGTATACTTTCAGGCCCCAGCTGGAGTTTTAGAGATCAAAATCTGTATTTTATTAGCAAGATTTACGGGGGCTCTGCTCTGCTTTAGACCATGGATTTCATCCATCACCAGATGTCCTCGCAAGCATTTCACTCTTTCCCTCCCTGTTATTCCTCTTACAGACGTAATCGGTATTGGACAGTGCACCCACCATGCTATGAATTATCTCCTAGCAGTTTGTGAACTCTGATATTAATGTCAACTAAGTAGCTTAAAAGTACCGAAAAGTAGAGTAAAACTTAGTTAGCCTAAGTCTTTTATAAACTAGCATTCATTGAATAGCTAAATAGTCTGAATATTTCATTTATTCTTCTTCGTAATCTTTACTTATTTTTGTGTGTTTGTATGTGTTTTTGGTGTCTGTACGAAGGCCAGCGGTTAAAGACTGGTGTCTCTCTCCATCTTTCTCTATGCTACTTTATGAGACACAGTCTCTAACAGAACCTAGAAGTCACAGATTGATTGGCTGGTACCTGAGATCTAGAGATCTACCTGTCTCTGCCTTGCCCAGTGCTAGGGTTATAAGTAGGTACCACCATGCTTGGCCTTTATGTGGCTGTTGGGAATCCAAACTTAGGCTTAGGTGGCAAGCACTTTGCCAACTGTACTGTCTTCTCAGCTTTTAATGCCCCTCTTTTCCCACTGATACATGTTTTATAAATGTAAAGAACTCACCCAAGTTAGGAAAGTTTGATTCCATGGCCTTGGCTCATCCTTCCCAGAACCCCTTGTTCTGAACCAGTGCCATGAAGATGAAGATCGGGTGGCCCTTTGTTTTAAATGGCGCTTCTCCTAAAGCTGTTCTCATTTGTGATTTTCGTTTTAGACTACATCTGGAGAAGATGTCCGTGACTTCGCCAATGGTACTGAAGAACAAATTTCGAACCAAAAGGTATTTTGCGAAGCATCCCCGATGGGCTACCTGCCAGTGCAGACTGTGTTAGAGGGGGACAACATGGAAACGTGAGTAGTGGCAGACGCAAAGCAGACTTCCATTTGATATACATATCTGATCTCCTCCCAACCAAATACCCTCCTTCACTCCCAAATGCAAACAGTCTCTCAATTTCTCTCTTTTTGGATTGACTTTAGCTTAAAAAAAAAAGGCAAATAAGCTGATGTTCAATTGCACTTTCCCTTGACAGCTATCTTTCCAAAAGTCAAAGGAAGGAAAAAAAATATACTGAAGTCCAAATTGCCTTTATAAGCCTTTTAAGAGCTCGGGGACCTGTTTACAGATGAGTGATGCCAGTATTTCATTTTGAGTTCCGTTCCCTCACAAATCAGTGGACGTGTGTCTTTTGTATCTAATTGTGTGGTCATATCTAGTCACTCTTTTCCACTTGCGAGAAATACCCAGGCGCAGGGAAGGTTTTCACAGTAAGTAGAAATGCGTCTGCTGGTCACCTGGATGACGGCTTTGCCTCCTGGAAACTTCCTCCTTCGATTCTCCCGTACTCTGACGGCAATCACACAGCGATTTGTTTTGCTTTTCCTTCACTTTTCACTCTTACTTGGCTGTTGCTTTCCATGATTCAGACATACTTTGGTTGTATTTTGTTTGTTTCCTTCGCCCTTTCCTTAATTTCTGTTGCGGCTGGGTTTGCTTGTGTCTCTTTTCACCACCTCATGTGTTTTGTTTTGCAGTCCCGTTACTCTGATCAACTTCTGGCCAGTAGATTCTGTGTGAGTACTTTTGCCGAGGGTGCTGCGATCACCAGCATCACTTGCTTGATTGCTCTGTGTGTTCATTTATTTGTTTATTTATTTATTTTGCTCTGTTTTGTTTAAAGACATTCTAATTTCCTGTCTTTGTTTTTTTCTCACTAAGGCATTATTATAGCTTACAGAGGCTCTGGGTACAGCTGCAGTTCTCTGCTGAGGTGCTTAGTCAGTAGAATTCTGGTCTGAGTTCTAAGAAACCTGAAAAGAATTCTGCAGGTTTTAGCTGTAGTCCTGGAAGACATGTTTATATTTTCAATATTCCTTCAAATATAGGCAAGAAAGAGGCTCCCGTTTGCATAATAGCATTTGAAAGCCATGTTTTTGGAGAAGTAATACATGGAGACCTTCAGAAGGGTCGTGGCGTGTTTCCTTGGAAGCAGTTATCAATGGACTAGTAAAAATCAGCACGATAGATTTTAGAGTATGATACTGAGTTTGGTTGACTAATTTCAGTGAAGTGTGTGGATGTTTTTAAAAAGTAGGTTATGCCATGCGGTTTGAAAAATTTTCACAAATGTAGGATTCTGACTTGTAAGCTAAACTTATTTTTATCGTCTCTCTAAAATACTCAGTTCATAAACAGTATGCCTTTAAGCAAGGAGGGACTGCTCTATAGTCTGCTGCTACTACTGGTGTTTATTAATACTACTAATATCATATAATAATACACAAATGATTTATTTCAGCTTACATTGTTACAGAACTATTTTGGAGCTAGGTGTTGTGATAAACACTACTAGTTCTAGCTATTTAAGAGGGTGAGGCAGGGGAACTGCTTAAGCAAGCCCTGGAGTTTGAGACCAGCTTGACTACCACAATGAGACCTCTTCAAAGAATAAAATCTATGAAATCTTTTAGAGAACTTTGATATGTACATTAGCAAAAAAAGTATGCCTGCATATAAGTTATATAGTGTTTTCAATAATAGTTTGTTGTTTTACCGTATGCTTTACCAAATTAAAGTTTACTAGCTCTGTCCTGTAACAACGGGAAATAACTAATTTGAAAGAGTGGCTGATGTGAGAATTTTAATTTATTTGATTTTTATATTATCTCGGGCATATAATTCAACTAAACCTAAATAAGGTTTTGCCCCAAAGATATAGAGACCAACATAAGCTAGGAATTGAGATGTATTTTAGGTCTTTAATAGCCAAAGGACGTAAAGAAGAGTTCAGTTTCTTTTTTAATCCCCACATTATATTGTGCCATTTTTAAATTTTGAGATACCATACTTACAAATAGTGCCTCATTGTCTCTTTTCTTTCTTCCTAATGCTTTAAACCAATAAGAAGTTACTCGATACTGCAGGAGTTTTGCATATTGACAGTAATTTATTTTCCCCAACCTGAGCATTCTGTTTGCAGAAGTCAGAAGCCTTCATAACTAAGCAATTTTGAAACTTGATCTGCTGACGTACGCTGAGGATCAGTAGATAGATTTACTCTGCCAGAGGAAATTTAACCAGGCTGGAAGTCTTGAAAAGTTAGGATTCAGAAGAAAACTTTTTTAATGTTTGACTAAAAGGAATAGGAAACAGTTCCTTGGAAGTAATGGAGAAGATCCAGTCTATGTTAATGAAGAAAGTATCACAGTCGTGTTGCAGTGACTTCTTTTTAAATTGAGGACGTTTGTCTTTCTTAATCCTTGAAGCATGTTCAAAATCAATGACTTATTTATTAACTTATCTTTTGTAACAACTAAAACATATTCGTTGGGTTGCCATTTTAGGAAAAGTTGGCTAGATTTTCAGAGAGTGTGGGTGTTCTAATTTGGAGGAAGAAACAAATCCACATGCTCGTCTGTACTTTCTTTAATACTCTAATGTTATTACTTTGTACTCAGACTTTTCTAATAAAATAGAAAAATCTATTGTAAAGCTGTCCTATTCAAGCAGAAGAATTAGGTACTAACATGTTTTATTTTGTTAAAATATATTTGATAGGAGCATCTTATGATAATAGTGGTATTTAATCTACTTAATGTGGAACACAGACTTGGACGGCTTCCAGAGATACAGATCTTTTGTTTTTGCTTAGACAAATCCCTTGTTTCTTTGTAGCTGTCATAGTATTTTAAACTGAATCCAGGATAGGCCTTTCATTTTGTTTATCCACAAACGAGGCAGGCTGGCAATGTTGTTGGAGCTCCTCTGCTTTGAAATCTAAGTAAATGAAAACCTGCTCATGGAATTCTCACATGCATGCTTGAGATGGCATTGGCCAAATAGCTTCTTAGGGATAATCGGAAATGATCCTGGTTGGTATATTTCTCTGTATTTACAAAGCAGGAAGCAGTCGCCATATTATTATCCTCCTTTGAAAGTGTTTTTGGAGGCTTAATACTTAAGGTATTTTTTTGGAGTTATTATTACTAATTTTTGGTTTTCAATTATTTCTACTCCGACCAGCACTTTCTTTTGGCTTCTTGTCTGGTTTAGCAGTGCCTCTTGTACTTTCCAGCATTACTAACTATTACAAGGTCGTATACTTATTGCAAGCTGCACTAGGTACTATGGGCATTAATATATAAAATAATGGGAAATTATCCCTGAGGCTAAGAATTACAGCTCCGTATAAGACTTTTGATAAGATTGCATTAATATGCTTTGGATTTACATGCCCTCTTCTCCTGCTGTAGCTTTGCTTCAAGGTCTTGTGTTTTCTTTCTTTTGTCTATATACTACCACTATAGTAACTATTATAATGAAAATTACTGCTAATATGTTTTCCTCGATGGTAGGCTTTAGCTTATTTTATGTATATATGTGTATATATATATATACATATTTTTATATGAAACTTTGTAGCTTTCTAGTAATAAACTATTTCAAAATTCTATAAAAATAGCAGATTAATTCCAAAATATAGTGAAGATTCCCATGGGAATATTTGGATCTGCCTATTAAGTTGAATAGTTGTCTCTTTTGCTTTCACATGAAAATGTAAACATGTTTTACACTTGACCTAGACAACACTGGTCTCATATTTTACACTTGACCTCCACAATATGATAAAACCTTTATCTCTCAAGGAAGGCCTCCAGTGCCATGATCATTAATTTAAGTGTGTGTGTGTAATTAACATAATGTTTCGTATTAAAAAAAATAGACAATTTCCAGCATATTTTCTATGCAAAACCTAGCAGTATATAATCCATTCATCTTCACATATATAATGTAAGTGTGTATGTATGTATATGTATATATACATACCTACACACACATACACACAGAAATTTAAGAAGAAATCAAACATTTTCATCTTCATGATCAGACCAAGTCCTTTGAATGCTGTTTTGGTATTAGGCTAAACAACAGACCTCACTGTGCATGTTACGCTGGATTTGGGGTTCATGCCTTTCTTCCCTAAGTCCTTTCTGTATTAGGAGAGAAATGGAAAAAAGACCTTTTATTCTTTTCAAGTAGGGCAAAACTCACAAGTCCAAATGGTTTTTGGAACAAATTCTGGTTTTTTTTGGTAAGTTTAATCCAAAATATAAAAATTTTCGAAAATAATGAGTAGAATCAGCTATGAGTCTGAAAAAAAGATACCCCTACCACAATCCCTGCCTGTCTACCCCCTACTGAAGACAGGGGCCTTTGATTTTGCCTATAGAACTTATACTCACCCCTTGTCTCTTATTTGCCCATCTGGATTTGAGTGCACACTCGCCCCAGTAAGAATTATTGTAGATACATGACATCTTACTAAAATTAGATAGTCTTTACTAAAAATGCTTACATGATATTGAGTCATTCCCTTTTTTCTATAGCATACTGCATAACGCTACCATTAAATTGGCTAGGTAGCTTCCTTCTATAGACATCTTGGTAGATAGAATTATAAAGAAGTACTAGAATGGAATAGCCTCAGTGGAACTAAAATTCTTGACTGTAAATCTGCTAAGGATACATAGTTTACAGTCAACCCCAAGATGCTGTCATAGATGTGTGTAAGCTGTTTCCAAGTTTTACCCAACAGTTCTGAGACTAGCCTCAGAACACTCATATATGAAAATGTATGAGCTGAGAGGGCTGTAATGCTGTGTAGATTCTCCCATACCTTTTTGTGTAATTGACACATTGTAGAGAGTTTTTCTTTTATTTTTGATGGCTTGTAAGGAAAAGAAGAAATCATCTCTCAATATCAATTTAAATATTTGATGCTGTCTATATACAGGAGCAGCTACCTACATGTGCATGCTTGGAATAAAGTCATTCTAAGCCATGCATATAACAGGGTGTGTGGTGGGTGCTATTCTCCAGTAATGGATGGTATCTATGACTAATCCACATTTTCTGCCTTATAGGCCTGCCTCGTCCCCCCAGCTTTCACACGATGATACTCATTCACGCATTGAGCATTATGCTAGCAGGTATGAGACTAGTTGAATGCCAGGGAAATATTGATTGAAATAACTAACCAAGGATAGCTAACCTATAATAATTAAAAAATATTTTCTTTCTTCCTCAATCCTTTCTGATTTTTACTAATCAATTTGCCCTCTAACGTGCATGCCATTCTACTGCATGGAGGTTTTGGATACCAACAACAGCATGGGTCCAGAACAATCTACTTTAACCCTGGCCTTTCAACATTTCTGGTAGCTTTGTTGTGTTTTATATTCTGAACACATTTGCTAAATTGGTTTGTAAGTCCTCTAACCTCCTTCCAAACTACTAGACTAGATATTAATCTGTGGAGAAATGACACTGTGTTACCTAAACAATGTGAAAGCCCTGACTTTTTATTTGTGTTTCATTGATTTAATGTACTTTAAGAAGATACAACTTTCCTAACTCTTGAACTTTTCTCTACTACCTTCTTTGTATTTGAGATAACTTTTATTCCTAAACGCTGAACTACTAATTTTATCTTGTGCTTGTTAAATAAGTCTATTCAACTTTTTCTGGTTGTCAAAAGGCTGTATTATTAAATCGGTGACAGAACACATAGAACACTTGTGAATCCATCCCTTATCAACCTCCTGACTACTGGACATGCTCTTCCATTGTGGCAAGCATTAATTAGCTATATATGTCTATCATCAGTGAAAGGTAATAATTCTCTTAAAAGACAAGGGGTAGTGTAAGGTGTGGATTTGTTTTTAGGGAATATTTTCTTCTGCAAACAAAGACTGGTCCTCAGAGAAAGAAAAATTGGTCTATGGGGGAAAATCCCCCCCAACAGCAACAAAATACAGCTTGCGGTAGTTTTTACATTAAAAGTGCACAGCTACTAACTAGCTGCTTCAACTGGTTAAGACAACACACACATCCTTTAATTTGAAAGATTTCTTTCTCCTCTTGCCATGAGTTATTCCTTAGTTTTCAGGAATGTTCGCATAGGTCTGGAATAGATTCTAAGAAGTCACATAAGTTTTAATGAGCTTTTACGTTTTTTATCAGGCTAGCAGAAATGGAAAACAGCAATGGATCTTATCTAAATGATAGCATCTCTCCTAATGAGAGCATGTAAGTATCCTATCTCTTTTTACAAAATGTTCCTGATGATAAAATTGCTTTGAGGGATTCAAAGGTAGGAATAAACAGGATATAGGAATTAACATCACATTCATTTGATCTCTCAAGGAGCCATTCATTGACTTTTTCTTTAGTTCTTAAAACCTGGCACAGAATGAGCTCATACAAATACAAGCATTAATCCAGAATAGCAGAAACAAAAACAAAAAAAAACCCGCCTTACTTACATTTATTTAATGTCTTATGACTATAAATTATGGATTTCAAACACTTAGATCAAAGGCTAATTTTTGAGCACACTGGAATAAGGAAAAAGATGACATTTCAAAGTACAAACTAAGTCGGATTTCCTCCACTCATGAGAAGTGGACATGTGGCCTTCCTATAGAATTTCTATTCCCATATACTGTTAGGTTGGCATTTTTCTTCCTTGGACTGTTATGCTTTAGCGTCACATAGAAAGGCAGTCTTGTGAAGTGTTCCCAGATGAGGGAAGACAAATGCAGGTCTCAGTTTGTCACTAGGGTGATAAGCTAGCTTGATCACACTTTAAGAAGGAGATGTATTATTGTTACAAATGGCCAAGAACACACTTGGCTCCAAAACAGAGGCATCATCACCAGTTTAGAGGATTGCACTTAGTACAGAATACAGAGGACCATTGCTATGATCCAAGCAGATGTTGATTAGGAAGGAAGAGACATGAGGGTATGGAGGAAATAGAAGACCCACTAACTGAACAAATAACATGGAGAGAAGAATTTTAGTCCAAGTGCAGTAATGCTTTTAGTTTGATAAGACATAGTAAGACAATGGCTTAACATCTTATATTGGAGAATAGGCAAAAAGTTATCCTAAATTGTATGTATGGGAACCCAGCATCTTGCTCAGATGAAAAGGGACCTTCATAAGGATTAAGCCAAAGGAAATTGTATTAAAGTGGGATTTCTGTGTAATTATTGAATTCCAACTGATCTAGTACATAGAGGAGACCAACATAATAAGAGAGACGTCAACAGCCAGTCATTTATTTCAAACAAATATCCTTTTCCCAATTAAAACTGTGATGCTGTTGTGTGATCTTCCAGCAGGAAAGTGAGTAGCTAAAGAACCAACTCAGTCTAAAGGCTTGAATGGTTCGCCTATGTGGCTACCCAGTTTTGTATTGAAGATGCACTCACACTTCCACATTAATTTAGAGTGTATCCATATGACAGTCTCTGGCAGTCATGGAACTGCCACAGAGAACAGGAAGAAAACTTAACAACAAGTATAGGTGCCAGTTAAATGTGGGAAGCCCTAGCAATAAAATTGTAGAATTTGAGGAGGGTAATAATATATTAGCTATGTGATAAAGACCTGGATTGTTTTATTTTACAACAAAATTTAGCTGTAGCTCATTCTGAGGACATGCAATCCATTTCACTCTGTTGTTTAGCAAAATATGTTATTTAGGAACAGTTTTGATGGATCAGCTGATTTCATTTAAATGTTTCTTTTTAATGCCACTGAAAATCATAATACTCATTATTATCATTATTTTTGTGGTGTTAAGGAGGCCTTTATGCATGCTAGGCAAAGTAGTCACCCACTGCAATGTATCCCAACGCTCCAGTGATTACTTAATTAGTAACATCTCCACCACTTATCTCTATTCACTGACAATGAAATGGAAGCCACGAGAACATTTTCCTAAGGACCTGGTCTTTTCAAGCTGAGAATGCGGTGGCTCTGGCATGCAGACTCGTGCCAGTAATCAGGAGGCTGAGACAGAAGGGTTGCCAACTTAAGGCCAGCCTGGGCTATGCAGAAATCCCCTCCGGAAAACCAAAATTAAGTGGGTATGCAAAAGGTAGCCTATGCACATGCTAACGCCATGGAACCGGAAACAAGGAGCTTTAGCGTTTCATTAAGAAGAAAATGAAGTTCCTAGAACCTGGAGGTACAATGGAGTTTTCAAAAACTTAGAGCACTTCATTCTTAGAGTGATTTCTCCTGAGTGTTACTAGAAAGCTCCTTCTTGCCAGGAGACTGCAACTGCCTCTCAGAAGATGCCTTCCCCTGCCCCCACAACAGAAATTGTGCTTAAGATTCAGCCTAAGGAATGAGTTGTTCTTATCCTCTTTAAATCAGTCACCTTAGTGTCTCCCCCCCTTCAATTTTGTATTTATACCTAAACAGTATTTAAAACAACCAGTTATCCACAGGTTAATTATTGTTAACATCCCACCTCTGAGACCTATAAGTTAAAATTAGCTGGCTGAAGCAGCTCTTTTGGGTTTTTGCCTTCCACTGAAGATACTATTTCCTATTTTAAGAACTTTGTTTCCCTCCTCCCTGCCCAATCAGTATCAGTACCATGGCTAATGAACAGATCATCTTGACAGACTTACTAGCAAAAGAATTAAATGGCCATTGTTATTTTTTTTAAAAAAAATAATATTTGTTAGTTGATAACAGGCTAAAGTGTTAAAATAAACTCCCAAGTATTTCTATAATTCTGTCTTTCGTTTATCTGTGTAAATAGGCCAGTAAGTTTCATGTGGATTTTTGAAAAAAGAAACAATTTAAACTGTCCATCACTACAGCGGTACCTAAATGTCTTCAGAATAGGGGAACGGAAGGTCTAATTGTTGAGAGCAAAGAAATGTTTCTATTTTCAAATACACATCTGAGTCCCTGACCCCAAAACAAAATAAGGGGGGTGGAAAAACCAAAACCTTTGATTTTATTTTCCAGAGATGATGAACATTTGTTAATCCAGCATTACTGCCAAAGTTTGAACCAGGACTCCCCCCCTGAGCCAGCCTCGTAGTCCTGCCCAGATCTTGATTTCCTTAGAGAGTGAGGAAAGAGGGGAGCTAGAGAGAATCCTAGCAGATCTTGAGGAAGAAAACAGGTGAGTTTTCTCTGTAGCTGTGTCATTGGTAAGCGGAGTGCACACGCTTGAACACGGAGACGAATGGCAGGAGTCTTCACTTAGTCACTCCATGTGTAACTGTTTGCGAAAATAATCTGTTCAGCTCCTTTTGCAGATTCACTTCTTGTCTGAAAGAAGAAAATGAGTGCCACGTAGCATGATTAATAACTAACTCCTAATTTAGGTGTGAGGGGATTCATGCTAATGGGGCATTGGGTTTATTGCATGTGTGCCATAGGTTTTGATATATTTGTATTTGGGAAGAGAATTTAAGAGAAAAACCAAGTGATTTAATTCGTGGTTATGTAAATTTTACATGTTTGGCCATATTACCATAAACATTAGAGGAAGTAGATTCATTGGCTTTGTCATATTTGGGAATAGTATTTCCTCTTATTTTTCATCAACAAGTAGCGAAGTTACTGCTTTTGTTCATCTTCATAGCAGATTAGGTAGGCAATTCCAGGTGTTAGCCATTACCTGTAAAAAAAAAAAAAGTGCAATTATTAAAAAAGAAAATTCACAATGCCTAAAGCGGATAAATTGTAAGGATCTAGACAATCGTGTGGTGTCAGGATAATACATATCATTGGCCTCTTCCTTTTGTTTTACATTTGCTATGCCACGGGTACCTTGGTTAAGGGAACCTTTTCACATAAGCACCTGTAATCACCGTGTGGCTTGCTACAGACAGTGCCACCAGGCAAGTCTTTAAAGGCCGGACTGCTCAAATCTGTAGCACTTAAATACTTTCATCTCTTTTGGTTAGCCCAAGGCAGCAAGACCTCTTAATCTAGAGGACATACTGTATTTGAGACCCAGTGCCCTGAGGGAGAATGTCACCTCAGCATGAAAAAGCTGGCTGCCATTCATCTAGTCACTTCTGCTGCTACTAGCCTTTCCACTCTTAATACCCCTGACCTCTGGCCATAGCTCCTTATCAAATTGGCTTCTCTTGAGTTCCTCGCCCATTTTCCCAATAAATCCTCTGCACTGACTCTTTGTGTATCTTTCCAGAACCAAGGCCTATCATGGCATTCTTACTTTACTGGATTTCTGTATCTTGAATGAACACCCAGCTTCTCAGCAGGGCGTCCAGACCTTCCACTGTGTTCTCTCGACTTGCTATTGTCCGTGCCACCTTCTTCTACTGACCGTGCTGCTGTAGCCAGTAGTTTGATTTTGTTTGCATCTACTTTCTGGGCCATGTTCATGTTCACTGTCTGCCTATATCATTTTAGATTTTGCCCAGACAAATAAGGGCAGTTTGCCCTGTTATCCATCATTGTCCGTACCTCCTTCAAATGAGTCCTGGCCATTCGGTGATCAGCATCTTGTTCCTCTAGGAGGTCCTGCCACAGTGATAATATTTCACTACTCAGGAAGTGTCTGGTAAAACACTACAGATCATGTTATCATGCTTATATGATATAAACTTAAGAATATAGCAAGAAGGTCATATGACCGCCAGTAATGATATAATAGTGTACATTTGTGGAGAGAAGATTAATGATAACTTTATTTTATTAGCTCTATTTGTAAAAGTAGGAATGAAATCCAAGATAAAATAATCCTATTATTTTACTGGGAAGAGTCACTAATAATAAGTAGTAACAATAGCTAGAAGTCATTCATATTAAATCTTTATCAATGTCAAAAGAGAAGAAAGGATTGGGATTTCCCCTATAAACACAATCTGATGCTCCTGAAGAGTACGTACATTTTCTAGTATATGATCATTACCATTGCTTAGTGCATCTTTTAGCTCATTAGTCAGGGTATAAGTTTTGTTGGTGGGTTGCACATGCTCCTTCCATGCCATGGTAACCAGGTCAATGAGTGTTGGGGAGGAATACCAATTAAACTTATTTATGTATCATTTCATCATTTTCAGAGCACCGTTTCTGGTACTGGGGACTGAATCCATGACCTCATGCATGCTAAGAACCCACTCTACCACTGAGAAACACTACCAGCTCCTCATTTTGAAAGTACTTTAATATATTTTAGATCGTTTAATCTTTTTAAAAGCTGTACAAAGAAGTACACATCTCCTTTCTTTAGATGAGAAAGCATAGGCTGAGAGAGGTTCAAATAGCTTGCCCCAGATTTTCCAGTCAGCTAGTGGTAGACATAAATTTATACCAGGTTTATTTTTTCACACTCAAAATAGCCAACTCTACCTTGGTTCAGAGAATAAAGAGCCATTCTATGTAAATGCCATCTACATAGAAATCGGGTTTATTCCCCAGAATGTGCCTACCTTGAGAGAGTTTGCAAAGAACAAATGTCTTGAATAAACTAGTTCAACCACTTTACCCTGAAATATATCCAGGATTGTCACTGAAAATGGGATGGTTTGTTCTCTGAAAGAAAGATTATATAGCAGGGCTACTTAGTGCTCCAAAATGAGGCCTCTGCCATTATGTGAGTCTTTCTTGAGGTTATCTTGAAAAGGTCAGAATGAGTCTTTTCTTCTTCTTAGTTCTATTTTCACCTCCTACTGAAATCCCAAAGAAGTGTCTCCCTCTTGGGAACGGCCTTCCTCATTTTCTTTGCCCTATCCTTTGCTGTCTTCTTGGAGATTTTATGAAAGAGATGTAGGACCATTCTGCTTCTGTGACCTTTGCATTGGGTGTTGCTTTCAAAGCCTTTAATTTGTCATTTGCCTCCCTAAGAAAGCCTAAGAAATCACTAGATTCTCTTTCTCTGTGCCTGCCAGCCTGGATATTTCCCAAGTCAGAAGTAGGCTGCAAAAATGACAAATAATAGCCTGCCTACTTGTGTAAAAAATGGGCAAGGATATTTAAAGTTCATATTGTACTCAATGCTCTGGATGGAGACTTTGAGTATATGTAAATATTTGTGTATATTTAGTGTTTATTTAATATATCTAAATGTCAAATATCTGTGAATATTTGATGTCCTTATTCTATAAATGTGAATTATTTTCACATTGCGGTTAGTAGAGGAGAGTTAATTGGAGACTCCAATTCCTGACTACATATGTTATTAATTCTATTAATTACTCTTTTTCACAATTTTTCTGGCCCAATGCCCTAGAGAAACTCAAGGTGGCTATTCTACATACATCTTGGGTATATCTTTTTTCCTTTTTTAATTTATTTTTTAAAATAATCTTTTCTCATTTTACATACCAATCCCAGTTCCCTTTCCCTCCCCTTCTCCCACCCCCCTACCTTCTACCTGTCCCACCCCAATCCATTCCTTAGAGAGGGTAAGGCTTCCCCATGGGGAGTCAACAAAGTCTAAGACATTCCTTTGAGGCAGAACCAAGGCCCTCCCTCCTATATCTAGGCTGAGCAAGGCATCCTTCCAAAGAGAATGGGCCCCAAAAAGCCAGTTCAAGCACTGGGGATAAATCCTGGTCGCCTTGGGGTATATCTTATCTCTACTGTTAGAGTTCCTTTTCTCCCATTCCTTATACATAGCATTCAATACATATTTGTTGAATAAATTAATGAACAAATGAATTGAACTGGAGCTGAATCTATTTTGGTTTTAACACATGCATGTAGTTTCGAAAACAAATATTTCACAAACCTAATTTCATAAAGGAAAACATTCAATTGAGCTTTTATTATTTTTTTAGTTCTATTAACTTTTCAAAATACTTCCCTCTGCCTTGATTAGTACCAAGTATGGCTTTCTCATAAACGTAGAATTTTAAAAATCCATTTTTCCAAGTCCCTAGCTCTGGGTGTCTCTCCCACCAACACCCTCTGGTTCCTAGTCTTTTTTTCCCCATAAAGATAAGAATAAAGCTGAGTATGTCTCTGGATCTTTTTGATGGTGCCTCTTAAAAGTTTGTGTCATTGGTAGCATTCATTAGCTTAACCTATCATTCATGTTGCACTTGTTAACCACAGATAATTATAGTCTGTCTTCATTTGGCAGAAGCCAGCTCATTACTGAGAGTTCGTTCCATCCTATGTCCTTAGCTCTGTGAACTCACGGCTTACCTTTTTTCCTGTGTACATGAAATCTTGTAGTCTCCCGACTTAAGTCTATACTTGCCAAATTACTGTCAGCATAGTAAATTTGGTAGGTTGCTCCTAAATCTAAAATGCAGGTAAATATGAATCGGATTGACTGTGAAGTTTAAAGACAATTAACATTATTTCATATTCTACGACAGCAGATTTGTAGTACCTACCCAGTACCTTTCCTATGCTTTGGTTTTGTTCTTTGGTAACCAGACCTTTATAACTTTGATTTGGTTTTATCTTGCTTTGCTTCATTCTTCCAGTATTCACACAAGATTACATAACATTCCAAGAAGTTTTAGATTTGTTACTTATATCACTGGTTTGAACTAGGTGGAAACCATTGACCTATTCATGTACCTTGTAAACAACCTAATGTTCTTAGGTCCTGCTTTCATTGCTATAAATCTTCATATGCTCGGGCATCTTTAGTCCATTTTCTTTGTTTTGGTCTATATGGTGGGTGGTCTAAAGTGGTAAGAAGTGGCCAAACTGAAAGAGTGAAAGTGGGGGTCAAGAGCTGGGGGCAGGCAGCCAGAGATGAGTAAGTCAAAACACTAGGAAGAATGACAGAATGGCATTTGCAAAATCTACTTTGTAGCCGGGTGTGGTGGCATAAACCTTTAATCTCAACACTTAGGAGGCAAAGGCAGGTAGATGTCCATGAGTTTGAAACCAGCCTGGTCTAGATAGTGTGTTCTAGGCCAGCCAGGTCTACACAGTGAAACCCAATCTCAAAACAAGACAAAGAAAGGGGGGTGATGAAGCCATCTATTGTGCAAGAGCATGGTGTCACACTGAGGACCTCAGGACCTAGGATAGTGTGCTGGTTGTTATCTGTAAACTTGGCACAAGCCTAGATGTTTCTGGGAAGAGGGAGTGTTAATTAAGAATATGTCCCCATAGAACTGGCTTGTATGCAAGTCTTGATTAATGATTGATTTGGGAAGGTCCAGGATACTGCAGGTGATGCCACACCCAATTTCTGTTGGTCCTGGGTACTATAAGTAAGCAAGATGATAAAGCCAGTAAACAGTGTTCCTCCATAGTCTTTGTTTTAGTTCCTGACTCCAGGTTCCTGCCATGTTTGCGTTCCTGTCCTGACTTCCTTATATGATGGGCAGTGATGTGAAAGTATAAGGAAAATAAGCCCTTTCTTCCTCAAGTTGCTTTTGGTGCTGGAATTTTATCATAGCAATAGCACCCTAGGACCAATAAGAAGCCATCCCTGGGCGTCAGCCAGAATTGAGACCCTTATATTTACACCGAGGTCTGTGTTCTGTGTGTACATGAAGCTTATGTGAACACATATAGCTTTGTAGTGGGTAAATTTCAATCAAAAGATCCACAGGCATTAGGAAAGCATGTTTTTAGGACAAAAAGGAGCTTATGCAAGAGGTGATTCAAGAGTTCAGTAGATTGTATAAATGGGGAGACAGCCCCAATTTCCATGCTATATCAAGGAGAAGGTACAGCTGATGTCTCTGATGGATGAAGAGAGCTCATTGATTTAGTGGTTCAACAGCTCTAGGGGAATACAGGAAGGGTTCCAAAGTCTGACAGGAGCATAGTCAAAAGATAGACTTTTTTGCAACCAGGGCTGACAGTTAAAGAATATCCCATGCTTCAATTCTCAGCAGAATTTGTGGAAGTCTTTCCAAAGGGGCCAGGGGGCTAGAAGATAGTAAATTGAGTGGGGCAGAAGTTGAGTGATGGTCCTGGTATCATCCTCCTGTGCGAATGCCAGCAGTCTGTAAGAAAGGAATTGCTGTTAGAGTCCTCTTTCTCCTACTTTTTGTACAGAGCATTCAATAAAGAAGTAAGACCTTGTCAAAGTATGTAAAATAATTCCATCCACAAATATATTTGTAAATATTCACACACTTAAAATTCATCTCTAGAGGACACTCAAGAAGGGTATAAGGTTAAAAAGAACAAAACATAATAATAATTCATAATAATAAAGACATGTTTTACATATGCAAATATTTACAAATATACTTTTGTTGGAATTATTTTACATATTGTCACATATTGCTGATTCTATTCTTTTTATTTAAAAAATCTCTAATTACTTTGTATATGCTGGAAAAAACATGCCAGGAGATGAGAAGAGGGCTTGGAAATGAAAGCATTTTCTCAGAAGAGGCAATAAAGAGAAAGAGAGGTTAAAGGGCACCAGGGTACAAGAGAAGGCCTGGTCTCAAATGGAAGACCAATTTTGTGATCTTTCTTAAATGTGGCAGGTGAGGAACTGAGAGAAAGCAAAGAAGATGAGGGACATATCATAGAATCTTGACATGTCCAGTTGACACCACTGGAAACTGGAGACCGGTTCTTACATTTGTTCAAGTTAGCATTGTATATGAGAAGGTTAATGAAAGTAGGTTGCTTGGCAACATAGGCTACAAAACAGAGGGCTACAGGACCTTTTTTGGATAAAGGGAGCTAGTTAAACACCATAAATCAAACAGCCATGCCTTTTATGGCAAGAATGATGAAGAGCTGAAGGGCAAACACTGCATCTCAAAAACTGTGTTAGAATTGGGTCAAACATCTCAGCTTTATTTAGGCAGAGAGGAGATGTCCACAAATCAGAGGTAGAGTCCCCAGGAACCAGAGGCTCAGTTCTATCTCACAGTAGTAGAACTACTATTCTTCAGTTTATTCCAAGTTAATCAAAATCGGAGGGGACTGATTTGGGGGCATCTCTTTCTTAGGAGTTAATGAATAACCAAGAATTACTCTTTATTTTTTTTCCTTTCCCCTAATTATCTCTTTTTAATTGCCTAGCTGTAGTAAATGTATTCAAGTCGCTTTAGAGTACAGCATTTGCATGCAAATTCTAGACCTAAGAAGATAGGAACTGCATGTTCCTTAAGACTAGAGTTGTTGCTACATTCCATGACCCTCAGTCTGAGAATCTGACACCACCCAAATCAGAAGAACAGTCAAATAGTTTTCTGCTGCACTTGGAATCATGGGATAGCAGATTGGAGAGCCACAGACTGTTTCATCCTACAGAAAAATTGAAGCAACCCTCTGGTGATTAGAATATTCACTGTTCATACAGTCGGCATCTCTCTAAGACAGACTGGTTAAGAGCTTGCATTCATACAAACCCACTTCCTTTGTTAGATGGCCCCACCCACCCATTCTCCTTGTGGACTTCACTACTAGACCATCCTGTGACAACAGAATAAGATCTTGACTTTCTTTAGTTACTTTATAGGCCCAAGCATATAATTTCATTTAAATCCAGTGTTACTAGCTGAATTCTTAATGTGAGACTTCAATGATGTCTAAGGTCTGTTTCTTACCCTATGGAGCTCAACACTTCACTTAATGAAATAATATCAAAATATGAACATTAAAATCTAGCATAGGAAGTGCTCTGGATGAGCAACAAGGTCAGTGCTGAATTCTGTCTGGGAGTAGAGACATCTCTGCAAAGGGAGTCGAAGGTTAATGACAGCCGTTTCCTAGAGTACGGCAGGGAAAGGAAGAGTTTTCCTGACGGACAGAACTATGAATCATGCATAACATGGAATGAGGAGAAAGAATGTAGTGGAGTGAAGGTGGAGACTCCTTTATAAAGGACGTTGTAAGTCATCTTAAGGAGTTTGACTTCTATATGCAACTTCTTTTTGCAAAGGGGCAGACGATAAGCGTAGTGTATTTGGTCTACTAAATTCTTGTATTTGAGGACGTTTCTATAAATGTGTTCCTTTTCTAAAAGGGTACATTATTAAAAGCCATAGCAGTCAGATCTCTGTGGTGTGAATGAGAATACTAGGTATGCCCTCGATTGAGCTTCAGATTCCATTGGAACTTCCCTGTACCCAGGGAGGTAAGAAGAAACAGTTTTGCAAACTCTTGATATTAGATGAAGGAGAAATAGGATATACTAAAGAAATATTGCAATTTTCCCGAATTTTGGCAACAAAGACACATAGCTGTCCTTTGAATGCTTGATGCAAACAGAACCTGTTCTGAGTTCATGTACTATTTTATTCAATCCTTACAACCCTGTATCCAAAAGACTTGGTATCTATACTATAAAAGACACTGCATACAGCTACCACATGGATTCCTAGTCTTATGGCTCTGAACTATGAACCAGTGCTATGCTATGTATAATTATTGAATAGTGGACTCACCAACATTTAATACAAAAGATCAAGGGAAACCCTATGTGGCTTTTGATAATTACGGAAAGACTCTTTTTAAAGAAAATGCATGGAATATAGCTTATGGTAGCCCAAAATGTGCTCAGAGAATGTCTTTGAGAGCCTTTAAGGAAAAGTATTCCAAAGACAGATAAGCTTTTGTATAAGGGAATCCTTGTCACATTAATGTTTGCATTGACGATAGAAGAGAAAGCAATGATTAATTATGTTTAACCCAATACTGTCCTTGCTGACTTGACCTCAAACTCAATTGTAATGCTATATGGAACACAACTTGATTAAAAAATTCAAGTGTGAGCCAGGCGGTGGTGGTGCACGCCTTTAATCCCAGCACTCGGGAGGCAGAGGCAGGCGGATCTCTGTGAGTTCGAGGCCAGCCTGGTCTACAAGAGCTAGTTCCAGGACAGGCTCTAAAGCTGCAGAGAAACCCTGTCTCGAAAAACCAAAAAAAAAAAAATCAAGTGTGTTATAAACCAACCAAAGAGAGGAATAGTTAGCTTTCTATTGTAAGTGTTGAAGTCTGGCCTTTGTCTTTTCAGGGGAGATCGGAGGAAGTAGTTACCACAGGAGCCTCACATAAGACCTGGATTTGTGCTAGTCCTGAGGCAATTACTGTATAAACACTGAGTCCTCAATAATGAGTTCATAAAATGCGAAGGAGCATGTGAAATTATCACCAGTAGATATAGAACATTCTTTGCACCCTTTTTTGTGGACTGCTGTCTGGGATAATCTGGGTTTCCAGTTAAAGCACAAACAAATTATTCCACCAATACTCTGATACAGTGAACTTACTATCGGGAAGTTCTTGCTTGTTCATTCACTGGTTAGCTTCTGGGAAGGCAGCTCTTGTTTCTGTCACCAGAATAATGAAAAAAAAATGTTTTAAGTGTTTACAGGCAATGGCCTCTTTTTGCTTCACATATCTACTGGGTCATAATTTTAACACGTGTAGTCAACACTGTGGGAGGTTTTTTTTCTGTCCCTTTATTTTATAACAGAAATGCAAATGTAGCTTTAAAGTAACAGGTTACTGTGAATTTACGGAGTGTGTAAATTATTATACGGTTCTGTGTGATGCTCTTTTGGAAAGCTATTCCTCTTTCTGACACTGAAATTTTAAAGATGAATGCTCAGTTTATCCACCATGTGTGGCTTGTTGATGAGCTAGTTCCAATCCACAGAGCCAGTGCCTAATGGAGTCATCAGGAACGATGTTGAAAAAAAAAAAAAAAACAGATCTGGAGTTGTAAGAGAAGTCTTGATTGAAGATCAGTGAGTTGTAGGGGAAGGTCGCAGTCGTAGAGGACATGGAAGCCTATGGAGAAAGGACTCTTTCTAGGAAGAGAGTACCTGTAGAAAGAACACCTGGGGTGCTAGAAGTGGCTTGCTGGTTTGTATCTCTCACACAGCTGAAGAGACCCTGGAAACGGCTGACTCCATCCATTTTATATTTTTGTCTTAATAATCAAAATGTAACCTTCTGTGTTGGTGGCCATAAAGTGCCCCTCTGTCTGTTGTAATTATAGTCCACAAGCAAATAATTTCCTATGTGTTCCGTTTCTCATGATGGTCTAGTAAACCAGAGGAATAATTGTCAAAGTAAGTAACTTGTGGAGTTTCAGCTTTAGCAGTGAGCATGGTTCCCAATCATTTTGTAGTCACCTAATGTTTGTTACTGTGGAGTAGAAATAGACAATACCCCATATACTCAAATATGAGTTCTTCAAAGGTATGAAATAGTGTTTCACATGCCCCTGTCTCCTGAGTTCCAGGTACCTGCATGTGTTATGTAAATGAGCAGAGGGAAAATGCTCTTTGTAATGTGAGCTGTGACAGAAGCAAGGTGTCTTTATTGGTTTCCCTTATTTCTGCTATTCTTTCTACAGTTTCTTACATATGTCTCCTTAGGTTGTGTTTCCATTCGAATGAAAACAATGCAGTTTAGGTTAACCTAGACTTGAGTGTTTTAGGATTATTGGGGACATTTTTAGGAAACCTACATACTATGTGAAAGTTTTGGATATCTTGTACAAGTAATTCTACAGACATGTGTACACCATAGGTTACATGTTGAGTCCTCTACATTAGGGAAAAGAGTAAGAAATGACTGCTTTCACTGTGAATTTATTTTCAGTGTCCTGAAAGATACAATTTGAAATCCAAAACTTCATGTTTACGGAAGTGTCTTGATATATACTGTCTGTTTCATGCAATCTACCCTCCTAACTTGTGTAATTCATTGGTTGATAGCATAATCTCAAAAGTTGTGCAGTTGCCTTTGCATGTTCAACTTTAGAAGATTTTCTTCATCACAGAAAGACACCCAGTACTCATTTTTTCTCACTTCTCCTTTGTCCTGTGACCAATTCCCCACAACAGAAACATATATTACTAATTTATTGACTCTCTTCTGTGGAGGTGTGTATTCCTTACCCTTCATATGAATGAATTTGTATAATCCACGCTCTTTTGTGCTGATCTTTCACTTAGCATAATATTATAAGTGATATCTATGTTACATCATGTTATATAGTACTTCATTTTTAATGCTGACTAGCATTCCATTGTATGGACAGACATATCAGTTTTTTTTTTTTTTTTGTTTTTTTTTTTTTTTTTTTTTTTTTTTTTTTTTTTTTTTTTTTTTTTTTTTTTTTTTTTGGTTTTTCGAGACAGGGTTTCTCTGTGGCTTTGGAGCCTGTCCTGGAACTAGCTCTTGTAGACCAGGCTGGTCTCGAACTCACAGAGATCCGCCTGCCTCTGCCTCTTGAGTGCTGGGATTAAAGGCGTGCACCACCACCGCCCGGCGACATATCACATTTTTAATATCTATTCACCACTTGGAAATTTGGGTTGTTTTGACTTTACTAGCTACTGTGTACAACAGGGACTTATTTTTGAAGAATCAATTTCTTAGTTTCTGTCATTGGAATACAAAAGGACATAGTATCAAATATGACCAGGGTGTTTAAGGGTACATCCCAGGAAGTGGGAAATAGGCCCTCAGGTTAGGCCAAGGGGGACTCAAGCTGGAACACTCAAAGCTTGAAGTTCTGACTCTCCTAGAGGTGGTTGAGCTTTCTGCTGACCAGAGATAATGAAACTTTGATATTTTCCTGTATTTGTCTGAAAATTGAAAGATACTTTCCCCAGTGGTATTGTTCCTAGGGACTTGACTAACTTACCTCTAGTCTTAGTTGGCCTTTTGGTTAGAGAAGGATAGGCACTACCATGTTTGTCTTGAGGTTTTTTGCTGGCCTTATTTCCACATAATGTGCCTAGGATTTCTTAAGACCCTTTTCGTTTGTTGAACTGATGATAAACACGTTTCTCCTATAAACAACAATGTGTATAACAGACAATGATGTGTATGGTACATAATCATGAATTTTTGAAGAATGCGAGTTGGTAAAGACAGAAAGTAGAGCCAGGTAATATTGTCAAATTCTTTTCTGTTTTTTTTTGGGGGGGGGGTTTATTTTGCTTTATTTTCTATGATCGATATGTCAGTGGCATACTCAGAAAACACAGCACATCTAGACACATTGACCTTGTCAACTTGACCTAAGCATGTTATTCTAACCGTAACTTAATGGGTATAATCTGGCAATTTTGGTGCACACCTACCATATTTAATTAAACCCAAGGAGTTCCCATTGTAATGATTTTAACTCAGTAACTTCATTTTTTCTAAACACTCATCCCTGATAAACATTACTAAAATACAGATGGTGGGAAATGCATAATAGTTGCAAAGTTTGGAGATAGTAACTTCAACATGGCTAGAGGCTAGGATCCAAGTACACACCAGGCAGATTTAGAAGGCTAAATCCTGTTCCTAGCACTATATTTACATTTTCTACCAAGCTCATTACATTTTCATTCATTGCTTTCTTTTAACGCTATCTAAGCACTATTTTCTAATAGGGAGATTACAGCACACCTGAGATTTCAAATTCCAAAACAAAATAACAAAACAGAGAGAGAGGAGAGAGACAGAGAGAGAGAGAGAGAGAGAGAGAGAGAGAGAGAGAGAGAGAGAGAGAGAGAGAGAGAGAGAGAGAGAGAGAGGAGAATAACAGCAGTTGCAACAATAGTAATAGTAAGCAACTTTTGTGGAATACATGGTATGCGATAAGCTTGGTATATGATTTACATACAGAATACAGACCAGTAATACTGGCGGCTTTTTAAACCTCATAATGAGATTAGTGCTTAAGTCAGTTGCTTAGTTTCAGCAGGGAGTAAATCAAGGTCTTTTTAGATGCCAAGATTATCTCTCAAATCCTGCTTTAATTCCCTCCTCTGCCAAGCGTCGCAAAAGACAACAGAAAGACAAGGTGTCAGAAAGTTATTATATTGTTCAGATTTTTCCCTGATGTTTTTTTTTGTTCTCTGTTAATGCTTTGACATCTATTTTTAAATGTATATATTATTGGAAAAATTATCCATTATTCTAAAATCCAGTAAGTATTAAGTTTCTTCTATAAGATCTGTCTTTAAACATAGTAAATCAGTTGGAAAGGGGTAGAATTAAGAACTCTGTGATTTCTTCAAAGGGGGGACTCTGTTAAGCAAAAAAAAAGGATTAGAAATGAGCCTGGGGGCGTCCTCCCATTTTTACCGTTTTGCTCAAGGCAAGTCTAAAATATGCATACTCTTATTTCCTACTCCGTGAGATTCTCCTTAATTAACATTGGTAATGCCAAGTCAGATGAATATCTTCTTCTGTTTGGTCTAGAGGCATTTTTGACTTGGCGCTTGATTAAGTGTTTTGATATAGCTTTAAATAGTTGAGTTATGATGGAAAGGGTTTATGCAGTTTCCAGTTTTCAAATGCATCATTCTGGCAAAATAGTATGCCTTTTTAAAAAAGGAAGTACTAACTCACTAAGTGTATAGTGACTCATAATTTTATATGATTTATTACATTTGCTTTAATAAAGATTTTGGTGGATATGTTTCCATTGTTTTTAATATTGCATGAGGGTAGAGCCTAATTTCTCTGTTCTGTTCCTTTTACATGTATACTACATATAGACTCTATGTGATCTTAGACTTTATAAAAGTATAACGTACAATACTGCTTAAGAATTCGCTGATCAGTGGAAAATGCCTTTATTTACTTATAATTATATAACTGTGTAATTACTCTTAGTAGGGGAATTCCATTTAGATAGTAAATGACCTATGTTAAGTGGAAATTACAAAGGCCTGTATTTTTCTTTATCATATGTGCTAGGTAGCATTGCCATAGAGATACTTGTAAATCACTACTAAAAAGGCCAGGTGCTTTTGCATTTCGAACTAGTAGAGGTGAGGCAATAAGTCATGCCAATTTGAGTCATCTTTTCTGTCCATTAGGTATTTAGAAAATTTGTTAAAATAAAAATTTGTATCTGGGCATCTATGTTTGTATACTTTATGTCAAAATTAATCAGCTACAACTGTGTAGTTGTAGTATGGAAGGTTGTTTTAGCTCTACAGAGAATAAGAAATTAATAATGGATGGAAACCTTTTTTTAGCATGACTGGCTACAAGAAAAAATTGTAGTGACAGAAGCCTTGTGCAATGAATTTGAATTAGTGTTCTTTAGGGAGATACCAGAGAAATACAATTTACAACATAATCAAGAATGTAAATAGATTCTCTGTGGAGTTATTGTCTGATCCCTGACATATATTCATCTGTACTGAAATTGCTCCGTGACTTCATCCTAACAATTAGAGTATCAGTAGGGTGAGATGTACAGCTTCAAGGAACTGTTATGTTAGCAGTTAGCAATAGAAATTGGTAAGCAGCTATGAAAATGAGTAAAGTGTGTGTTTGTACCAAAATATTAAAACAACTCACCTTGGGAGTCAGCACATGTTTATAACACCCGACATTTGGATGTAGAGGGAACAGAGCCAGAGTTCCAGGCCAGTTGGTACTGTATAGCAAAACATCATCTCAAAATTGACCTCTTACCTTAGAATGGAAGTTACATAGTAGTAACTTATCAGTCATTTGTAGTACCAAACATGCGTTATAAATACTGTATTTAAAAAATCTAAAGGCTAGAAGGATGGCTTAGTGGTTAAGAGGATCGAGTTCAGTTCTCAGCACCAATGTCAGGTAACTTACAACTATCTCTCACTCCAGCTCCAGGGAATCAAGTGTTGTTTTCTGATCTCCACAGGAGCCTGAACTCATGTATACATAGCCCCTCCCCTATAATTAAAAATAATAAATCTTAAAGAATTCTAGCATTATAATATACTTCAAAGATATATGAATAATTTTAACTTTGAGAACACAATGCATTGAGCTAAGGACCTTTGTTGATGAATCACTAGCAAAACTACAACCAAACAACTCTGTGACTATGATTTTCTTTGTTCTAAAACATTTGGTAATCCCCGCATTATGCCACATGCTTCTAATGCAGAAGGATTGTGAGTTCTAGGCCAGCCTGGCCTGCACATTAAGTTCTCAGGAATCCTAATCTGCATTATAAAGCCTTGTTTTAAAACCAAAACAAAGCAGAGCAAAACCCAAAACCAAAATATCACTTAAACTCATCTCCACAGGGCAGGAGAGATACTCAAGGGTTTTGGGCATTGGGTGCTCTTCTAGAGTATCTGGGTTCAATTATTGGTACCCACATGCCAGCCTACAACCATCTGTAACTCCAGTTCTAGGGAATCCTAAACCTCTTTTGGCCAGGTATACCAGGTATGCTCATGGTGTACAGATATATATACATATATATATATATATACACATATATATATATATGTATACACACACACACATATATAGGCATACACTCATACACATAATTTTTAATTTAAATGTTTTTAAAAGTCATTTCCAGTTCAACCTCATATGCTTTACTGCTTCTTGATAAATCTCCTGAATGTTTATAAATACTTTAAAAGATAATTTAGATTTAAACAATTTTGCATTTTATTTAGTTGTTAGCCAAGAAACTAATTTTTTCTGTAGGCTGTAGGGCTAGCCTGGGCTATAGAGTGAATTCTAAGATATCCATAGCTACAGAAATGAGACCTTGTAAAGAAACTTTCCTTGAGTCATGTATAACTTCAGAACTCTTGTCGCAGCAAGATACGTCACCTGAAAGCCCCAGAATTGTAAACCATACAATCAACTTGTTTACTGAACTAAGAGCTCTATGTTTATCACATTTTTATTTAGCAGAAGAATACTTGCTTGACTCATGTCACCTTGGAGTAGTAAACTAATAAAGAGAACCTTTACTATATATCTCCAAAATCCTCTAATATCCTCTGATTAAGATGAGATTAGCTCTTATATTAAGGAATCTTCCTTTGTTCCATTTATCTAGTAGCAGTTAATATATGAAATGAAAAATGAGAAAGACATAGCTGAATTTTAAAACTATATAAATGTCTCTGTGAATCAGAAATGGCAAAAAAAAAATAGTGCTAAGCAAATAGTGGAGAGCAATAAGTGAGATGAATTTGCGGCCTTCTGGCTCCTGATATCATAAAACTGTTTAAAATTCTTTCTACAAAGTGGGTTATCAGAATCAAGATGACTATTTGAAATCAGGCCTCCACAAAAATATACCTACATGTATGTATATGTGTGTGTGTGTGTGTGTGTGTGTACACATACACACTTTTATTTGAGCATGAGCATTTTGATTGCTTTACTGAATTACTACTTAAATACAGACATGAGCCTAATGCATAGACCATAGGACAATAAAGGAAGGTAGTAGGTAGGTGAGCATCGCAATTTTGAAAGCAGTATCTGAAGCAATCTACTTACTGCCTTGTGGTGAGATGGTTGATGTCTGCCTCATTCATTATAGATGGCAATAGAACATCTGGCTGTAGACTGAAATGATGAATGGGGGTAACTGCAAAACCACTCCACACAGAGAGAGAGAGAGAGAGAGAGAGAGAGAGAGAGAGAGAGAGAGAGAGAGAGAGAGAGAGGGGGGAGGGAGAGAGGGAGGGAGGGAGGGAGGGAGGGAGGGAGGGAGGGAGGGAGGGAAGGAGGGAGGGAGGGAGAGAGACAGAATGAGTTTAGAAAAAAATATAAAGGAAAACATAGACATATTTTTCAAGCATGCCTTCAAGCCAGAGTCTGAACAGAGACACCCATATGCTAAATTACAAAAAGAGAGGCTTGTGTACAACTGGAACCCAAGGAATATGTCCCCAGATGAGATAGTCTTCTATCAGTACTTTCATGACAGTGAGTGAGAACAGAACATAGTCATAACTTTGTTACATTACCCAGAAATAAATGTATAAAAACAGTGCTTCAGTGAAGAACATCATGAGTGACCCAATTTGGTAGACAGAAGCTTTAATAAAATTTTACATAAAAGTATCATCAGTTGTACCGTTTCATGGAAAAAAGTTTTCTTTAATATTTATTTATTTTATGTGTATGAGTATTTTGCTTGCATGTACATAAGGGTACCAAATGGATGCCTGGTGGCCATGGAGGCTCAGAAGAGGATGTT
This sequence comes from Arvicola amphibius, assembly GCF_903992535.2. Taxonomy (NCBI): domain Eukaryota; kingdom Metazoa; phylum Chordata; class Mammalia; order Rodentia; family Cricetidae; genus Arvicola; species Arvicola amphibius. The sequence goes on from NC_052065.1 coordinate 43,763,555, forward strand.
GGATCCCCTGAAATGGGGATTAAGGGCAGTTGTGAGCCATCATGTGGGTGCTAGGAAACAAATCTGGGTCTTAAACACTGAACCATCTCTCTAGCCTCAAAAGTAGTTTTTTGTTTTTTGTTTTGTGTGTGTGCGTGTGTGTAACTGCAAGGGAGGAGAAGGAACATTTACTGTGGAATGGGCTGTTCTGAACACGTTTAGTTTCCTAGAAACATTTAATTGATGACTTGATAAATGCTCACAAATGGGACTTAATTAATGTAGACAGCTACATACATCTGGTTCAGACCCAGAGGGACAGTGCATCTTGCTGAAAGAAAGGAAACTTAACTTCCATGAAGCTTTTATCCCTGTTCTACTAATGTAGATTGCTTTGAATCACACTTGACAGACAGCTCGTGAAGGTTGATTGCAATAGGATGTTACTCAATGCCGACTGATGATTCTATTCCTTATAAATCAAAAAGATCAAACATTGATTTCCTTCATGATTTTAACTAAATTCCTGAAAAGTTTGTGCTACTTGGTACAAGATAAGTTTATAAAAAGAATGAGCTACAAGTATATTAGGTCTTGTTTTTGTCTCATTGTGAAATCTACCTTTCTGACACTGAATTTTTAGGAAATCTTGGCATCCCCTGTTCTAATACGGAGCACAAAACATTTCCCTAATGCTCTAACTCATTCATGAGATTAGCTTACTGGATTCCCATTCAGTAGAAGACCTCCTGCTTGCTCACAGCCTGTATCTCTTTATTTATCTTGCCTGATGAAACAATATCTATGAACAGCTGAAATCTTTAATCTTATTTGCTAGGTTTTGTAACCAGAAGAAAGCTATCAAGAGTCCACCCAGTCAAGTGCCAAGTTTCCTCCTTTGTAATTGTATTTTCAGTAAATCCTAAAGCACTGGAATATTTGTATGCCGTAATATTGTGGATTAGTTATAGAGGGAAAAAATCAATAGCGATCTAAGTCTTTATGCATATAACTGCATAAATCCCCACATAAGTAGGTTATAACAGATTCAAAAGGGGAAACAAACCATTTGTATTTCAACATTGCTCTAAGAAATTGACTAGCTGAATGGAATCAGAAATTTAGTAAACTTACCTACAATGTAAACAAAATTAACGCACTCTAGTTATGGATACTGTCTTTTGAAAATCAACATGTGTGGTTTTTTTGTTGATGTTGATTTTTAAGACAAGGTTTCTCTGTGTAAAAGCCCAGGTTGTCCTGGAACTCACTTTTTAGACCAGACTGGCCTTGAACTCACAGAGGTCTGCCTGTGTCTGCCTACTGAGTGCTGGTATTAAAGGCATGTACCACCACACCTGGCCTCATACATGCATTTTTAAGTACCCATTTAAAAAGTGATTATGAACTATATAGTTAGATTATATTTGGACTAGTATCATACAGCTATTCTCTGAATAAAATATAACTGAATTAGAAACTATACTAAAATGATTAATAAAGTGGCTGGAAATATAAAATCTGTACCTCTAAATCACTATTTGTTTAATTTGAAAATCATGATCATTACAAAATAAGCAACTGAATTAAATAAAGAAATATACACATATATAAAATTTTGATGCACAGAATTGAAACTGTATCTCAAATGTGCTTATTAAAAATAGTAAAAATAAAAAATAAGCATCAATGGTGGCTCACACCTTTAATCCAGGCACTAGGGAACAAAAGCAAAATCTCTGAATTTGAGGCCATCCTAGTCTATTTAGAGAATTCCAGTCCAGCCAGGGCTACATGGCGAAGCTCTGTCTCAAACAACAACAAAAAGCATTAGAAAGCAACGAGGAAAAAGTGAAATACACAGTACTGTAAATATAAAATATTATAGATATAAGACAATAATTATGAGGAGCATTATCCCATTCCTGTGTGAAAACTCAATTATATGAACACAGTTCTTCCCAGTTTAATATCTAAATTCAATATAATTCAAACACAAAATATGATCATGGATTTTCCTAAAATATGACAATGCGATACTAAAATTACACAGAAGACCAAAGAGAATAGAATAAACTAGATAATTTTGAGGAGGAATAGAGTGGAAATGGGAAGCCATACCAGACAGCAATTGATCTGAAGCTATGCTAACCAATGGAATAGAGTAGAGAGCACAGAAACACAACTGTCTGCGGATGGACACTTGATACATTGCACAGGCAATGACAGAAATCCAACACAGTGAGTGGAGTTGTTCTGAGTGTTTATCATTGAGGGGAAAGTAAAATGAGATCATATGTTCACTTTATACACAAATTCGGAGCACGGGGACCTTGGGGGAGGGCTGGAGGGGAGGGGAGGGGAGAGGAACAGAGAAAAATGTAGAGCTTAATAAAATCAATTAAAAAAATAGATTTTGGAAAAGTTAAAGCTTCAAATTAAAAAGGTACAAAATCAATATTTTTAAAAAAGAACATGCTATTTATTTTGTGTGTGTTTTGGCGGAACGTGTTGCAATAGCACATACCCGGATGTCAGAAGGCAAGTTGTAGAAGTTCGTTCCCTCCACTATTTGAGTCCCACTGCTTGAATTCAGGTCATCAAGTTTGACTGCAAACCTTACCTGTTAAGCCATCTCTTGGAACCATGGGTTTTTTTTATATAATGTTAACTTTTATTGAAAATAGATTTTTTATACACGAAATTCTGATCAGAGTTTCTTCTCCCCCAACTCCTCTGAGATCGTCCCCACCCACCCTTTCTTTCTGTCATTAGGAAACAAACAGGCAACTACACATACACGCACACACACACACACACACACACACACACACACACACACACACACACCAGAATAGGGAAAAACTAACAAACAGGAAAAAATGAGCCAAAGGGAAAGCAGAAGAAACACATACAGACACAGACACAAACACGACCACACCAGCACACACAAAAATCTCACACAAACACAAAATTAGAAACCATAACATGTAAGTAAAAGATCTGTGAGGTTAAAAAAATGAACACAAAGCATTTTGAGACAAAAAAAAACCTTCAAAAGTACCATTGAATTTGTTTTGTATTAGCCATTTACTTCTTGGCATTGGGCCTGCCTTTAAGAGTGTTTTGTGTATCCAGTGAGACTCCATTGAAAAAAAAAAAACTATTTTTTTCCTTTGTGGCCTGTTGTCAATTGGAGATAACTCCTGGGTTAGTGATGGGTGTTTGTCCACTTCCCTGCTCAACACTAGAACCCCATCTGGCTTAAACCACTGAAGTCACTGTGGATGCTGCCACAGACTCTGCGAGTTCATATGTGTGTCAATACTATTGTATATGGAAGGCACTTTTTCCTCAGTGTCTCCTGTTCCTACTGCCTCTTTCAGTCTTCTGACTTACTCCTCCACAAAGCTTCCTGAGCCCTTGGGGAGGGGGAATTTGATAGATCCCATTTACGACTGAGTATTCCAAAGTCTCTTACTTGATGCACATTATTGAGTTTTGAGTCTCTATATTTATTTCCATGTACAGGAGAAGGAGTCTTCTCTGATGATGGCTGGGTAAAACACTGCTCTGTTGATAAAGCAAAATGTCGTTGAGTCATTTTATTGCTATGATCCTATAGCACAATCGTATTTGGTTTTCTCATGGGTTCATGGTCTATTTAGTCTTAGGTTCTTGGCCACTTGAGCAGTATCGGGCATGGGGTCAATCCTATGGAGTAAGCCTTAAATCAAATTAAATAGTCATTGGTTACTTCTACAACTTTTGTGCCACTATTACATCAGGTTATCATTCAGACAGGTCACCATTGTAGATCAAAGAGTTCGTAGTTGGGTTGTCACTTTCCTTTCTGCTTTGGTAGCATGCAGAGTATCCTTTGGTACTGTGAACACCAGTTAGTATGGGTGAAGGCTCTAGTTAGGCATCACTTTGATTTCACCATGTTTAATGTAAATCTTGTCATCAACAATAAGGCCTGACCCACAATTTTAAGTTTTATAATGTAACTCTAAGGAAAATTTTCTTAAGCCAAACATAAAAACAAGAACTGTGAAGAAATTTGTTGAAATTTATTTATTTTTTTTGTTTTTTGAGACAGGGTTTCTCTGTAGCTTTGGTGACTGTCCTGGAACTAGCTCTTGTAGACCAGGCTGGCCTCGAACTCACAAAGATCCGCCTGGCTCTGCCTCCTGAGTGCTGGGATTAAAGGCGTGTGCCACCACCTCCCAGCTTGAAATTTATTTTTATACTATAGAATGTTCACAAAATTAACTGTACACCAAAATATAGCAAGATAAGCTAAAAAAATAGCTCAGTAGTTAAGATCATTTGGTTTTGCAGAGGATTAGCTATTAACACCTGCATGGTGGCTCAATAAAGTAACATAAGTAAATGTAAAAAAAAATCATTGCATGAACTAATGTGTACTATATATATATATATATATATATATATATATATATATATTACCTTACAAAGAATAGGCATCTATACTATATCAAGAATTTTAATAGAGGAAAACAATTTACCCAGAAGTCAGATCCTGCCTACAATGCCTCAAGGTTTGCCCATGATGACTTAATACATACAGCCAGGTTTTACCCCTTTAAAAGGTTCTTCAGCCTTCCCAAAAAGCACCAGCAGCTGGGTACAATGTGTTAAAAAAAAACATGCATATGGGAGACATTTCACATTTCAGTTTCAACTGCCAGTTATGACAGAAGTTCAATTCATCAGTGATCAGAAATGTGAAGGTTAAAATGTAGTCATCAGATGGTCCAAAATGTGAATGTCTGCTAATACCAAGTTGTTTATAAGAGTGTGGCAAAAGGAACACTCCATCCACTGCTGCTGAAAGAGTAAATAGATAAAACCATTTAGGAGAGCACTTCTGCAAATCCCACATCAAGATATGTTTTATAGACTCCTTTAAACCAATATCCAAAGAAACTGCTATAAGGAAGTTCATTGCATCGTGGTTTGTAATAGTGGAAAACTGAAAGCTTGGACATATTCGAGCAACAAGATAAAACCTTAATACATAACAAATTATTATGTACCAACATGGATGCAGCTGCAAAAAAATGATGTGATGTGGAAGGCAAAAAGCACCTCATAATGGTATGTATATTCTTCAGCATAAAGTTCTTAAATGTAAGATTTAAGAACATTCAAAGTAGTGATGCTAGATTGAATTACATGAAATGACTACTTTTTTTCTAAGTAAAAAACAGGCAATAAGTGCATCTTAATTTCAAGGTAACACATGGCTACATGCATGGTATTGATGGACATAGGATTCAGTATGGCATTATTTAGTGGTGATGCTGAGGAGAGTATGCTATGGGTTTGGTAAGGTGCACTGGGGTCATTTCAGGTTTGGCTGCTGGATTTTACTTCTTAAAAAAAAATCGGAATGTGCAGGACCCTGGGTTCTATACCAGCATAATATGCATGCATGCATGCAAAAATAAAAAAATCCTCTAAAACTAAAAAGGTTTTGCAGAAATTATGGCAGGTGTTAAATTTATTTAAGCAGGATGATGAATACATGGTGTGTGTGTGTGTGTGTGTGTATGTGTGTGTGTGTGTACGCACGTGTGCATTTATTCTTGTAAATTTTTGTTGACACTTTTATTTTTTAAATTAAAGTCTGAATCGAGGCATAAAATTTTAATCTCACATTATAAAGAAATACTTAGAAAATGATGAAATCTTCTGCTGCTTACTTATCTAAACATAGCACCCGTGAGACTATTAGCATGACCTAAAAACTGAAAAACATCTCTCCTCACACACCAGTCGAAAGCTTCCAATTTTGTTTTGTTCCTTTAGCATCGGTAAGATCATCATCATACCAACCATTCATTAGTGCCTGTCTTTTGCTTGTTCTTGTTTGGTGATGGTCAGTTTCATCTGTCTGCCAGTTATATGAAATCTGGTGACGTGATTAATACTTCTTCATTTCTTTCTTACCTTCTGCTACATATAGGAATCTCCAGGCAGAGTATGATCGTCTGAAGCAGCAGCATGAGCATAAAGGCCTGTCCCCACTGCCGTCTCCTCCAGAGATGATGCCCACTTCTCCCCAGAGTCCCAGGGATGCTGAGCTCATTGCTGAGGCCAAGCTACTGCGTCAACACAAAGGACGCCTGGAAGCCAGGATGCAAATCCTGGAAGACCACAATAAGCAGCTGGAGTCTCAGTTACATAGACTGAGGCAGCTCCTGGAGCAGGTAAGCCCCCACCTCTCCACTACTGGCCAGTTACAAACTCTCACTTTCCTCTTTTAAATAAAACCAAAAGACACAACTCAGACATTTGTACTTAAACTTTAAAGTACTTGTATTTTTTTTTTTTGGTATCATTTTAATCTCCAAATATGTTTCGGCTTTTGGTTTTGTCCATTGGTTTTTGCCAAGTGGAAATGCACTTTATAGGGAAATGCCAGAAGATTTCCATTTGGTATCTGTAAATGAAGTTTTGACTGTTTAAAATGAATTTCTCTTATCTGACCGTAGTTATATTTTGTGGTAGACCTTTGGGGTTTTTCTTTTCCTAACCCTAACATAGAATTTAAAGATTTATGTCTCCACTGGGAACATAGGAGGATACAACATTAAAACAGACCCGAGCCAGGCAGGCTCCAGGTTTTCTGAGCATTTAAAATTTTAAAATAATGTTCTTTATATTGTGTTACTTATACCTCTCAAGAATATAAACTCTCCATTACCCTTGGGGTTTTTATATTTTCTCTGTTCTTACTTGGCCTTCTCAGTGTTTTAGCTTCTTAATTTGCTGACTTATATTCTTGTCCTTCCATATCTATATTTTTCTGCATTTTATAAATGCAAATGCATATCCATGAATCATATCAGCAATAAAATATCCCACATTCCCCAATTTCTGTGCAGTTTCTAAGTAGGAATGGTAATAATGTCTGAGTCCTGAATGTCTATAATCTTCCTATTTTTTGCCTATAGTGTTCTTTTAGTTTTATTGAGTTTATTGTGAAAAAACACTACTATTTTTCTGTCGCATACTTTAGCCCCAGGCTGAAGCCAAGGTGAATGGCACCACAGTGTCCTCCCCTTCGACCTCTCTGCAGAGGTCTGATAGCAGTCAGCCTATGTTGCTCCGAGTGGTTGGCAGTCAAACTTCAGAGTCTGTGGGTAAGTAACAGCTATTTCCAGAATTAGTTACTCTCAGTGTCTGAGAAAATTATAATTTCTGCTACATGTTCAAATCAGGAAGTAAATTGTCTTACATTAATATTACACATAGCTTGGAAGGCAGCTTCCTACTCTCTCAGGACAAAGCAGAGCGGCACTGTAGTTCCTGACAAAGCAAGGCTTGATGACCGCTCAATATTTATGGAGGATTCCAAAAGGTGGATTAGAGACCAAATATATCCTGAAGTGTGTGTTATATACATACAACATCCACACATATATGTTATGTATGTTATGGAACTTCTGTCACTAGTCTGCTAGCCAATAGTGAGGAGCGTTTTGATTCAAGGGGCCGAGTTTTCTTTTGGAACAGCCACAGCTGTGACCAAATGAAATGGTGGGGTTGAGAGAAGCACAGACTATTTCAGACCCTGAATGAGCGAGCAGTGGAATTAGGTGGCTATAGCTTGTTCAGATTCCCTTTTGTCTTGTGATATTTGTGCACGGCTTTTGCTTACTAATAAACGGTAAAGTAATCCTTTGACCCTTCTTTTTCAAGTAGGACTAGTACAAATGAAGGTTTAATGGTAAGAGGCTTGGCCCAATGGCAAGAAACAGCAAGCAGTATGATTAATTAAATAAACAGCTAGGACTTCAAGCAAAAGGTAGAGAGAGGTCAGTCTGCAGAGGAAAGACGGAGTCCATTAAAGGGATGGTTAGGTCATCTCATGTCAGGGAGCTTCTGAAAATCATTTCACAGGTGAGAATATCTGAAAAGACATTTCTTAAAAGATATATTCGGAAACCTGCACCTGCCCAAAGGAAAATATTTTGAGACAGATACACCAGTTAGGGTATATTTGTTTAGGCCAAGATATTTGCCTTCTGAGGGTCCACAATTGAGAGAAATGGGAGGAGCCGCCTAAGAAACCATTCCATGTAAACAGAGTTTCTAGGGCCTTGAGACTGGCTGCAATGTGTAAGAGAGAAGAAATGAAGAGAGAGTTGGTTGTCAGTATAAAGAGAAGCTTCCCCCTTCCCTCCCTCATCCCCCGCTTGCTATGGATGGAATAAAGGTCCTTGGGCATATTGTACTTCACCACAGAGCTGTACTTCCAACCCCTTTATGGTATTGTTTCTAAAAGACGTATATTGTGGTGTGTGTGTGTGTGTGTGTGTGTGTGTGTGTGTGTGTGTGTGTGTGTGTATGGGTGGATCTGCTGGAGCCGATATTCTAGGTAGCTGTGAGCCACTGACACGGTTGCTGAGAACTGAAATCTGCTCCTCTGCAAGAGCTTTAACCACAATCACGGAGCCATCTTTCTAGACCCCAGTAGTGTGACATTTGATTGGTTTTTGTCATACATTTGAGAAATGACAGACTGCTTGAATTAAAATACATGTCTGGAGATTTGAGTGCTGAAGGATAGGAGATGAGAAATCCATAAGAAAGTGTCTGGATACAATGCTTTAGGGAAGACCTCTGCTCTGTTTTCCTTCATGGTGCTATGACAAAACCCAGGAAACAAAAACAAGCTAAGGGAAGAATGGGTTTATTTCAGTTTATAGTTTACAGCCCCTCATTGAGGGAGGAGGGCAGGGCAAGAACTCAAACAGGAACTTGAAGCAGAAAGCAAACACAGTCCCAGACCCACAGTTAGCGAGAATTCTTGTAAAGACTAGGACCCTCTGGGCAAAGAATGGTGCTGCCCACAGTAGGTTGGGCCCTTATACGTCAATTAGCAGTCAGAATATCCCTGCAGAAATCCCTACTGGCCAGTCTGTCGGAGCAATCTTTCAACTGAGACTCCTCTTGTAGGTGGCCCTGAGCTGTGTCGTGGTGACAGTTACAGCTAAGTAGGATAACCTCCATTTGAGCAACCAGGGCGGTAAAGGACTGAGACATAGATATAGCTTCAGGAAAGATATCCTTAAAAGTATGAAATCTAAATGAGCCCAATGGAAATGAAAGTTAATTACTGCTGATTAAATCACAATGACTGATCGACCATTTGCAGAGAAGCAAAGTTGATCCATGAAAAGGAAGGAGAATTAGGGAAAGGGAAGGAAATTTTAGAACATTTTGTATTAGTCACTTTCCCCATTGCCGAGAGTTATACCTGATAAAAGCAGCTTAAGGGTGAAAGGGTTTGCTTGGGCTTAGTTTGAGTCTATCAGAGTGTGTGACTGCAGGAGCTCGGGACAGCTGCTTGTGTTCCATCCACAGTTAGGAAGCAGAGAGAAATGATTGCTGGTGATTAGCTCACGGTTCTCTTTTCTGTATTCAGACCAGAAACCCAGTCAATGGAAAGAGAGCACCTACGTTTGGGTCTTCCTACCTCAGTTAACTAGGTCTAAATCCTCCTCACAGACATGTCTACATATTGTCTCCTAGATGCTTCTAGAGTCTGCCCAGGTGACAATTGACCCTCACAATTCCCAAGCAGGAATGAGGGTTCAAGAGTTAGATGCATTTCTAATGGTAAGTGGTTAGTGTGGTCTTATATCCTTCATTCTTCATCATGAATGCCTGCACAGGACAGGCTTCTAAAAAGTCTCTAGTTGCTGATGGATATATGATAAAAAGAAGAGTAAATGAGGAGCTCTGGTTCGGTGTCACGAGTGGCTATGAAAGCACTTGTCAGGCAATGCTCATTGTTTTTCCTGTGCTGGTAGGCAATCATCTTCCACGGATGCCACCAGTATTTGATATATTCCCTTCTTTTCTCCTCTTTTATGAACGAGTACGCATGAATCAACCCCATGACTTTATTTCTTTTCCCTGGGTCCCACCCTCTCCTTGGGATTCCCACTACTTCCTGGAAGATCTTGATGTAATAACATACCTGTTGTACCAGACACTCTGGAGCCTGACATGGCAGGATGGATTTGAGACCTAAGTGAGCAACATAGTGACACCAAGACTTAAAACCACCAACTTCCCCACATCAGTATTAACTCGTATAGAGACTTCTTGATTGTTTATACTCCAAGCCTTGTTCAGGAATTCATGCTTGAGATAATCTGTGGGTTGGACTAAAGAGAAGCAAAGTGCCTAACTCAGACTGTAAGGGCAGAAAGGTAAGGCTGAAGGTCTGAATGACTGACAGCAGATCAGGAGATTACATTCAAGTTAGCTCTGGTGGTCTGGTGCCTCACACTTGGAATCCTAATGGCTGGGAAGCAGAGGCAGGGAGATTGCTGCAAGTTCCAGGCCAGCTAGGTCTACATAGCCTAGGCTAGCCAGGACTACAGTGAGACATTGTCCCCAAAACTGAGGTGGGTATGGGGAGAATGCGAATAGATAGTTTGCGGTCAGAGGAGTGAGACAGTGGTCATGAGAGTTAAATAGTGTGGTATTAGGAATGAACATCGTTTCCTGCGCTTCCTACATTGAAGCACTTAAGGTGTAGGTTCCCGCTCAGCTTCTAAGGGTGGTGCATGGAGACCATTGTAAAGGTTAGAGTATACAGAGCTCATGTGGGGGTGTGTCCAGGATTGAGCAATTCATCAGGAGGGTGCTGAGATCATGGGAGTGATCACGGAGATTCATAGAAGGTGACGAAAGTAGACGAGGGCTCTAAGAAGGTAAGTATGCCTGAGGAAAGAGAATAGCTGAAGAAAATTCAGTCATGGTCAAGAATCTGGAGCATGGCAGAGAGCACATCCAGGTCCAAAGAAGCCAAACCTTATAGGAATTCCAGGGTGCATTTGATCTCAAACAGAAGATATATTTGATGTTTTCCTGACTTTAATATACCTCAGTGATGTTGGGAAATCTCTGTCAGATTTTCCTTTCGCATATGAGGTCTGAATACAGCTAATGGATTGTTGGAAGTGTAAATGATAGCATAAAAAATGCTGAACACCTTTGAGAAGTCAATAAATTCTGGAAACAACTGAGCTTTAGCATCTCTGTTTCAGGGTTTTCCTTTTTTAGCCCCTTGAAGTCCTGCATGAGAAATTCATTCACATATTTTAGCATGGAGCCTCAGAACTCTGGATGCTTAGAAGCATTAATTATTTAGGTTGTCAACACGTAAGAGGCAGCATACCTGTTAAAGCACTCAAAGTCCATAGCAGGCTGTGGTTCAGATGATTTGTAAATCAGAAGTATTATGGCAGAGCTGAATACAGGGATAGAAGTGCTATATTCTAGCACCTGAATTAGGGTAAGAGGCAACTTGCCTATATAGAATTGGTAGGATATGTTATATTTGTTTTCCAAAAGAAAAGACTAAATTCAAAGTTGTTTTGTTTTTGTTGTTTTTTAGGTGTGTGTGTGTGTGTGTGTGTGTGTGTGTGTGTGTGTGTGTGTGTGTTTATTGAGCTGTGTAAGCCAATTTTAATAAAGGGGATGAGGGCAATTTTTATATTTTTGATTTTAAGTCTAGCCTTTAACAGCCGAGTCATCTCTCAAGCCCAGGAGAATTTCTTAAATGTTGGTGACAGGTATTTAAATTACTGTGATATGTGTTATTGTACTGTGAATGTTTGAGAAGTGGTAAGGATGATATTGGCTAATAGTCTAGATAAAGTATTCTTTAAATATACAGCCCCAGTGATTTTCCTTCCAGTGAAGTATAGAAGTCATGCCAACCAATCTGTCTGAAGAATTAAACTACACTTGGCCCTCCACATGTGCAAGTTCCGTACATGGATTTAAGCAAGCAAACTTAGAAATAATTGGAAGGTGCCGTTGATTTGTAATGGAACATAGATATTTTGGGGTCATTATTCCCTGAATTGAGTGATAATAATATAGCAAATAATCACACAGAATTTATGTCATAATAGGTGTTATAAGTAATGTAGAGATGATTTAAAATATATGGGAGGATGCATGTAGTTTCTATGAAAGTACTTTATGTAAGGGATTTGAATTTAAGGGATTTGGATATTAGGGATTCATGGATTTGATTTCGATGGGATACTGTATTCAAGCTACCTCAGATACAGAGTATCTCCAGATTGCATTGTACCTCTTCAGAGCTCAAAATACTAATCCCTGATAAGTCTTTTTACATTGTATGTATTCTATACAGTTGTTATGGGAGGGGATTTGCTAATAGAATTTACATTTTATTGGAAGAAACAAAGAAATATAAATTTACAAAAGTAGGGTTTTTTTTTACATTCCTGACCTCTGTATACTCATGTGTGTGCCCTCCTAACAATATCTAATAACTCCTTACTTTCTCAAACTTACTTTGCTGAAAGTATTTTCTGCTTTGTTTATTTAAAATGTCAAATGAGTCCCAAACATTAAAAATAGATTGTATTATTAATATTGGAAATTTATAAGTTTTTTCTGTTTTTTATTTATAGCAGATTTATAGCAAGTTTACCTCCATTGCTGTATATCCATTTATTTATATATCCTTCCTTATACTAATGTTTTGTTTATATTGACATCTACTTATATATCTAAGATGACATCTATACATACTCTGTTCATTTATTCACATTTTATATGAATATTTATTACGTTTAAATTGTTTGTTGGTTTATTTTATTTCATTGACCCATTTAGTGTCTTTTACACAAAATAACATTTTTATCCAAAAGACTTGAAAACATGTCTTTCAAGATGAAAGATAATTTCTTACATAACCAATATAGATTTATTACTCAAGAAATAAATTTTAGGGCCAAGACTGTAAATCACTGGTAGAGCTTTTATCTGCTATGTTCAAGACCCTGAATTCAATGCAGAACACCACAAAATCAAATCAGGAGACTGTTGCTGTCTACTCTGCAATTTCAATTGTAATACCTTCAATTCTGCCAATGACATTCTCTGCAACTATTATTATTATTATTATTCACAACCCAATGAAAGAACATGATTTCCATGCCATTGACAAGTCTCTGTAGTCTCTTCAGTCTCAAACACTTTTCCGACATCTTTACATGTTTCAAGACCAAGTGCTTGTGGAATGGTCCTTAACTGGGTGGGACCTGTGTGCTTGTTCCTTATGAGTGTCTTCTTGCTAACTATTTTATCTGAAGTTCCTATACTTTTTCCTTTTCACTCCTTTCCTGGATTCAGCCTTTTGTCATCTACTGAAATTTAAAAATTGAAATTTATGCCCTGGCAATGTTGAAGCATGCATGGACAACCCATATATGGCGATTCTGTTGAACTTGTCCATTTTGGGTTTCATAGTCTAAACTGATATCATCTACTACAGATATGCATACTGTCCTTATCGATTTATCTCTCTTTGACTTTTCTCTCTTTATGAGCCATCTTTTAGATGTTTCTAGTTACTTTGCAGCTATGCACATTATATTTTGCTATTCCTGATCTAAAGCTTGATTTGTCTATTGAATGAATTCCAAAATCTTTAGCATGGAAAGAGTGTTTATACTAACCTGAAATAGATTATCTTCTTTGCACATAATGGATCTTCCTTTGTAACTTCATCATATACTACATGGTTTTGTCATGCATTACGTCATATAATTTATTCTGCATATTATTATTAGCATTTCTTTCCTCTTAGAATACCTTAGAACTTAAACTCCTTAAATTTTGGCAGTTCCAATTTCTTGATCTTTTTCTTTCACAACTGATTATTGCCAGTGCGACAAACCTGCAATAAAGTGCTTTCTGACTTACTCTTTTGGAAATTAAGCCCAAGACATTTATTTATGTATTTATTTAGTGTGTGTGTGTATGTCCTGTCTGCATGTATGTCTTTGTGCCACTCTATTAGTAAGAGTTTCTATTGCTATGAGAAAACACCACAACCATGGCAACTATTAGAAAGGAAAACATGTATTTGGGGCTGGCTTTTAATTCAGCAGTTTCGTCCATTATCATCATGGCGGGAAGCATGGTGACACACAGGCAGACATGGTGCTGGAGAGGTAGCTGAGAGTTCAACATCTGGATCTGCACACAGCAGGAAGAGACAGTCAGCCACTGGGCCTTGCTTGAGTTTCTGAAACCTCAAAGCCCACCCCCAGTGACACACTCCCTCCATGTTCACACCCATTCCAGCAAGGCCGCATCTCTTAGTAGTGCCACTCACTATGAGCCTATAGGGGCCAACTTCCTTCAAACCACTGAAACAATATGCACATCACTCTCCTCAGAGGCTAAATTCCAGTGTTGAGTTCCCTGGAACTGGAGTTATGGACAGTTATGTACCACCATTTAGGTGCTAAGGACCAGACCTGGGTCCTCTGGAAAAGCCGTCATTGCTTTTAACTGCCAATCCATATCTCCAGCCCCAAGCATAATACACTTTTGTGTAGGCAGGGGGAGAATTCCATATATTTAATATATTTTAATTTGGATCTCTTTATCATAGTTTAAGACTAGCCAGCTAATAATGAACATCATCCTTTCATATCATAATTTATGAAAGAATATCTACGTAACATATATAAAACTGAAAGCAACTGTTTTCAATTAGGATATGAAAACACAATTGGTCCTAAATACACAGTATTAAATAAATCATTATATTTTTTCTATTGAAAAATTAGAGAGAACTAAGAAAGATGAGGCATAAGTAGCAGAGTAATAATACATGTAATTGAAAATGAGTTAAAATCCCTCCCCAAAGTGGTGAGCATATTCTTTATTAAAAAATAAATTATGTACCAGAGTACAAGTTGCAGAATGACTATATCTTGATAGTTTTAAGCAGAAGTAAATAAAACATGGTTCTGTGTTTACACAGAAAATAATCTGCCTAGATACAGGTCAAAATTATAGAATTAAGGATTCTTACCTTCATTCTACGTAGGTTGCATATGTTCTGGCTAGAACTATTTTTTTTTCAACAAGTAAACCCACTATCAGCCTTGGAAATTAGGAACAGAATATGAGTCAGGTCGGGTATCATTCATCCTAGAAATTTGAAGCCAGAATATCTTTTAGATGACTCAAAGGTGTTGGCATGGAAAGCCATGCCATTTCTGTGTTCTTAGGTTAAACCAAGTCATCACAAGTATTTTCTTCACGTTGCCAGTGATCTTAAAGTGTACTATTGTATTATAGCACATCAAGGCTTCTCTTCACAATGACCATGTCTTCCATGTCTTAAAACATTGACCTTTCAACATTTTCAGTCATTTCTAAATTTTTACTTCAAACTAAAGCTGGAGAATATTGTTAATATCTCCAAAAGAATTTCTAAGCATGCTCATGAGAATCAGTTTGGAGTAGAATCAAGTTGAATGGCTAATGTTAAGAAATTGGCATGAATTCCCTTAACCACTAGTAATATTGTGTTTGAGCAAGCCATAGTCAGTGAAGTGGGGATACTAACTGACAAAATTTCAAGTGGGCACCATTGACACTCAGTATTCATTTTCTTAGCAATAAATGAAGAAAAGAATGTTAGTTAGCAAGCTTGTCATGATTTATAATTAAAACATTTTGAGGTTGCCTTTTGTATTATAGCTGCATAGTGTATTATTAAGCAAACTGTAAATATTTCTTACTGGTCTGGCTAATGAAAACAAAGTCTATCAGTTATTTTTTAAACTTTTATTTTAGAATCGATATGTATTTACCATTATTTATGGGGTCCGGTATTAAAATTCAGTTCACATATATAAAGTAATGATCAAGTTGTGAAGTTAGCATTCCTATATCCTTAAATCTTATTCTTCTTACGTGTTGAGAACCAGCAACAGTTATTGTACGTAACCGAATATTTTCAAATTGGGCATTTCTCATTCATGTCTGTTAGTAGCTTACAGGTGTGCAGGAGCACAACTGAACCTCAGCCCTGGTTGTTTTGAGTGGAGTTCGTGAATGTTCACATTGTCTGTCATCCTCTATGGGTCATCAGGCCATTTGAGCCATGTGTTTCCTCTGTACATTAGTACAAGAAGGCAAATGCAACAACTCACAGGTGCTGTAAGCTTCTCTACACATCACATCTGTTAACATTCCATGCACCATAACAGGTCACGTGATCAAGTCTACATTCTTGAACCATGGACAAGCTCTCCTCCCAGTCTTTGGTCACTCTGTGTATACTATTAGCTGTCTTTCTGTCCTATGAGCAAACCAACCACACTGATCTTCCAGTAACTTTGTATTTGCTCATCCTCTGTCTATTGCTCTATTTTCTCATGCATCAGCAGGATTCATACCTTCAGGTCTGATTCAGTTGCATCTCCCCCTGTTCTTAGAGTGTTCATCACTCCTTTATATGCCTACATAATTATGAGTGCCTTGGATCCCTGGAGGTGTAGCTACAGATGGTTGTGAGCTGCTAACATGGATGCCTTGAACTGAATTCAGGTCTTCTGAAAGAACAAGAAGCACTCTTAACTCCTAAACTATCTCTCCAGCCCCTTAATTTTTTTGTAAAGGCATTACAAAAGAAACTTGGTCCAATATTGAACAGCACAATTCTAGTACTTTATTCTTACATTATGAATAAGCATATATTAATTGTATAGCGATGAGGTTTTTAAAAATTTTTATTATTAAAAATTTCCGCCTCCTACCCCCCTCCCATTTCCCTCCCCCTCCTCCCACTCCCCTCCCCATCCCTCTCCAATCCAAAGGGCAGTCATGGTTCCCTGCCCTGTGGGAAGTCCAAGGTCCTACCCCTCCATCCAGGTCCAGGAAGGTGTGCATCTAAACAGACTAGGCTCCCTCAAAGCCAGTACATGCAGTAGGATCAAAACCCAGTGCCATTGTCCTTGGCTTCTCAGTCAGCCCTCTTTGTCCGCCACGTTCAGAGAGTCCGATTTGATCCCATGCTTTTTCAGTCCCAGTCGAGCTGGCCTTGGTGAGCTCCCATTAGATCAGCCCCACCATCTCAGTGGGTGGGCACACCCCTCGCAGTCCTGATTTCCTTGCTCATGTTCTTTCTCCTTTAGCTCCTCATTTGGGCCTTGGGAGCTCAGTCCAGTGCTCCAATGTGGGTCTCTGTCTCTAGCTTCATCCATCGCCAGATGAAGGTTCTATGGTGATATGCAAGATATTCATCAGTATGGCTATAGGAAAGGGCCATTTCAGGCTCCCTCTCCTCAGCTGCACAAGGAACTAGCTGGTTTTTTTTTTTTTAGTTTTGTTTTTTGTTTGTTGTTTTTTGTTTTGTTTTGTTTTTTGTTTTTTGTTTTTTTTGTTTTTTGAGACAGGGTTTCTCTGTAACTTTGGAACTAGCTATTGTAGACCAGGCTACCCTCAAACTCAGAGAGATTTGCCTGCCTCTGCCTCCCAAGTGCTGGGATTAAAATTGTAACATTTTTATATATCTGAATAAAGTGTTTTGATCATATTCACATCACTCTTCTAGCTCCTTCTCCTTCTTGCTCTCCCTCTTCCCAGTCAGTGGGGTTTCATTCAGGCTTCATCTAACTGTCTCAAATTTTTCAGTATAATCTGATAGATATTAGGTGCTAAAAATTCTTCAGTTAGTCTATTTACTTCTTCCCCTGTATTTATGTGATGGACCTGATTTCAGTTCTTACAAAGAGGTGAGGTAATCCATCCTGAGAAATCTGGAGAATATTTTTAAAATCCTGCAAAAGCAGAATATTCTTGTTTATATACAATTTAGGGTGTGTTCTGTGCTCTAAACATATTAGAATGGTTATTAGATCAATACCTGAGTGCATGCATAGATCCTTGTATTCAAACCCCAATACCTCCAAAACTGTTTAAATGGATCCAATTACCACTGTCACAAAAGCTTACTATTAAAAACAAGCCAATTTTGCATTTGAACTTACTCTTCTTTGAGACAGGTAATAGTTTATCTGTAAAGATGAACTTAGCTGACACCATTAGCTTATACATTACAGTTTGATCCTTGAAGATATTCAGGAACACTACTGCCAATCACACCATTAAACTGTACCTGGGTCTTTATACCAGTACAATGAAGTTCCTAGAACTCAGGTATGATGTAATTAAACTGTCAGATATATTGACATCCATGCTGAATGTTTCCGCTCGTTCTGATTTAATCTGTAAGACAATCTGTCATGAACATGGACTTGTTGCCAATAAAAATGCCTCACCTTTCCCAGTTCAACAACAATTTTCATCAGTAATGAAGCATAAAGATGTAATTGGCCCTGCAATTGGTCAAGGTTGTGGGGTTTTTTTCTGGTAATATTTTATTCATCCCATCTTCATCAGATAGTAAGCATATTAAAATGCAGTAATAAATGAGCTAGAAATACTAAATGCCATTTTCTTCTTTTCTGAAGATAGAAACTTAAAAGTGCACATGCTTATGTGTGTCTGTGTATATGTTCACACATGTGTGCAGAGAGAAGAGAGAAAGAACAGGGAATCTAGTATCTTGGTTTACGCTTTCATGACCTTCATTCTTCTCTGTGCTTAGGATTTCAAAGAGCTTTGTTCTGGCCTGAGACTTCCAGAATCAGAGGCTTTTCTATCCATCCCAGCTTATGAACCCTTCATTCTGGGAATGGCATGCGAACTCATGTCCACCTACAATATGATTCTCTCTTAGCAAATGATCTTTCTGCTTGTGCTTTAAAAACAAGGTTAAAAACCCAGGAATGAATGCAGGATTATACTCTCAGCTGAAAATCCAAGCGTGGCATAGACCAAAGGAAATGAAAAGAATATGTAAATCATGTTATCACTACCTCCCTAGTCATTTCCAAGTCACACGTGAATCTGAGCTTTCCTTAAGCCCATTCACTATTTTTGACTTGCATGAACAAGGCCTTGCTTTCAATGGTGTTCTTAACAAATAGAGCTTCCAAAGCATTTTCATGATTGGGAGTTTAATTATCATGAAAAATAACATTGAAAGAACCATCAGAATTCAAATTAGTTTGGTTTGCACCTAAGAAAATTTCCCATTACTTAAAAATATTGTTTGAGTAGAAACAATGATCCACATACTATCAACAACAAATTTCCTATTCAAAAATGATAATGCAGTTCTAAGTAACAGAGAGTAAAGAGCATACCTCCTCAATAGACCCTGTCTACTGTCCTTAGAATACTAATAATAGTATTTATTAGTTCATGTACAGTGTTTATTCCTTTTATTACATTTGACTTTAATGTCACCTTAATGTTGTTGTTGTTGTTGTTAAAAAATAAAAGAAAGAAAGACTGGAAACCCACGTTTCTCTTTCTCCCTTATTGCCTTTATGGAGTAATTCCAATCTGCCACATTCTTATTTTTCTTTTGTGCTAAGTGTATTACAAGTGTGTAGTAATAACTGTTTTTTTAAAAGCATTCACATTTCTCAATGGACTTCAAGAAAAGATGTTTTGGTGACTTTGTGTTAATGAATGAATACAAACAGTTTTCTTCTCTAAGCATAATAACATAGATAAATTTCCATGTGGATTTCCACACATTAAGGAAGTAGTTCCTAATTATCAAGTTTGAGGAGTTGCTTGAGGATTTGTGGTTGTTGTTATGAGCAAGCAAAATGAACTTGCAGTTGTCTGTAAAATGCTCCTGTGGCCCTTGCCTGTGTTTCCATTCGGCAGGAGTATGATAGCTATTCCTTGTTTCTCTTTCACTAAGGTGAGGAAGATCTTCTGAGTCCTCCCCAAGATACAAGCACAGGATTAGAGGAAGTGATGGAACAACTCAACAACTCCTTCCCTAGCTCAAGAGGTAAGGACCTAGAACTCCAAAGGAATCAGACTTCGCCATTCCCACCCATTCTAACTGATGTGTTTCTGTCCATTGAAAGCCAGCACATGCTGGCAGAATGCCAATTTTGTTTCATCGATGAAACTTTGTTCTCAGAATAGATTTCTGGCTTGGTGTATTTTGAGTTCAAATACCTGTGTGAATGAATTGTTTCTGGAAGGAAGAATTCCACCTTGTACAACATGGTTCACATGTTGGTCCGAAGAGCTAATTATGTGGGATCTTTGATTTAAGAGCAGTCACTATATGACTTTGCCAGATGATAAAATCAGTGTTCTATGGCGCCTTTGCCAGGGATGTAAGGCTACAGTGTAAGGGTAAGGCCTGGAAAATGCCTGAGAAGTGACAGTCATGGGGATTCTGGCTGGCGATCTGATGCCCTTTGTGTTTGAAAACTGAATCATACTCCCATCATTTCAATATAGAGATAATTAGCTCTCCATAGGGGAGTCCATCGGCTTTTTACTTCCTTGCAAAGAAAGGCATTCTTTTTCCTATCACATTGACCTTGTACAGTCTTGCACCCCCTACAAAAGCAGGACTTTAGGACACAAATGTTCCCCTGTGCCTGTATTAGCCGCAAATGGCTTACTTCATCCGAAGAGATATTTTACGGCTCTTGTTATGGCTTATTACCTGACACAGTCATTGAACCACCCCCCATCAGCCTGCAAAAACACAGTTAAGGTCACCCGTGAGCTGACAGAAAGAAAGCGCAGAGAAGCAGAAAGGAGAAAGAAGAAAGCCTTGTGGCCAGTGATTAGCACCCCTAATGGGCAGCCTAGGCAGGGAACAGTGGTGGAAAATCTGAGGGCTTTGTTTGTCTCAATAAGGGCAATAAGGAGGGTCTTTTGAGTAGTGTGTTTTCTCTATCTTCTTGTTCAGTGTCAGTTAACAATAGCCATTTCCTAGCTATTTGATGTGTGAGTGAACGTTGTGCAGTGCACATTAAAAGCAATAATGTTCTGGTAGAGCGTTGCTAAGGAACCATCAAGGAAGCTAATTTTAAATGTCTGTATCAGCCATCTTTTGACTGCTGAACACCACTGTTTGATTTTTAACGGATAAAACTCTTCCCTGTCTTCCACTAACCCCTTGCCCCATCCCCATCCTAACTCTATTAGGTATCTCCTCTTGTTTGATCTTCTCATTTAGAAAAGGAAGATTATATACCAGCTTGGGAGAAATACAAATGCCTTCGCCTTTGTCATCCTCACTTTGTTCTTCCAGATTTCACTAGTCCCTACTATGTAGCAGAGAAAGTGTTAGGAAGGCAAAGGAAGAACAAGTTCCTGGGTTTCCAAGAACTCATGGCTCAGTGGGAATGCAGTATTCCAAAGAAGTTCAGAACATGATGCATTAATACAGTTTCTGTATTGGACATATATTTCACAAGAATGAATCCTTGAAGCAGTCTGCTTGGGAGGAAGGAATTAGACTTTTGTAGAGGTTTCTTCTTCAAGGTAGTTAGATGCTTCGGGGCTGGAGGCATCTACAACACATTTCCTCACCCCTTCACCTTTTCCTAAAGATCATAGGCATGTGTTTAACCCCAGGTTCTTGAACTGGCAGCCCACTTACCTGCTCCGTGAGAGGCTAAGCGCTGTTCTATTAGTTAGCCTGGACATTTCTTCTACATCCAAGCCACAGGAATACAACAGAGAAGACACAACCACAAGACCCCTGGCCCAGGTCTGCTCTGATTAGCTTGAAAAGGAAATCCTTTGTTTGGCCAGCTGCACCCCACGTCTAGAGTCCTCGCAGGTAGACTATGTGGAAGACGCTTCCTGAGGCATGTAGAATATGCCTTTCCTACTGTCATATTTGCAGTTCACATGCCTAAAGCCAACATTTTCTAGTGTAGTTTGCTCTGCTTGTTTGGGACCCGGGGAAGCTCTGTTCAGCCTACCTGGGTCATGTTTTTAAATTAGCACTTTTGAAATAATATGGTCCCCTAAATGCTGATTTGAGTGCTCTAATATGGGAGAAAGGCCTTATCTCAAATCTGTCCCACTGGCTTGAAAAAAAATTAGCTCATTCTTGGAAGGCAAACAAAAGCCACTAAATTGTAAGAGAGTAAATGGCTAAATTCTCAGAGTATTTAAGTAGGTGTGTGTGTGTGTGTGTGTGTGTGTGTGTTATGAAATATATGGACCTAGGACCAGAGGCCAGAGACTGGTGTGTTCCTCTAACTCTTTGCATTTTCTTTTTTGAGACAGTTTTGCTTGCTGAAGCACACTCACAGTGTTAACTAGATGAGCTGAAGCCTCCTCCGGTCCACCTGTCTACCCTACTTCCCCTAGTAGTATGCTTATAGCTTTTTTATGGGTGCAAGGAACCCAAACTCAGGTCTTCATCCAGCAGGCCTTGCGCTCACTCAACTGTCTCTCCAGCCCTTTGGCTGCATTTTCTGTGATGCTATGATCCTAGTATTTTTTTTTGTTTGCTTCCTGCTAGTTTAAGCATTAATATAGGACCTATGTGGTTGGAATCGTTTATTTGTAACTAAAAGTATTTATAACTGGAAAAGCAGTGTATGTGAGTGTGTATGTGTGCATGTGTGTGCATATGTGTACACTTACGCTTGTGTTTGGTTTTGTGTGTAAATAGAAACAGCTGAATTAGGCAGAGACAGCATACCATTAGGTACATATGTTAGGTTGATATGAAGGAGTTCCTGATAATCTTAAATCTGAGAATTAAAGACTCCCCCAATGAAAAAGCTTCATAAGGTTATCCAAGCATCTTTGATACACTGAACAGTGGCCACCAGCCTAGTTTAATTATGTATTATGCATGTTTTCATTACAAACTAGGATACCAAAATAAAGTAGGCTGCTTACATGCTTTTATACACATACATAAATGCAGATACAACAGTTTCATTTATACTCACATGTACAAACAAATATCAGAAACAAAAATTTTGTTAAGCAATACATGTAATGTCTTCTGTTTCTGTTTAATTTGCTCAGGAATAAAATGTTGGTAACAATCTGCTAAATTGATTTTCTGATCCACTGTTAAAAGTTTTCTTATCTACCTTGTCTCAGATTTCCTTGTCCATTTATGTATCTTTCAAAAAATAATTTAAATTTTTTTTACCATACAAGTTTTTGCCAAGACTGAGCTAATGTCTTAGAGGACTTGATAGTCTTATTCTGATTCTTCTGTCCATGTTCCAAACATTGTATTTCCAGAAACAAGCGAAGATCTTGGTTGCTCCAGTTATTTCAGACAGCTGTTTCAGTAACTCAAAGCAGATGTCAGAGCCAGAGGTCTGACATTTAGTGGAAATGCGTTATTAAAAACCACCTCATGGTTTGCTTTACCCTGCTGGTTAATTTCCAACAGAGGAAAAGCTTTTTGTAGAAAGAAATTAAAATCGTCATAAATATAGAGAGTAAACAAATACAGTATGCTTTGGATTTAAATCTATGTTCCTGCCACACGTGTGCCTTAAACCTGGCCCTAATGGTGTCTCATCTTTAGCTTTCATTTTCAAAGTGCTTAGAAGCACAAAGAAGCTAGGTTCATTGTTCATAGCCATTCAGCAAGTTAAATTAGGCCTCTGATATTATCGCAATGGTTATCAACTGTTATCCAAATTAATAAAGAGAGCATGTTGCTCCACTTAGTCCTAAGCCATCTCTAGTTTGAATATTAGGCAATATAAACTGCAGCACACCCCAAGGCATGGGAGTGTGCACATTTAACTCTGTGATTTTTATCTTTCCTCATTAGTCTTTAGGTATAGTTAGTTGTTCATAATTGGGTGCTCAGTGGACAGTAGTCAATCTGACCTATTTATCTATGTATAATCTGACCCTCTTTAAGCATGGATAAACATTGAATTATAGCACGATACACACTATCTACGTTAAGACACTCACTGAATCTCCACCATTATTGCATAGAAACACTACATGAGAAGAACAAGCAATACATACGATTTAAGATTGAGCACTTTAAGCAATTTATGTCCATGTATCTCTGACCATTTAGTGGTCTACAAATATAGATTTCCATATACAAGTGTGCACATTAACGAAAGAAATGCTTATCTATTGATGTGGTGTTGGACTTTATTGGACTTCCTAAAATGAGGTGCTCCTTTAGACAGATTAACAAATAATATTGTACAAGACAAGCTTAGTGCTTGTCACGAAAGTAGTCCTCTTTGAGGATTTCTTCTACCTCTGAAATTTCTTCCTTATTGATCTATTCCACAGAATTTTATCGCTAACAGCCCATGGCATCTTTTTCTTTTTTATACCACTGATGCCTAAATAAGCTCACATATATTCTTCCAGATGCCCCCAGATCAAATAGCTTTGTCTGTAGGTGTGTCTTCTATCTATCTGATGATTTCATTGGATAATTAATAAAGAAACTGCCTGGCCCATCTGATAGACCGGCCCTTAGGTGGGTGGAGTAGACAGAACAGGAAGAAGGAAATGAGGTAGATGGCTCAGTCAGATGCCACGCCTCTCTTAAGTTAGTCAGACTGCCGTGCCTCTCCTCAAAGAGAAGCCAGATGCGATGAAGCTCCAGCCCAAGATGGACGTAAGCTAGAAACTTCCCCGTAAGGCACCACTTCGTGGTGCTACACAGATTATTAGATATGGGTTAATCAAGATGTGAGTAAGAGGCAGAAAATAATGGGCCAGGCAGTATTTAAAAGAATACATTTTGTGTGTTGTTATTCCAAGAGTGAGCCGGGCGGGACAAAAAGCAGGCCTGCCCGCCGAGCTCCACACTACATTTGTCAAGACTGCTATCTTTTAATATTCAGATCATCTTCCATGGCTCTTTTATGGAGGAGAAATATAAAAAAGAAAAACAAAGGCAAGCCTGAAAATGTAGCACATGCTTAATGAAAAGAAGGGCCTGGGTTCAGTCCCCAAGCATCAAATAAATAGATAGATGATATGTAGGGAGAGAGAGAGAGAGAGAGAGAGAGAGAGAGAGAGAGAGAGAGAGAGAGAGAGAGAGAGAGAGAGAGAGAGAGAGAATGAAAGTAAATAGCTCAGCAGTTAAGAGCATTGGTTTCTTTCTCAAAGAACCCAGGTTTGATTCCCAGCAGCCATATGGGGGCTCATGACCATCTCTAACTCCAGTTTCAGGGGAATCCTGTGCCCTCTTCTAGACTCCGTGAGCACCAGACAGGCATGTAGTACACAGGCATACATGCGGGGAAAATGCCCATGCACATAAAATAAAATATAATTTTCTTTAAATCAGGCCAAAGCATAATGTACTCCTACCTTCTGCAAGCACCGTTATTTCCTATACAAGCAACAAAGTTTATAGTAAATTATTCACTTATACTGGAGACCAATAAACTACAATTTTGGGGCCCAGGTTAGCCCCCTATTGTTTGTAGAAATGAAGGTTATTGGGACATAGCCACGCCCATTCATTTACATAGCGTCCATGGCTGCCCTAAAAGCAGCATAATTGTGACCAAATTGAATAGATGCTACAGTGACTGTGTGGCCTATATACCCTAAAGTGTTTACTGCCTTGTGCTTTGCAGAGAAAATTTGCTCAGCCCTGCCTTACACTTTTATTTTGTGTCCATTCAGACTCTTGTACACAGCCACAAGCCTCAGGGAGGATCAGCTTTCGACTCAGTAAAGCTGTGGAGATGAATTACTTTATGCATTTCTGTCTGTACACCAGAGAGCCTGTTTGTTCAGTATTTAAAGTATAGCCATTTGAATCACATTTGACTAGTAATAAAATAGAAACCCTAAAATGGTTATCATCCTTAAATCCTAACCGTTAGAATATTTTAAGTCACCAGTGACCTAAGAAAGCTGAAGGCAAAGGCACCTCGAAAACAATAATTTCTCCCCGTTCTTTCTCTGAAACCATGAGTTCTAGTCAGTAATCTCAAGTTCTTGTTGCCTCAGGAAACCAGACTTCTCCAGACGTGACCGAGCTCCTGATTTATAGCTAGGACCGCCCCGGCACACTTCCCTTTTCTCTTGATTCATTTCCTGATAACAACCACATTGTCAGATTATACCTTAACTGAAGAGCAAAGAAACTTTCTAAAGCACACATGCATGAAATAAAGTATGCAAGTGGACATTTGCACTTATTTACTGTTCAAGACCATGTTAAAATGTCCCAACCCTTTAGTTTGTATTTTGTCAATGAAGAACTATCTTTAGGACAGGAGAAAACACTGAACTTAGCTCTAGAGAAAGGCCCTTTTCTTTTGTAGATTATTTGTGAGCCTATGGGAAACCAAGTGACAAGAGATGATTTGGAGAGAAACTAGGGTTACATAAAATAGGACTTCTGAAAAGTACCCAGGACAGATCAAATACCAATTGCTGCATTATTTTCAGCAGTAGCCAGTTGACAGTCACCCGAGTGTGTCTCCATGTAGCATTAATAAAGATCTGTAATCGTGGTTATTCAAGAAATCACATTCTGAGTAGAAATCATACTTTTGTCACAACACTGTCCTTGCCGAAGTTAAAGGTAATCAAAGTTACAGGCCAGCACATAGTGTTAGCTCTTGGAATCCAACTTCTAAAGCAGCGGGTCTCAACCTGTGGGTCATGATCCCTTTGGGGTCACATATCAGATATATTTACATTACAATTCATTACAGTAGCAAAATTACAGTTATGAAGTAGCAACAAGATAGTTGTGCGGTTGGGGTCAGCACAACATGAGGAACTGTACTAAAAGGTCAGAGCATTAGGAAGGTTGAGGACCACTACTCTAAAGGATAGCACTCATACTCATAACACAGAAAAAGACCTTGTCCATGACCTCGCTGATACCATAATGTTCTAGTTGCTTCTCTGCTGCTGTGAGAAAACACTGACCAAAAGCACCTTGGGTGAGGAAAGGGTTCATTTCATCTTACACTTTAGTGTCTGTCATTAAGGGATGCCATCACAGAAATCTGGAGGCAGGAACTGAAACAGAAACCATGGGGGAACACTGCTCAATGGCTTTCTACCAAGCTCACGTTCATCTGCTATTGTTTCTTATACACCTCAGGCTCACCTGCCTTGGGATGGTACCACCCACAGTGAGCTGGGCCCACCTACATTAGTTATCAATCAATAAAATGCCCCCATAAACCTGCTGGCAAGCCAGTCTTATTGGAGATTCCTTTTCCATGGTATTTCAGGTTGACAATCAAGACTGATTCAGTTTCAGCAGCATTGACAAAACACCAGTAGCATCCACGTATAATACAAAAGACTAAGGACAGAGTGGTGGCTGAGATGTGGGCCCTCTCCTTCATAAGCCCACAGCCTTATAAAAGAGAATTAATTCTGCCAATGAACAATAGAGCTCTGAACTAAAAGGATTCTTTTTAAAGTTTTTGAAAGAAATCTTGTCAAAGAGTCCAAAAGAAAGAGTAATCCATAGTAGGTTTATTTGAGCCACAAAGTATGAAATGATGGTCACCTCCCCTTCCTATCTTCTGTGTGAGTTTGCTTCTGGTAACACACACTGCTGTACACTTTCTTCCTCTTGCCCCTGGCTTGAGGAAGAGCATGAATGAATAGTTTTACATGATCAAATCCCAAATAATCTCTAACACCCCTCCCTTAGTCAAATTCAGAAGGAAAAAAAGAAGGAAAAGAAGGAGGGAGTGAAGAAATGTCACATCTTATACATACATCACAAGTTTGAATCCTCAAATATGAGTTATAAAAGGTCCCCTTTGCAGCTCTGTATCTTCATTCTAGAGTAGTGTTTCCAGGATCGTTTTTGGAGACACCAAGCATGGAGAGTTGGAGAGAACGGTAATGTTAGATAGGATCTTTCTCAGCTATTGGTTTTATTTCCTCAAAATGTGGAAATTTCATGTGAGCATGTATGAAGAACTGTCCCATAGCTAAAATCAAAAGCCACTGGGCTTTTGAACATCCTGGAGACATAAAATGCCATATCCAATTATGAACATTATCATAGAATAGTTTCTTAACAGAATATCTTTTCAAAATAGTAGGCTTAATTGTATGCATGAGGTGCGATAAAACAAGTACAGTCTTTAGCCATTGATTCTAAATGTTCCTGATACTTGTTGAATTATGAGGAAGAGGGTGAACGCTCGTTTTCAGATCTTATTCTGTTGTTTGTCCATTAGTGAGACTTACCCCTTTCTCTCATCTTTTCTTTTTATTCCTCACCACCCACTCCCGTCACAGACTTGCTCAGCTTCAAGGATCTAGAACAAATAATTCCTAAGAGGACAGAGTCCATGTCCTCTGTGGGGCTCTGCTTTGACACACAAACAATTTTTGATGTTTTAATGCATTGATTGTCAAGTCAAATGTGAAGAGATTATGAGATTGGTGAATACCAAGCGTGGGATTCTATTACAGTCACCCTTGTAAACAATGCCTCCATTTGTCAAATTTCTATTCTGTGTGATTTTCCTCCAGTTTAATGCGTGAAATTGATGGATACTATAAATCATGTCTTTGGGGTCTTGTTATGTGTTTACACTGACTTTAAGTGTACGCAAAGGTTATTTGATTAGATGTGTTTGTGGAATTTTTGTTTCTGTTTCTTTTTTTCCTAGAAGGGAATAAATGAATTGTCACCTCAATATCTGTTAGGTAAAAGAAGCAAATTGGAATGAAACTGTATATTTATGCGTGTTTTATTTTTCCTTTCTGATATCTCTGCCTCTTCCTTTCTCTCTATTATTAAAGGAAGAAATGCCCCTGGAAAGCCAATGAGAGAGGTCAGTGAGACTTGGGCTCACAGCCATGGCTTCTGTCTGTCTCATCCTGCTTTCTGTGTCTGGCCTTTGTGTAAGAACTGTGTGTGTGCACGCGCATGTGTGTATTATACTTTCTGTCATCATCTGAAGATGGGTGTCGCCTCTCCACTTGCAGCTCATGTGGAGCCTTCCACAAATGTTCATTGTCGTTGTCATCTTCACGACAACAGCAAGGGTTGGGAGTCTCTGAAACATAGCACCTTTCTAGTCCTGAGGTTGGAACTCTGCGGTTCATATCTGATGCCATCTGCAACACAGAGTCTTCAAAATAAGTTTTACCTTGAACATGGTTGATGAGTCATAAAGCTTCCTTCCACTTCCAGGACCTGAGCATTTTCTGCCCGAGTCTTTGGTTTTTATTTTTCTGAGGTGACCTCCTTTTATTTATTTATTTATTTATTTATTTATTTATTTATGGTGTGATTTTTTTTTCTTCTTTCCCTCGTTCCTACACTCCTTCATTTCCATTTTAGCTAAGTTTATTTTCCAGCATGTATTGTGTGCCAAGCACTGTTGTAGGCATTTACCATTTATTTTTGCGTCACATAATCTTCATGACAAACATGAAGGTAGGTACTCTTCTGAACTCTATTTTTTCACACTTAAGGTAACTGAATCAAGGGGTGGGGAAGTGAAGTGTCCAGGGTGGCAGAGCCAAGGATGGAGTCCAGGAAGCCTGACTTGAGTGCCACATTTGTTGTCCTAGTAGTTGAAAGGCTTCCATCGTCTCAACATGTCCTTTAGAAGACTCTTTGTGTTTGTCATTTGGAACCAAACAGAAAAGTAACCTATTAGGGTTAAAAAAAATGAATGTTAGGGTTTTGATGTGTTTTTTAAATACCCTTTTAAGGACTGGAATTAGTAGGTACAGCATTAACACTGAATACACTTTGGGTTTTTGATGATGAAAGCTGCTTCTTCATTACCTGAAAATTGACTTACCTACTCAAGTGACTGTTGGGTGACCAAGTGCTAAGTGTCAGCCCAAGTGGAATAAGATTGCCCTGCCCAAGAGCTTTATATGGAGGAAGGGGGCAGGCAAGCTCTCCCAAGAGATGCCGCTGCTATAGGCTGGTATGTGGCACTGGTATATGCTGATCTGAGAGATAAGCTGGAGACTTAGAATGTTCTTAGATATGAGCTGCATCCTTAGCACAGAAAGAATGCTTGTCTAAGTGGCCACTGATACATTTAAACGTAAGTAGTCACAGGGCTGGAGAGATGACTCAGTAGTGAAATATACATATTGCTCTTGTAGAGCACCTGCATTCAATTCTCAGTACCCATGCTGGGAGACTCACAACCACATGTAACTCCACCTCCAAGGAACCCAATGGTCCTCCGTGCACATATGCACAACCCCCCTCACAAGTACACACAGTTGAAAACAGTAGAAAATAATATAAAGCATGTTTAAAACCTAAGTAGTTATAATAAAAATTCTGCCAAGACCCTGCTATGCAATTATCCTGCTATGCAATTATAATAAATGTAATGATTCTTGAGGTGTCTACATTGATGTCCCTGAAAAGGATGGAAGTTCTAGGGAGGGAACACTAGCCTAGAGGAGAAACTAAGAAAACTTGAATCAGTGATGAATTGAGTGCTCCTGACTCACGTTCTTACTGTGTGAGACTTTTTGGCTGATTCTAATGGTAAGTGCCCACCTTAAAATTTCACATTTTTTGTGCACAAGAAAATTTTGAGATCCTTGAACATGTTTTATTCGTGAATAAATATTTTTACAGTCCCGCAGACTGAATTGAATCAGTGACTACTACTTGAGAGTCCCATTAGTCAGATAAGTTCCCAGACATCACAGAGTCACAACCATAATGATGTTGATATGGCTATGAAAATACCCTGAACTCACACTTGGCCAATTTTTTTTAGAGATGAAATTATGGAGGGGAAAAAGATAAGCCTATTTTGCCACAGTATTCTGGCTTTGCTTTGGCCAGTTGAATGCTAACCATTTGTTTGGGAATTGAATTTAAAAAAAAAAATAGAGTGCCAGATTGCTATTGAGGTCTTGGATCTTTGCCAGAAAGTCTCGATTCCAATCACTGTGGAAAACAACTCCCTTAGGCAGTCGTGGCATGTGAGACTAAATGTGGTGCGATGAGTGCCAACTTGGAAAAACATAAAACTATCCTAATGTTCAGCTCATGGTGCTTTTGTGTTCAATAATCCTCGCTTAATAATGGATTAAATTGATACTTTCTATAGATACATTTTTGTCAAGTTGTGCCCAAAGCCCATTGCTGTTCCTTGAATTCTAGCTACTTTTTGAACTCTTGTGTTTATAGTATAATATTTGAATAATATTTTTAGATTTTTGTCATGTAAAGTTGATGACCTCACTAATGCTCTTCCTTACACAAAAGGATAATAGAACCATGATGCATACAAATCTGTTTCCTCTATCCCCATTTTATCCCTCCAATGAATGAAAGTTTTGGGGAGTTGTATTTTATCAAAAATAATGATCTTGGTTTTATTTTGTTTGTTTTCTATATCCAATACAAGCTTCCATAAAAATAGAATCATTATCCTGGTAAAATGGGTATTTATAAATTATATTACCCAATATGTATTACCAAACATATGATGTAAATATAGCAAGCCACCTATAAAAGTTTTATTTTATATAGCATAAGAATGATCATAAAGTCTCTTACTAACACTAAACAGTCTAAACAGATTAATACCATCAACATTTATGATAATGTGTGTAGTATATTAACAATAATGAGCCTCTCTTTCTGCTGACAATGTTTGAAATAACAGAAACCCACTAGAACTAGTATTTAAGGATAGTCAAGTGTTTTTTCAGGTAGTAACCAAACACCATTTTAAATACTAGAAGTACCCCTTAGGAATGATTTCTATTAGTACATTAATTTATTTTACTTTCTTTTGAACTGTAGTATATAACGCCTAGCCAGCAGTCTTAAAAGGTTAGTTTTGATTTTTCCATAAATTAATAAGAAAAGCCAAGGTATACCCTTCTCCGTTTATATTTTAAAATATATTATCTATCTATTAGATAGTAAATATCCTGGGGTCAGATATGTGTCATAAGATACAGTTGGAATTATATTCACTGCCAGGTTTTAAGGATATTTTACTGGCTTTGTTAAGATTGCTAATAATTCAAAAATTACATTTACTCCATCGACTTTGAAGTGTGTGAATAATTGTGAAGATGCCCCAAGGATGCTGTGCAGTGAAAAGTAGACGTAGGGGACTCCCTCCAACCTATGGCTTTCACTTGTATATTTGCATTCTGAGATCCACAGAATAACAAGGGGCTCCACTAAGTCTTCCTGAGCTTGTGTTCTTATTTTACATTTGTTGGTTTTTTGTTAAACACAGGATTTCATTGTGTAACCCACATTGGCCTTGAATTTGACATCCTCTTCCTTGTGTACTGGGATCATAGACATGCACTAGTATACCTGGCTTTCCTATGTTATTATATAATATATATTCTAATATACATATGAGAACAGAAAGTGAAAGATGAGTCCAGGTTTATTTTTACTACCAGATCATTGGCCAACTTTATGAATAGTACATATGATCTGTTAAACGTTTTTGTATTTGAAGTCTCAAACAAAATCCAAAGTAATTTTTTAAGCATAATAAGCTCTCAGTTAAAAAATTCTCTGCACAAATAAAACTCAGAGAGATTTATAAACTTACCCACCTTGATATAAATACCTGAATGACATTAAATATTTACTAAATCTCGAATCGATCTGGTGCCATCACTGTATAAGTACTTGCCCATGAATCCACTTCTAATTCTCCCATATTTTGTTTTAAAAAGGTATGTCTCTATTGGAATAAATATAACAGAATACATGCTCTGTTCTATCTTTGACTTTTATTGGGATTTTAGCAATTCTGAGACTCTGTTAAGTTGATACATGATAAGGTAGTAATGGCCTAATAAAGCATCTCATTTCCAAAGACAGTACGTGAAAAAGAGAATGACTTACCAAGGTTGAAAAACTAAAATTAGACTCATAAAATATAAAAGAGAGAGAGAGAGAGCTGTAAAGTATATCTCAGATTATCTTATTCTAGATGTTAGTTTTGCTAGAGTACCCACAGACATTATGCTCTTGATTCCATGTTGGGGGATTAATGCCAGGTCATGCCACATTGTTATGAAAAGGCTATTTTGATAGTTAACCCTCATTTAGTGGGCAAGCAAAGATGGATTCTCAGGATCCCCAAATCTTTGCACTACACATAGGTCATATTATAATGAGGCTGCAGA
Organism: Arvicola amphibius; assembly: GCF_903992535.2. Classification (NCBI taxonomy): domain Eukaryota; kingdom Metazoa; phylum Chordata; class Mammalia; order Rodentia; family Cricetidae; genus Arvicola; species Arvicola amphibius. The sequence goes on from NC_052065.1 coordinate 43,796,414, forward strand.
GTAATTTGGAATGGAAAGTGGTTTTTGTTCTGAGGCTTTCTAATTCAAATGTGAATGGTGCACAAAAAGGTCAAATCAAGAGTTTATTTTTCAACCAAAGTTAAAGCGGAAAGAAAATGGTCTTAACCACTATAGCATGGCTATTCTTCACAGCTTGAAGTAGCCAGTAAATGAAGATTTTGTGTGGTTGACAGGGTGCCCATGATGGTAACGGTGAAGGTAGTAGGGGAAGTGGTAGTGGTATGATAGTAAAAATGTAGTATATACAGCAGAATAAATATAACTATAGTAAATACAACAAAGTGAGAAAGAAAACATTACAAAATGTTGTCTGGCCGGGCGGTGGTGGCGCACACCTTTAATCCCAGCACTCGGGAGGCAGAGGCAGGTAGATCTCTGTGAGTTCGAGACCAGCCTGGTCTACAAGAGCTAGTTCCAGGACAGGCTCTAGAAACTACAGGGAAACTCTGTCTCGAAAAACCAAAGAAAAAAAATGTTGTCTGTAGTAAGAGCCTTGTGCTTGTCTATTTGTCTATGAAGTTTCTTTGAGATGAGTTAGGATGTTGAAATTGGGAAGTTAAATGCAATGCTTCACATTTTTTTCATCAAATGACACTAGTAGGCTGATTCAGCATTAAGCTGTTACTAACATGTAATGCTTCATTAACAAGGCTTTGCTTCTTCCTGAACATGGGTGGACAGTGGAACTGTGTGTGTAACTTCAATGCAGCCTCTGTGCTGTCTTTATCCTGAAATGGGAATGATTCCCCATAATGGCAATCAGGGGAACAAGACCTGAGCCCTCTGTAAAGTCCTTCTTTCTCTTTGTTTTTCAGGACACAATGTAGGGAGCCTTTTCCACATGGCAGATGATTTGGGCAGAGCGATGGAGTCCTTAGTTTCAGTCATGACAGATGAAGAAGGAGCAGAATAAATGTTTTACAACTCCTGATTCCCGCATGGTTTTTATAATATTCGTACAACAAAGAGGATTAGACAGTAAGAGTTTACAAGAAATAAAATCTATATTTTTGTGAAGGGTAGTGGTACTATACTGTAGATTTCAGTAGTTTCTAAGTCTGTTATTGTTTTGTTAACAATGGCAGGTTTTACACGTCTATGCAATTGTACAAAAAAGTTAAAAGAAAACTACATGTAAAATCTTGATAGCTAAATAACTTGCCATTTCTTTATATGGAACGCATTTTGGGTTGTTTAAAAATTTATAACAGTTATAAAGAAAGATTGTAAACTAAAGTGTACTTTATAAAAAAATGTTGTTTATAAAACCCCTAAACACACACACACACGCACACACATGCACACACACACACACACACACACACACACACACACAATGAGGCAGCACATTGTTTTGCATTATTTTAGCGTGGTATTCATATGGAATTCATGATTTCTTTTCTTGCATATTAAAGATAGGATTTCCTCTAACACCACCAAATGACTGCTTCATATTGCTCTTTTGAGAATTGTTGACTGAGTGGGGCTGGCTATGGGCTTTCATTTTATACATCTATATGTCTACAAGTATAAAAAATACTATAGGTGTATAGATAAATAGATATGAAATTTCTTCTTCAAATGTTCTTGCTACTTCCTAACAGAAATAAATTGCTTCTAGTCATCTGGGTTTATCTGCTTGGGCAAGAGTGAATTTTCCCTGGAGCCTGAAGCCTGTAGAACACTACCATACTAGAATATTGTCTAAGGCTCCAGATGTATCTAGTTTTAAACTTTTCACTGACAACTAGAGCTTCGATTTTTTTTCAGGAACATGTGAATGAATACACAGGACTCACTGTATCAGAGTAATCTGTTGGTTGATATATTCAGCTTCCTGCTGCTGGCTATGCCATGGTTTATATTTAACGATGTTTCTGCAAAAGAGCATCAGAAGGCATTTTTCGCTCCTGGACAATAGGAGGAAGATGGTAGGGGCTGAGGGTTGTGACTCCCCAGTCAATCCCGATGAGGGAGCAGCTACTCTGTAAAAGAGTGGGATGAATGTTCGCCACTCTACATACAAACATCTCTATAACCACAACAAAATTGTTCTGCCCTCTTCTTACACTCAAACTGAAGTGGGCAGTGTTGTTGTTGTTGTTGTTGCTGTTGCTGTTGCTGTTGCTGTTGCTGTTGTTGATTTTTTAGATTTTAGATTTTGTTTTTTCATTGTGATGAGGTTTTTTTTAATGCTGCAAGACTTAAGATTAGTGGTAAGAAAGTAACCCAATCACATGGTGACCCTGGTGAATGTCAATCCAGAAGTCCATGAACTGCATTTGTCTCCCTTGCTTTGGTTTCCCTGCAAGTAATTCCATACAGGACTGTGAGTGGGAAGGCACAAGTTGACAGTTTCAAGAACAAAAGCCTCTCTGAACCCTCTGGTAAATCTGACAGGCTAAATTTAAAAAAAAAAAAAAAGCAGATCATTGAAAAAAGAGGAGAAAAAGTGAAGGTGAAAGCTAAGGACTGGTAGGAAAAGCTTTCCTCCCTCTTTCACGCCATTGTATTACTACAGCATTTACAAATCATCCTTTGACTAGAAATCACTGTCCTATTATTTTGCAAATCTGTTACCTCTAACTTTCAGTGTAATTAACTTTTAGAGAGTGGATTTTGTACATTATTAATTGTAATTAACATCAAACACAGCTTCTCATGCTATTTCTACCTCACTTTGCTTTTGGGGTGTTCCTGGTAATTGTGCACACATAATTTTGAAGTGTTCCTGGTAATTGTGCACACATAATTTCACAGCTTCACCAATTGTCTGTTGTGTGGACGCCATTCTCTCTTTTTCTTTTATAATTTCCAAAAGAAAACCCAAAGCTCTAAGGTAAAAAACAATTGAGATTTGGTTTTAGTCTTGCATTATTTTTCTCTTTTATGTGATGCCGGACATTTTCTTTCCCCAAGGGTTTAACTAAGATTTAAAACAAGGGGTTACTTTCCATCCTACTAAGAAGTTTTAAGTTTCATTCTGAAATCAGAGGTAGATAGAGTGCATCAATTTGTTTTAATCTTTTTTGTTTTATCTTTTAGATATTAGTTCTGGAGTGAATCTATCAAAATATTTGAACAAAAACTGAGAGCTTTATTGCTGAGTTTAAGCATAATTTGGACATCATTTCATGTTCTTTATAACCATCAAGTACTAAAGTGTAAATCATAATCAATGTAACTGAAGCATAAACATCACATGGCATGTATCACCATTGTTTCCAGGTACTGGATTCTTACTTGAGTATCATAATATATTGTGTTTTAACACCAACACTGTAACATTTACTAATTATTTTTTTAAACTTCAGTTTTACTTCATTTTCACAACATATCAGACTTCACCAAATATATGCCTTACTATTGTATTATAGTACTGCTTTACTGTGTATCTCAATAAAGCACGCAGTTATGTTTCAAAACCTGTTGTTTGGACTGTAGTGGATTGATTTTTCTTTTTACTTCAATTCTCTTTCTGTACTTTTTGTCTTCTGAGGTGGGGAGAATCTCATGGTGCTACCTGGGCTGGACGTGAACTCATGGGTTAATGATCCATCCTGCCTTAGCTACTGAGATTGCTGGGATTACAAGCTCACACCCTGGTTTATTTGACTTTTTTTTCCTTATGTTATTTAAATAACTTTTTTTCATTAATTTTGCATACAGACCACAAGTTTCCCCTCCTTCCTCTCCTCCCACTCCCCCTTCCCCCAACTCCCATCTATTCCCCTCCCCATCTACTCCTCCTCCATTTCCTTTCAGAGAAGGGCTGGGCTCCCATGGGCTGGAACAAAGCCTGGCAAATCAAGTTGAGGCAGGACCAAGCTTCTCCCCTTGAGTCAAGGCTGGGCAAGGAAATCCAGCATGGGAAAGAAGTCCCCAAAAGCCAGCTAAGTGCCAGGGACAGGTTCTGATTGATCTCACTGCTGGGAGCCTTAAAGACAGACCAAGCTACACAACTGTCCACACACATGCAGAGGGCCTAGGTCAGTCCCATGCCGGCTTCCTAATTGTTGGTCCAGAGTTCATGAACTACCATGAGATTTATTTTATTTCTAAACATGTAGCACATCAATGTGTTTGAAAACTTAAGGCTATTTACATACTATGTGATATATACTACACCCACATGAGATAAATAGAATGTACCTTTAGCTACATAGCTATATGTCAGCTACATACATGTGTGTCAGAAACTATTTGGGGGTGGAAGGGAGAGGACAAATAAGTGAAGGTAGTGAGAAGGGCTTTGAGCAGAGTACAATGATTATGTATGACAGGGCCTTAACTAGGGTTTCTATTGCTGACAGGGTCTCTCTGTAGCTTTGGAGCCTGTACTGGAACTAGCTCTCATTGACCAAGCTGGCCTCGAACTCACAGACGTCTGCCTGCCTCTGCCTCCCAAGTGCTGGGTTTAAAGGCATGAGCCACCATCGCCCAGCCCACAGCAACTCTTATAAAGGAAAATATATAATTAGGGTGGCTTACATTTTTCAGAGGTTTAGTCCATTATCATCATCATGAAGCATGGCTGCATGCAGGCAGGTGTGGTGCTGGAGAAGGAGCTGAGAGTTCTACATCTTGACAAAGGCAATAGGAAGTCAACTGTATCACTGGGCATATATGAGACCTCAAAGCCTGCCTTCACACCTATAACAAAGCCACAGCTCCTAATAGAGCCACTTCCTATGAGTTTATGGGGGCAATAGCATTCAAATGACTACAGGCAGTATCATAATGAAAGCCATTATTTTATACACTAAAAAGGAGCCATTAAAAATAAGTTAAAACTCCAGGCAGAGTGATGCAGCTCTCAAACAGCAGAGGCAAGTGGATTACCTGAACATTAACTCCAGGCAAATCTATGCAAGGAGTCTCAGGCCAGCCAAGACTACAAAGTGAGATCCTGTCTCAAGAAAAAAAAATTCAAACTACTAACACAAACATTTTTTTGTCTGTGGTGTGTGTGTGTGCACGTGTGTGTGTGCGCGAGTGTGTGTATGTGTGCGAGCGTGTGTGTGCACGCCCTTGATGTATGTGCTGTGTGTTAATTTGAGTGTGCAGGTGCCATGGTGCATGTGCGATTGCCCAAGGACAACGTGTCTCTGTCCTCATCTTTCACATCTTTCACGTTATATGAAACAGGGTCTCTTTGCTTTTCACCACTTCAGATGCCAGGCAGGGTGGCCTGCAAGCATCTAGGGGCTGTCCTGCTGCAACCTTCTCTCTCACCGTAAGGAAATTGACATTACACATACGGAGTGCCTACGTCAGGCTTTCATGTGGTCTGGATTAGGTAACCATACTTGCACGGCAGGCACTTTATGAACTGCGGCGCCCCCTCTCCCCCTTGAAATATTTCCATTTCAGTTTGGAAAACCTGTTCTCATTCCCTTCAAAGCTGTAAATATTCTGCTTTGTGTAAACTATTTATTCAGGGTGTTCTTGGGGCAAATGTAGGTTGTCAGTCTTTGCCATTGAAAGTGACAAACAATATTACATCTCCTTAAATTATAACCAGTACTAAACCAGCTTGGAATTTGTCCCTTGCTCAAGAGAATTTCATCATTTCTTTATTAATTGTTAATTGTACAGGATCTCTGAGTGTGTGGATGGTAGGTGAGGAGCCATTAATGATGTCTCAGAAAGAGTTCTTAGGAGATTTCTGCAAACATGGTCATGGTCACCACCAGAGGCCTCATCATCATCTCTGGCCTGCTGTGCTTCTTATTCTAAAAATGAAGATGACGGGGGGGTGGGTGAATAACAGCTCCTGGAGAGAGAGGTTGCATTATGAAACCATCAGTTATGGTGGTGTGATCCTCAATAGGGGTCAGAAGCTTGTGGGCAGCAGAATAAGGGCCAGTCTAGTTCAATGATTTGACAACGATAGGAAATGGTGACACTCAAGAGGGATGTGAGGGAGGCATCTCTAATGGGAATCACTTGCAAACTTGTGGTGAGGTGTGGAGTGATGGTACCCACCTGAGTGGCTGCTGGATTGAGAGTGTAGAGAAGTCCAAGTACTAAGAATAATTGTCAGCTTGTGTCAGTAAACGATGCATCCCTCCTCCACTATCCAAACATGCCTTTCTTACAATCCTCAAGACTGGCTAGTCACTTAGTAACTGAGGAGTCTTCAACCATTTGCCATGTCTGAAACAACTGTATGGATGGCTCTAAGGAGTATAATTGGCTTTGCATACGATTCGTTGCACATGCAGAAGGGGACAGAATTAATAAAGTTAAAAATTAAAATGGATCAAGTTGGCACGGATTGTGCACCAGCAAGCAAAATGTGTGTCTAGAGGAAAGCACCAAGACTAATGCATATGTTCTGTGGAACTGTGATGAGATTTGCCTGCATTCGTAGTGCTCTAATGGTAGAATGAATACAAACGCAGGCACGTGCACACATGGAAAGAGTTCTCCTTCAGAAGAGGTGGAGAAAGGGATCCAAAGCTTTCCTACAGGAGCAAAGCCATGGGAGTAGAAACCACAAACACATTCAGTGTCCCTTACATTTCAAAGTGTTTCTATTACATAGACTGATAACGTGACACATTCCAGGCAACCCATAACAAATACAACACCTATTATGAGTAGAGGAAGTTTGAGATGTCTAGGAGTGGTTTTTATGTACAGAAAAGATTATAGCAACTCTCCAGGCCTAATCTTTATATACACATGAATATTTTAAATAAATATGGGGAAAATTAAGCTCTTCTGTTACTCTTTATTTTAAAATAATTTGAACATAAGAAAAATGGAAACAATAGCACAAGGACCTTCGTGCATCCTTTAATTAGATGAATCAATTTTTACAGTTGCGTTGTATACTTAATTTATGATTCTTTTGATGGATTGGTGAGATCACGCACACACACAAAGTACCTACAGCCGAACTACTGAGTACACATGCTCACACACACATTCACACTGACCAAGCATTTTAAGACACCTACAACTGATTCAAAAAGGTCCCTCTATACTTAAATACTTCTTTTCCATTTTCTAAAAGCTAGTTCATGCTGTTGCATAAGCATAGTACACTAATTAAAATAAAGACATTAAGTAAATAAAAAATAGACATTTAACATCACATACAATGCTATCATTGATTTTGCTTCCTATATCCAAATGTCAGTTTTGTTCATATCTTTTATTTTTCTGTATTTTTCCCTGACCTAGGAGTGACTCCACAATTTTATGACATTTAGGTGCCATGTATCTTTAATTTCCCTTCATTTGAAACAGTTTCTCTGTCTTCCCTGCTTTAAAGACCTTGACATTTTTACAAGCACAAGCTAGTTTCTCTAGTATGTACTTCATTTTGTGTTTGCCTATGTGTCCTCAGGACTAGATTCAGGGCATGAACTTTCGGTAGGAACACTACATGAGTGATGTCGCCTTCTTACCATATCATACTAGGAGGCAGGTAATGCTCGTCTGTCCTGTATTAGGTGTTGTCACTTTAAGTCTTGGTCTACAAGAATTCACCACATGGTATATAGTTTAAAACATTATTTTTATTAAATGTGTAGGTCCAACATATACATCTTATTTTCCATGTATAAATATAAACACTTTTTTATAAAGTTCCTTTCTGTGGCGAGACATATCCAAATTGAGAAACCTGAATTCTCTTGTTCTAATATACACTGTACATTAAATGATCTTTATTTGTAAGCTTCTAAATGTTTGACAGAGAAGTCTTTCACCACCAACCAAATTAGCACCCAATTCAAGTGAATAGAAACCAATTAGTAGTTCATTTAAGTTCTCCAAATGCTCTAGTGCTACGTATTCTGTGGCCCGAGTCCAGTTTTCTTTATACCACTCATTTTGAGTGCACATGTGAGGGGACAGCATATTCCACAAATTAGAATCCAAGACTTGACTAATTTGATAATGTGCCAAGTTATTCAAATATTTTTCTTTAAGCATGCGTAGATGACTCATAAACTAAACAAAAGTATATTAAAAGCCACAAATAAGTGTGTCTCCATGGTAGAGCACTTGCCTAATGTGGCTAAGCTGCTGGATTCTATCACTTCCCTACAAAACAATAAAATAAACTTATAGATTAGGTTCCCTCTGATAGTTCTTGGTTTCTGTCTAAAATTCCCTAGACTTTCAGGATGTGTTTAGTAAGGGAAGGTTTCACAGTAGTGCAATCCCAGTGCATCCACATGGCATCAAGGAGGCATTGAAGAAGGCTGAACTTTAATATTGCTCTTGGAGATGACCAACTGAGGCCCATCATTTTCAACCTCCTGGAGTTCAGCAAAGATGTCCTACAGTGTCTCAGTTTCTCTGTGCACCATGACATATAAACCCTTGGGCATTACCGCACTATGGGAACATTTTTATCCCCACATGGATTGAGGTTGCTAGTGCAATCCCTCTCCATGTAAAAATTCCTACATGTCGTTGAGAAAGAAATCTCACTACAGGTCACAGGAGGACAACGACAACCCTCTTTTAAAGGCAATGTGACAATTGTGTGCTCCAAAACTTTCTTCCGCATATAACCGATACCATGCCTTGTCTTCTTGGGCGCAATTAGCTCCTTTTCCTGGGTGGGCTCCCATAGCCATAGTTTTGCCTGTTATGTTGATATCATTATTTATCAATAGCACCCTTCCCATCTTCACAAAAAAAGGCCTGACGAGTAAGCATCATCTTTCAATCGTAGTATTTCTAAGTAAACTGATTATTCATATTTGGGTTGGTGCAATTCTTTGTTATGTACAACCATTCATCACTTTGTAGTGTGCCCAGTCATTGTGATGACAAAACAACCTCAAGCCGTTTCCACATACTTCCCAGGGAGGCAGTAGAGAATTGCTCATTCTCTTCATGGCCTGAGCACAGGCTGGATTTTCAGTTTCCATACCTGGCAGGGGCCAATTCTTATCAATATTTTTAATGGCATTAGTTCTTACATACACTTCCTTATTTGCCCAGCCTCTTGTCAATTCAATGTCTCTTTCCTAGCTGAAAATACTGAACATATGATAAGAGCTAGTAAATTAGAAGATATGTTTCCCAGGGTGGAGAAGATGCTCTCCTGATTCACTCACAACTCCTAGGACACTCTCAGCATGTAGATGCTTGTAGTCCATACTGAAACATCATGACCACACCATGTCTTGGCTTCTGGCCATCCACACCTCGTCTGGCAGAAATACAGGGTGCTGATGGCATACAGCTGTGTTTCTCTCAGGTTCTGACTTGCCTTTGGCCACAGAATTCCATGACTGAGATAATTCCTCTCACAGAGGAACACCTGGGGCCAATGACTGGTTGATGCAGACAAACAAAAACCCAGTCCTCCTACCTCAATGTGGACCAGCTCTGAGCGCCATCTCACTTTAAGAGCACCTGTAGAACCCACTGGAGCCCTAGTTTCGGTCACAGCACAGTTCAGTTGATTGACTACCCCACCGACCCTCTTCACTCCCTTCCGTTAGATCTGTCATGAGAAGCTTGCCGGGTGCTTCTCATGAGGGACATTCCGTCAAAGAATCAGCAATATGAGTGCTTAGAAATAAGATCCTTAAGAAATATAAATAGAACAGGATTTTCATACATAAAGAAAAAAGTCAGACAGATGATTTAATATCTTCCATTGAAGGGGATGACCAGCTGTTTTTCCATCTCTACACAAAAGAACTGAAGAAAAATAAGAGCTTGAAGAATTCTGGTGGTTGAAAAGTGGCTCAGCAATTAATAGTGAATATTGCTCTCACAGAGGACTCAAGTTCGGTTCCCAGAACCCATATTCAAATTCTTCTTGCATACCCTTCCCATTTTGTTCAGTCTCTAGTAAATTCTCTAAAATGTATTTATGCCTATCCTAGCTGAAAAGAATAGATTTGAAATGAGAACCAGCTGCTTACAATTCCCTGTAACTGTAGCTCCAGTGGCTCTGCCACCACCCTCTGGCCTCCAAGGACACCTGAGCTGCCATTCACATAGGGTTCTTCTGCCAACATGTGATTTAAAAATAAAAATAAGTCTTTTATAATTAATGAAATAATAAATAAACGGAAAATGACCACTATCCTGGATAGTAAGAAATATAATGCTGTGGTAGTTTGAATGAAAATGCCCCCTATAGACTCATATATTTGAATACTTGGTCCCAGTTGGTGGAATTGATTGGGAAGGATTAGGAGATGTGGACTTGTCAGAGGAAGTGTGTCACTGTGGGTGAGTTTTGGGGTTTCAAATAACCACCAGTAGGATTCCCAGTATTCTTTCTCTTCCTCGTTGTTGTGGATCAAGATGTGAGTTCTTAGTGGTCCCTTTATTCCATCATCATGGGTGCTAATCCTCTGAAACCATAGGCCAAATTAAACATTTGCTTTGTAAGTTGCTTTGGTCATGTTTTATTGAAGCAATCAAAAAGTAACTAAGACTGGTGTGGGTGGTCCTTTTGTGTTATGTGTTGCTTTTACTGGTTAATGAATAAAGAATCAGCCTTGACCTGTGATAGGTCAAGGTACAGCTAGAAAAACTAAACTGAGTGGTGAGAGATAGAAGGCAGAGTCAGGAGAAGCCGTGTAGCTCTGCCAGAGACAGATGCCAGATGGAACCTTGCTGGTAAGCCACAGCCACATGGCGATACATAGACTAATAGAAGTGGATTGAGTTAAGATGTAAGAGCTAGCCAGTAAGAAGCTAGAGCTAATAGGCCAAGCAGTGATTTAATTAATGCAGTTTCTGTGTGGTTATTTTGGAGCTGAGCAGCCGGGAACAAACAAGTAACCTCTGTACTACATTAAACAATTGACTTTATCTTTTCTGGGTGCTTTTTTAGGAGGACAGAATTCTTTTTAAGTTTGGTTAGATTTGATAGCAATGTAGGCAAGATAAGGCTAAAACAATAATTTAAAAAGGTTTTCTTACAAACATTTCCTTATTTTGACACTCTGTCTTTTCCTGGCCTATTTGGCTAAATATTTTGTCTAAGCCTGGTCCTATTCACATGATAGACCTCCTGTCCCAAGTATAACAGTTTGTACCAATGGCCCTTTCTAGCATTTTAGCAAATGCAAGCCAATGCCTCTGCCTTTGAGGTGGTGCTAAATTCTTAATTCTTTTCTTCACCTCCCCTAATTCCCCTATTATGTTTCTCTTAAAAAAATGTTAGCATCAATAATGGTATGCAACACACTGATGTAGTGATAGAAATCTTGACCTATTTGTAATGTGTGTTATATAAAATTAATTTAAGTTTACAACTATAAAGGAGCTGTTTATTTAGATTTTCTAATTCTAAAATCGCAAGTCTAAATGCTAGTATCAATATTCAGAAAATGAACAAGGCTGATTCTTTATTCATTAACCAATAAAAGCAACTTCAGAGCAATTGCTGAGGATCTGAAGTTACAGAGGGATTGTGTATGTAATACTATGGACCTCATAGCAAGCTAGAGGAGTTAGGTGGTAAATTATTGACACAGGTCACAACATACTAAAGTAATAGCACAAGGCAGATGTATTATTCAGATATGTAAAAATCAGGGAAAGTTTCAAAACTCAAATCCTCACAATGGACAGAATAATTACATTCACAAGTACCCTGTTAATACTCCTTTGTGTCTGATGTTTGCAAAAGGCCTTTCCTATTAATTTGATCTTCTGAGTAAATTAATGCTCCCTGCAGTGAGTGATGAACATGAATAGATTCTATATGGATTTATCAGCCAGATGTCTACTAAAGTATCATGCAGCCCAAGTATGATAATTGCCAATAAAAAATTCTACATTTCTGGTCACATTTCGCAAAGCTTATTTAACAGATGAGCATTATGGAAGCAGCCTGAGTCCACCAACATCCCCACCTGAATACCAACCTAAAAGAACACAGCTGTAGAACACATTATACATACTAGGTTATAATTAATTTGTGGTTGGACTTGATTCTTACATAAATGAGTCAATAAATTAAACACATAATATATTCAAGGACTTGATAGATTTGTCTAACTCCCCCTTTAATTAGAAAGGCAGGGTATCTGGAGCTTTCTACTAAACATAACAGATTTCTGAACTATGAAGAAGAAGAAATGAAAGATTCATATTAATAGTAAGAATTGTTATGTTAATTATGAGTTATTTGTACTCTGTACTATTTTTTGCTTTCTGCTGAATAGTCATTATCTTACTCCATGTTTCTCTTTCAAATCATTTGGAAAATACAAAATGAAGAAGCTGAATAAGGAGATATACTTCGACATCTGCATTCTGAACTGTCAAATTAAAATGACCATGTAAATGCTGCCCACTCAACGCAGAATTACAAAAGTTTCTTTGAAATATGATACAGGCAGGAGAAGCTATCAATAACACTAGTAACAAGCCGACAACAAAATTTTTAGTCACTAAACCCAGCACCAGTTTATCCCTATATCACAGTTCAGGCTCTCCAGATCTTGTGCCACCATTTCAGAGGCCTTTGCATCCAACATCATGAACCAGAATGAAGATATATTAGGATACATTAGTAAAGCAGACAAATGAATTCTAGTCATCTTCTCATCAGAAAGAATTCAGCCAGAACTACTTCATTACTTCACAGCCTAGTACGAAGTAGGCTATATATATATATATATATATATATATATATTATAATATATATATATATATATATATTATAATATATATATATATATTACTTTTTTCTGTGTCCCTAGGAAAAGGAAATGGTTTAGTCAGCATGTAGCCAGTCTCTCACACCAAGGAAAAGAACTTAGCACACTTATTTTCAGGAAAACAACAGTCTATATTATGGTTAGGTTCCCATTGCAACCCATCTGAAATGCAGCTGATGAATAGTGCTAGCCGAGTAACACCGCAAAGATTTTAATGACACCTCTGCAGAGGCTGAAAACTCATTAGCAGTCACAACAGACATTATGCATTCCACTAACCCATTCGTCCTTCATTGGACAAAACATCCAGCCTACCTGTGGTAAACACCATTAAAGGCATTAAGCAAGCAGAGATCTATTTTTTTTTCAGTAACAATTATGAGATGAACCTCTTGTCAGGGATAAATAAGGGGCCTGTTGCTTTCAGGAACTATGTTGGCTTGAACATTCTAGGAAAGACAGAATAAACAAGGGCCGAAGACCAAGAGAGGTGGTTGGGGGAGTAAATATCAAAAGACCTTGTGTGTGTGTGCCCTGTTGATAACAGTTTCAGCTCTAAATGGGAACCGTCTGAAAAAATAAGCACAGAAGCAACAAAACCAGATGGATGTTTTTAATATCATTCATTCTGCCTGTTGCATAATGAAACAGCAAACTGCAAGGAGAAGGATGTAGCTATTTTATGGCTGCCATTGTTTTGCCATGAAGAACAGTTTAATACAACCATTTTAACCAGAACATTTTGACATGGGACAATTTTGAGGCAGTCTAAAAGCAAATCATTTCCTTTTTACTTTCAAAATGAAGTGTTTTGTTGTTTTTCTCCTTCTGATTATATGTTCACTTTTAAATATTCAGAAAATACATAGAGGGAAAAGAAAAGTAAAAATCACTCATAACCCAGCACTTAGGAAAATTGCTGCTACCACATTCTGAGTCTATGCATCCATAACTTTTCCTATACATACTTTTTTCTTACAGAAATATGATAATAGCACAAATTCAGGTGAACTTGTTTTCTTTGTTTAGTGATATACTCCTACCACTTTTACAAAGCAGGAAGCCTGTAATTTTTAGTCTCTCTCTGTCTCTTCTCTCTCTTTTCTCTCTGTCTTTGTCTCTGTCTCTGTCTCTCTCTCATGTTGGTGTGTGTGTGTGTGTGTGTGTGTGTGTGTGTGTGTGTGTGTATGTGTTAATCAGATGACAGCTCTGTAATACTCATTCTCTCCTTGCAGCATGTGGGTTCAAGTCATCAAGATTGGTAGCATGTGTTATTATTCACTGAGATACCTTGCCATCTGTGGTATCACGGTTTTTAATGGTTAAAGATTAGTCCATTTGTTGTCTGTTCTATAATGTGTTCTTGGAGAGTGGTTTATAGGTTAAGCTCTAAATCCAGATTGTCTGGCTTCTTGTCCTAGCCCGTAGCCAAGATATGACAAGCATGTTTTGTTGTTGTTTTTCCCCCTGAGAGGTCAAATAATATTTTGAACTTTGTTACATAATATAGTCAGGGTTTTTTTTTAAAAAAAAAAAATCAAAAAACAAAAAAAAAAAACTCGATAGATGTCTTCTATTTATTCTTTGCAGATTTTAGATTTTACTTCATGCATCTTGATCCCACTTATTTTCCTGTCCCCCCCAACACCCACCCACCTCCCTTGCAACCTTACCCCAAAACAAAACTAACTTTAAAAGGAAAGCCAAAAACCAAAGCAGTCAAACCGAAAACAAACAAACAAACAAAAAAGGAGAAGAATCTTGCCATGGAAGGTGCGGGGCGACTAGGTGAGTCTTACATTCCACCCTCTAATCTCTTTGCCTTCCCTTGGAAGGGTTTATTGCCATGAGCCACTGATCTGCTTCAAGGCCGCTGACCTCTGCTATACCATCCATACCAGGCTCTCACTGGAGTTGTTCTTGGACATCCTGTTGCTGTCCTCTGTCATGAAGATACTGCAGTTTGGGATCTGTAGGTTCATCCCTTTCACAAGCTCCGAAAGTCTGTATGAGGTAGAAGTTGGAGTGGACCAACTCACAGCCCTTGTTCTGGACCTGGGCTGAGCTGGTCAGACCACCAGCTTTCCCTTATCCTAACCGTCCAGGTGAGCTCTCCAGCACTGCCGCTGTGGGCCCACCCAACACAGTCTGCAACAGTAAGCAAGGCCAGTTCTCCGGCTCTCAAGTCCTCAGGTCCTGCTCGCCCACACTCATACCATCTGAGGTGGTACCGTTGTCTTGCCTGGATGAGGTATAGGGCCCTCTCGAATTTCTGTGGTGGGGCGTAAAAGTGGAGGGGCAAGGGGTCAGCTCTCCTGCTCTCACACCCTCAGAGCTGACTTGCCTATGCTCGTGACAGAAGGCTCAGCTCTAGTGTGCTGCCCAGGTGGGGTGAAGTGTTCATTCTCCTGTGTGCTCCAGTTGGTGAGGGGCAGGGCTAGT
Organism: Arvicola amphibius; assembly: GCF_903992535.2. Classification (NCBI taxonomy): domain Eukaryota; kingdom Metazoa; phylum Chordata; class Mammalia; order Rodentia; family Cricetidae; genus Arvicola; species Arvicola amphibius. The sequence goes on from NC_052065.1 coordinate 43,811,545, forward strand.
TCTCCCACTCACCTGACCCTGGGGTCAGCTCTGTTGCCCACCGTGGGTAGCAAGGGGGAGAGGGGCATCTTCTCTCACTCCTGCCACTATATAGCAGACAACAGCCTGGAGAGGGGGAGGGGATAGGGGGAGCAGCTCTTCTGACCTCATGCCCTCAGGACTGTCTCACCTAAGTATCTGACAACAGGATCAGCTCTCAGCACCACCATGGCCCCAGGTGACAGTGCTGGTCATTCAAATCTGCATGGCCCTGGATAGTCAGGGTTCTTAATAAAAAACGGAATGTCTACATAGAGAACCAGTGCATGTGAGTGATTGATATTAATTTACTTTAAGAAATTCCCTTGTGTGATTGCAGAGACTAGCAAGCATAAAATATGCAGGCTAGGCTAGCATGTGGAGACCCAAGAAAGAGGTATAATTCAAGTCTACAGACAATCTGCTGACAGAATTTCCCCTCTCTCTAGTGAAGACAGTGTTCTTTTTCTTTTTTCTCTTAAAACATTCAACTGACTTAATCAATAACCCATAGATTAGGATTTACTCAGTCTGCTGAGTTGAATCTTAATCACATTCAAAACACTTTTGTAGAAGCATCTAGAATGATATTGAACTGAACTGCTACTGGGGCCTAGCCACATTGGTACATAAAATGAATCATCAAACGGGCCAAATGGCCTCTCTTGCAATGCTGACTTCAATGTTACATACCATAGCATATACAAAACCAAAACCAGCTGCGTGTAAACAAATATATAGCACCGTGTTCCAGTAACGTTGCATTTACAGAAACAGCTATGAGACTGGACCGGATCCATAGTCAGAGTTGGCTGACACACATCCTCAGCCACTTTCTAAGCAGGTGACAATGAATAAGTAAGTTCTTTAAGCATCACTTTCCGGTCTCTGACGAATGTGAATGATAGGCAAACTCAAAGGTTAGGATTAAAATTAAAAATAGTATTTGTGGACCATTTAGCACAATATCAGACATGGGCAATATGCTTAATAAATATTCCCCTTTGTATGATTTACTTAATACCTCTTAAGAGCTTAACCCCTATTACCATTTATGCCTGTGGCTTTGCCCTATCTGAGGTAGCTAGGAAGGAGCTATAGGCTGTTTCCTCTGCATGGACCCTCTGTTTTTCCATGACTTCCATTTGTCATTGATTTTATTATTTTTGATACTTTCTATCTTTGGAATACAGACTCTTCTTTGTTGCTATGACTCTTCTCATAACTCTTCCCATTCAGGAAATTACAATGAGGCAACTTCTGAGCCATCATCTTATTCTGAAAGCTCCTGACATTTACTTTCATAGTGATAAATTATCCAGAAAGTAATAAATTAGCCAGTAATAACTCTGTGAAAGCAAACAGGTACAAATACCAACCAGCTTTAATATATTCACTAGAAGACTTTGATTGGACTGCCAAACCAGTTTAGGTTAGTATGCTAATCTACAAAGTGGAATTATACTTTGTTTTTATTGAGCTATATATTTTTCTTTTCTATGCTTCCTTCTTCCCACTCCTCTTCTACCCTCTTCTATGGTCCCCATGCTCCCAATTTACTCAGGAGATCTTGTCTTTTTCTACTTCCCATGTAGATTAGATCCATGTATGTATCTCTTAGGATACTCATTGTTGTCTAGGTTCTCTGGGATTGTAGGCAGGTTTTCTTTGCTTTATGTCTAAAAGCCACATATGTGTGAGTACATATGATAATTGTCTTTCTGGGTCTGGGTTACCTCACTCAATATGATGTTTTCTAGATCCATCTCTTTGTCTGCAAATTTTAAGATGTCATTTTTTTTCTGCTGTGTAGTACTCCATTGTGCAAATGTAATACATCTTTATTCATCCTTTGGTCAAGGGGCATTTAGGTGGTTTCCAGGTTCTGGCTATAACAAACAATGCTGCTATGTACATGCCTGAACAGATGTCATTGTGGTTGATTGAAGATCCTTTGGGTATATACCCAAAAGTAGTATTGCTGGCTCCTGAGGTAGGTTGTTTCCTAATTTTCTGAGAAATTGCCATACTGATATCCAAAGGGGCTGTACCTGGTGTAGGAGGGTCTTATGTCTACATGTACCAGTTTGCACTCCCACTAGCAATGCAGGAGTGATCCCTTTACCCCACATTCTCTCCAGCATAAGCTGTCACCATTGCTTTCGATCTTGGCCATTCTTACAGGTGTAAGATGGAATCTCAGAATTGTTTTGATTTGCATTTGTCTGATAACTAAGGATGTTGAGCATTTCCTTAGTGTCTTTCAGCCATTTTAGATTCATCTGTTGAGAGTTCTCTGTTTAGATCTATACACCATTTTTATTGGATTATTTGTTCTTTTGATGACCAATTTCTTGAGTTCTTTGTATATTTTGAAGGTCAGTCCTCTGTCTGATGTGGGGTTAGTGAATATCTTTTCCCATTCTATAGGTTGCTGTTTTCTCTTGTTGATTGTGTTCTTTGCTTTACAGAAGCTTCTCAGTTTTAGGAGGTCCCATTTATTAATTGCCTCTCTCAGTGTCTGTGCTACTAGATTATATTTACGAAGTGGTTCCTGTGCCAATGTGTTCAACTGTAGTTCCCACTTTCTCTTCTGTAATGTTCATTGTGGTTGGTTTTATGTTAAGGTCTTTGATGCATTTAGGCTTGAGTTTTGTGCACGACAATTGATATGAATCTGTTTTCATTCTTCTACATGTTGATAATCAGTTATGCCAGCACCATTAGTTGAATATGCTTTCTTTATTCATTTTATATTTCTTACTTCTTTGTAAAAAATCAGGTGTTCATAGGTGTGTGGATTAATATCTGGGTCTTCGATTTAGTTCCATTGGTCCTCCTGTCTGTTTTTGTGCCAATGCCAGACTTTTTTCTGTACTGTAGCTCTGTAGTCAAGTTTGAAATTAGGGATTGTGATGCCTCCAGAAGTTGCTTTATTGTACAGGATTGTTTTGGCTATCCTGGGTTGTCTGCTTTTTTACATGAAATTGAGTATTGTTTGTTCGAAGTCTCTGAAGAATTTTGCTGGGATTTTGCTGGGTATTGCATTGAATCTGTAGATTGCTTTTGGTAAGACTGCCATTTTTACCATGTTAATTCTACCTACCCAAGAGCATGGGAGACCTTTCCCTTTTCTGGAGTCCTTTCAGTTTCATTCTTCAGAGACTTTAAGTTCTTGTCAAACAGGACTTTCACTTGTTTGTTTATAATTCCTCCAAGATATTTTATGTTATTTGTGGCTGTTGTGAAAGGTGATGTTTCTCTGATTTCTTTCTCAGGTCATTTATCATCTATGTAAAGGAGAGCTACTGATTTTTTTTTTTAGTTAATCTTGTATCCTGCTACATGACTGTAGGTGTTTATAAGTTGTAGAAGTTCCTTATGTAAACTTATCATCATCAGCAACTATGACTTCTTTTCTGATTTGTATCCCCTTGATCTCCTTTTGCTGTCTTATTACTCTAGCTAGAACCTCAAAAACGATATTGAATAGATATGGAGAGAGTGGACTACTTGTCTTGTTCTTGATTTCAGTGGGATCACTGAGTTTCTCTCCATTTAGTTTGGTGTTGGCTGTTGGCTTGTTGTATGTTGCCTTTATTATGTTTAGATATGTTCCTTGTATCCCTTCTCTCTTCAAGACCTTTATCATGAAGGGACGCTGTATTTTGTGGAAGGATTTTTCAGCACCTAATGCGATGATCATGTGGGGTTTTTTTCAGTTTGTTTATATGGTGAATTACATTGACAGATTTTCATATGCTGAACCATTCCTGCATCTCTCAGATGAAACCTACTTAGTCATGGTGGATGATTTTTCTGATGTGTTCTTGGATTCAGTTTTTCTGTATTTTATTGAGTATTTTTACATCAATGTTCTTGGGTGAGATTGGTCTTAATTCCTTAATTCTCTTTCTTAGTATTGTCTTTGTGTGGTTTGGGTATCAGTGTAATTCGAGCCTCATAAAAAACAGTTTAGCAATGTTCCTTCTGTTTCTATTGTGTGGAAAAATTTAAGGAGTATTGGTATTAGCTCTTCTTTGAAAATCTTGTAGAATTCTGTGCTGAAACCATCTGCTCCTGGGCTTTTTTTTTGGTTAGGAGACCTTTAAAAACTCTTTTTATTTCTTTAATAGTTATAGGTCTTTTAATTTGCTTATATGGTCTTGATTTAATGTAATTTTAGTGAGTGATATTTATCTGGAAAATTGTCCATTTCCTTTAAGTTTTCCAATTTTGTGGAGTACAGGTTTTTGAAGTACCACCTGATGATTCTCTGAATTTCCTCTGTGTCTGTTGTTGTGTCCCTCCTTTTGTTTCTGATTTTGTTAATTTGGATATTTTCTTCCTGCCTTTTATCCATGGTATACTTTGTTTTTATTCACATCTTTATTTATGGTCTGTTGGGGTATCTTTATAGTCTGTAAGACTCCTTTTACCTTCATTCCATATCAAATTACTTGTATATATTTTATAACCACTTTTCTGTTGTACGTTTTCTTATTGAATTGTAACAGATCGTGTTATATTAAGAACAATAGCCTTTTGCCATATATGTTATAATTATTTCCTGTTGCTTATAGTAGATTTGTTTTCTTAAGATCATTCATCCTCTAGAGTCCCTGACTTACAACGTTCTCTCTGAAGATTCTATAAATAACTTTTCTTTTAAGATTAACGTTATCTGTTTTATGTCTTCTCTGGGCAAAAGCCCATAATAACTGAAAGTTTAATGGTTTGTAAAATGTACTCAAAGGTCTAAAATTGTCTTTCTGGTGAGATGACAATGGAGTAAAAACTGTTTCCACTGTAATTTCTGAACTTTCATCTCCTTGCTCTTTATGCACTTACTAGCTCTCACTTCGTTATTGTCTCTCATGCTTCTGAATGATAGGAGGGGAGATACATTTGTTGGCCAGGAGAAGCCGATGCAAGGATATAGAGCCCTTACTTTCAAGCCATAAGATAGTTTTCTACTAATTTTTGGATAGAAGTTAGCAACTCAAAGAAGTGACATGAGGAATAACAGGAACATTTCCAGAGGCATCATGGGCAGAGTCCCTATAAATTTTATCCAGTACCTGGCATCAGTGAAGCCTATTAAGGCAGGATTGGGATTAGAGGAGAAGTTCTGCTAGGGAATTTTAGTTAAGTGGTGACTATCTGAATACCAGTTATCTGGACATCCTCATGTACTTCAGTGATCCTCCTAAACTACCACGAGGGACTCAACTCTTCACAACTTCTAAATCTGGCTGATAGTGAGACCAGAGTAGTATAATGTCTATCTGGATTGGATTTGCTGGCCTGATAAACTTAAAATAAGGGAGTATCCACCCCAGAATAAACCTTTCTTAAGAGATTTTTAATAATGGTCTTTATTTGTGATCTGATAGCAAAATTAGCTAGATTCCACTCACCAAGCCATAGTTACTACCCCCAAACCATCCCCTCTCTAACTGGCCCAACCCTGAAGCTCTTGCTAGTTACACGGTTGTGGAAAGGAACAATGAGTACACTTTGTCACTAATGAGGCTGTAGCAGCAGACACAGGAGCAAGAATCAAATTTCTTGTAGCCAGATAAAGAAAAGAAAATGAAAGCCTTTGTGGTAGTGTTAGAAATAAGAATTTTCTACATATGCTTGAAACTCATTTGGTTGTTTTTGCGTCTGAATTCTTTGATAGAGATCCTGAAAAACATGGTAGTATCCAAGGAACTGGAATTCAAATTAAAAAATCTTCTGGAACATGAATATACAGGACATAATTAAGATACATGTTCCATTATGTTGAAAATATGACTCATTCACTTATCCTAAGAGTATTAATTTAAATATAGTCTGTTCCAGGGTTTACCTTTTAGCACAAAATTCATAATCCATTCTTAAAAGGCAGAAAGTGAACATTTGCTTAAAATCATGGTCCTGTCCCATCAAACAGACTTTTCATGTAACTATTAACCATCATACATATTAGATTCCGGGAAAACTCAGGAGAAGTTTATTTTCCAATGAAAGCTGTATTTAACCTATCCTATCTCTAGGAAATTGACTTAAGGGTGAGGTAATACCTTAGGAAAACAACTTAGGAAGTCTATCCAAATTGTTCAAAGGGCTTTGCAGACATGAGCTAATTCAGTCTTGTAAATAAGTTTCTGTAATTGGATTTGTGTCCACTGTTCCTTTGAAACTGTCTCGTGGGAAACAGTTGGCTAAGGAAAAGGTGTTTGTGGAAATGCAAGTTGACCCCCAACCTCAGGGACCCTTTGGAATTCCCAGATAATGTTCTCAATTTCTAGTGCTAGATCTCCTTGTTATGGTATAACATCTTCCCACCAAATGAGGAAACAACTGGAAGGATATGAGTGGTTTGTGTGTGTGTGTGTGTGTGTGTGTGTGTGTGTGTGTGTGTGTGGCATGTGGAGGGAAACACCTGGGGGAAGGAAGCTGGTGATTGTTGGGTTCCTTTTGAAACATCCTGAGAGCACACAGATTTGGGATTTCAGTCTTTATATTCTTTGAATGTCAAAACTCCTGAGTAATGTTCAGAGTTTAGTTGAGTAGAAGCTGTTGCTTTGGATGTTCTCTTGGAACAAATACAAGGCTATTCTCATAGAGTCCCATTTTCAGATGACTGACAGCAGCCACTGTGGTAGGTGTGCCCACATTTATTGTCCCTTCATAACATTTTTCTTGCTGGTTTCTGGAAATGCTGTCTGTCTCTGACAAATGGCTCTGTTCTTGCCTGGAAACTACCCTCACTGGAAGATAATAATTTCTTCCCAAGCTATGGTGTACAGTCCTGTTCAATAGCTTGTCAATGAGGAACTGATAGAAAGCCCTGACCATTTCCTCAATGTGAGACAGTCTTAAGGACCATAGCAATGCTAAAGCTCACTGTGGAGTTAGCTGAGGGTCTATGTCTCAATTAGGTTTTCCCTGTGCCCTATCCTGTTTCCTTTAGTTCCTCACAGATGCCTTCTCTATAAATAACACTCTTCCATGAACTTCCATCTCACCCTCTGCTTCCAGAGAACCCAACATAACATACCCACCTAAAGTACAAGGCAACAGCTAGAGAGTCAGAATAAGAGTCATACAGTCTTACCTACGTTACTTCTTATACATTTGTATTGCCTAGAATTAAATCACCTCTGAGGGGAGTTCTAGGCCTGCCTGCTTGACTGGTAGTTATAGCTGCCAAAAAGTGGTTCCAGGAATGGTATTTGTCTCCAGAAATGCCAGCAGATTTAGAAGAGGATACAAATGTAGTCACTCCTGAGGAAATTAGTATCAAATGAGACTTGAAGAAGAAATAAGGAAAGAGGAGATAAAGATGGAGCACCCACATTACAAGTGATGGAGAGCTGATGAGAACAAAAGTGAATAAAGCTCCTCCTTCATGAGTCTCCTAGTCTACCTGGAGAAACAACTGAAGAAGGAATGAGAAGTTAGCTCAAGGAAGTCTACCATGCCACAGCAGTACACAGCCAGAACAAATGATCCTGACAAATGCAGATTAGCACAGGAGAGATTACCAAATGTATGTATATATGGACGTGAATAAGTAAATAGTGAACTAAGTACATGAAGCTTTAAGGAAATTAATCCAAAAAATTATAATTTGCAAAAGAAGGAATTTGCAAGAAAATAGTCTATTTATAATGCTGAAAAGACTGGAAACAACCCAAGTGTTCAACAATAGGGGAATGATAATAATAGGAGACTATAAAGTAGTTAAAATGAAAATAATAAATATTGCATAAACTTCTGGAAATGTGATGTGAAATAATTAAATGAGAAAAGCAGAAATGTGGCATACATTCTTTCATATAACTATATAAAAATATGTATCTTTATAAGAAATAATTTTTAAAATGTATGCTGCAAAGGGACAGGACTTTCATGACTCATATTTCCTTACTCTTCTCTTGCCTTGGTCAATTATATCACTTTCCTGGTCTAATTCCTGTAGCCTCCTCTTTCCTCTATTACAAAAGCATTACCTTTGTATGTGTCATCCTAAAACTGTTTACTAACCATCTAGTTATACAAAGAAATCTCTGCTCTTTACAACAGTAATGAAAAAAAAAAACCATGGTGATATCATCCAAGGGGAAAACCATCTTAGAATATGTATTTAAAGTGAGGTGAACATTTGAAAATGTTGTAAAAGATGGACATATATCAAAATTATAATCCTTTCAGAAAGCATATTTGATAAGTAAATGTCTTCTTAAATATGCACCATCTTATTCTAAGCTATAGCTAGGAGTTGTGGTAGCAAATATTTAACAACCTGTGTTTAATAAATAAAGAAGCTGCTTTCGGCCAATGGCTTAACAAAATATAACCAGGTTGGAAAAGATATATAGAGAGTAGACATAATCAGAGAGATACCACATAGCCACCGGCAGGAAACAGATGTGCTGGAACCTTGCCAATAAGCCACTGTTATGTGACGATATGCAGATTAATAGAAATGCGTTAATTTAAGATATAAGAGTTAGCTAGAAATATGCTTAAGCTATTGACTAAACAGTATTACAGTTAATACAGATTTCTGTGTGATTAAATTGGGAGTCTGGGCAGCTGGGAAATGAACGAATAGCCTCCAACAACAGTTTTGCCTAAGAAATCTTACAACTTAAATTAACCCATAATTAGTGTCTATGTTTAGCCACATGGCTTTGTACCTTTTTTTTTTTCCAGTAAGGTATTCTCATATTGCTTTCTCTGCATCTGCTTGGTGACTGATTCTCTGCTTTTCCTTTTCTCAGAATTCTCCTACTCTGGTTGCTCTGCCTATTATTCCTGCCTGACTACTGACCAATTAGTGTTTCATTAAACCAATATGAGTGACAAATCTTTACAGTGTACAAGAGCATTCTCCACAGCAACAACCACTCATCTGGGGAGAAACATCTTAAATTTGTAGAGTTTGCCAATTTGTAGACTGTAAATACTCCATTCTTAATTCCAGGCTACCAAGGGTACCTCAAGAAACATGAAATTGTGGCAGTCATATAAAGCTTACATGTAAATGTTTGTAAGACATTTTTTAACAGTAGAAAAGCAGAAACTATTCAGATGTCCATCAGCATGTGGGCAGTAACTTAGAATATAGGTATACAACAAAATCCTTCTCAACAGTAAAAAGGGATAACTTAGTACTACATCAAATACCCAGGGAGTCTCAAAATGATCATGTTGAATGAAAGGAGACACCTGGGACATTTAAAGCCCTGGAATAGAAAAACAGTAGTTGTTTTTGTCTTAGAGGGGTGGAATGAAAAGACTATTTTTAAAAATCTCTTAGAGATTAATGACTTTGTTTATTCATATCTTTTTTTCCTTTTCATTGACACTGGGTATTTCTAGTACTTATAACATATGTCTGTTTAAGAAAATATATTCAATTCATACAGATAAACACCACAGTAATATGTGTGTCTCAACTTCCTGAGTCTTGGGACTACAAGAATGCACTATCAAACTCAGGACATTGTCATTTGTTATTATGCATAGTAATAGTTTTGTGACTAGTCATATGTTAAAATTCTCATCATCTGTACTTTTAAAATAGGTACAGTTTTTTGTGTCATTATAACCTTAATAATTAATTTTTAAAATTATTTTCCCTTTTCTTGAGATTAAAATTGCATCATTTCCTCTTCCTTTCCTCCCTTCAATTCCTTCTGTATATCCTTCTTGCTCTCTTTCAAACTCATAGCCTCCTTTCTCATTAATTATTGTTCCATACACAAACATAGATGCACATATACATACATATATTTCAGTTAATCAGTTTGCTATGTTTTTGTCTTAAAACTTGCCTGCATCCAGCCTTAATTCAAATACCTGACCCTCATATCTATGTCAGGAGCTTGCCCTTGGGCTGCCAGAACCAACACTGCACTACAAGACAGTGAGAGTGCCTTAGCCAGCATCGCCACCCCTCTCTGCGTATCCTTACTCATTCCTCCCTGGGCAGCATTTGGTATCCGAAGGCATGATTTCGAGTCCAGCTTTTAATGCTGATCAGATTAAGCTCTTGTTGTCCCTGATGGTAGGTGGTCTAATAATGAATGAGCTGAGGAATATTTTGTTAGCATTCTTTCACTCCTCTCTGACCCCGTCTATGCACTAAAATACACTGCATGCACTCCAAACCCTGCGCCAAGGTCAGCTTCTGCAGACAATCATTTGAGACAGGACCAAACATACAGTGAGGCTTTTCATCTGCAAAACTGAAGTGAGACATGGATTTAAAGTCTTGAGCCTCAAAACAGTGCCCCACTCTAAAGCTAACACCAGGCCCAAAAGATTTTTCACAAAAGTGGACAAATACAAAAAAGAAAAAACATCAAAGACAGGTCATCATGTTGTCTCTTATCTTACTGAAATATAATGTTTGAACAGATGCACAAGTTACAGGGGAAAAAGGTACTAATCAAGGAGTTCAAGGTGTGTGTGTGTGTGTGTGTGTGTGTGTGTGTGTGTGTGTGTGTCAGATTTTGAGGGAAGAATAGAATCTTACCTATTGCTTCTTCTTGGTTCAGTATCTACAACAAACCAATGATCTCCTCGGGCGCCCTGTTTCAGTCAGATATCCTAGGCTTAGAAACACAGAATTGGAAAAGAAACTTTGCTCATAGAGAAGGTAGATTCTAATAGTGGGGAGTATATAATAGCAGTACACACAAAAATACCAGATGTAGGAGATTCAGGAGATACTTAAGTAGTTACGAGCACTGGCTGCACTTCCAGAGGACTTGGCTTCAATTTCTAGGTCCTAAAAACCTTCTGTAACTCCAGTCTCAAGGTATCTGGTGTTCTATTCTGACTTCCATAGGCACTGAATGCATGTGCTGCACAGAAATACATGTAGGTAACATACTCATGCACATAAAAAATAAAATGAAAAACAATGCCAGACTCAGAAATAATTTTCAAAATATTTAAATTATGTGAGATAAAAAATAAGAGTGCGTGGGTCTCCTTCCGCATACACTCTTCGTCCTCTGGGTCTGGCCACCAGACCTTGAGGACAAAGGGAGCAGAAGCGGCTAGTAGGCTTTTGCATGGCCTGAGAGTCTGGCGGAAACAGCTTCGGGGAGGAAGGTTAAATGAGATAGCTTAGCTTTATTCCAGAGTAGGATAGGAACAACAGTTGGGGCAGCACCTAATTTACATGTGCTGACACACAGCTTTCCTAAAGCTCTGATTAAATGCCTAGTTACCATATGTGGCAGCAAGGTCCTAGCTCCTAGCACTGTGTCTAATTACCATTTGCAGCAGCAGAGGGAAAGCCTTTGCAGGGAACTGTGTCACAGGTCGTGCCTAAGATAAGCCAGGCATCCAGACTCAGGGACAGTCTCCAAATAAGGTCAGGCAGAGAGCAGGAAGCTCTGATGGGGGAATGGAGTCCTCTGTCTTGAACCATGCTCAGAGAGAGCTGTCCGGATATGCGAACTTTACCTAGCAGGGCCTCCCAATAGATACAGGTATTTTAGAATAGGTCAAGGATATATTGGACGATTGCTTTACAAACGTCCATTGTCACACAAATAGTAATTCTTGTCCCCATTTTTGTGAGCCATGTCCAAAATATGTAAAAATGAAGGATAGAGAAGGAAGGGTTCTTTAGTTATAAGTCGGGACCTTAAGAAAATTGAGGGTTTTAATTTGCTCATCTGAGAAGGCAATCTAGATCTTAATCTTAGCCAGAGAGCAAGACTGCTTCAATCAGGCGTCAGCACTAAGATTACAGGAACTAAAGTTAATGGATTTAAGCTGCTGAGTTATAAGGCTGCTTGTGAAATATTACTCTAGCAATATCTCTCATCTGTGTGCTCAGAGAAGCCCTTCAGCGGAGATGGTCAATGGGCTAAAAGGAAGTCAGTCTCACGATGACCATTCTAGGCATGGAGAATATTTAACCTGGATTGTGTAATGGTGGAAATCTGTTCAGGAAACTGAGAGGCAATGTATGAAACAGAATTCTGCTAGTGGCTGAGTGGGTGAGTGACATAAAGTAAGAGCGATGGGGACACAGGCAAACACCAATGTGTGCAGGTTTTCCAAATGCAATAATTAGTTTCATTTTCATCTGACCACACTGGAAGGCCCCAATATGACTGTCTTAAAAAAATAAAGATTACTCTGTTTACTGTGTAGACACTAGACTAAATAAGGGACACACATAACTTTTTTGTTAAACCATTTGGCAGTCCCAGAATCGTCCTTAGCAGAGACCCTGAACTATTAAACAGAACAAGAGACTAAAAATCTATAAGACAACATGAAGTCTGGGTGGTGATAGACTCCGAGATAAAATACATACACTAAAATATCTTCAAGTAACATTTTCCTTATATAGGCTTTGTGCCACCATTGCACTAGTATGTCTTGCAGGCGGGACACCATTATACATCAAACAGTTCATGGCTGGGCTGGTGTTCAGGTTTATCCTTGGAGAGCTTTCAGAGTACCTTCCTGTACCAAAGATGCTATCATGTAGGGATGAAGGCTCTTTGTAGGCACCAGCTCAACTTCTCTGTGTTGAATGAGTTGTGTAGGTGCTGTCTTCAGCAACAGGGTGTTGGGAGTTGTGAACCCCCAGATCCTGAAACAACTTGTTTTCCCCTGACCTGAATGCCTACAGCTGCTCTGAGCAAGAGATCCTCAGAAGTTCCTGATGGCAGGAGAGTGGTTTCTGGTGGGTTTGGCTGGGACATAGCTATCCCTATATAAGCTGCCCCTGAACACAATAAGGGGGCATTCTTGGGGAGTTCTGGCTTCAAGGAGGATCTATGTCTCTGTCTGTCTCTCTGTGTGTTTGTGTGTTTCAATCTCTAGCCCCTTGCCCAGTTCACGAATGGTATGGCGGTGCATAGAGCACAGACGGGTGTCATATGCTGCAAAGGGGCCTTGGCTTCAGATTGGACAACAAACTACAGTCTTGGCAACAGTCTGGGTAGTCTGAATGTTCCCATAGGATCCCTTTGACCAATAACTCAATGAAATGTAACTTAATCCCAGTACTGGAAGCTTCATTTGGTGACAAGAGATGGCCAGTTGGTGCTTTGTCTGCCCCATTGTTTGGCGATTTCATTTATATCAGCTTTATATATGGATGTATTTTTAGGAAGCTTCAACTGTATTAGGTTTCCATGCTACTCTCCAAACATCCCCTAATTTTATCTGTCTCTTTCCTTTATTCCCCCCCTCATTCCCCATATTTTCTCCCTCAATTTCCACTTCCATGTTCCACTTGATCCTCCAATTCCAATAGTCCTCAACATACATTCATAACTATTTTATTTCCTTTCATAGGGAGATCTATATTCCCTCAGTTCAATACTCTGTACCTGAGCTCTGTGATTGTATGGATTGTAGCTTGGCTATCGTTGACTTTAAAGCTAATATCTACATATAAGTGAATACATACCATATTTGTCATTCTTGGTCTGAGTTATCTCACTCAGGATGATTTTTCCAGAAAATTCTGGAATATTTCTATTTATATGTCTGTACAGTCAGTTCTATGCCATAAAGTAAACATTTTGTGACTTCTGTCATCATAGCTTAGCTAGGGAAGTTTTAGAACTTCGTATAAATAAAATGGTATTTGTATGTATTAGGTGTCTATCACACAACACACAGTTCTAAAATTTATTCACTTTGTTGAGATACCAGTGGTGCATTTCTTCTTATTTTCTAGGTTTCCTTTTACTTTTATAAGATTGTCTTTAGAGATGAGGTCTCATACTCTGGCTCAAAGTGGCCTATAACTCAATATATAATGCAAGCTAGTCTCAAACTCATTGGAGTCCTCCTACCTCAGACTCATGAGAGCTGGAACATATCTGACTTAGTTGTATATTACTTGGGAGGTATATTGACATAAACTATGTCACTCAACATAGTTTTTTTGAAAATCTCTTTTTTCCTACAATATATTCTGATTATGGTTTTCCTTCTCTTTGCCTTTTCTTTCTCTTCCTCTTATTTTAGAAAATAAACAGCCCAGTACAGCAAACAGGCCAGAATAAAAAAATTAAAAGAAAATTACAAGAAACACACACACAACTCATAAAAACACAAAATTGGAAACCATAATATACAAGCAAAAGATAAATAAGACAAAGAATGTCCAAATAAGGCAACATGAAAGAAAAGATCTCCCCCAAATACCATTGAATTCCTTTTGAGTTTGTTATCACTGCTGGGCATGGAGCCTGCCATGCAGTTTGGTTAATATGCCCAGTGAGACTCCATTGAACAAAACTAATTTTTCCTTTGCAAATGGACAGATGTCAATAGAAGATAGTTTCTCTTTTAATTGACAGTAATTGCACATATTTATGGGATACAATGCAATGTTTCAACATATGTATACATTGTGAAATGATCAAATCAGAGTAATTCATTTATCTATCACTTCAAATATTTATCACCTTTTAAATTGAGAACATTTAAAATCTTCTTTTAGCAGCCTGGAATAGTTGCTTATACCTGCCTGTAACCCTAGAAAACACAAGACTGAGCAAAAGGGTTACAGTGAGTTGAGAGCAAGTTTGCGGTGCAACCTTTGACTCCGTGTCAACCCCTGTTCAGATCTGCTTCTAGCTATTTTGTACACATGTATTTTAAAATATACTGTATTAATAGTGCTGTAGCATTGTTGATTAGATTCCCTGTACGTTGCATCCAAACACCCACATTTATTCCTCTTATGGAACAAGCTTTACATTTATTGACCATCTTCTCTGATTTACCCGTTTCCGCTCCCATCCCAGCTTCTAGTAACCATCATTCCACTCTTTACTTCCATGAGTTCGAGTTTTTAGACTCTCACCTAACCAAGATTATACAGTATTTGTCCTCCTGTGTCTGGCTTATTATAAATAAACTTTTAATTGTACCTAAATTCACAAATAGTTTCACAAATGATAAAATGCTCTTGTATTCATTCCTTCATTCATTTGTGGTGTTGTCAGTCAAACTTGGAACTCATATATATTAGACATTGGACAACTGAGCTACACCCCAGAACCCTGCATATTATTAAAGGCCGAAAGGTATTTAATTGTTTATATGTACTAAATTTTTGAACCATTTATTGGTTGGTGATCATTTTTGCTGTTTTATATCTTATCATAAAATGATGTAATTGAGCCGGGCGGTGGTGGTGCACGCCTTTAATCCCAGCACTCGGGAGGCAGAGGCAGGCGGATCTCTGTGAGTTCGAGACCAGCCTGGTCTACAAGAGCTAGTTCCAGGACAGGCTCCAAAGCCACAGAGAAACCCTGTCTCGAAAAACCAAAAAAAAAAAAAAAAAAATGATGTAATTGACAGGAAAATGCAGGAGTCCCTTGGTATTACTTCTTTTTAATGCTGAGTAAGATTCACTTACGTGAGTGTAATAGAAGTTTGTTTGCTTTTTTTAAAGTCTACTGATCTATTGATGCATATTTGGATTATTTCAAGGTTGGGATTTTATGAATAAATTTATTATGAGCATTCTTGCACAGTTCTTTCTGGGCACACATGATTTCTTTCTGATTGCAAATACTTAGGAATAGATTTTGGAGGTCAAAAGATAAATCTGTGTTTAACTTTCCCTTAGCTTTCCCAAAGTGATTATGTTTTTGTTGTGTGCTCCACAACATTGGCATTGCGTTTTAAGTGCGTAAAGACTAGGTGGTACCTAGCTGATGATACATTGATTCATTGCCTGCAAAAGCAACCTAACCAGGAAGTAGGAGGTAATCTGTAGGGAGAAAAAAAAACAAACAGACAAAAAAACTTCCTTTTGACCTGCACACAGGACCAGATTTGCAGTCACACTCAGCTGCTATTTACTTTGTATCTGGATGACAGTCCATAAAGAAAGGGCTTATAAGAAATTTGGCACCACACTCTCTTCAGTAACTGAGATACCTTCTGTCTTAAACTTGCTTCTATCATGAATGTTGCTACAAGTATTGACTCAAATATATGATACATAACTAATTAATAATCAGAGCCTAACTAAAATCTCAGTTTCAGAGTATTCTCTATAACATCCCCCACCAAATACCTCAAAATTCTCTGGTGAAATGAAACCTATGAATTTGTCACCACAGAGAAAGCTAATGGATCAGGTGAAAATTGCAAAAGACTCCTGCTATGTGTTTCTCAACATACCAGCTGCTCACATCATGACTTGTAATCAGATTTTGTAAACCAGCTACTGTCCTTGTCTATAAAATGACTGTATTAAATCACAGGCAGCAGGGCAGAAATATTTGATGAGAAATGATTTGAGATATATATATATATATATATATATATATATACACACACATATATATTCTTCAAAAGTATTTCCTTCACTATAAAAGAATGTCATTATTTTTAACCACATCACAGCTACATTTTAATTTTATTTTAAATAAGAGGCAAAATAAATAAATTTTAAAAGTAAGAATCTATGGCATTTTCCTTTTCTCTTCATTTCATAGTTTGTCACTTGTCCAAATAATATTTATGAAGCTCATAGTTAATAAAAGTAATGTCCATTGGCTAAATTTCTTCCTTCTCTAACTGGTGACAATATCTAGTATAGTGTATTCTTTGAAGAGTATATTCCAAAGCTTCCTAGGGCCAAACAATAAATAATAGAAAGCAGATAACAAGAAATTAAGAAATGGAGAAAGTAGGGGTATTGTTTCTTCAGGTGAGATTCAACAAGGCTTAGTAACTACACTTCTATATACAGCAATGAATTACACTGGGTAGGATAGATTTACCTCAGGAACGCTGGTGTCTTAGTACATTGTGTCAACCGTCTCCCAATGGAGTCCATGATACTAAGGAACAGAGCCATGCACCTAATAAGGTTCTCTGTACCCCAATCAACTATCACCAGAATTCATTTTTCTTTCAAATTATAAGTTGTGAGAGCTGTGGTATAATACTGTGGATTCAATGTTCCAGAGACTTCTGTACTAGAGAACATAGGACTCATAGCATTACAAATCAGTTGAGGTCTTCAAATTTTTTCAACTTCCCATCCTGAAGACACATATTGATACTCTGAAACCATATCTGTTTTAATTGGTAATCCATGCCATCTGAAGAAACAGAATTCTGCTATGCTCGTTAATTTTATGTCTACTTGACACAGGCTAGAATAATCTGAGAGGAGGGAACCCCAATTGAGAAAATGCTCCCATAAGTGGGACTGATGGAACAGGGGACCAAACCGGACTCTCTGAATGTGGCTGACGGTGGAGGAGGACTGAGAAACCAAGGACAATGGCAATGAACATGAACTCTACAGCATGGACGGGCTCACTGTGAGCCTTGTCAGTTTGGTTGCTCACCTTCCTGGACTTAGGGGGAGCTGGGAGGACCTTGGACTGAACATGGTGAAGGGAACCCTGATGGCTCTTTGTCTTTGGAGAGAGGTGGAGTGGGGGTGTGGGTGGAGGGGAGGGGAGGGAGAGGGGAGGAGAAGGGGAGGAGATGGAAATCTTGAATAAAAAAATGAGAAAAATAAATAAATAAATAAATAAAAGATTGGACTGTAGGCTAGTCTATAGAGCATTTTCTCAATTAGTGGTTGACAGAGTAGGGCCCAGCCCACTGTGGGTGAGTACATCTCTAAGCTGGTGATCCTGGGCTCTACAAGAAAAAAGGCTGAACAAACCACGAGGAACAACCCTGTAAGCAGCACCCCTCCATGGCCTCTGCATGAGCCTCTAGGTTCCTGCTCTGAGTTCCTGTCCTAACTTCCCACAGTGATGGGCTTTGGAAGTGGAAACATAAAAAAACCCTTTCCTCTTTAACTTGCTTTTGGGCATGGTGTTTTGGTCATAGCAATAGTAACCCTAACTAAGTAGTACCAGTGTAGTACGGTATTGTTGTGACAGATCCATCCATGTTGTGTTCCGGAGGATAGCAAAAGGACTTTGGATCTTCGGGCTAGAAAAGCCATTGATTGTTGAGATCTCAGTGAGTTATTTGGTAGGAACTTCGGTAATAAGAGTGTTGAAAGCAGCCTGGCAATGGTGTTGCATGATTTTAATCCCAGCACTCAGGGGGCAAAGATAGGTGGATCTCTGAGTTCATGGTCATCCTGGTCTACAGAGCAGAGTAAGTTCCAGGAGAGCCAGACTACTACACAGAGAAAGCCTGTCTCAAAAAAACAAACAGCAACAACCACAAAAGAGCACTGAAAGCCGTGCAAACAGTGGAGGCCCAACTTGAACTTGTGTATTTCCAGAGGGAAGCAAAGACTCTACTGGGACATTTGAGTGAAGAATCTGTGGTGTCTGCTCAGCTGACGCTGGAGGTAATTAACAAGGGATGAGAACCACTAAAGTCAAACCCTTGTTTTGCTGTGATGATAGGTGCTGGTCAGCTGGGGCTTAAGAACCAGCTGTGATTAAGAAGAGACGACCATCGCTGAGGTGAAATCTTCTGAGAGGTGTTTCCTCACAGTCAGCACATGCAAGCTGTGTTCAGAGGTGGCCGAGGGTGTACATTGTGCTGGTAGCCAAAGTTGGTCAGGTGCAAACATCTCCCAAGTAGTACTGGGTTTGACGGCATTAAAGGGTTATAGAGAGCAGCTGAGGTTTGTTACTGGGAGAGGCTAGGAGAGGCCATTGGTGAAGGTGCAGCTGGAATAGTAGTGTAAGACCCAGGATTGAAGGAGTCATGGAGAACAATTAACGTTCTTCACCATAAGGAGAGCCCAAGAGAGTCTATTGATGAAAGTGCATCCTGGAAGCAGCGGCAGACCCCAGCACTTCAGAGATTCCAGTACCGAGGATACCCACCAAGACCAGCAGCAGCAGACCCCAGCACTTCAGAGATGCCAGTACCAGGGATGCCCACCAAGACCAGCAGCAGCAGCAGACCCCAGCACTTCAGAGATTCCAGTACCGAGGATACCCACCAAGACCAGCAGCAGCAGACCCCAGCACTTCAGAGATGCCAGTACCAGGGATGCCCACCAAGACCAGCAGCAGCAGCAGACCCCAGCACTTCAGAGATGCCAGTACCGGGGATGCTCACCAAGACCAGCAGCAGCAGACCCCAGCACTTTAGAGATGCCAGTACCGGGGATGCCCACCAAGACCAGCAGCAGCAGCAGACCCCAGCACTTTAGAGATGCCAGTACCGGGGATGCCCACCAAGACCAGCAGCAGCAGCGCTGGAGTAGAGTCTGCTCAGTCCTAGAGGACAAGCTGTGCCTGCCGCAGAGGCAGAGCCAGAAAAATCACCAGAGCTCTTTGGAGGAGGCCAGAAGATTGTGAGTAAATTCCAGATGTTGAACAGTGAATTATTTACACTGTTGGGCTTTGGTTTCTCTTTGTGCAGATTGCGACTCTGCCCTGGTTCTTCCCTGTTGAAAGAAGAAATATTTAAGTAATTTTTGATTTTACAGGAGCCCACATGGAGAGATCATTTAAATTTTTAAAAGAGATTTTGCATTTTAAAAGAAACTTTTTTTATTTTACAAAGACTAAACTTTTAAAGTGTTTGAATCAGTAAAGGCATTGGGATCTTTAAGTTTGTAATATGTTTTGTAATTGTGGGATTTCTTAATCTGAGATCTTAGGGAAGAACCAAGTAAAAGAAAGGTTTATCTTAGAAAGTGTTGTGTGTCAAGTTGACAAGGATTCAGTTCTGCTGGCTAATTTTGTCAACTTAACACAGGCTAAAATAATCTGAAAGGAAGGAAGACTAATTGAGAAAAGGACTCCATATGATTGGGCTGTAGACAAACCTGCAGAACATTTTCTTAATTAGTAATTGATGTGGGAGGGCCAAGCCCTTAGTGGGAGGGGCCATCCCTGGGCTGGTGGTCCTGGGTTCTATAAGAAAGCAGGTTGGGTAAGCCGTGGTGAGCAAGCCAATATGTAGCACTCCTCCATGGCCTTTGCATCAGCTCCTGCCTCCCAGTTCCCACCCTGTTTGAGCTCCTGTCATACTTTTCTTTCAGTGATGGACTATGGATGTGGAAGCATTGAAAACCTTCCCTCCCCAACTTGTTTTCTGTCTTGGCTTCATCATAGCAATAGTAACCCAAGCATAGACACCTGCTGAGTAACCAAATTAAGTAAATCTGGGCAATGAAATATGACCAGAATTTATATATGCCACTTCTCAGTGGAAACATAAGAAGCCATCATGCAATTAGCTATGTTAAGTTCCGCCACCCCAGTGAACAAGAAGGGTGTGTGCAGACACGCGGCATCATTGGTTTAGATATCTGTCAGCAAATAATGAATAACGATCTTTTCACATACAGTATGCACGCAGTTGAAGCAAGAACTTTACTTTTAGGATTCTGAGAGAGGAAATCCCAGTCACTGCACGTGCTTCATCCTCGTCCTGTCCCCAAGCAAGAACTCAATCCTTGTGTTAAGACTGAGATTCCAGGGAGCTCATTTGTCACTACAGCCCACTGTAGCCCATTTGTCTAAACCAAAGACTCAACCATTAGGCTGTGGTGAGAACCAATGAGTCTATTCCACAGCCCTGATTTTTATAAAACAGACTTGAGCTTTCCTTTACCCAGGAACTTCTGCTCGGAAATCACTTCTGTTATTTGCTCACTTTTGTTGTTGCTGATTTGGTTGACATTACAAATATGTATAATGAACCAGTCCGTGCTTGTTTATTGATCCCATGAATCCCAGGATGGTCTCAAACTTAGTATATAAACAAGGATAACTGTGGATCACCGTACCTTGCCATGCCCAGCATGGCTTGAACCTCTAAAACTGACCGGGACAGAAAGGCAATGAAGAAATGACAGGCACACACACAAAAAAAGTGGGGGTCAGGTGAGCTGTGAGTACTCTGATGGAGCCATGCCAGCTACAACAACCCCAAACTCTGGTGTATTTACTATAGACAGCGTGGAGTGGGGGGAATATTAGCTAGTCTAGGCAGGAGATGTCTGCAGGCCAGCAGTCTGTAAACATCTGGAGTAGGAAGCTGTGGTTGCTAGTTTTTGCACACACTGGCCATTTGTTCATGAATCTCATATTTGCATACACTGTCAACATTCAGAGTCCAACCAAAGGAAGGCCTTGACAATTCCGAGCATGATCTTTATGGGGCAAGACTTCGCAATTCCCATGTCTGAGGCATTGGGTCCTTGACATGCCCGTGCCCTTGTCAACAATACACATCCACTCAGGACTTCATTTACTCTTTGCACATTCACTCAGAGCTCCCTTGGGGCTGCACAACACCTGCCTTATGCCGTGCTGGTTATGAAATGCTGTGGGCTTTATATATACTTGGCAAACATTACCAAGTAAGCTGCATTCCCTGCCCCTGTTTGTATTCTTGGCCATGACATTTGAGGAAGTACATTCCTATTGAATAATCCAACTAAGTAAACTTTCAAATATTCATATATGGAATATGCATGGCCAGGGCATTTAAAAGCAAGAAACTAAATGATAGAGTTAAACTTTTGTCTGATAGGGTAGTTGAACATAAACAGAAATCAAGGGATTAAACAAACTGCTTAAAATTTAAGCCAGATGCTTAAGCTTCCTTTCAGGGCCCATGAAAAATAGTAAAATTTCATTTATAGCATACACAAAAACACCTCCCCAGCAAATTACCTCCTGAGGTTAAATCAAGTTCTTCACATACACAGTGATAAATATAAGTAACACTGTCAGCACAACAGAGAAAGTCTGCAATGGTTTTTATTATAGCACTTTCGATGCCTGCTTAAACGTATTCCATTTATCTTTCAAATAAGCACCTAGTTAAGGAGCATGTACTATAAAAATGACTTCTTTGGAATCCCATCATCATGATGAGACCAGATATTTTCTTAAAAATCAAAGTAAATTTCCCATTGCTACATGCCTTTAGATGCCTCCTATCATTCGGATGACTGGCAGATTATGTAGCCTTATGCTCGGAAATTGTTCAGGTGCTTGGAGAGTGGGCCTAATAAAACTAGCACAGAGCTTATGCCCAGGTGGACCAGTTAGCTTCATGCTGAGAAAATCTTTCATAGCCACGAACTGTACTCAGAATTGTAGTCTCAAGACAAATTTTGTCAAATTAGCCACAAAGGAGTCTGGATAAGCATGTCTATAGCTCCCAAAAATCCATTACTGCTAATGGAAAAATAAGTCCTAACACCAACTCTTCCTGGGTACATCATCTCTCCAGGGTCCTGAACATATCATGATATGTTTCAGATCACTCTCCCCTAACATATTACTCTAAAGCAATAAATACCCACAAAGAAGCTTCAGGTCTTCCCCAAGTCTTTTATTAAAGTTTTTGTGCTGGTTGAGCTCCTCCCCCTGAACTCGGACCCCTCTAATAACTTTCCTATAGGGCAATCTTCCTTGGATGATGTGAGACACAAAGACTCAACTGAATCCCAGCTCACATTTTCTACAAAACTTCTTGGCTTTCTGCATCAACAGCCTTATAGACTGTTTAATTTAAACCCCCAAACCAGAGAACACTGGCTTCTGTTTCCTTCCTTCAATATCCACAGCTTTCTTTCAATTTTCTTTTCTCTCTCAATGACACATGTACTCCACCCTTCCCGTGTCCTCTTGCTACTGCCTATTCCCTGTACTCCTAGACGTTATGTAAGTCTCCTGACCATTTTTTTCTCTGTAATCTCATGCATTTTCACCTTGACCATCCTTCTTGTCAGACTCACGTGTCTAAGACAAAAATCTTTCACATTCCCCTCCTTTAAAAAACCCTAAGTGCCCCAGGACCAGACCTCTGGATTTTCAGATATTTTCCAAGACCAAAGATTCTTCTGTAATCACATGCCATCCACTACAAACAGCTCGCAGTTCTGGGTACAATCCTCATAGTTGTTGTTTGTTTGTTTGTTTTAGCTCCACATTCTATCTCATACAGGATCACTAACTGGAAACTCTCTATTTCAAGTTCTGCTAGAAATTATCTACTCATCCACCCAAAGGGTATTTTTCTGTGTGTTTTCCTCAGCATGCTTCATCATTTTTATTATCCTGTGGGCCCATTTTACTGATAAATATTTGTGACCTTGTGTTTCAAATGCTCTTTGCTGTTTACCAACGTACTTCCTTTACAAATAAGAGTTGCTTCAAACAAAACTGTGCTTTGTTATCCCAAATCTCATGCATCCATTGCCTTCATTACAGCAGGCATTGCTTGCTAGCAATGTCAACAAGAGCTGCAGTCTTCTGGGCCATGTAGAATGGCTCACTCACTCGGTTGGTACTTGGTGTTAACTATTGTCTAAGAATCCCTCCCCCATTATATTCCCTCATGGTCACTTTGCATGTTTTGACCCTCTCATAACATGGTTAGTAGTCTCATAGGAGTGGCATCCCAGCAGAAAATCTAAGGCAAAGAAGAAAGGACATTCTCTTGGATATGGAACACTTTCTCTATGACACTCCAATGGCGTGGAAGTTGATGCTGAACAAAGTAAGTGCCTGTTATGATTTTTTTTAAAAAATGCTGCAAGATTCCCAGTGGCAGTAGGCAGCAGAAATGCTGTAGGTTCCCAAATGGTGATAGCAAGCCAAATGGCAGCAGGTAGTGGCTCTGGGAGCAGCCAGTCCCAGGTAGAGATGGCTGCCGGTCCCGAGCGGTGGCTGGTCCCAGGCAGGGAGACACATGGCAGGTGGGCTGGTCCCTGCGAAGCCTGGTGGTGCAAGCAGGTGGCAGATAGGAGGCACATGGACAGACACATCTGTACAGAATATAATTGAATATTTATTACTTAGAGGAGAGAGGAGGGGAGAAGAAGAAGAGGACAGAGAGAGAGAAAGGGGGAGCAGAGAAGTGTGGAGAGAGGCAAAAGTGAAGCTGCCTCTTGGAGAGAAAGACGGGGGGGTGGGGAAGCAAGCTCAGGCTGGAAGCTGAAGATCAGCCTGTCTCAGCAGATAGGGGAGGGAGTGGGCATGACTTGTACAAACAATCATAACAGTGCCAACAACAGAAAGAAGGGTCAGGGTGTTTAAATATGGCGTAGAAGTCCAGGCATGGTACTGCATGCCTGTAATCTCAGTACCCAAAAGACTGAGGTAGGAGAATCACGTGTTTGAGGACAGCGTAGGCTTTAGAGTGATTTCCTGCACACCATGGAATATATAGTGAAACTATGTTTTGTAAGCAATAACAACAAGAACATCAACAAAAACAGAACAAGAGGGGAAAGGAGAGAAAAGAACAAGGAAAGTAAAATAATGAAAAGAGAAATTGTTGGACCATTATTTAGAGAGTGGTTACCACGTAATCTTGGTTGGTATTAACTACACCTCTAAAATCCAGAAAGACTCTGAAGATTGTGCTTTACTCAAACGTTTAACACAAGTCCTCAGAAATGATACTTTGATGCTTAGTATATGTGTTCCAATTTATTAATCTAATTAAACAAGACCATTGTTTGTTTGTTTAACAAAAGAAAAGAGGTTTATTTTTACACCCAGTTCTGATTCAAAATGGCATAATTCTGAGGTGAGGTGGCATGATGAGAAGAGATAAGTGTGTGTGTGTGTGTGTGTGTGTGTGTGTGTGTGTGTGTGTGTTATGGTGTGTGGGTGCTATGGTGTGTGTGCTGTGTGTGGTACATATTTTGAGCACTTATTCCAGGCTAATCTATCTAGTTAGGTTCTATGCAGTTGAAGAAAGTTGAATTTGCTCCCCAGAAGCTGATGAGTCAGGAACAGCACAGCACTAGAGGGGCAGAGCAGATAACAAGATGATTAATAGTTTGAGGTAATTACAGACAGAACGTCAATGGGCAGACCATAATTGATTGTCATGCTAATTGTGAGGGCACTGATACTATAGATTTTTTCAGAGGAGGCTGTGTTCTCTTCACATAGAAAGGTTTGAGATAGAAAATGAAGTTGGTTTTGAGTCTGAATAGCCAGCTGAAATGGGATTTAAGTTGGGAAAAAATATAACCAAAATGGAATTTCAGAAGCAATTACACAAATTATATTATTTTACATGCTTATACATACTCAAAATGATAGGACCCCCCCAAAAAAATATCCATTTATTATATGTATAGATCAGGGAGTCAGTAAACAACTCTGAGAAAAATATGAGTTCTAAGTAAATGCAATTAAAAACATGAGAAACCAGTAACCAGGAGAAAAGGGTAATATGTTTCCCTTCTGTATTTACACAGGACTTTTAGTTTGGTTTTGGTTGAAACATAGGACTTCTGGTCCAAGATAGTGAACATTACACAGACATTCTCATGACTCCTGCTTTCTTTCTTTCTTTCTTTCTTTCTTTCTTTCTTTCTTTCTTTCTTCCATCCTTTTTTTTTGTTTGTTTGTGTGGTTGCAAGTGAGAAATTCTGAGCTGGTAGAACTGAAGGATAAAATTTAGTCTTGATATGTAAGTTGACCGTTGGCAGAAAGAGATCAAAGATAGTTGGCTCCTTCTGACTGATTAAGTAAATATTTTCTCCAATGTCACCTAACCACAGCCTGATTATTATACTCAGTGTTCTGTGAGATGGGATGTCACATAATATGATTTATTCATGCTATGCCCTATGTATAAAAGATATTAAAGAAAACTGAAATCTATTTTTGCTATCTACAGTTGAGCACTATACTTTCCTTCCTAGAACACTCTTAAGCCAATGATTTATCATTAGTCAGCATCCATAAACCCTTATGCACATTGGCTGGGTTTACACAGTGCTACATGTTGCTATATAAAACACCCTGCAAAAGCTATAACCAAGGGCAACAGAAGGCAGGTAGAGAAGGACTAGGGGTTACGTGAAATAAGCAGATATTTTTTCAAAATTTAATATCGTTTCCAACAAGACATCTAACCATAGTAACTAATGAATAGAAATGAATATTTTCTTCTGCAATCCTCATTCTAATAGGTCAACTAATTAGATGAGAGTTAATCAAAAGGTTGGTAACTCAAGGGAAGAAGGGAGCCAGAGGCCAGAGAAATACACAAGATAGAAAATAGACTTGAATCTCAAGTGATAGTTCCACCTATATCACTTTCTGTTGCCAGAGACTGTCTTAGATTAGATACTTTATTTTTCTGTCAGTTTCATTTTTCTCTGTCCTGAAGGAATTTCCAGTTTCACACTGGTTCCTGGGTTGCCATGAATTTCTTAGACTATGTATTAAACTTGAACCAAAAACTTTACAACAAATTTCCTTTAACTGAGCAGTATTTATTGAAGTTCTATGTGCTGACCCCGAGGAAATACTTTCCAGAAGATTCTGCCTCAATTATGCTGGTCTAATCTTAATCACAGCTGATTCTCCAGCCCTAGCTTATCAAAACCACATTTTAAAAAAAAGTCATACAACAAATGGCCTTGGTAGAGTCTTTGCTTCTCCTCTGAAACCTCATGAGCCAAGCATCTGTAACTTGCATTGCTCTCAGCATTATCCTTCATCTTAGTTTAGGTTACTATCGCTATTATGAAACACCATAACCAAAAAGCAAGTCGGAGAGGAAAGGGTTTATTTGGCTTACACTTTCACATCACTGTCGTCCATCATTAAAGGAAGTCAAGACCGGAACTCAAACAGGGCAGGAGCCTGAATAAAAAAAGTTAATACAGAGGCATGAAGGAGTGCTGCTTACTGGCTTGCTCATCATGGTTTGCTCAGTCTGCTTTCTTATGGAACCCAGGACCACCATCCTTGGGATGGCCCCACCCACAAGGGGTTAGGCCATCCTGCATCAATTGCTAATTAAGAAAATGCTCTTTGGGGCTGTCTATATCTCAAATGACTTTAGCTTATTCAAGGTGACATAAAACTAGCCAGCACATCCTTCAAGTGCCCACAACAGCACAACATGATTGGAACACTCAATAGCTTTTCTAATCCAAAGTTCCAAAATCCTTCCACAATCCTTCCAAAAATATATAGTTAGGTCTGTAACAGCAATTCCCTATGACCTGGTACCAACTTAAGTCTTAATTGTACTCCCTATTGCTTTGTTAAAACACTGTGAGCAAAACAAACTTGAGGAGTGAAGAGTTTATTTCTGCTTCCAGTTCCATGTCACAGTCTACCACTGAGAGAAGTTAAGGAAGGAACTCAAACAGGGCAGGAACCTGGAAGTAGAAAATGATGAATAGGACATGGAGTAACAGTGCTTAATAATAGCTCGATCCTCATGGCTTGCTCAGCCTGCTTTCTTATAGAACCCAGGACCACCAGCCCAGGGATGGTACCACCCATAGTAAAGTGGACCCTCCTGCGTCAATCATAAATCAAAAAAGCACATAACAGACTGATCTTATGGGAACTTTTCCTCAGTGTATGTTTTCTCTTCCAAATGACTCTCTCTTATGTCAACTTGATATAAAACTATCCAGCACAATCTACCCTAAGAATGGACCTACTTCATTCAAAAAGTAATGTCTTTAAAAGGAAAATAAAGGTGCCTCTTAATTATCTGCAATGATTAAAAGGAACCAAGAGAATTAATATCCAGGTTTATTCTGATCCTGCTCTCTCATCTTTTGCCAGGGCCTCCCACTGGCTGGCCCTACAAAACTAGATCACATACTGCTAATGGATAAAATTGAAACAGGCCAGCCATCCTCTCTTAGATATCTTAGTAAGATGAAAGACAGAGAGTAGTCCTACAAACTCAGAGAGAGGAGAGCCAGCACACTGAACGAGGCTGAAAGTTTGTCACCTCAAAGAGAATGCATATTTAAATAATGAACAAATACCAAACTTATACATAACCCATACATAGTATGAACATATTTTAAATTCAGTGGCCATCCTTTTGTTTTTCTAAGATAGTGATATTCACAATGTCAGAACAGTGAGGAATTGAAAGCTGCAAATTTTTCTATTTCAAAATATAGTGGTGTCAGTACCAGACACATCTTATTAATGTTCACCCAAGAAGGAGCTGCCATGAAACTTATCTATGGCCTTTGTGCTTCAAATCTGCCCTGGATTAGAACACACATAGATGTATTAGAGCTACCTTATATCTCTTAAGCAGCTGGAAGCAACAATGTAGAAGCCAGTCCTGGATACTCAGTATACTTTCAATATCCACAGATCCCATCTCTCCTTTTAAAGGTATGATTCAAGCAACATAAAAATCCGGGTGAAGGGATTAGTCATGCTGGCCCCCCAAAACTCAATGTCTAACTCCTTCCTCCGAGGACGAATTTCACCTGGATCACAAATCACAGTCTTTCTGGTCCCTATGCACATTTGCCACCTTCCCACTTCTCATCCCTCTGATTGTCTTCTTTCTTTGTCAAGAAGCTTTCACCTCTCCTTTGGTTCTCAACTGGCTCTTGTTATGTGTAGTTCCTTACTGGTTACCCCTAACTCAATGCCATCCTCAGTGTGTACCAGCAACCTTTCAACAGTGACTACAGCCTTCCGCCTTTGAGTTATCTAAGCATAGCCTACTCTCTAACCACTTGCTTCCTCTGGTGGTTGCCACTGCCATCTTGCATCCCCAACTTCCCCCTGTCTCATTTTCCTCAGACCAGCTATAAATCTACAGTTTACACCACCTTGATGTCTGTGCCTTTAGGTCTCAAAGAGTTTTATGGAATCATATTTCTGATGAACACCCCATATAAAGTGTTGTGTTTACTAAGTAAACTTTTATGGACTCTGTGATCCTAATGGAATAGGTATGAGGATTGGCAGTGTTAAACTATAACTAAAAGATGGAAATTAAAAATCATGGTTCTTATATAAATATCAACTGTGTACAGGGAAAAGATTAAGTAATGTGGCAACTTGTATGATATTACAAATATGGTCTGGGTTTAGTGGCACATGCCTATAATCCCAGGTATCAAAGGGGCTGAAGAAAAGTTTCACAAGGTCAGGGACAGTTTGAACAACATAATGAAAAATTGCCAAATAACATAATTGTTGTTACAAAAATGGCTCCAAAGTACACTCAAAGAGTTTGTGTATAGGCAATAAAGAATGTTGAAATGAATGTTCAAATAGAATAAATGCAAAATGATGCAAGAATTAATTGCATTTCACTAGACAAATCATTTGCATTTCTGTGGACAACATTCATTTACATTATTATTTTTTCAATTTACAGTTAAAAAATATCTTGAAGTCAATGAGAAGTGGAGATACTCAGAAAGTTATTTTAAAAAGAACATACAGTAAACATTTTTTGATTATTTTTTAAATTTCTTACCATTTTTTTTCACAGAAAATCAGAGGCATGTTCTTATCCCAATGGGAACTGCGATCCAATCATAATTAGCACAAGTTCTCTCTGTGAGTTTGGAATAGGCATTTCTGCTTGTGATGACCAATACATGTGTCTTCCTTGTCTCCAAACCTTGATAAGAGATGGCTGCCTCCTTCCTTTTAGAGAGTTGCTGCTCAGAACTCTGGTATTACTTGAGATTTTACTTATAAAACTGGCCCCGACTAAAATTTAAACAAATATAAAGGATCCAGGACCTAAGTTAGTTAAAATATATCTGTATTTATGCATCAAAATGTTAATATAATAATATCAGTATAATAACAAATTATTACCTGTAGATTCAATACAATCTACAGCAAAATCTCAGCTGTTTCTTCTGAAGAAATTGAAATTATCCTAAAAGTCACAAGGAAATTCAACAGACCAAGGAATGCTAAAACAGAAAGATAGTTGAAAGATTCACACTTTCATTTTTTTTTAATTTGCTATAAAATTATAGTAAACTAAACTGTGCTCTTGTGTTTAGACACACATTTAAGAATAGATTTAGAGCATAGAATTGAGAATCCAGAAATAATGGTGGATTTTTCCCTCCCCAAGAGTATACCAAGATCACCCAAAAGATAACAGCCTTCCAAACAAATGGTGCTATGAACAAAAAATTATTCACATGCTAAAAAACAGAACCAGGGGACCAATAGATGGCCTAGTGATTCAGGGAATATATATTGTTCTTGAAAATGTTTGCTTCCCAGCATTCACATCCAGTGACTCAGAACATCCTGTAATTCTAGCTCCAGATCTATGCCCTGTTCTGGTTTCTTTGGGCTTATCACTCACAAACATACATAACTAAAAAGAAATCTGTCATTTTTAAATAATAAAACTGCTCCTTAATTTATATAATATGCAAAAACATTTAAATATAAATTTGACACCAAGTGTTACTTACAATAGCCTTAGGAAAAAAAATCTAAGTATAAATCTTTGTATTTCTGAGTTAAGGAATGGTTTCTTAGGACACTAAAAGCACAAATGAAAGAAAAATGACATAAGTTATACATCCAATTAAGAAATTTTAGATTTCAAAAGACCACTTCTAAAATGAAAAGAATAATTCACGGAATGGGTGAAAATATTTGTAAATCATATGACTGTAAAGGACTTATGTCCACAAATTATGCAAAACAGTAAAATAGATGAAGGATTTAATGAGTATTCTTCCAAAGATTTGTAAGTAGCAAATAAGGATGTGAAGAGATATTGAGCATCACTAGTCACTGGGGAAATACAAATGAAAACCACAGTGAGAAAGTGCTTCCCCTCACTAACATGGCTACAAGTTGTAAAGGTTAGTAACAGTGTTGGAATCCTCCAACATTGCTGATGGGCATGAAAAATGATGCAATCACTTTGTAAAATCATCTAGCTATCTCTCAAAGTATAAAACAGAGTTAATCTATGATCTAACTATTTTACCCATACATATATCACCAAGAGAACTGGAAATGTACATCTTTACAAAACTTGTACATAAATGCTTATAACAGCATTAGTCATGACAGTCAGAAAATTAAAACAACCCAGATTTCTACGAATATAAAAAGTATTGATAAAATGAAGTCCAGTCCTACAACAGAACATTCTTCAGCAATGATAAAGAGATTAAAGTCAAGTGAAAGAAATGTACACAAAAGCTATATACAGTGTGCTTCTATTTATTTAAAATAGTCACATGACAGCCCGGCTAGCTCAGTTGGTAGAGCATGAGACTCTTATTTAAAATAGTCATAACAAGCACATCTATAGAAACAAAAAAGATTAGTGGTTGTAGACCTATAGAAGAGACAAAACGGGCAGTGCCTATTAGTGAAAATGGTACCTAATTTTAGACTGATTAAAACATTTTGTTAGTTACTGCCATTCTGACTGGAGTAAAATGGAATTTCAAGAAAACAAATAACAAATATAAGGATGTGGACAAAAGAGAATGTAAAGTAGTCCAGCTACTTGAAAGCCACTATGGAGACGCCTAACAAAACTACAAAAAAGTACTCCATATGACCTAGTTATACTACTTTGTAGTATTTACCTGAAGGACTCTAAGTCATCACATCATAGAGATACTTGCATTTCAATGTTTATTGTGGCAGAATCCACAATAGTCAAGTTAGGGAATCATTCTAGGTATCCAGTAACAAAGGAATGGATAAGGAAACAAAATAATTTTTAGTCATAAAGATTAATGAAGTATTGTTCTTAGGAAAATAGGTACAGCTGGGGATAATCATTAAGTGAATTGAGCCAGGCTCAGAAAAATGAATATGGTACGTTTTCTCTTGTTTGTCGTAGCTATGGTTTATAGAGATACATGAAAGTAGAGCAGAAGCTGAGCAGAAGAGGGGAACAAAGGTGACTAACAGGAGAGGGACAGACAGGGAGGGAGAGACAGAAGGCGGTATAAGAATATGCTCTATGTACAGTATATAATTGTATGGCTTTTTTAATTAATTACAATTGTTAAATGAAATATGCATTTTACAAATTTTAGTTTGATGATGATTATAAAATACAAGGAATATACAGCATCCCAGGATTGTCTTGAACTAAATTCCTTATGTTTCAGTCTCTCAAATGCTGGGATTATAAGGCACGCAACTCCATGCTGGACTCTACAGCATTTTATTGTTGTTGCTGGATTTGTCTTATGATTTCAAAGATTTATTTTTAATTTTTTAAAGTATGTGTTTGTGTGGGGGGGTGGGATGGGGAGTTATTTGCACTAGACAGCAGGGGCCTTCAGTGGACAGAAGTATCAAATGCCTCTAGAGCTGGAGTTACAGATGGTTGTGAGGTGCCTGACTTACATGCTTGGAGCCGAACTCAGGTCCTCTGCAAGAGAAGTATGTGTTCTTACTAGCTGAGCCATGTCTTTAGCCCACGAATTTGATTTACTTTTTATTATTTTATTTTATTATTGTGTGTATGCGTGTGCTGGCTGGGGCATGGCACTGCACAAGTGAAGGCATAGGGCAAATTTTGCGAATCATTTCTCTCATTCTACAAGTTCTAGGGATGGAACTCCATGCTCTTAATTCTTTAGAAATACTCGGTGTGTCAGCATTGGCAATGATACACAGCCACTTACTTGCTCTTGACCTCTCCCTAAGAAAGGCAGATGCAGGCAGATCTCTGGATCTCTGAGTTTGAGGCAAGCCTGATCTACAGAGCGAGTTCCAGAACAGTCAGGGCTGTTACACAAGGAAACCCTGTCTCGAAAAACAAAAAAAAAAAAAAAAAAAAAAAAGAAAGAAAAAAAGAAAGAAAGAAAGAAAGAAAGAAAAGAAAAGAAAAGAAAAGAAAAGAAAAGAAAAAAAGAAAAGGAAAGAGAGGAGAAAGAGAAAAGGGTCATTAGTATAGACATCGTCACTGGTTAAAGTGACTAATCCTTTAAGAATGAGATAATGGTGTCACATATGAAAAGAACTACTTTAATGAAACATTCACGATTAGGGGATGTTCAAATTATTTTCCTTAAAATTAACTATCCACACAATTTAAAAAACTTGACTGTTTATTCAGAATTTAAACGATATTGCATCTTTAAGAGCGTCAGCGCAATGCCTTTTGGGATACTGTGGAAAGCTGTTGGCTAGCTGCGTGCCTTGACCTTTGACCCGCTCAACAGCCTGAGGCACCAGCCGCCATTGCTGTCTCCAGCTCCTGTCTTGGGGCACTCGTTTGGGCGGTTACCGCTTCTGGTCCTGCGTCAGAGTCTGACCAGAGCCTGGAGCCGGGCCTGTCTGGTTCCACAGCTCCTCCTCCTTTCCCAAAAGTGACTCTGAGGCTCCGGCAGGCAGTCACTTTCGCCAGCTCCACAGCTCGGAGGCAGTTGCTCCCGTCTAGCTCCGGCCGGCCGACAGCAGCGTGAGGGCCCTTGCCGCCATGGCTGCTTCTCTTTCAGAGATCATCCAGCAGAATTACCTGTCTGAGAGCAACGCTGCCCTCAACTCTCAGATCCAGTTGCAGCTGTACGCCACTTACATCTACCTCTCCAAGGCCTTATTCTGCAACCGAGACGAAGTGGCCCTGGAGAACTTCGCACTCTTCTTCCTGACTCAGTCCCAGAAGTGGATGGAGCGCACGGAGAAGCTGTTCCTCTTGCTGAGCGAGCGCCGTGGCTTCCTTACCCTGGGGAGAATTGCCGATCAAGATCGTCACGACTGGTTCGATGGCTTCATGGCGATGGAGTGTGCTCTTCACCTAGAGAAGACGCTCAACCAGAGTCTCCTGCAGCTGTACCAGCTGGCTAACAGCAACGGTGATATCTACCTGTGCAAGCTCCTGAAGAGCCATTTCCTCAACCGGCAGGTCGAAATCATCAAGGAGATGGGTGGCTACTTGACGAACCTGCGCCAGCTGGGGGCTCCAGAAAATCATCTGGCCGAGTACATCTTCGACAAGCTCACCCTGGCCGAGACCACCAAGGAGAACTGAACTGGGACTGTCCCCGCTATGGGGGGGGGGGTCTTCCTCAGATCACCAGGCAAGGTGCTCACATTATATGTCCAGAAGTTTCCCTAGTTTTCCTATCTGGCGCTGTTTGCAATAAATTTCTTTCTGAGCATATTAATAGTTTCCTGTTGATTCATATGTGTCAAATTCTCACCTTTAGAGAATGAAGACATTGCCTTGCATGTCTAAAACGGGTATCTGGGTGTCTCTTCACCAAGTCGGGTTTCCTTGCAGCTAAGAGCGCAAGTAAGTGGGAGGGAAAGGATATTCACAGGCCCTGGGAGAGAACAAATTAGCTTTTCCTTATAAACAGTGTGAGCTTGCGGGTGGGGCGGGAGTGAAGTGTGGGTAAAAAGAAGTGGAGTGGTCGGCCTGTAGCCATGGTGTTCAAGCATGGGAAAAGTGAAAAGTGCAGATGCGTGATTAAAGTGTACACACAGCGGGTGGGGTGCGGGGAAGGCTATCAGATATCCTGCTAAACACGAGAGTCGTGGATCAGATATCCTGCTAAACACGAGAGTCGTGGATCAGATATCCTGTTAAACACGGGGGGGGGGGGAGGGGGGCGCGGATCAGATATCCTGCTAACCATGGGGGTCGTGGATCAGATATCCTGCATATCAGATATTTACATTAAGATTTTAACAGTAGCAGAATTCCTGTTATGAAGAAGCAACAAAAATCATGTTATGGTGGGGGGGGGACACTCCCCACTTTATTAAAGTGTTGCAGCATTATGACGGTGAGAACCACTGGATTAAAATGAAATGAACTTTACCTAAAGCTCATTAACTTACTAAAAGATGGAAATATTAGCATCTGCTGATGCCAGGTAAGTCAGGGAGACCACCTGAAAGATAGTAGAACACTTACAACATGCTTACCCCGGGAAACAATAATTAGTGGTAAGCAAAACTAAAATGACTATTTTTTTATAGCCCCAAGGTTAACAAACTGAAGTAACAGTGGAACTTTGCAGGTCCAAGATCGTTCATTAATACTATTATTATATGTCCACTAGAATCTCAGGAAGTAGGAAGGCCAGGAATTTAAAGGGAGGATACAAGGGGAGTTATAGATTTGGGACGGGAACATAGTTCTGATCCAGTGTGGTCTCTCCTACTGAGGGTATCAATGAGTTAAGAAGCAGGGCGTGGGTAGACTGGGAATTCAGCCAGATATCCAGGCCCAGAAGGGAGGGAAATACCCCAAACTGGTGAAGACAGCCCTGATCACTGTAGCCATTCCCTTAATTACAGGTGTGCCTTCCAGCCCAGGGTAGAGATGGCTTCTAAATGTCAGCCAAAATCCTCATATGATGAAAGCCTTCAGAATTAGGAAGAGACTTGTGAGAGGCGGTAAGTAAGGTACCACCCAGGCAGGTAGTCCAGTTCTCTGTTCAGCTCCCCCCCCCCCTGCAGACCCTAACCTGACTGCACTGGTCGCCGGGGAAGATAAGAGGGTTGGAAATCCCCAGAATGAACTATTACCCAGATTTCTTCATTGGGAGTAGCTTCCCTTTACCCGCAGTAAATAAAGGGTGGCTACAAAACACACATTGGCTTTACCTGCAGTTCCAGCTCATTTCAAAGCCTGGGGAGGGGGGGGGAGCAGCTTGCATGGACACAGCACACTGGAATTGGGCACTAAATCCTTTTCTGTGGTAGTCCATTCATGGGGTCATCTCTAGCTCACCCCAAACTTGCTGTGTTGGTTGACACACCTCCCTCTTTGTCCCATCTGTCTCTTTCTTATGACTGACTTTGCAGGAAAATGAAGACATGCCGATTAAGACCTATATATAGGCTTTGATTTTACCTGGAAAAGTGGTATTTCCTCATCGGCGAAACTCAAAGGCTGACAATGATTAGACCTGAGTGCCCATTACAAGTCACTGTTGGTCAGGTCACATTTTACAGCCTTTCTTTAAAAGAAAAAAATCCTGATGGGGAAATCTTGGCACAACAGCAGCAAGTCAATTGTTTCTTTTTTTTTAAAAAAAAATTATAGTTCAGTTTTAGTTGTGTGTGTGTGTGTATGTGTGTGTGTGTGTGTGTGTGTGTGAGAGAGAGAGAGAGAGAGAGAGAGAGAGAGAGAGAGAGGGAGGGAGGGACAAAGAGGGACAAAGAAGGTTTGGGGGAGGGAGAGATTGTGGGCGTTCACAAAAGCCAGAGAACAGCCTCAGCTCCTCTGAAGCTGGACTAACTGATAGTTGTGTGATAACAGGCATGGGCGCCTGCAGCAAGCTGAGAGATCCTCCGCATGAGCAGTGTGTGCTCTTCACCTACTGAGCTGGCTCCAGATTCCAGGCCCACTGATTTTTATCTTTGCTTTGCTGAGAGTAAAGCTTGCATGCTCGAAGTCCCTGCCCTTTGGCTCAGTTTCAGCAGTCACAAACAGGCTCTGGAACCCGCCAGACAGTTATGACAATGGATAAGAAATGTTTAGCCTTTTGAAAGATGCTCCCTTTTAACTTTCTAATGTCTAGACTTTGGCCTTTCCTAAAAGTTCCCTTATTTTCCTGTCTTGCCACACAATTGACGGAAAGGTGGAGGTAAACTTCTTCTGGGTATGCCACCTTCTCGGTTCCCGGATAAGTGCACTTTAAATACTTAATAGTAAGATCTGACTAGTTTTTGAGCCCCAGCACGTAGCACCCTGAGACACACAGCTGCATGATTGCCAGTCACCGGCATGCTCTGCTGCTTGGGGGAGTGATGTCTGAAGCAGTGGCTGTTGCTATGGGTACCAGAATCTCAGAAAATGATAATAGCAGGACAGACTAGGGGGAAATGGTAAAATTGATAACTTCATCTCTGGCTCAAACATGGATTCAAATGAACTGTGCTGAATAATTTACCTATACGGGGAAAAAAATCATCCCTGTATCACAGAAGGAAATTTCCTAATAGACGGTTGTCACCAACAACTTGTGCTTCATTTCCTAGGAAAAGGAAATGTATTTTTCTTCATAAATGTGTGACAAGCAGTACAAAGCGGCCTTTCATTTCTGCGAAATCATTTCTCGTCTAGGAATTTGCCTCACATTTCTGATCTGTATATTTTACTTTATTTTCGTATCAGTTGCCAGCGATTCTAGTTTATTTTCACAAGTCCAAGAAATGTTACTAATCAACAGTCACTAGATGAAGGCCTTATAAGTCATATTGATATATAATATATGCATATATTGATATATGATAAATTGCAGGGAAAGCAAAATATAATGCTTTGTATTTTAGAATTACATTTTATACAAAGTGTATGTGTGCACAAACGCTGTGAGTTCAGCATCAGAGGCATATTGATGAATTTGTTTCAGAAAACCTGGAGTCAAGGGCAGGGCTTGGAAAATTATATTAGAAAATATTACTTAGAAAAGTTAAGATGAAGTTTATATCTGATTCACTAGTGGAAAGGGAGCTGGGGTGAGGTATGCGTGGAAGGAAAGTGGTAATTACAACATAGTGTAAAAGGTCTTGCCTCAACTTAAGTCAGTTTAGGTTATGAGTTGTAACAAAAGCCAGAAAAACAGGTTGGAAAAGTACAGGCTTCTCTGCCCTAGTGGAAAGGGACGAAAGGAAAGCAGTTCAGGGCTGCTGTGCGACTTCCTGTCACATTTCACTGACTCTAAGAGGCACAGTTTTCTTCATATTTTCACATCTTTGAAATAGGGACGGTTAGTGTCCTACCATCACTGTTGGCTGTGGTCAGCATTGCCTGAGCATGTACTCCAAACTTAACTTTGACCTTATTGACTGAAAATCCCAAGAGCTATTGAGGAAAACGCTTAAGAAACAGCAGTATGCTGGATGGCAGAAAGGAAGGTCTGCAGCGTCCCACATGACTCTGAGTACAAAAACTGATTGAAAAAATTTGTGCCTGCAGAACTTTTAATAGTACTTTGTACCATTTCTTACACATTTTATTTAGTCTAGTCATACTTTACAGTATATTTATGTCTCTCTTATGGGTGTGTAAAATGATACAAAGATAAACATTAATGCCAAATAAGTGTAAAGAGCTCTTTCAGAAGGCATAATTTTAAAAAAATCATAAGAAATGCATGAGCTAAGACAACATTGTCTCCTAATTGAATTGGTGACCTTGCTTAGGATTTCCCCACACATAAAGTGATGCTTTGTATTAAAAAATCACCTTGCTTTCTTTGATAACAAACGTGCCTCTTTCACTGCTGAGGGCTTCCATCCTAAAGTTATTTCATGATCCAACATAGCTACTGTAAGTCCAAAAATCACATTATTGCTGAGAAATGATTGGGACATTTGTTAGGAGGAAGAGAAAGATTGGAAATCCAGGTACAGTGAACTGAAGATTGAACTCTGAGTTAAAATCGTGGCAGAGGGTTACTGTGCTATTGTAGTGTGAAGCGGCGGGGCTGTGTCCTGCCACCCGGCCCCCGGCTAGCTTTACACCCGAAATAATTACACGGAAACTGTATTCATTTAAACACTGCCTGGCCCATAGTTTCAGCCTCTTATTGGTTAATTCTCACATCTTCCTTTAACCCATATTTAGTAATCTGGGTAGCACCACGAGGTGTGGCTTACCAGGAGAGATCTTAACCTGCGTCCATCTCGGAGAGGAGCAGCATGGAGTCTCACTATGGCGACTGCCTGAAGCGTCTCCCCAACTCTACTTCCTTGTTCCCACAATTCTGTTCTGTCTACTCCACCTACCTAATTTTCTGTGTCTTAAAGGGCCAAGGCAGTTTTCTTTATTAATTAACCAATGAGAGAAACATAGACAGATAACTCTCCTCCATCATGCTATCTGCTGCTATTCAGGAACAACAGGGGCGTTTCTTTTCTCTTCAAACCAGAGGACCTAAGAGAAGCTCCCAGAGCAGTCATGGTAATATGTGTCTTAGTTCAAACTAAGGGCTTTTTTTAGTAAACTTTTAATTTTAGAATAATTATAAATGTGAAGTTTATAAATATAGATTTCTCCTTTTTAGTTTTTTCTTTTTTCTTTTGTATTATGATGTTTGTGTGTGTTCACATGTATAGGTGCATGTATATGTGCATGTTTATAGAGGCCAGAGTGCAATGTCTGGTGTAATCCTCTATTTTCTATTTTCTCTCTCTCTCTCTCTCTCTCTCTCTCTCTCTCTCTCTCTCTCTCTCTCCCCTTCTTTCTCCTCTCCCTATCTGTTTGTCTGTCTGTCTTCTTTCCTTTTTTCTTTTTAAACATTTCTAATGTCTTTAAAAAATAACTGTATAATTTTTCTTCTTTTCTTTCCTCCCTCCAACCCCTCCCATATGCCTCATTGATTTTTTTCAAATTCATAACTTCTATTTCTTTAATTGTTGTCACATGTGTGTGTTCCAAAATGAATAAATACAACCTGCTTTGTCCGAATAATGTTATTGCATTATATAATTTCAGGGATGACTCTTCCCTGGTTAACCTATTAGGGGGAATTCTTCCTCTGGCTCTCAGCATTTTTTAGCTGCCCATGATTCTTCATCTAGGGTTGAGGCACTGTGAGCGTTCCCCTTCCCATATTAGCATGTCTATTGGCTAGCTTATTTCTCGAAGCAGGATCTCCTACTCAACCTGTAACTCAGTGATTCAGGTAGGCTAGCTGGACAGCAAGTCCCAGGGATCTTTCTGTCTCTGTCTTCTCACGGCTGGGATTAATGCTTACCACCTTGCTTGGCATTTTACATGAGCGCTAGGGATGGGAACTTATCATGTTTATGATGTTTTTGGAGCAAGCACTTTACTAAGCCATCTCCTCAGTCCCTGAATGTAAAATAAATAAATAAATAAATAAATAAATAAATAAACCTCTTTACCCCTATTTCATCTGACAGTAGACTCTTTCAAACCATGTTGTGTCTGTCAAGAGTAAGAAACTATAATGGGCACATCACTATTAACTAGCTCCATGTTGCATTCAGATCTCAGTTTTTCAATCAATATCTCTTTCTTACTCTAGGTTCAAATCTAGGATGCCATATTGTATGTCACATTTCTTCAATCATTACTTAGCCTTTTTATGATTTTGTCAGTTTTAAAAATTATTCTTCATATATTTTGTTGAAATTTTCCCAATTTGGATTTATCAGGTGTTTTTTTTTCCTCATGATTAGACTTGGGTTCTGGCCACAAGTGGTGACCATGGAGTTGAAGTTTCTTTCTCTGACACATAAAATCCAAAGTATTTTGTCCACCAATTTGACAGCAGTGTTTATCCTTTTTTACTTAGTTATGGGAATGTTGACCAGGCTTTGCCACCATAAAGATGCTATTTTTTTCTTCCTTTCCAAATTCTATTTTTAATGTAAGTCATTAAATCCAGTTTATACACAAGAAGCAGGAAAGAGAAATTAAGTCTCATCCTCTAGATAGAATGATTTTCTACCCATAGTATGTGAAATTCTTCTATAAGAAAATGTGTAACTTAGAACTGATTTCTTCAATCACTTCTGCTTCTATGTGAACTTATTTATATTTATTATTACTTTGTTTTGTCATTCTAGACTGCAATTTTGTTCCTTAATTCTTCTCCATATTTTGCCCTTGAAGAGACTTTTAAAATTAACTCTTCTGTCCCTTTGACATATTCCATCAATTCATATTCTCTCTCCTCCTGTTCACACCCTTCCCCTCTCTCACATTTGTGTGTATGTATCACACTCGTGCACATAAATCAATTTTTAAAAAAAATACTTTGTAATGATTCTTTGTTCATACAAGCTGATCCCATCACTTCATACAAGCTGATCCCATCCATCTCCCCACCCCTTTATATCTGTCCTCCGCTTTTGCCACCTCCCCACCCCAAAGCGAAGCAAAATAAGATTAAAAAAAAAAGAAAAAGGACAAAACATCTTGTCATGGAATCTGCAGTGCAATACAGTGAGGCACACAATATACCCTTTAGTCCATACATCTTTACTTACAGCTGTTCATTGCAATGAGTCATTGGTCTGGTTTGAGGCCTCTGGCTTCTGCTGGGCCCTTACTCGGACTCCTATTGAATATCCTGCTGTTGCCCTATGTAGTGGAGATCCTGCAACTTGAATTTGCAGGAAGGGCCCATTCAAGTGCCCCAGCAGGTCATAGATGAAGCTGATGTTGACGCGGGCCTACTCAAAGCCCTGGTTCTGGGCCTGGGTGGTAGCTGTGGTAAGCCCACCACCTCTTGCTCATCCTCATTAGCCGGGTGAGCTCTTCAGCACTGCTCAGCTAGCTTACCCAATGAGAAAAGCAGCAATGGGCTGGGCCGGTTCTCTTGCTACCATGCCCTTGCTCCAGCTCACCCACACCTCCACCATAAGCGTTAGCTCTCCTGTGCTACTCAGGGGAGGTGCATAGGCCACGCTTCCGCTTCAGTACGCTGCAGCTGGTGAAGACAGGGCCAGTTCTCTCACCTGCCACAGGTAGCAAGGGCTGAGGAGTGGGGAAGGGTATCTTTCTCTCACCCATGTCATAGCCTGGCAGACGAGGGGAGGGCAGGGTCAGCTCCTCTGCTGTCACATTCTCAGGGCTGGGTCACCCCCACCCCCACCAACAGGGTTAATTCACTTTCTTATATAGTCCCAAGGCCCACAAATCCTCTATGTTCACAAGCTATATTTCCTGACAAATTTCCAACAGACTGTGGAGCTCCCAGCTCTAATGGATACATCTGCATCACAACTACTGCAAGTATGGATCAGTGAACATCACGGAAGAGGGAGCAGAAAGATTGCAAGTGCCAGAATACCAGGAAGACTGCTAAGAAACATTCTCCCTGAGAAGTGACTCCATAAACAAGATGGGAACAGTGGTAGTATCAAAAGACATGCTAACATGGAAGGGAGAAATTTCATGAGGTCTCACCATTAGGCAAAGAGCTACAGCTACTTAGTGACCAGTAGAAGAGGAGGAATTTACCTTTCCCAGGGATGAGACCCCTTATCGGTTATTCAATACAGAATGATCAACCATGAAAATATATACACACAACAAAAGCCAACTGAGCAAGTTTTAAATAGTATAGACATATGTATGTATATACACACACTTGTGTGTGAATACATATGTAAATGTATGTAGCAATAATAATCAAACAAAAAGAGGCTATCAATTTGAGAATGAGAGGCACATTGGAAAGGTTGAAGAAAGTGTACCTGGGAGAGGCTGGAGGGAAGTAAGGGAAGGGAGAAAATGAGGTAGTTTTATTTTAATAAAAATGTATAAAAATTAAAAAGGCCTTGCTTTCTGTGCTGTAAAATGCTCCAGACTCATAATATGTTTCTCTTGTTCTGGAATTAGCCATTTCTACAAAGATTCCTAGCTCATTTTTTTGGGGGGGGGAATAGTATTTAAAAACCAAGATGTTGGCAAGTTAATGAGTTTTTAATTGGGAGACCTTTCATAAAATTCCATATTTCTGGTTTCTCTTGAAAATACTATATAAGACCCTGTCTCCATGGGAACCCTTACATGGGACTTAATTTTCTGCTACCACATTAAAGCATGTATATTCTTCAGGGCACTGCAATATGTACCAAGGAAACAATACAAAACTTAGTTACTCTAAAGTATCCCTATTGATTCATAGCCCATCGTACCTAGACATTTTATCCAGGTAAAGGGGAGTAAATGAATAAGTAAATTAGTATGGCTCTTATGTTCCGGATAAAGAATAGTTCTGGTCCCTTTTGTTCATGTCTCCATTAGTCTTAGAGTCCCTGATACTGAAAGGTGGCAAACAGGTCCTTGGTCTCTGATTTCTGTTGACTTAAAATCAGATAAGTGCAGATGACAGTTTAGTGTGCAGATGTCTCACTTCCTCAACCCCTTATTGGACAAACATTCAGCTTATTTTACCTTTTATAAAAGTCTATGTAATACCAGGTACTGTCCACCAGTGTTTTGTATCAAGTCTGACTACAGCTTCCAATAATTTTGCTTGAGAAACCCAGCCCACACAGCATCTTACAGCCAGTAAGGGACCTGGCTTTCCCTTATTTGGCTGGCCTATGTAAACTGACAGCTCTCCGCCTCACGTAACTGCAAGCTGTCAAGCTCCAATAATGCCTGACCTGGTATTATATACCCAATCGTGCAACAGTGGCATGACTGTTGCGGGAATAACCAGCCACTTCCTTCTTGGATTTACGGTCCACTAAGTGAGATGGAAATGATACCTGGTACTGTGCCCCAAACCCATGGCTAGATCATAGGTTCTAGGAAAGAACCTAATAAATACTGTTATTCTGATAGAAAGGCATAGAATTACACTGTTCTCTAAAGTCTTATGTTTAAACCCATAATTTGGCACATCTCTCAAACCCTCATGATTGAAGCTTCTTTTCGCAGTAGGATAGGGATGCTAAGCTCTAAATGGCACATTTGTACCACCACCAAGGTTCAATGATCACTGTGGAAAAGGAAGCAAAAAGATTCTAAGACCTAGAAGTAGTAGGTATCTGCAGTGAACCAATATATGCTGGGCATTACGGGGTTATTGCACTCTTGAAATCATTGCAGCTATGACTGTATACACAAGACTTGTATCAGATAAGACCAGCCAAAATTCCAACATGGATATGGAAGGGATTCATAAAGTCCCACAACTAACTGCGGAGCTATTGGCAGTTGACAGCTTTTGAGGTAGGGGTCGGTTCATTTTACTCAGGGATATAGCCCTTGAGATGCTCCCCACACTCCAGTGAATGGTCCGCACCCATGCACATACAGGCAGAACTAAGTGGTCTCAACTCAGTGAGTACATGATGTTGGAAGGAAAATAGATAGCAGGAATCAGAGGGGAGTAAATGGAAGATTTGATCAAATACTGCATATGCATATATAAAATTATCAAACTAAAATAACATAAAAGGCAAATACAGATGACTTGATATACTAAAATGTATATGTGTGGTTCATTTTCGATCTCTTTGCCAATAATTGCTTAACATCTGCCTTTTAGATGGCCATTGAGTCTTGGTTTCACCACATAAGGGCTAAAGTGTTCTCAGTCAGTTTTAAAGTTGTGGTTCTGTCACCTCTTGTTACTGAATTAATCCTCATGTAGCTCCTCCAAGCACGGAAAGATCACATCTTCCTTGAGATCATACATGCTTGAAAATGTTCATTTCCTATATCCTTGCATAGAATTTGGACTGAACATTTCCAAATTATCATATCTTTTTTTTGTTTGAAGATTTTAGAGACTCTGCTTCAGTTTCTTCAGATTTGAATACTACAGTAATACAACCTTGTGTCCTTTTTGTATTATCGGCACTTAAGCCTCCGCAGACATCTGTGCTTTGCCTCTATTTCAAGTTCTTTATCAAGGAATGGCTCAGAGCTGGTCATTTTTTAGACAAATATATATTTAAAAGGTAAGAGAGCTTTCTCTTTGTCACACGTAGAAACTACTTTGATGACTCTTCAGCCTTCAAATGCATTGCCAGCAGGGTATAGAAGAAAATAAAAACTAAAGGCTCAGATAAGAAGGTGAGATCCCAAAATCATACAGCTTATTAAATGATTTAGAAAATTCAGTGAGAAGCATGGAGAGAGGGAGGAGAAGAGGGACAGAGGA
This sequence comes from Arvicola amphibius, assembly GCF_903992535.2. NCBI lineage: Eukaryota > Metazoa > Chordata > Mammalia > Rodentia > Cricetidae > Arvicola > Arvicola amphibius. The sequence continues at coordinate 43,855,883 of NC_052065.1, forward strand.
AAGTAGCAAGATGAAAGGACCACACTACCTATATCCTTGCCTTAAGATATTCCTACATCTACTGCTATCTTCACTACTTTAGACTTGCTCACTGGAGCCAACACACAGCCATATTAAAGAGGCCTAGGGACAAATATCCCTGGGTATAGCTTTAACTTTGAACAGCTGCTAGACAGAACTTTTAAATAAAGAAATATGAACCTGGTAGTTGTCACTACTCTGTAACAGATCGTAGGATGCTCTGTCACAAATACTTAATTTTGAGTTGGTCTTGTGATCTCTTATATTCAACAACTGTATTTTGCCTATTTTTTTCCTGTGTCTAATATGTTTCTCAAACACTTTCAAGACTTCATTTCACTTATCTTCTTTCTTCTATTTTCCTATTACATATCATTAAGTAATACAGATTAGGAGTGTAGGCCGTGACAAAACAGTTGCCTAGCAAGTGCCGGGACCTGAGTTACTTCAATCTTGATCACCTACAAAGCCAAGGAAGTAGTAAACAAGTATGATGCTCCAAAAGCATCTGTAATCCTGATCGCCAGAGATGAATGGGTGTGAGAAGGTGCTGTGAATCTTTGCCAAGCACAGCTGGTATGTGTATCCCCGTGGCTTTGTGGGCTGAGACTGTGATTGCCCACCTTCATGACGATCTAAAAGCCCTGTCATTGGCACATGCAGCTCACAAAGAAGGGACTGTAAACTCTGTTTTATTTAAATATCTTCATCTCCTAGCCCTAGCCCCCAGAACTTCAACAGCCTAGAACACAGAGAAACATAGTCTTCCTTAAATGTGGTGTTTTTTTTCCTTCTAGTTTTTACAGCTTGAGGACAATTTTATTAGAATCTTAAAGAAAATTCTCAAGGCAGACACATATGAATCTCAATGGATAGCTAGAGGAGGAGAACAGAGAAAAAAAGAAAAAGCCATGCAGTTTAAGTCAGCATGGAGATCAGCCACACGGTAGACAAGCAGCCTTGTGGTGGGTAACATTAGGGTTTCTACTATTGATATAAAACACCATGACCAAAAGCAACTTGGGAAGGAGAGATTTAATTTCCACTTACAGCTTGTAATCCATCATCTAGAGAAATCATCACAGAAATTCAAGGTAGAAACCTGGAGGCAGGAACTGAAGCAGAGGCCATGGAGAAATACTGCTTACTGGCTTGCCCCACCCAGGCTTACTGGGCCTGCTTTCTTACAGTACCCAGGACCACCTTTGGTACATTTCCTTGACTGCTGATTGATGGTTGAGGGCCCAGTGTAATATGGGTGGTGCCACCCCTGGATGGTGGTGCTGGGTGCTTCCAAAATAAATTTATCTGTATAAATCTGTCATAAAACCATCCAGCACACTGGGGATGAGTGGTTTAGAAAAAAATGAAACCCATGGTGTTAGAAAAAGCATCCCGAGAGATAGCTGCATGTCTGTGGCTCTCTAAGAGACTGTACCAGAGACAGGAATTCTAGGGGGATGATTATTCCATTCATGGTTTAAGAGAGAACTGCCTTCTAGAGGAGTGATTCCAGTTGACTGACTGACTGAACTAGACCAACTTTCAGGGAGAAAACAATGACATGTCTCCCCCCAGAGGTTGATTTTTTGGGGGGGGGGGGATAGGAGGTAACACCTTTCCTTAATCCCTTAGTAGGCCATACATGATACTGCATTATTACTCTCTCTGAAAAGACAACCCTCACATTACTTAGGAGATGGGCTAAAATTAGGGAATACATACAGCCCATTTGGTTTCCAGGGAGACGCCCTCAGTTAGTTCCTTGGGCAGCTGAGGAGAGGGAGCCTGAAAAGGCCAGTTCCTATAGCCATACTGATGAATTTCTTGCATATCACCATAGAACCTCCACCTGACGATAGATGAAGAAAATGACAGAGCCCCACATTGGAGCACCGGACTGAGCTCCCAAGGTCCTGATGAGGAGCAGAAGGAGAGAGAACATGAGAAAGAAAGTCAGGACCGTGAGGGAACCTCCATCTGGCGATAGATGGGGAAAATGACTGAGCCCCACATTGGAGCACTGGACTGAGCTCCCAAGGTCCTGATGAGGAGCAGCAGGAGCGAGAACATGAGGGAGAAAGTCAGGAACATGAGGGGTGCGTTCACTCATGGAGACGGTGGGACAGAACTAATGGGAGATCACCAACTCCAGTTGGAATGGGACTGATGGATCATGCGACCAAACCCGTCTCTCTGAATGTGGCCAACAGCGGGGGCTGACTGAGAAGCAAAGGACAATGGCACTGGACTCTGATTCTTCTGCATGGACGGGCTCTGTGGGAGCCTTCTCAGCTTGGTCGATCACCTTCCTGGACCTGGGGGGAGTTGGGAGGACCTTGGTCTTAGCATAGAGTAGGGAACCCTGATGGCTCCTTGGCCTTGAGAGGGAGGGAGGGGAGGTATGGGTGGAGGGGAGGGGAGGGAAGGGGGGAGAAGGAGGGGAGGGAGGGGGGAGGAGGAGGGAAGGAGATGGAAATTTTTAAATATAAAAAAATAAACCATGAGAAAAAAAATCTAGAGATCCAGTTCCAAAGATGTTCATTAAAAGGAAATAATATATGGACTGCTTTAGTTCCCACCCTCACATACAGTCTCTAGGCAGTTGTGCTCATTTAGGAGGAAATAAGAAACTACTCGTCTCTTCACTTATTTTTGTTTAAAGAATCAATGACATTTCTGGAATGGTTATTTTTGTCTATCTATGGTGAATGAAAGTATTGCTGAGTAAAGCAGTCTGGGCTAGCATCTGTGGTCTCTTGCATAATAGTGAACCAGAACCTTCTGGCTTTCATTGCTTCCATTGAGAAGTTAGTTGTAATTCTGATAGAGCTGTCTTTATAAGTTACTTGTCCTTTTTTCCTTTCCAGACCTTAATATTCTTTCTTTACTCTGTATGTTTAGTGTTTTGATTATTATATGGCAAGGGAACATTTTTTTTGGTCCAGTCCATTTGGTGTTCTGTAAGCTTCTTGTATCTTCATATGCATGTATATCTTTCTTTATATTGAGAAAGTTTTCTTCTATGATTTTGTTGAATATATTTTCTGTGCTTTTAATTTGCACATCTCCTTCTTCTATCCCTATTATTCTTAGTTTTGGTCTTTTCATGCTGTCCCATATTTCCTAGATATTTTGTATTAAGCTTTTACTAGATTTAATGTTTTCTTTGACTGATGACTCTGTTCCCTCTGTTCTTCTATTGTATCTTCAGTGCTTAAGCTTCTCTCTTCCATCTCTGTATTCTGCTTTTTTATGTTTGCCTTTGTGGTTCCTGATCATTTTCCCATATTTTCCATTCTCAGATTTCTCTCAATTTATGTTTTCTTTATTTTCTCTACTTCAGTTTTCAAGTCTTGAAAAGTTTCTTTCATAGGTTTGATTGCTTTTTCTTGGTTTTTCTTTAAGGGGTTTGTTGATTTCTTCCAATTTTTTGTTTGTCTTTTCCTCCATTTCTTTGAGGGAATTTTTCATTTACTCTTTAAGGTCCTCAAACATTCTCCTAAAGTTATTTTTTAGGTCATTTTCTTCTGCTTCATCTATTGGTGTGCTCAAGTCTTGTTGTTGTAGATCCTCTAGTTTTTGTTCATGTCATGTTGCTCTTTGTGGTATTGAGTGTGCTCTTACCTTGTCTACCCAACTTTTCCTCTGATTGGTGTAGTTGGGGCTGTGTTTGTGGTAATCAGTCTTCCTTCCATGTGCAGGTGGATCCAAGGCTCAAAAAGTTGCTCCTCATGATGCAGTCAAGGCCATGGTTCCAGTCACCCCAGAGGTCACTTGACATTCCTGAAGGTCACTCGGTGCTCCCGGGGTTGGGGAACATTGTTCTACAATCCTGTGGTCATTCGGGCCTGCTCCCACAGAGATCGCTTGCTTGGGCCTGCTCGTGCTGAGGTCACTGGCTCCAGCCTAGTTCAGCAGAAGTGGCTGGCTTAGGCCCACTCACAGGAGGTCACTGGCTTGGTTCCAGTCCCGCAGAGGTCTCTGGCTCAAGCCTGCTCCCTTGGGAATCTCTCCCCCATGCCTGTTCCAGCAGAGGCCTGTTCTGGAAGAGGTCCCTCGTAATTTTTGCTTTTAAGGATGTTCCTTCCTCATGTCTATCTAACCAGTTTCTCTTTCCTGTTCTTGCCATTCATGCCTCTGAAGAGCTAACTCTAGCTGCCATTAGCTGCCATATAGGGAATTTGGAGCATTGATCTATTTTGATTCTTTGAACTGAGTGGGGTCATAAGGTGTGATAATTGATAACCCTAAAATGAGCATTCTTGTCTACTTGTCCTGCTATTGCTTGGGGTCTGACATTTGCAGTAAGTTATTAGGTTGAGGAGGCTCTTTTTTTTGCTGGGGGGGAGGGTAAGGGAAAATGGTCTGTTCCATAAGCTAAAAGTATATGGGCTAAGATGTGGAGAGAAGCATACAGAGGTAGAGACATAGATACACGGACTATCAGGAAGGCTTGTTGAAGTTCACTGCGTAGCTATTCATAAGAAACACACAAAGGAGTATCCTGGGAGTGATCAAATGTGATATCTGAAGTGATTCAATCTGCTATGAAAATTTTTCTCAGGCAAGTATAATCTAATCTGTAATGAGCATAAATTGAGTAGCCCAGGGTGAATAATTCTAGGAAAGTAAACAGTAAAACCTTTGCTCATTTCTCAGAAAAGGATGCATCCCTGTTTCCTCTGGTGAAGTAAAGCTATTAGCTTTACAACTAGACAGAAGAGCTCCCTTAGTTCACAATTGGTTCTGGAAGGATCTCTTCTATGCGGGCAGATTTACTTCTCCACTGGGAAGAGCCTCTACAAGGGATCCACTGGAAGGGACTAGAAAGGGTGAAAAGGTGACTAAAGCCAAGAAGTACTTGGAGTCGCTTCATGTTCTCATTAGGAGTGATACTGCAGACGTTTGGTGCAGAAGAGTTGCTTGCATAAGGCAACCGAATGTGCCTGTCACAGTATCAATTTTTGGTGACACAATCACAACAGACCCAAGGGTCGTGGGGGACAGCTCCTGTGATTTTATACTATCTGTATCCTAGGGATCCTCTGACATCTACAGTCACCCCATGCCAGTGTTCCAGGGTTCCCCTGTGACTTGCCAACTTAAATGCCACTAAAGATAAATGTGTTGCAAAAAGTGATTGAAAGAAATCTGGGAGAAAAGGAAAATGCCAAATTTGTTTATATTTATTTAAAAAAATCTATTAGAAAGTAAAGTGGAGACCTGAAGGCAATGGGAAAATGAAGAATTCAGTTATCATCACAGTATGAGCCATAAAGGCACTGAAGTTTGCAAAGAGTTAAGCTGTCTAGAAAATTTTCACATATTGAAGACACAAGAGGGCTGCATTGGACAAAGCAACTAAAAATACTAAAAAATTATTTATTCTCCTTTTCATTCTTCAAGTAGTTATGTAAATGATTATAGAAAGACAGTAAGGAAGTGAAGGCAAACATAGTTCATGAGTCAAAAAGTAGTGAGCTGGGCCCATTTTACACAATACTAAAATTTATGAGAGAAAGCAGTCTTGACAGACAGGAAGCAAAAATAATTGGAAATAGACTTTCAAAGCATCCGGAAAAGGGGAAGCTAGGAGTGAAGGTGGTACAGCATTCATCTAGTATGAAAGGAAAGAGGAGTGTAACTTAAGGGGAGATGAAAAAGGGAAGGAATGGGGGAGAGTGATCTCATTTCAAGGCCACGAGGACTGCACATTTGGATCTGGATTAGGAGTAGCTTGTCAAATATCTTCTTGGAAAAGCCTTGGATGATGCAGGTGTCCAGTGACAGACACTGGGCACAAATATGAAAACATTACACTAATGACCCTGAGTTTGAAAACACAAGAGAGAACATTCATCTCTAATGAAATGAGTGGCATCAAAATGTTCTGTATTGTCCCTGTCCTTTTTATTTTCAGAGGAAAATTTGACTGCTGTTTCAATTTGCTGCCTCAGAAGAGTACAAGTCCAGATGTCAGGATGTCAGTGCGAAAGAAGAGCATCAAAGTCCCTGGTGGTGACAGCACAAGTGTTTTCGAGCAGCATCAAAGAAATGCAGAGCTGGTATTTATCATCTTAGAGAAAGAACACCGAAGTCAGCTCTGACACTCATCATCTTAGAGAAAGAACACCGAAGTCAGCTCTGGAACTCATCATTCTAGAGAAAGAGCATCAAACTCATCTCTTGCATTCATAATCTTAGAACATCAAACTCAGTTCTGGCACTCATAATCTTAGAGAAAGAGCATCAAAGTCAGTTCTAGCAGCTTTTGCCTCCCTTGAAAACTCATTCACTGTTTTTGTCAGATATTTGGCAGCAGGGAGTTTATCAGTAATCCCTGAACCTTAGAAAATGCCAATGTTTCTTAACTAGTCAATCTTTCCCATGGGGTGCACATATGTTAGGTCAGAAGTAAAGAATAATTGTGAAGTTACACATGATGGCACTTACCCATATTTCTAGTAACTAGGCATGTGTACCCTTCCCCAAGCCTCTCGTCATTGTAGATGGATGTGAAAAAGATCCACTGAAAATCTGTCAGCCCCTCCAAACCAATAGTATCTCCATTACTATCTGTCCTGCAGACATAATATCTAATCTTGAATTGCCTCTTATTAATCACCACAAAACCTACCACCAATGCCCAGAATCCGCATTGTCAAAGACACAGCTAAGCCTCCACCTTTTTCTTTAACCTTCCACCACTCCTCCCCAACTTTTGGACTGTTTCGCATGTGCTCTGTGAGAGCCACAGATAACAATCTACAAATTTTCCTGTACTGTCAACCACTAATGTGAACATTTGCTTCACCTTCTTTCAACCACAGTCTGGAATTCTCTCCAAGACACTGCTTCATCTACATGACTCTCTACAGTAGCACTGGGCCTGGGCATGAAGGTGGCAACTTGCTTCCTTCTTATTGATGCTTCTAAGCCTATTTCTCACATTCTTTGCCCTATTCTTCTTCCCCGAAAGCCCGACTTTAGAATCTAATGTCACCATACTATTTCTCTCTTTCCATATTAGGGTTATCTGGAGACTTCCACATAACATTTCTGGATCACAGAAGCAATCATACTCATGCAGATTTTCTGACCACAGCCTCTCATGGTTCTAGTTCACTATCTTTAGAATGATACTACATTTCTTTTTTTTTATTTTTATTAAAAATTTCTGCCTCCTCCCTACCTCCCATTTACCCCCTCCCCCTCCATCCCCCCTCCCTCTCCTGTCCAAAGAGCAGTAAGGGTTCTCTGCCCTGTGGGAAGTCCAAGCTCCTCCCCCTCCATCCAGGTCCAGGAAGGTAAGCATCCAAACAGGCTAGCCCCCCCCCCAAGGCCAGTATGCGTAGTAGGATCCAAATCCAGGGACATTGTCCTTGGCTTCTCAGCAGCCCGCATTGTCCGCCATGTTCAGGGAGTCCAGTTTTATCCCATGCTTTTTTAGTCCCAGTCCAGCTGGCCTTGGTAAGCTCTGAATAGATCAGCCCCACCATCTCAGTGGATGGGAGCACCCTTTGCAGTCCAGACTTCCTTGCTCATGTTCTCCCTCCTTCTGCTCCTCATTTGGGCCTTGGGAGCTCAGTCTGGTGCACCAATGTGGGGCTCTGTCTCTATCTCCCTCCATCACCAGATGAAGGTTCCCTCATGGTCCTGACTTTCTTTCTCATGTTATCCCTCTTTCTGCTCTTCATCAGGACCTTGGGAGCTCAGTCTGGTGCTCCAATGTGGGGTTCTGTCTCTATCTCCATCCATCGCCAGGTGAAGGTTCTATGATATGTTCATAGCAGCAGCATTTGTAATAGCCAGAACCTGGAAACAACCTAGATGCCCTTCAGTGGAAGAATGGATGAAGAAACTGTGGAATATATACATGTTAGAATACTACTCAGCGATAAAAAACAATGACATCTTGAATTTTGCATGCAAATGGATGGAAATAGAAAACACTATTCTGAGTGAGGTAACTCAGACCCAAAAAGATGAAAATGGGATGTACTCACTCATAATCGTTTTCTAGCCATAAATAAAGGACATCGAGCCTATAATTTGTGATCCTTGAGAAGATAATAAGAAGGTGAACCCAAAGAAAAACATATAGTTATCCTCCTGGATATTGGAAGTAGACAAGATTGCCGGGCAAAAATTGGGTACTTGGGGGTGGGGTGGGATGGGGGCAAGGGGAGATGGGGAGAGAAAGGCATGAAGGGGAGGATGGGGAGAGCTCGGGGGAATGGGATGCTTGGGATATAGGAAGGGTGGATATGGGAACAGGGAAGCATATATCCTAATTAAGGGAGCCATCTTAGGGTTGTTAAGAGACTTGACTCTAGAGGGGTTCCCAGTTATCCAGGGAGATGCCCCCAGCTAGTTCCGGGGGCAGCTGAGGAGAGGGAGCCGGAAAAGGCCAGATCCTATAGCCATACTGATGATACTACATTTCTTTACCTCTTCTGTGAAATTTAACCATTTAGTTCACAAATTCACCTTGTACTTTCTCTTTTATTTTATTTTTATTACTTTTATGGGGTGTGTGTTTGTGGGTGTCTGTATGTGAGTATCCACATGCACATATGCCACAAAGCACATGTGGAGGCTAACAGACAACTTGCAGGAGTTTGGCTCTCTCTTTCCACCCTGTGGGTCCTGGTAATCGAACTTCACTTGTCAGTCTTGGTGACAAGAGTCTTTATTTGCTGAGTCAACTTGCTGGGCCCTCACTGTTTATTTCCTTCCTTCCTTCCTTCCTTCCTTCCTTCCTTCCTTTCTTTCTTTCTTTCTTCCTTCCTTCCTATAATTCCCGGTCAAAAACTATAATGGCTTCAGAAAACAAGATAGAGAACAGTATGACCTGTAAAGTGTAGCCTCATGGTAAAATGCAGTATGACAAGGCACAGAAAAAATTTTAGAAAGCACCAACTTTTGAACTGTTGCTAAATTAGCATAAAATTTCAAGTCTTCTAAATATAAAAATGGTGGAAACCACACTATTTGGACAAAATCATGAGCTTTCTAAAAATCAGTTTAAACAATTTGTGATTATAATTTAAATACATTCCCATCACCCCGTTCCTTCCTCCAAACCTTTTTATATACACCTCTCTGCTCTCCTTCAAATTCATACCCTTTTTCACTAATTGTTATTGTATGCATATATGTACATCCATAGCTATTCCTACAAGTAATATTACACAAGCTGAATTGGTTACTTTTAGAAATCATGAGCTATCATATGAATTTTGGCTCTTAAATTTATTCTTCTGTTTTGTATATGAACTCTATATTTGTCCTTTTTCATTAAAAAATCTATAAATTGAACATTTAAACCACCATGCTCATAGAGTTTTCTGGCTTTAATTGTTTCATCAAGAGCAAGATTTGGCATGTTGAGTTGTTATTCTTGTGTTATGCCTCTATAGTACCACTTCCTCAGTGATTATTTATATCTCATTTAGAGCTTCCAAACATTACAAAGAAACGTCTTGAAACCTATAGGTGGTTTAGAGAAAAAAAAGTCCTTTAAATCTTATGAGACAGACAAGGTTACTGCTTAGTTACTCTTTCTTACAAAAGAGTTCAGTGATAATGGCCAAATTAGAGCTCTGGTCAACCACAGCTAATGATGGACTCTGTTGATGGGTGCCCTTGGCTGGACCTGAAAGTGATGTCCTGAGAAATGATTACTGTTCTGCTCTATGAGCCAAAGGCACATCCATTAAAGGATGAACAGAAAGGAGGAATAAAGGTATAAATGTAGCCTCTTAATTACAGCATATTATACCTCTTAATCTCTGTCATGAGGCCTAATAAATCTATCAGATGCCTTTATGTGCATGTGGTAATGCCAATACCATACTTGAGGTCCTTATAATCTTATAAAGCATACTCATGTATGTAAATCAATGAATAACTCTAAGTACAGGCATGTGAAAAAAGAGGATTGCATGCTATTTGTTCATGCATTTGGTGATTATTTTTGAAGACCTCATTCTGACTGGGTACTATGCTAAACACTAGGTAGTCTGCTTTCAAGATGTCCGTATTTCATTTGGGAAAACCACACTTAAAATTTGTACTTAATAACTGTGAAAGAATACATGGAGAAAAATGGAAATGTTACCCACATTTAGGAATGGGTGATATTCGGCAGCATCACTGAAGGCTGAACAGACAATGATGCTGAGAAGAGACAGGGCAGCACTTTACAGGCAGAGATAGTGATGCAGCCCTGATGCTACATCTCATAAGTAAGGTCAAGTTACAAGGAAGAATAGAAGAGAACAAGGAGCAGAAATGACGCTAGAAAAGACACAGCACAGAACAGAGAAAACGTGGCAGTTCAAATACGAAGTACGTATCCTGTGTGAAAAGTAAGGGAATGTTATTGCCAAATTTTTATAAAATGATCACATTTGCTCTTCAGAGCAAAGACAAATACAGATGGATAAATTAAGTCTCCAAGTGTTGATAAAGATTCAAAGCCTGAAAGCTTTTGGTGGACTGCTACAAACAATTTAGAGAGAAATAATGAAGACTCAGCTAAGGTGGAAAGATAGGGAAGACAGGATAATGCGGTGAGACATTCAAGATTAGAAACCATAAGTTTTGGGGACCAAATGAGCAGAATAAGAGAAAAAGAGGATTTCAGATTACAATATTTAACTTGCAGCTTTAAGCATCTTGGATCTATGATGATATCCTTGTGGAATTATATGTAGCAATTATATAAAACACACAGAATGTAAGAGTTCATGGCCAGGACCTAGAGACTGGATAGCCCAGACAGATAGAACCAAACACAACTAGTCTAAACAATTCAATGAAATGATTTCTAATGATATTCTGCTATTCTTCTAGATCAGTGCCTTATCTAGACATTGTCAGAGAGGCTTCCTCTAGCAGCAGATGGGAGCGGATGCAGAGACCCACAGCCAGACACTACGTGGAGAGTCATTCTAAATTAGAGGTCTCCATCAGGTCCCTTGACTTAGAGATAGAGGAACACCAAAGAAGGATGGGGTAAGAAAGACTGTAGGAGTCAGTGGGGATGGAAGACACCAGGAGAACAGCCCACAGAATCAATCAAGGACTCATATGGGCTCACAGGGACTGAATTGGCAAACATGGGGCCTGCAAGTGTCTGCACCAGGTCCCCTACATACAGGTTGTGGCCATTAACGTGGTATTCTCGTTGGACTCCTAACACCGGTAGTGGGTGTATCTCTGACTCCTTTGCCTGCTTTTGGCACTCTTTTCCTCCTAATGGATTGCCTTGTTGAGCCTTGATATGAGGACGTTTGCCTTGTCTTATTGTATCTTGTTGTCTCCTGTTTGACTGATGTATCTCAAAGGCCTGCTGTTTTATGAATAGGAAACAAGAGGGGGAGTGGATCTGGGGGGAGGGGGAGGTGCTGGGGGAGCTGGGAGGAGTGGAGAGAGGAGAAACTGTGGTTGGATGTATTGTATGAGAGAAGAACCCACTTTCAATTTTAAAAAGACTTTTAAGCAATCAGCTATAAGAAGAAATTGAATAACATTAAATGATTTGTGGTTTAGGAATATTGTTTGGTAGTAGCCTCAAAGAGGACACAAATGTACAGAAGTTGGATGCAAAGAGGTCTGGTCAAGAGATGATATGGGGACTCTTCGGGCATCTCCAGGTGGTTTGTGAAGGAGTCAAGAATATCCAGGAGGATGAGGAGGTGGCTCATTATAAGGTGGTAAAGTGCTTGCCACATAAGCATGATGACCCAGCTTCAGCACCCCAGCACCCATGAAAACAGCCAGGCATGGTGGCTTTTACTTATAGCCCTAGTTTGGGGGCAGTACAGACTGGAGAGACACTGGAACTTGTTTGGCTAGTAAATGTAGACAAAGTAGAGTTCCAGGTTCAGTCAGTGACCTTGTCTCGAAAATAAGGTAGAGATCAATAAAGAAAGATATTCAACATCTACCTCTGGCCTTTTTATGTGTGTGCATGGGGACTCTCTCTCTCTCTCTCTCTCTCTCTCTCTCTCTCTCTCTCTCTCTCTCTCTCTCTCTCTCTCTCTCTCTCCCTCCCTCCCTCCTTCTATTACTGCAACAAAACACCATGACCAAAAGCAAGTTTGGAAGGAAAGAAAGGTTTTATTCATCTTACATTCCAATATTGCTGTTTATTACCAAAGGAAGTCAGGACAGGAATTCAAGCAGGGCAGGAACCTGGAAACAGGAGCTGATGCAGAGGCCATGGAGGGGTACTGCTTACTGGTTTTCTCTCTATGGCTTGCTCAGTCTGCCTTCCTATCGAACCCAGGACTAACAGCCCAGGGAAAGCACCACCCATTATGGGCTGGGCCCTCTCTCCTTGATAACTAATTGAGAAAATGCCTTACAGCTGGGTCTCATGGAAGCATTTCCTCAACGGAGGCAGCTTCCTCTGTGATGACTCTATCCCGGGTCTAGTTGACACACAACCCCAGCCAGTACCCATTCTCCCCCTGTGAATCCAGGTATCCTTCTGTCATCACTAGTCTTCATCATGAATACTAAAGCGCCTGGCTGTCTGCTACTGGAAATTTCTGCCTTACACCCCCTCAGAAGAGACTGAGCCCCATCCACCTTGAAGCCTTACAGCCTCTCAGAAAAGACTGAGCCACAGTCTACTTGAAGCCTTACAGCCCTCACAAGAGACTGAACCATAGTCACCGTGGAGCAACAGGATGAGATCTGGGAGTAATTTGGCTTTTTGATAGAGAAATAAAAATAAAGCTTGAAATAATGACTATTTTTACCCAGTTACCCATACATTCCTAAGTGTCACAAATCCCCTGAGCTGGAAAGGTGTGATCTTCTGAGTCGGCTGCTGTGTTGGGATGAGAGGAATTGCTCACTGTTGATAACCCTGCTGGATGTTGCTAATGTAATTACAGTTACCCAGACTGCTCTCCAGAATTAAGGTTCTTGTATTTTTCATTTACCTTTCCATTTGGGGAAGATAATAATATCAAAGTCCACACTTGCTTGCTTTGACTTTACACCGAGCTTTCACATTTTTCACTGTGTCTGCTATTGAATGGATTGAGGTTTTTCAATTTGTCTTTGAAAATATCATTTTCTCAGCAAGACTGAATTCACTTAATTTATTTAGTCTTCCAAAGCAATGTTTTTAAGTAGGAAATGGGTTGTAATTTTAGATACCTATCAATATATACATGCATATATGAGCTTATATATGTATGTGTAATGTAAAGTCTATATGTATAATATAAAGAGGGTGATTTGAATAATGAACACTAAAAATAACCAGTCATAGTGTTTAAGAAATAAATGGAAAAAGGAACTTAATTAATAGGACTTAGATACTTGAGGCTAAATGAACCTAAGGTATTATGAAACTCTGTCCTTCAGGCACAAAATGGCTACTGTCATCTTGAAATCAGAGACGCTGTGATTTACCCATATGAGACCCTCACATGATTGGGCCCATTTACATTCTGACAGGGAAAGGAGGTTAGAAGTAGGAGGTCCCCCTCCTCCCTGAGGCCATAAACATAGTTGTGGAGCAGGGCTGAGGAGATGGGAGTTACTCTCTTTCATGTTATAGTCACGTATAAGTTGCTCATGCATGTCTAGGTAACTCCTCACTCATGTTTTTGGACTAACCTCAATTAAAGTTCACCAAGCTAGATTCGAAAGGAATTTTGTGAAGTGTCATTGGTGTCCTGTAGTAAATGTGGACACTTGAAAAACTTCACACAAGTATTCTTATTGGGTGTTTCATTTAAAAAATTTAGAGAATTTTGTTGTATCAGGAGGGTTTTATATTGTATCATAGTCATTGTGTTCTTTTCTTCAGATTCTGACCTGAACCTCACTGTGTAGAACAGGCTTGCTTCCAACTCACAGACATCTGCCTGCCTTTGCCTCCCAGGTGCTCTGATTAAAGCTGTGAGCACCACACCCAATATTAATTAATTAATATAGAATTATGCATATTTGTAGGTTATCATGCTATGTTTTGATGCGTGAATATGTTGTATAATATTGGACCCAAGGAAAAACGAACTTCCTCGAAAGTTTGTCAATTATGGTAAAAACAATAAAATTCTCTTTTATTTTTTAAATATATTGTACATTCTTCCTCCCTGTAAGCATTCTTCTTTCTACTATCTTATTGTAACTTTTTGCTTATTAATAAACTCTTCTTCATCCCTCTCCACAGCCTCGTTTGAGAACCCATTCTGTTCACAAATCCTGAGTTTCACCTTTTTTTAAAATTCCGTACAAGTGAGATTATACAGTACGTTATCATTCTTGGCTTATTTCACGTATGGTCTTCAGTTTCAACTATTCTGGCTCAAATGATAGGATTACATTCTTCTTTATGGCTGAATACTATTCTGCTGTATAAACAAGCCACAGTTTTTGTTCATTAATCAGTTCATGGACACTTTGGTTATTTCTATTTCTTGGTGATTAGGAATAGTGCTGAAGTGAACATGGGAAGTTAGATGTGCCTTTCACATAAAATTTTATTTACTAGACTATATGATAGTTCTGTTTTTATTTACTTATCATTTGGGAACTCTCCACACTGTTTACCACTGTTTTTCTTCTCCCTGTGTGCTATTTGACAGCAGTCTTTGTCTTTTTTCTTAATAATAATATTACTCTGACTGGCATGAGGGAATAATCTCATTGTGAGATTTAATACCTATTGATTAGTAATATTGTGTACTTTAACTTTTAAAAGTTTTGTAGGGTATATGTGTGTGGACAAGTGCATACATGCCACTGTGCATATATAGAGGTCAGAGAACAACACTTAGAATTCAGCTCCTTCTTTTCTCTTTGTTGTGTCTTACTTGCTGCTGCTGTTGTACTGTGTACATCAGGACAGATGGCCCATGAGTTTATGGACAGTTCTCTGATGGAGGGCTCCCATTGGCTAATAAAGAAACTGCCTGGCCCATTTGATTGGCCAGCCTTTAGGTGGGCGGAGTAGACAGAACAGGAAGAAGGGAGTGAGGTAGATGGCTCAGTGAGATGCCACACCTCTCTTAAGTTAGTCAGACCGCCGTGCCTCTCCTCAGAGAGAAGCCAGACGCAATGAAGCTCCAGCCCAAGATGGACATACGCTAGAAACTTCCCGGTAAGACACCATTCATGGTGTTACACAGATTATTCGATATGGGTTAGTCAAGATGTGAGTAAGAGGCTGAAACTAATGGGCCAGGCAGTATTTAAAAGAATACAGTTTGTGTGTTGTTATTTTGGGGCACAAGCTAGCCTAGCCGGCAGCCAGGAGCAGGGCAGGGCGAAAAGCAGGTCTGCCCAAAGGCCTCACTACAGTTCTCTGATGTCCACCTCCCATCTTACAGTAGAAATGCTAGGATTATAGATGTGTATCGCCTCATCTAGATTTTTCTATGGGTTCTAGGTGTCACACTGAGATCAGGAGAGTAGTACAGCTAGTGCTTTTACCCACTGAGCCAACTCCTCAACCTCCAAATAACTGTCTCTCTGTGTGTGTTGTATATGTGTTTACATGTTTGTGTGTGCATCTGTGATAGTTAGTCTCAACTGTCAACTTGATAAGATCTAGAAGTACCTCAGAGATGGACTTCTGTCATGCCTCTAAAGGATTGTCTTGTTTAGGTTCATTCAAGTAGGAAACCCTGACCACAGTGCCCTAGGCTCAGATCCTGCTCTGTATAAAAAGGGAAAAGTGAGCTAAAGCCCATGTATTCATTATTTTCTGCTTCCTTTCTGTAGATGCCAAGTGATTCATTCCCGCAAACTCGACAACACCAAGTTCCATGATGGACTATACTCTGGACTGTGAACTGAACTCAACTTTTCCTCTAGCTGGTAGATTTTGTCAGGATATTTGATTACAGCAACAGGAAAATAAACTAATATAGTATCTATACCTGTGTGTGCACATGCATGTGAGTACTTGTGTGTAACTGATGGAGGAGGGTCATCTATGTGTTACATTTATTGGTTAATAAAGAAACTGCCTTGGCCCTTTAATAGGACAAAAATTTAGGTAGGCGGAATAGACAAAACAAAATTGTGGAAGAAAGAAAGCAGAGTCAGGCAGACACCTCAGGCAGTCGCCATGCCTCTCCTCTCCAAGACAGATGCAGTTTAAGACCTCGCCTGGTAAGCTACCACCTCGTGGTGCTACACACATTAATAGAAATGAGTTGAACAAGATGTGAAAATTAGCCAATAACAGGCTAAAACTAATGGGCTAGGCAGTGTTTAAATGAATACAGTTTCTGTGTAATTATTTCTGTTAAAGCTAGCTGGGTGGTGAGAAGCGGCCCGCCACTCCTACTACATGTAACTCAGACACAACATTTGGTGTGTTTCTCAGTTGCACTATACCTTTTTAATTGAGAGAGACTTTGCCACTCTATGTAGAACTCATTCATTTGGCTAGACTTGCTAGTCTAAATCTCTGAGGATGTATTTGTCTCTGCTCCCACAAAGCTGTAATTCTAGGCACATACTTCTGTGTCCAGATGTTTACAAGGGTAATGGAGATCTGAACTTAGGTCCTTGTGTTTGCACAGCAAGCACTTTATCCATTGAGCCATCTTCCTACCCCAGTAATGTGTATTTTATCATGCAACTCTTAGCCATTTGCTGGATCCCTTTCTTTGAGATATATGTACCTAAGTCTGTTAGCCATTTTTTTCTCTGAGGTCACGTTTCATTATATAGCTCTGGTTGCCTGGAATTTGCTGTAGGGACTAGGCTGGCTTCAATCTCATGGAGTTTTGTCTGCCTCTGCACCTCAAGTACTGGAAATAAAAGTGTGTGCCAACATAACTATCTCTGCCACCCACTTTTCAAAAAAAATGACCTTTTTTGTTTTTTTGAGACAAGGTTTCTCTGTAGCTTTGGAGCCTATCCTGGACCTAGCTCTTGTAGACCAGGCTGACCTCAAACTCATGGAGATCCGTCTGCCTCTGCCTCTTGGGTGCTGGCATTAAAGGTGTGCACCACCCCAACCTGGCTCTAAAAAATATTGACTATTTTTATTGCCATTGAATTTTTGACTCTTTATATATATTCTGGACATTAACCTCTGGTCAGATAGCTGCTTTATAAATATATCCTCCTCTACAGTGTATTGATGGTTTCCTTTGCTATATGAAAACTTTTTAGTTTGAAATCATTCCATTTGTCTATTTTTACTTTTGGTACCTGTGTGTTGGAGATTCTAGAAAATAAATGTGTATTTTGTGGGTATTTCCTTCTAATAGCTTTAGGTCCAATATGTGGGTCATTGATTTGTTTTGAGTGAATGCTTGTACAGGTTAGGTGGCAGGGATAAAGTTTCAGTCTACTGCAGTTTCCTGAAGGTCCAGTTTTTCCAGCACCATGTCATGAAGAGACTGACCTTTCCAATATCTTTACTTTTGGTGCCTTTGTTAAGAAGCAGTTGGCAGTCACAATATAGGCTCACTTCTTGTCTCCCTTGTTAGTTCCCTTGGTCTATATACCTATTTTTGTGTAAAAAAAAAAAAACCTATTCACTTTACTCTTTTTTTGTAGTATATGTTGAAATCAGGTGTTGGAATACCTCTTGTCTGCTTGTTATTACTCAGGATGACTCTATTTGGGGTTTTCATGGTTCCCAATGAATATTAGGATTGCTTTTTCTAGTTCTGTGGAAAAAAGTCACCAATCTCTTGATAGATCACTTTGAATAGTTTGAAAATTTTAACAGGACTGATTCTTATAATCCATAAACACAGAATGTCTTTCAATTTTTTTTATATTCTCTTCCATTTCTTTTCTGAGATTTTTTATATCATGATTAGTATAGAAGTCAAAGCATAGTGCATAATAAACAAGTTATACCACTGACCTACATTCTCAGCCCTTCATATTCTGAGATAGAATATTGCTGTGCCATTCATTCTGGTCTTGAACTCAAGATCTTTGTTTCTCTGCTTTGGGCATACTGGAATTACAGGCATGCTTTATTGTACCAAGCATAATAAATACTTTACAGCATTCATTATATATATATCCTCCCCCTCTTCAGTTAAATTATTTTTAATTTTGGTAATTATTGTAAATAGTATTTCTTTTATTGATTCTTCAGAGAATTACACGTACACCCATGCAATTGCCTGTACGTGTTTATGCCCACACCCACACACGTGCACCCCACACCACTGATTATTTTATGGTGATTTCTAGGAGATTTTTGGTGGAATCTGAGGTTTTCTACATACAAAATCATATCATAGCCAAAGGTAACAATTTGGATTCTCTTTCTTTCTGTTGCCTGATTGCTCTAGCTAGACCTTCTCTTGCAGTTGTTATTTTAAACATATACAGGAGTGACCTAATACAACTAATGAAAATTTCTCCTACATGCTGCTTTGAGCATCATGGATGATTGAACTTAACTGAATTTCTGCTTGAGAGAACTACAAAATACCATTAAAAGATTTAGAAATGTCCCTATTTCTTATCCTATGCTATTGCCTATACATTTGGTACACTTATGAAAGCATTCTTAAACATCTTAATTCATTATTATTGTGTAGTTACTGTCAAAAACTATAAATTAGACAAGTTTTCTACTTTATAAAAGTAGAAATGGCTTTAGAGGCAATTGTTTAAAGTAATATCTTTAAGCATATAAAATTTATGAGTAATCTGAACACATGTAGCATATTCAATGCTCACAAGTGCACACAAGCTCATGAAAACCTGGCATTTACATTTGATCAGTTTATAGAATGGCCAAAATAACAAAGAGGAGGAGGACTAAAAGGAGGAGGAAGACTAGGAGGAGGAAGACAAAAGAAGCAAACAAACAGTAACCAGTTGGGAATTTTCCCCACCTCCATCAGCTTGAGATGACAATGTTTAATAGTATGACTTTGGAGACATGGGAGATAAAAAGAAATTTTAAGGTAATTTCCAGTTTATATTTTTTTCCTTTGGGGGAAAATAGACAGTTGTCATAATATTCTTTTCAGTTCTTCATTTTCCAAGAAGATGAGACTGTATGTAGTTAGAAGCCAGATTTCTTAGCTTCCTATCCATTTTCTAAGTGAATGAGACCTTTATCTATTAAATGGGGATAATTATCTTGCTTCAAAAAGCTGATGAAGATACAGAATATTCCGCCTGCCAAGGACAGGGTAAATACAGATTTGGAAACAACAAGAGCTTAACAGCTAATGTTCTATCTTTTGTACCAACATGGCATGTTTCATGTTGTCAAGGAGTCACAGAATTCTAATTATATTGACTAGACACCCTGGTTTCTCTCTGACAATAAGAAATTTTCAGTGATTTCTATCAAGACTCTCCAGAGTCTCACTTACGGAGTTCATTCATGGTGGTTTGTTACACGCACATGAAAATGTTTTGGTTCCTGTTGAAGTAAAATGAGCTGCATTGCAGTTCTGCAAAGCTACAGTACCCACATTCCCAGGGCAAATGAACCCATGCTACCCAGCTCACCATGTTGGGAACAGGAGGAGAGTATGGTGTTCGGCTCTGGATGTTTGCTGGCAAATGGAATAGTCTAGAATGTCGATAGCATTGGAAACCATGACACATGAGAATCAGTTTTGAAAGAGATAGAGATTTCAGCTTTAACAAACTATATCCTAGAAGATTTTGCAGAAATATCAGAGAATTACCATAAGCTAGAAGCATTGTAGATGTTCAGGAAGTTACTAGAATTAATGGGTGGATATTATGTGCAACATTGCTCAAAACAGGGCATCTAGTTCTTGAAATAGCAATACTAATATTCCTACTACTGAAAGAATTTATGAAAAATTTGTAGAACCTACTTATATGAGTGATCTAGATATTTTCCATCCTTGAAAGGGAAATTTGAGTTACAATTGCTAAATCAAAGAATCAAAGAGTTCTTTTACTTCTGTTTCAAGTCCAAATTAATTTCCATATTGCAAACAAGCTTTCATATGTGTCTTTTCTCTCCAACCTACTTTGATATAAAAGTAATAGTTATAGAGAACATAATCCACGGCCTTGAAAACTGGATAGGCCTTCCTTCTCAGTTCTAAAAGTGCAAAGATATCTACCCCAAATGGTTAATTACAACTCTTGAAGAAGTTTATATGATTTTACATTTTTACACTTACCTAAACTTTTTCATCTTTTTTTCCTGGCTTTGAATTGTCTGGAAAAGATGCACCATTATATATAATAATAGTTCTATGAGGATTAAACATCTCTGAATTAAGAGGCATTTACAGTCTGTTTATGTATTTTATGTCATTTTATCCTTTGGCAGAGCTGGTCCTGCCATTATTTTTATTTTGCACATGAGGTTATAAGGATTTAGTTGAGCCTTCCATCCAGACCTCTTGACTCAATGCCAATGGTCCTTCTATAGAGGAGGAAAACGCAAATCATCACCAATAAGCCTAAAATTAGCTGGAGCTAAAGCCTCAAATAGAACAGCAGGAATACAAGAACAAGCAAAAGGAGAGATTAAATACAAGAACACTTCTAGATGCAAAATTACAATTAAACGTAATAAAATAACAAAAAGACACACAAAGGCAGGTGTGGAAACTAGAATGTGAATTAAGAACAATCGCTTTGGTTTAATACATTGTCAGCTAATGGCACAAAAATTCCGTTTTCTTTCCTTTGGGCTGGTTTTCTTCCCACTTCACCTCCCTCTGAGCAATCCAAAAGGGAAATGCAGAGGGTGTGAAGGGGATAAGAAGTCAAGCTGCATAATTTAATGTGTTTCCAAATGCCATGGCGAGAGCTTTCTGCAGTCGACTTGGTATGGAGCATTTACTTTGTAACTGCCAAACCATGATCGTCATAATGATAGCACGAGGTAGCATCAGTGTGGGGAGGACAGAGTGACATTTGGAAAATAGCTGAAATGCTGCCAATTTGCTGCTTGTGTATTTTCTTTTCAATAATAGTTATACGACTATATTTAATATTATATTATGATTTTTACATTTATATTTTGAAAAGGAAGTTTTAGACTCTGAAATTTAACAACGTCCTTTGGACTCTTGACAGTGCAGATGATCCTGACATACATCAGCTTCCACCAAGACATGTTGAAGGCCTGAGGAAGGCAATATGGTCAGCTCTTCACTTTTCCAAAGATCTGATATGTAGGCAGCCTTCTCCAGAGAACGATGTCCTCAAAGAGAATCCAGAATCAAGTTATTTCTCTCCAGCATTTATACTGGGCATTTTATCCACAAAGAGAGAGTGCGTGTGGATATAGAATGACAAAGGAAGGAAAAAGCAACAAAAATGAACAGGGAAGAAGTCACATGAGACTGAAAATGTGACCAGCTATGTAATGGTAACTTCCTCAAGCTAAGAAACCTTAGATTTCTGTATGTAAAACCAGCATGAGAATGGCAGTCACCTCTCTATGGTGCAGTTAGAATTACACAGCTTACCTTAGGAAACACTTTTTAATGCATGCCAAGCACAGTACCTAGCAAGTCCTTGTCTAGCAAGTGTCCATTTCTCTGCTCCTACTTTCGCCTTTTCTTCTCCTCCTCTGCCTCCTCTTCTTCTAGTGCTCATTTATTTCTTTATGATGCTAAGGATTGAACACAAGGCCTTGTAAATGCCAGGCAAGTACTCTACCAGCTGGACTATAGCCCCAGCCCTTTCATTATTTCTTCAGCAAAGATTGTATATCAGGTACTTTGCCGGGTACTTGGAATACAAACTCGTATAAGTCAAAAACCTTTGTCCCATTAGGCTTTATATGGAGTCACAATGGTTGGTATTAATTGTAAACTTGACAGCATCTGCAATCATCTGGAAGCTAGATCCCTGTGTGTGCTTATGTGGAATTTTCTTGATTGAGCTAGTTGAGGTGAGAGGATCTGCCCATTGTGATGGCACCATTCCATGCTAAGAATCATGGACCACTGTAAGTGGAGAATGGGTCCTGAGATGCACTTTGCGTCTATCGCTGCTGCTTCCTGACTATGACTGCTGCTTCAATGTCCTGTCCCTTCATTTAGCCTCTACCATAGACTATATGCTTCAACAGTAAAGCAGAATAATTCCTTCCTCCTTTAGGATTTTGAAATTAATTGAAATTATTTTTTTTGTTAATTTCCTTCACGAATACATTTGTATTTGTAGCATTTCTACACCACAGTATCTTTCTCTAACTTTCCCCATTTTCTCTCCACCATCAACTCTTGAGTTCCTGATTTCTTTTTCTATAATGATATTGTTTATATGTATACCTTATATATGTACATATACATATGCATACACACATAAACTACAAGGTACAACTAGTGGTGCCCATATATAAATTTGTTTAGGGCTAACTACTTAGGATTGGGAAGCTTGTTCCTGAAGAAAACTAATTCTCCCTCAGCAATCATTGTAATGCTTACAGCCTTTTATTTATGGATGAACCATTAAAACTTTCCTCCTATCCATACTGAAATATCCATGAGTATGGTCTTGTGCGAGTCTTATGCAGGCAACCAAAGGCAATGTCAATAGCCTGTGTACTTGAAGGAAGGTGTCCCTTGCCTGGCACTGGGGATTTTGTTGGCCTTTGTCTGAACATTTTATCACAGAAATTAGAACAGAAAAAATTACAACAGTAAAGAAAGTATAATATGAAAACTCTTATTTAATGTTAATTGTATCTTTGATAAACATTATGAAGAAGAAATCCAAGATGCAGGAAGGAGTGTAATGAAACTACTCGAACCAATCCAATCCATAGGTTCTCAAAGTAAGGTTTTGCTAAATTTTAAAAGATGACCAGGAATTGACAAGAAAGAGTGGGAGGAAGGTGGTTGGAGGTGAGAGTAGAAAACAGAAGGGACAATACATATGAAGGCTTGGAAGCCGAGTCTGTAGAAAGCAGATCATTGGTGGAGACTTTGCTAGTTTCTGTGCCTGGTATTTTATCTCACTTTAACCGAACTGCCTTAGCTCTAATCCAAGAAGAGAAGATTTAGAAGTCTTTTACCCTTTTTGGAAGGAATAGCCAGGGAAAATTGGAACAAAACCTTTACTCTCTCATCCCACACACATAACTATCTTATTAAAACAAGGGGTATGATAAAGCTCATTCTAGAATCTAAAGTCAGAATGTATTCTGAAGGCAATATATATTAAGGCTTTTACTTTGATTTTATGCATGGCAGCAGTATCCTGTCTAAGAGTTCAGAGGTGAGGAACTGTTAGGCTAACTGCTAAAATGTCTTTCATGAAAAAGAGAGCCAGCGTAGTAAATAGAGGTATGCAGCTGCTTCACCGTGTGCTGTTCCGTTAATGCTGCTAGCGTGTTTATATTATAGACCTCATCTGTAAAGCTCTAAGATTTGGTCATAAAATCTCTTCCCAGCTGAAATGTGACATATAAATAAGGTCTCTGCTTAAGGGCTGAATTGCTCTGTTGCTCTTTTAAGCTGTCCTTTTCCTAACTACAATGCTTGGTGCCTTTTTAAAGCTGTTTGACACTACCATCCATTTTTAACTCCCGGTGATTAAAAAATGTGCTACAAAAGCCACCTTATTATTACAGCTTAGCACTTAAAGTGTCCAGAAAATTAGAGTCATGTATAATGAGGAGAAAAAGACATCGTGATCCGAGAATAATTTGAACATTGGATTTCTTTCAAATCTTTCCCTTTCTCTTTAATACTCTAGTGCATAAGTTCTGTGGTGACAGCATGACATATAGCCAACACAAGAAAGAGAGAAAAAGAGAAAAAGAACCTAAGCTGCTTCTGTCAACATTGTGTTCTAGTGGTAAGAAAAGTAATGAATACACCTCACAAGTGTTTGAAGAAAATCTCCATAATGCCGATTTGTGTATTCAAAATTTTTTATATCTTATGTCACTTCAAAATCTAGTTTTTAATCCAAGCAATCAAATAGGGAATTCAATATAACTGAAGGATTTCCATTAGTTTTACCAACACAAATTATGCTTAATATTCTGGACTAGGTCTACAATTTTTATGTAAATGTAAAAAGTGTGTGTGTTATATTTATTTATTTTGGCGCGTGCGTGTGTACATACACATGTGTAGAGGCCAAGGGTCAAAGTCAGAAATACTTCTTTATTGTGCTCCATTTTATTGATCGAGAGTGTCTCTTTCTGAACCTGGAGCTCACCAATTGGCTACGCAGGCTGGCAAATGAGCTTCGGGGATCTGATCTGTTTTATGTGGGTGCTGAGCACCTCCATTCAAGTCCTCTTTCCTTCATGACAGTAACTTTACAGTCTGAGTCATTTCCCCAGCCCCTTGATTTCTTGAAAAAACAGAAGTTTCATTTTTAAATAATTGTAGATTGTCAGGAAGCTGCAAAAATAGAGCAGGTCAGTGTGCTTGTCACACAGCTCCGCCCAACGGTGACTTCTTACATGGCAATGGCATATTGTCAAAGCCAGGGCTTAAAGTGCACAAGGTAACCCACCATCCTTAAGATCAACCTCCGACTTCATGGAGGCACCTGTTTTCTTTTCTCTGTATTACAGTGTTTGTGAAACTACCGCCACAGTCAAGACACAAAACTATTTCATTTCTACTAAAAAGCTCCTTTATACCACCCTATTCCTTATCGTATTGTCTCCTCTCCTCTCCCCTACCTTTCCCTCCCCTTAGCCAAATCCCTATCTTATCTCCATCTCTGTATTTTTTCATTTTAAGGATATTATGCAAGTTTAACTTTTTGATATTATATTTTTTCACTCAATCTAGTAACCTAAAAATCCATCGAAACTGTAACATGTATCAGTGGTTTATTCCTTTTCATAGCTGAGCAATACTCCACTGATGTATCATACGTTCTTCAAATTGATGAATGTCATTTGTGTTGTTTCTAGTTTGCAAGTACTCTATGTAAAACTACTATAAATAACCAGCTGTACATTTTTATGAGTATAAGTTGCAATTTCTTGAAAATAAATGTTCAGAAGTATCATTGTTGAGTTACATGGTATGGTTGATTTTTTTAAAAATAAACTTCTATACTGTTTTCAGAAAGTCGGTATACCACTTTATATTTCTGTAAGCAATGCACAAAATATAATTACTGCATTATTCTTGGCAGGTTTTAATGTCAAGAATTATCAGTGATTGTTATTGAAGCTATTGAAAACTAGTGATTATCTCATCATGATTTTAATATGCATTTCTCTAATTGCTAGTGATGAGCGTGTATTTGGAATTTATTGATCATTTTCAGTAACGTTTCTGTTCAAATCTTTTGCCTATTTTCTTATTAAACTGGTTCCTTATGGTTTGTTTTTACAAAGTCCTGTGTACATATAGGATGAGTCTTTTGTTGGATACATGCTTTAAAAATCCTTCTCCCTTGATAAACTACTTTATCCATCCAAAGGTCTTTACCAAACATGTTTTGATATTTGACTCAGTCCAATGCGATCCTTTTCTGGTGGGTGAATCATGCTTTTGTTTTCTTATAGGAGCTGAATTTTCCTTCAGTGCATCTGCTTGTGTTCATAGATATCAGTAGCAGCACTTAGCAGGGCCTGAAAACTGAGCCAGTCTCTTCACAAGCATTAGCTAATTTCATCTTTGACTTACCGTTTTGCAAACGAGGTTGCTAAATCTAAGCAGTCAGTCACCTACCAAAGCTCATTTAGCAAGTATTTTGTCATCTACTTTCATGTTGTGATGTGTCTAACTTCCAAGTATGCTGTTAATGGAATTAGGGGGAAACGATATGGGATGGTGGTGGTGAGTTCCCCTGGAGAGGCATGGAAGAGGTGGAAAGTACCAGAAGGCAATGGCTGCACTGCACTAAATCTATTCAAGAAAAACCTTGCAAATAAGGAACAGCTCCTATCAAGGATAAGAAAAAAGGGCAAGCCAGCAGTTGGCATAAACACAATCCACTAACGAAATGCCAACTTTGATCCAGCTCTTTAGTTTCCAAGAATGAACATGTTCATCCTCTTCACTGACATACTTTCTGCCTCCCAAGAGATATAAGAAAGGGTTCTTTGGCACAGGATGAATGCAACAAATAGAATGCTTTTTCTTCCACCATGAACTGAGCCTGAATTGACTATAGTGAAAGAATTCTCTATGGGATATAAGAGACTCTGGACAAGCACTCTACCATGGACCAATAGCCTCAGTTTCTTTCGTCCTTTTCTAGTTTGCTTGCTTTTACTTTATCTTATTTTGTTATTATTTTTCAATGCCGGTTTGTTTTCTAAAAAGAGAAAGGAAGTGTGTGGACTTGGGTGGGTAGGTGGGTAGAATCTGGGAGGAGGTGGGGGAGGGGAACTTCCATGTAAACAGAATATGTTATATGAAATAAATCAATTTTCAAGAAAAGAAATAAATGGGGCTTCTGAAAGTTGTCCATTTTGGTTAAGAGATGAAGGATAAATGAATGCTACAGGGAGAAATGAAGCAGACCAAGGGACCACAGATGTGGTACTATTCTTATGTGCCGTAGTCTAAAAGGGAATGGGCTATACCATATTTATTAATTGTATTAAGGCAGAGAGAATGATTATACAGTATCACCTGAAGAGGGTGGAATTAGTTGGCATACGCTGATCCAAAAGGAATATAATAGGAGCCTGACTTCAAATTTAAGTGATCATGATAAAAGAGTACTTTTCAAAGTGTAGTCCTGGGACCAACAACCTGAGATTTTGAGCAATGCCAATCTTCAGGTCACACCCCAAAGTTATGGACTCAAACCCCGGAAGTAGGGTTCAGCAGTCTGAGCTGTAAATTCTCCTAGATTCTGGGTGGTGGCTATAGTTTGAGCATCTCTGTAGTGTGTAATTGTATCAGCTCGGTCTAGTTTCAACCACACATAAAATGTCAAACTCCAAAAACTGATTGCAGGTATAGCCTCTTTATTTGTTTCGCACAGAGTATGCAGGTAGTCTGATGGATGCTGGGGTGATAGTAGCACACATTCACGAGAAACCCACATTCTATTGTTCGGTTTTGCCACCCTGAGCACTGCTTTTTCTCCTCATTGTTGCCCCATACTCCACAGGACTCAAGTTCTAGCTCTCACATCTCACATTTAAGGAAGTAGGAAGGAACCATACAAAAAGAGCAGGAAGGATCTTAGCCAAACAAGACAGTGTCATCTTTTAGCATCTATCCCAGACATCCTACCACATTAAAAAAATGTATTCCACAGTTACATGGCCACAACTACTTATAAGAGAATGTGAGAAATGTGGTCTTTTATATAATTATTTTAAGGAGCCTTTGAAATCATCATAGGATTTTAGTACTAAAGAAAAACGTAGAATTCCTATCAGGTTACATCAAGAAGTCTGCCTCAAAAATTCTTAAAACTAAAGATATTTGGAGTTAGCCAAATCTTTACCTTTGTATACTAACATTCTTATTCATTCTTATCTATGGCATTTCTAATCATAGATGATAAATATTAGGATCTTCAAATATATATGGAACAAAAGAAGTTGGATATAATGTCCTTTTATACCATTTATCTCCCATGAGAAGCTAGTTTGTGGTCCTTCTAAAGTTTCGGAATAGACGTCTTTATTTATCACAGAAGAAAGTGTTTGGTTTCATCCAAGAAAAAGTTTGTTCAAATGAGCCATTCCTCGTTGGTTGTTAGTTTACTTGATTAAGATAGGACTTATCATACAATGTAGAATGACCGACACTTCCAGATCCCCTGCCCCACGCTAGTGCTTGGATTATTGATGAATGATTAGCACACGCAAAGCATGTTCCATTACTGTTATGCAAGGAAATTTCAGTCTTCACTTTCAAGTAAAGGAAATAATTTGCCTTTATTGATTCCCAGTCCTGAGGTTCACAAGGAACCTTAGCTTTACCAGCCCCGGGTGGGACGTGGAAAGTGAAGGAGGCCCAGTAAAAACAGGTGAGATGCCATAGAGAATGAAGATCATTATCTTTTGTCTTATTTTCTCAAACATCGGTATAAGAAGCTCACTTGGGGGAAGTTATTAAAATGCAAATTCTCAAACTGTAAGTGAAACAATTTTAGTGCCACAGGACCCAGGAATCTGTTGGACGTTTTCCCCTACCCAGTTGATCCTAATGGACCTTTGGAATATCCAACTATGTAAGAAGAAATCAAATATACACGATGCTACAGCAGGCAACATACGGAACAAATTCATTCAAAAGCTGAGGCTTGCATCTTCCCTTCCAAGCACAAAGTTAAAACAGCTGGCTGATTTGATGAAAAAGATGGATTCAGCTGTTTGACAGCAATTTTTGGCACCTTTCGTTAAAGCAAAATCTGGAAAGTCTTTAAGCCAAGTGCCCATCATTAAGGAATGACATTTTTGTAACAACAATGTCGATGACAACAGCTCTGACAAAAGTGTGATCAAATCAAA
This sequence comes from Arvicola amphibius, assembly GCF_903992535.2. Taxonomy (NCBI): domain Eukaryota; kingdom Metazoa; phylum Chordata; class Mammalia; order Rodentia; family Cricetidae; genus Arvicola; species Arvicola amphibius. The sequence continues at coordinate 43,884,294 of NC_052065.1, forward strand.
TGCCAAGGGCTGTCCCATGTCCCATTGTGATCCCCTTTCTTTAGCCTGAGTCCTATTGCTTTCAGTAGTAGGAGATGTTCCTCTTCCACCCAACTCTACAAAAATGTAAGGTGACTTTTCGGTCCTTATACAAGCCTGTGCCGGTGTGTTTGTACCTCCTTAGTGATGGAGGATTCCCATTGGCTAATAAAGAAACTGCCTGGCCCATTTGATTGGCCAGCCCTTAGGTGGGTGGAGTAGACAGAACAGGAAGAAGGAAGTGAGGTAGATGGCTCAGTCAGATGCTATGCCTCTCCTAAGTTAGACAGGCCGCCATGCCTCTCCTCAGAGAGATGCCAGATGCGATGAAGCTCCAGCCCAAGATGGACGCACGCTAGAATCTACCTGGTAAGGCACCACTTTGTGGTGCTACACAGATTATTAGATATGGGTTAGTCAAGATGTGAGTAAGAGGCTGAAAATAATGGGCCAGGCAGTATTTAAAAGAATACAGTTTGTGTGTTGTTATTTCAGGGCATAAGCTAGTCAGGAGGCCGAAAGCAGGGCGGCGGGAATGCAGCCCACAGCTCACTACAGAATGGCGCCCACGTGGATAACCGAATCCACGGAAAGCTTGAGAAAGCTTGGGAAAGAATAGAGTAAAGCTCTATTTTTTGGATCTGGCAAGCAAGCACTCTCATCTAAGAGAGGCTTCCTGACTCAGCTTCAGCTGCAAAACATTGCAGCTCCTTTAAGAGGTTTGGCTACGAAACACTTAAATGCTGTTGATGAAAATTAACTGCATGCTTTTCGGTTTTCAGCCGTAGCAGGAAAAAAGCTGTGCTGTTTTAAAATGCCAGCTTTCTGGGCCATCCTGCCAGGGCAAACTCTGACTCTTTCAAGCAGGCGGTCCTGACTATGGAGCTTTTGATTGTTGTTTAACACTGTTGCAGCTTGCTTGCTGACAGGGACCTTGAACCGCCAAAGAGTTGTGGTACCTCTGCCATGAGGCTGGAAAGCTAGGGAATGGGCTGGATCTAGCCGCCAAAGTCATGGCTTTAGTCCTACTGATATTGTTTGGTAAAGTAAAGACTCATGTAGTCAGAAAGAGAGATATACAGTAAAAGAAAAATTCAAAGTCGAAGAAAATGTCTAAGTGGTTTACACTGTGTTAAAAATATATGCAGACTAAAGATTAAAGTTCTTAAAAGTAAAAGAAAGAAAAAAAAAGGAAGTAGTTTGTTGTGGTGGTACACACCTTTAATCCCAACACTTGGGAGGCAGAGGTAGATTGACCTCTGTGACTTCAAGGTGTGGCAGCACACACCTTTAATCCCAATGCCTGGGAGGCAGAGACAGACAGATCTCTGTGAGTTCTAGGTGTTGTAGCTTATACCTTTAATCCCTGCACTGGGGAAGGCAGAGGCTGAAGGATCCCTATGAGTTCAAGGACAGCCTGGTCTACAGAGTTATTCCAGGACAAAGATATACAGAGAACCTGTCTCAAAAAATAAAAGTAAAAATAAATGAAATAGAGGTTAAAATAAAGCCGCACAAAGATGGAAAATACACAGAGAATCTTGATACTGTATGCTATTATACTCTCTTTGAATTGTTTGAATGCTGAGGAAGAAGCAATAGCTGCTAAAAGATATTTGTTTACAAATGCTGCTGAACTAATCCAAGATAGATATTTTGAAAATACCTTGACTTCAGAATTTAGATCTAAGGATATGATGCTTTGGAAAGGAGTTTCTTTTGTTTTTACAGAAAATGAGACCGTGTGGATTGCTTCTATCCCAATATGGTATGATAGACCACGCCCTCCTGAAAGGTTGCTGTGAACACCTTCAGAAAATTACTTCACCCAACTGATGACTGAGATGAACCTGGCACACAGGTTACACCATGAAAGACCTAATTAACAGCATCCCCATTCAGCAGGAAGCAGTTTGGAGAGAAATAACTGCGCCCATATTCCCAAATATTGTTTATAAATGTTCTTTTACATTTAAAGGGGGATATGATATGGAGATGAATAATTTGCATTGATATGGATTTTGCTTTAGTGATTTAAATTTAAGGTCAATTTTGTTATATGTGTATGTATTTCTAATAGTGATTAGGGTATTGTGATTGTGTAGTTCATTTAAAAATGTAATGTATATAGGTTGTTAATGGATAGTTATCAATATTCGTAAAACTTGTAGTTATGTTAGTTAGATTTTCTAGCTATATAGAGATATATTTAAGTTACATAGGCATTCTTCATATCTTTCAAAGACTACAGAATATCGCATTTTAGATGTTTTAATAACTTAAGGCTTTTCATGACAATGAGACACGTCAGCTCCTGGCAGCACCAATCTACTTCAAGAGGAAGATGGGCATCGAAGAGGATCCTTATGGAGTTTGATAGCCACTTGGGCAAGAAACTGCTCTTGCCTGGACTGTTGGCATAAACTGGACACGAAGAACCCACAGAGAGAGGACTAAATATGAGATGATCTTTTGGGGTTCCTGATTCAAGAAAGAGTCTGCAAGACATTCTGAAGGACACAGCAGATAGTGAATGAACTGCCTTCGAAATTTCCTGCTGCATAGAAATGTCTGATGGATATTTATGGGCCTGTAGGCCCCAACAGTACAAAAGAACTTTGGGTGACTGTCCAGGCAGCGAGATGTCTCTGTCATTTCTAGAGTTTGGAAGTTGCTTATTTCTTGTTTACTTAGGTAATATTATATCCTTCTGGAGTCTTTGATGGAGTTGAAGAATAGATAGATAGTTATAGTTTTCCTTAGTTATGATAAAAGATAAAGTAGATATAAATATTATAACTAATTCTTACTTGATAACTGTTTTGTTATATGTAATTTTACTATGTTAAAGCCTTTTTTTTTAACAGAAAAAGGGGAAATGATGGAGGATTCCCATTGGCTAATAAAGAAACTGCCTGGCCCATTTGATTGGCCAGCCCTTAGGTGGGTGGAGTAGACAGAACAGGAAGAAGGAAGTGAGGTAGATGGCTCAGTCAGATGCTATGCCTCTCCTAAGTTAGACAGGCCGCCATGCCTCTCCTCAGAGAGATGCCAGATGCGATGAAGCTCCAGCCCAAGATGGACGCACGCTAGAATCTACCTGGTAAGGCACCACTTTGTGGTGCTACACAGATTATTAGATATGGGTTAGTCAAGATGTGAGTAAGAGGCTGAAAATAATGGGCCAGGCAGTATTTAAAAGAATACAGTTTCCGTGTAATTATTTCGGGTAAAGCTAGCCGGTGGCCGAGAGCCGGGCAGGACGAAAAGCAGGCCTGCCCGTAGCTCCTCACTACACCTTAGCCTTGCTAACGAAAGAAAAAAAAGTAGAAAGGTGCAGTCTGACCATCAAAAAAGGAAGAATTAGGAGGAGAAAGGAAGAGAAGAGGAGAAAGAATACAAGGCTTCCAGGCCTGCAGCGGAGCCCTGAGCACACAAGCCTGCCTGCATGCACAAAATTCTCATTATTTCCTAGCTACCGTATATCTAGACCACCTGCTCTCAAGACCTGCATGTCTGACACGAGTCAGAAAAGTATATGCTGCAGTGTAGTCGAGATTAGATGTTTTGCTTTGTATTATACCAACTACTATTTCACTGCAGCAGGGAGTGGAGTAGGGGAGTCCTGACAGGCAGGAAAAACTTCCCCATCCTCCGAGCTGCATCATGGTTTAGCATAAGAGATGTGCTCCATCTACTGGTAAAGATGACAATCACCGACAGAAATTCACATTCCGGAAAACCAAAGACATATATTATAGTTTCCATCCCGATTGTTTAGATAAGAAAGGACACTGTTTTATTCGGAGGTGGGGGGAGGGGGGAATGACAAAAGGAACAGAGAACGAAATCGACGAATTTCCCAAATCGTTATGAAGAACAGAAATAAAAACAGGCTGGATAGAGAGATAATGGCCAAAGAAACAAAAAGCCATGAAGGAAGCACCGAAATGGGAAAACTGCAGGAAACAAGCCATTTGCTCACCACTTTAATAAGAAGCTTCAAATCAAAGCCCCACAGGACCCGAAAATAATACACTGCATGCCATATTTTATAGACTTCCTATACATTACTATAAACAAATGCTTTACGGGGATTTTATCCACATGGACGCAATTCCTTCGAGTAAGGCTAAGTCTTAATATAGAATCATTGTCTGGGGATGTACAAACGATAGTGCTGACACCAAAAGTTTGCAGTAATTGGGAAAACACTGGAGGGGGTGAGGCATGACCGGGCCTTCTGTGCCTCTTATCCATAGAGTTGGTCTCTAAGGACAACAGCTGTTACCTACCAGGCCTGTCACTGTTTCCAGTCATGATTCGTAGGCATCTGAAGAATCTGATAGTTTTTTTTCCCCCTCAAACAGATGCACGGGACCTTTGAAGCACTGATGAATATTGGACCGTCATTTCTCACTTACGAGTCTGACAGTGCAATTCTGCAGTGCCTTGCAGAAATATTTTTTCTGCCTTATAGACTCATCTCTCTTATTGGTTCTAGAGAAGGGATATTCGCTGAGGTTCTTCTAGGCACTGCACTCAGTGTTTTCTATATTCTGTTTTTAATATTCATAGTAGCCTTGTGAGGGTCTTTTCTTTCTATCACTATTTTGGGATATTTTGAGAAGCAAAACAGTAACATGGGACAATTAAATACTAGGTGCTGGTAACTCGGGTATTTGGAAAGCTGACCAAAGGAATTGTTTGCGAACCTTTTTCTAGGACATGGAGTATGTCGTACTGGCACCAGGCAAAGTGATAATAAATCTGTATAAGCTGGTGTTTCGTGACATATGGAGCTTAAGACACTTGCATCAGGATTCCTGGAATTATCTGTGGAACATGAAAATCCCTCAAGTGCAGGTCTGTATTCCCAACATTCGAGAAGCTGAGCCAAAAGGACCGGTCAGAGAAACAATAAGATCCTTACACAGAAAGCAAATCAGAACCCCAACAAATGTAAAATGGGCAAAACCAAAAAACATACAGATTGATTCCTGCTCCTCAGCAGACTGACTGAGGCGGAACTGCTAGGAGAATCTGGAGTCAAGCGTCGCAGCAATTTCTGAGGTAAATCTGATTGCTATTGAGGATCTTCCTGATATACAAGCAAAACCAAAACCAAACAACCAAAAAAAAAAAAGTCCTGAACTGCTGAGACTGTGCTTCTTTTTCGACGTAGCAATGGGACCAGCTTTCTCTATTTTTGCAGCTTAGGCTGCTGCGGTGTAAGGACAAGAATGCTGCTGTTTGTTATTTGGTTAAGCCCTTCAATTCTGGGAGCCAGCTTATTCAGCTGTGAAATAGGAACATTGTTTCTGCCTCACATGGCTGCAGTGTGGATTAACACATGTGAAAGCATACAAATTTCGAATGGCCTTATGATAAATTGAAAATTTTGCCCTAATTGTCCATATCACCACAGTGCATTTCCCATTTCCCCAGCCTAAATGTGGATGGAGTATTTTCCTCCACCCTCTGCATTTGTGTCTTATAGCTGGGATAAAAGTTAAGGAAACCTTAATATAGGCTTGAAAGCCCTTGCATATTGAGGGATTTCCTATGTTTTTGTTTAAGATACTGAGCCCACCATGGAACTGAAACTTAGTCAGACTTCTGGAGAGCAAGAGGATTCCACAGTTTACCGGCTACAAGCCAACTGCCAGCCATGAAAGTGGGTGTCTACTGGATCATCCAGCTATCTGGTGACCTACCAACTGACTTCAGACTGATGACCAGAACCAGCAGAAACTGGAGGAGGCAGTCTAGACTAAAAAAAAAAAAACTGCACAGAAAGCCCATTGAATTATGCTATTTATAACTCAATGTTGTTTTAAAGCCCCTCCCCATGTTTTAGAAATGCTCCTTGCATGGTTGGCAAAAGCTGATGGATTCAGGCTGTGTGCTGTTAGCATTATGTGAGTGGTTTAGCATGAATTCCATGTCTTTTTCAGGTGCTGACCAAAGGTGCGCACCACAAATAAGTAGACATCCTTGGGTGAATTTCCAAGCAAGGCTTTTCATCGTGTGGGTACAATGCATGCTGGAAATAATTTCACAGTCTGACCTGACTAAAACATCCTCTAGAAGTAGCAAGGAGCTAACATGAAAAAATGTCTTCTTATTTCTCTAACTCATTGTTTCTAGAAAGGCCATTTAGCAGCTTGGTGCAAAAGGATATATTAAATCTCCTCCAAGCTCAATACTAATCTTCTAACGGCACAAAAGCGTGTGGAATCCACTGCACACCTTCCCACATGCACACTCTCGACATCCTGCTGCTGGCACTAAGACAAATGACTTCATCAAAGGCAGTCAAGGAAGCTTATGACCTGTTGAGGCAGAAAAGCTTCCTGGGGGATCAGAAACATCCTAATGCCCAAATCAAGCATTCTCACTGCTATGTGAAGCATCACTGTGCAGAATATATTAAATAAACCTGTGGTGGTGAATAGGGCAGAATTGTGCTACCCAGTCTCACCCTCAGAGTCTTTATAACCATGATTAAATCCCTTTGATAGGCACTTTCCAAGTGCGTTGCTCCTCTTGCTAAACATGTTTTGTGAGACTGTCATCGGGAAAGAGTATCTAAGGAGTCTCATTCAGTGGACCAAGGTAACATGTTTTTTTATTAAATTCATATTTGGCAACCTGATATATAAGCTCAAAATCAAGATTTTTAAACTTTCCTCTCCTTCTGTAAGAGATTTAGTAATTGTGCAATGAATGAATATAATCATTTTACCATTCACTTGACATACAGCACATTGCAACTCACTCTGAGAGCAACTGGCTATTTGCAAGGCTGATTCACAATATTCCAATCACATACTCATTCTGCATCCAAAGCACACTTTATTAGATGGTTATGGCGGCTGTTGTTGTTGGAGGATAACCACAAAATGCATTTTCTTAAATCTATCTTTGAGCTGCCTTGAATCAGAATAATATCACAGAATGCCCCCTGGGTAACCCAAAATAAGTTTCAGGCATCTCTGCTTATTGTGCATAAGCTTTATTATGTTCATTTGCACTGAAGAATCTCAAGTGGTTTTTAAAATGTTAACAGATTTTTCTGGATACAATTTCAACTTTCATTCAGTAAATCAAAACTGGCCCATATAAATAAACATCATTAAGCCAATAAATATGAGTTGTAGAACAAGCTTGTACTGGAAATTGTCTTATTCTAGGTCAACTACCTCTGAACTCTAGTCAGTTAACCAGATTGTATTTGACAAGTACTTAATAAAAACCAGCTGAAGTTGTGGTAGTATATTTAGGTGCTGGATACAGTCTTGTGGTTGAAAATGACCCGGAATGAAATGGACAGTAAGTATAGAATTAAGTATAAAGGAAATAATCATGTGAACACACCATCAGAGAAGAGAAAAGCAAGAAGATGGAGCCATGGACATGGCATTTGTAAAGCAATAGATTGTCAAGGGCATCACGAAGAGAATCATCCATGTTCAAAGTGGAGGCTGAACATGCAACTGCAAGTGAGTATCCAGAAAATGACTAAACCTGAAGTGGTTTGCTTTACTGACCTAGGCCAGAGAATTTTTCAACACTAAGAGGATGAAACCAAGAGAACAAGTACTGATAGCTGTACGGAGTCCATTGGCTTTTACAACAAATACAGAGGAGCCCAGGGTGTAGCTCAGTGGCAGAGCAACTGACTGACATACTCAGTCCTGGGTTCTTGCCTTCACATGAAAGGAAAGGGAAATTATTGTGACTTCAGCCAGAACTGTATGATGAGAACTGTAAAGGTTCAAGCAGTGCTTTCTAGGTGGGAAATGAGTAAAGTACAAGTATGGAAAATCCCTTGTTTTTCAAGTTTCACCTTGAAGAATGAGAGGGAATGGAAGAGAGAGAGAAGAAATAAGTAAATGCAAAGATAGAATGAGGAAGGCTTTTTGAAACTAGGGGAGTATAGTTTGGAGAAGGAAGAGTGTCAACCAGAATCCAACAGGCAACACAAGGAAAGACAGTTGGGGATGGAGATGAATTAGGACAAGCTTTAGTGACCTGAAAATGCCTTGATGAAAACTCATTACTCTGTACAAAAAGGATAGTTAAGAGGAAGGGAGAGGAGAGGGTGATAGAAAAAAATGAATGGATGGATGGAGGAAAATGGATATAAACCCAGATGTGGTAGAATTGGCTCAAGAAACATAGGATTACTCACAAAGAGGAAAAGGACACAGAAATATTTGCAGACCTGCAAATTAAAAATATTATGGGCTTTCACCTGATGACCTTTCTTAGCAGTGAAAGAGGCACCTATGCAGAAACTGGAGAGGCAAGCAAAACCCTGGAGCATATCATACGAATAGAATTGGTTTGAAATAGTCATTGTGGAAACTGAAGACCAAGTTAAAGATCAAAACATGGAAGTAGCCTTAGATACCATGGAAGACCACAAAACATAAGCAATATATAGTAGAGAGTATGAAACATAGGTAATATTATTGCATGATATTAGTGGCTAAAGAGAGAAAAGTTCTCTTAATTTTATTTTTTTATTTTTATTTTTATTTTTTTTTTAGTTTTAGGTCTTTTTTAGGTTTCTTAATTTTAACCAATACCTGTAAGAGCTACTCCACACAGAATGAGAATGTTAAGAATACTGTGATCAGAGTAGGCTCTGTGAACACCGAATGTCAGAAATGGTACAGTTCTAAGAGTCCTGTGACCCAGAAGGTCATGTGGTGAATGAGTGGAGGCTTCAGATGATGACCACAAAAGAACAGAAGGCTCCCAGCTTGAAATGCAAGGAATGGCTGTTATCTATATAAGCAGCTGGCTTCAGAGGATGTCTAGGGTATGATGGTCATGAACTGAGGGTATCCATGAAACTGGAAGATAGCAAAGTTGGGGGAATGTCAAGAGTAGTGTAGGTGCACTTTGGAAATCACCAAATTCTGGAGGGTGGAGAATGATCCCCAGGAATAAACGAAGAGTGCGAACCCATATGGAAGCTTACTCCACTTCCCAATATGATACCTCCCGCCTGGGACAAAGAGTAGCTCCACTTGAGAGAGGATATGAGAAAATTTACTGTGGGAGAGGACTGGCAAATGGTATAGTAGAAAGGGCAGGCTATAAGTGACAATGAGTAGAAATATAGCCAGAAGGATTCACAGAAAAACAGCCCAGTAAATCTGGGACATGTGATATGGATACGTTTGTTAGCAAGAGGTTTTTAAATGAACACACTCTGCCCCAGCTTTCCTCAGCTGGCTGGGGGAAGGATGTGCTGTAGTTGGCTCTCCAGATAGCTAGGTATCATGTAGATCTCCTTTAAGACCGCATATGAGCAACACTTAGTTTCAAATATACAAAATTGCTACTGTCTACTATTTCTGGCCTGCAAATGGTGGTATTATGTGGTGCATTCTTTAATCTTCTATAACTAAGGGGATTGTTAATATTTTTGGTAGTGTCCTAGGCTACTACTTCTGCTTATTTCAGACTTTGCCCCCTCTGCCACTGAAATACTGCCCCAGCCAAGGGCCCTGCTTCATAATAACTGCAGCCCAGCGATGCAACTGGAGAGGAAGTGCTGAGATAGAATCAGGCATCACCCTGATCCGACCTAGACTCACTAGGGAGACAGGCCTGTGGGCATGCCCACTCACTGTGGGTGATACAGGTTCCTAGGCTGGGATCCAAGACTGTGTGAAAAAGAGAAAATGAGCTAAGCACAGGAGCATTTATTGCCCTCTTCTTCCAGACTGTGAATGAAATGCAGCCAGCAACCTCAAGCTCTTGCTGACTTGACTTCCTGTCCATGGTGGGCTGTACCACCATCAGATCGCAAGCCAAAAATAGATGCTTCCTTAAATTGCTTTTGTCAGGGTATTTTATCAACAGCTGGAAAATAAACTAATACCATCACCAAAAACAAAAGGCCTTTATGAGAATTTTGTGGCAGACAGAGAAGTAAAGGATAGATGTGGGTCAGAGGGAGAGGAAGGAAAGGGGAGCTGACAAGGGGCTCCGAGGAATGAGAACAAAAGAAGGAAAAGGATAAAGAGCTACCAACTCAGAAATGACCTCTTAGCAGAACCAGCATCGTCTTTCCCTAATAAAGAAAGTGTCACCTACCTGCAGCCACTTACGCTGACAGCAGAGGGAAGGCCCAGCACAAAGCTGACTGTTCTTCCCCTAACGTTTGCAGCCCGGCTCTTTGAGAATAGACCACAATCAAGTTCCTGGATGAATGCAGATACTGGTTAAGCATTTCACTCCTGCCATCCCTACCCCTGGGTCCATCTGAACAGAATATAAAAGCTAGGAAAAACCCTTTGGCCTGCTTGTGGCATCTCCGTTATTGAATATTTATGCAACTGTTCTGGAAGTCAGAGGGGTACAATATTCATTCCCTTAATAAATGAAATTCCCAGGAATCCACAAGGATGACCCCAGCTAAGACTCCTACCAATAGTAGTGAGGGTGCCTAAACTGGCCATGCCCTGTAATCAGATTGGTGACTACCCTAATTGTCATCATTGAGCCTTTGTCTAATACCTTATGGATGTAAATGCAGAGATCCACAGCTAAGCACTCGTCTGAGCTCTGGGAGTCCAACTGAAGAGCAGATGAGGGGATTATATGAGTAAGGGGGGTTTCAAGATCATGATGAGGAAACCCACAGAGACAGCTGACCTGAGTTTGTAGGAGCTCATGAGCTCTGGACAGACAGCTAGGGAGCCAACATGGGCTCGACATAGGCCCTCTATATCTGAGAGACAGTTGTGTAGCTTGGTCTTTTGTGGGGCCCCTAGCAGTGGGACCAGGACCTGTCCCTGATGCATGAGCTGGCTTTTTGGAACCTATTCCCTGTGGTGGAATGCCTTGTTCACCCTTGACACAGGGGAGAGGAACTTGGTCCTGCCTCAACTTGACATGCCACACTTTGTTGATTCCCATGGGAGGCCTTACCCGTTCTGAATGGAGACAGAGGAGTGGATGAGGGGGAAGGGAATGGAAGGAGAGGAAGGAGGGGAATCTATGGTTGGTATGTAAAATAAATAAAGAAGACGAATGAAAAAATGAAAGAGAGGAAGAAATAAGCCTCTCTGTGTTCTCAGTGGTAGAGTTCCATTCTTTATATATCTGCTTGTTCTACTGTTAAATAAACCAACATATTTAAGGGTGACATATGCTCTTAACTAAGGCTTTGTCTGGCCCACATGAGTGCTAAAAATGGACACCAGCGACTGCGGGTTCCAACATTAAGAAATAGTTTACTTTTATTTTGCTTCTTTCTATCACCAGTCACAAGAAAAATGCTTGTCTTTTCCCCAAAATGCTTTAAATATGAGAAGGGCTCAAGCCCATCGGAAGCAGAGTTTCCAGGAAATAAATATTCCTGTGAGTCACACACATGCACTGATCTTGTGAGAATTATCTTAACTTTGGGAGTCAATGTTTTTCTGGAGTAAAATCATTTTCATTTAAACTGCTTATACTATTACACGTTGTGTAGACTGAAGAAACCCATGGAAAATGGATAATTTAATAAAATCGGGTGATCTAAGTCACACAGGGACAATCTGAATTATTGTCTGTAGATAATTCATTATGCACATATTTCCAGCAAGATCCTTAAATCAGCAGGGTTTCTTAATCAGAGACTTTCAAATTTCGCCTGCAATAACTGGAGACTTGACCCATAAATCAGCGAACAGGCCAGCAGGCTCTCCACACACTTCGCATTTCTTCTTGGGAGAAAAAGACAATTATGCTGAGGTCACAGAAGAGGGAAAGAGAGACATGTAAAGTTATTGAGAATATTAGAGCAAAAGGTAACTAATTTCATCATTTTCTTAAAAGCAGATTTGGGTGAGAACACGTGACAAAACTGAGAAATTGAGTTAGGCATTTTATACAAGATGCTTTAAATGCCTACAGGAACAACACTACCAATTACCACTTCCTCCCATTTCCAGGAAAATTATTGTCACACATAGAAAATTTGAAATTACACTATGTAATTAAAAATTACATTTATGTATTCTTTGTGCTCTCTGGGCATGTGTGCATGTATGTATGTGGTGAGTCATGTATGTATGTGGAAATCAGAGAGCTGCTCGTAGGAATCAGTTCTCTCCCACCATGTGGATCCTGGAGATTGAACTGAGGTCATTAGTCTTGGTGGCAGGCATCTTCACCTGCTGAGTTAACTTACCAGTGACTCAAATTTTACTCTTTTTTTAATACTAGCACTTTTGAAGACCCTTTAGGCCTTATCCCCCTACCTACCAGAATCGCTGTCTGAGTTTCCTGAAGGGCTTTATTTGGGTCTTCTAGTGAAATGTGCAGGGAGAAACTCCATGTGATGCAGGGACAGAAGCCTTGAGTTTCAATCCCAAGGCTCCACTAACACTGAGCAGCAGATGGTACTGATCGCAACCCAGATCTTTTTTCCTCTGACTGGTAGACATGTCTAGCTCTTGAAAATGTAGGCAGCTCTCTATTCACAGATTTCCCCCCATCCCCAAATTGCTCTCAGGAAGATGAGAAATCCTTCTCCCTGTAGATGAGGATAATGACCCCCTCCACCTCAGAGTGATAGCTGCTGAGCAATGACTGGCACAAAGGTACAAAAGGCTAACCATCTGAAATGATTTGTTGCTGGTGCTCTACCACTTTTGTGCTCACAGGTGTTCTTAACATCAGGCTGAAGTCAGCTTTAAGACTACACTGCATCCTTGCCTAACTTTTTTCCCCTGGCCTATCCTGTTTCCCTTCTTCTCCTTCTCTTGACAGCATTTCCTCTATGAACCACTTGAATAAGAATCTCCACTCCAGGCTCTTCTGACAAGAGGTCCTGAAATCTAAATGCAATGTGAAGTTAGACACTCACTTGATGTGTTTATGGGCAGTTCCTCATAAGTGGAATGTGGATAAGAACACTCATTCCACAAGATTGTTGAACAGACTAATTGTAAAAATGTTTAGTCAACAAAATACTATTCCAATTTAAAGAATTAATATGACCCAATTTAATATAAGATATTATGTATACTATGCTCACAGAAAGAGCACAGGAAGGATACCTCTTTTAAGAAAAAAAAGAGTTTCTTCACTTGGCTTTTGATTCTCCTGTTACATCACTGGGTCTCTGGGACAGACACTTAATGCACATCCCAGTCCAAATCTAGGCAACAAAATATCAAGGAAGGTGTTAGGCCACCTCCTTCAATTCTAAGCCTATGTGGAGATGCTCCAGATAGTCAGAAGTTGCTGCTCTAAATCTACAGCCTCTAGAAAACTCCAGAACTGTCTCTAGAATGCCAGCACCATAGGGACTACTGTTAATTGATAGATAGTCATGTGGGAATATAACATGATTAACCTGGTCAGTTTTTAAATTTGTTTTGTGTTGCTAAAACAGAATACCACCGGCTGTGTAATTAAGAATGAATAGAAATTTCTCAGCACTGTGGAGGTTGAGAAATACAAAACCCCAAGATGACAGCTACAGAGAATCTTCTTGCTATGTCATCTCATGTTGGAAGCCTGGTGTGCAAAAAAAGGCACATGTGCATGAGGTGTAAAGAGCACCACCCAGCTCAACTTTTTATATGAAAGCCCTCCTTCTGTAATTAACTTGCTCCTGCAATAACATTAACCCATTCATGAATGCTGAGCACTCATGGTCTAATCACCTCTTGAGGACCCCACCATTTAACATCATTGCTTTAAGGATTGTAAACTTTTGTGGACACATTAACATTAAAAATTGCATATACATACATACATACATACATATATTATATATAAAAGAATATTGACTACATGAACATAATACTTAGGAAATAAAAGTCATGTGATATTTTTACTATTTACCAGTTCATATTACAAAACAAATCACTTCTTTCAATATCTTTTAAACTAAAAAGTAAGAAAAGATCCATTCTAAGATCATATGCTTCATTTTTTTTCTATCTGTAGTCTCTCATCTTTTATAGCACTGACATTTTTGTGGAGAATATAGTAAGAAGTTTATAGAATGACCTTCAGTTAGAACTTTCCTCATTTTATGTATGAAAATTACATGTATTTTAGATGATTAAGTAAGATTAAATCCTAAACTTAGAAGAAAATTAAGATAGCATTTATGATAACCATGGTTACTGATGAGAGCTCATGTTACAAGAAGCCACGAGAGTCTGTTATGGGTTCCCAAGAATTTAGTTAGGTATAAAATAGGGGTAAAAACTCACCAATACAGAACAGCTTAGGTGCCATTTCTTATCCACCTCCCCTCGTCCAGTTGTTTTGTCCAGGGTTGAAGAACAAGACACCTGCTCTGCTATGACCTCCCAAGAGAGCATGAGAACAAGAGAAGGAGAGATTTTTCTCCCTAAACTTATAAATTGTTACACCCACAGACAAGACTACACCTGACGATTCATAATCCCAAAAAGCCATTGACTAAAGGGACTGAAGCCCTACAATGCTTACCCTTTTTTCTAAATAAGAAGATTGTAATCCTAATATAAAACTATATACATTAAGAAAAACTATCAAGTATTGTGCAGAAGAAAGAGAAGGTAATAACATAAGCAAAGATGAAACTACAACCAACAAGAACAACATCAAGCAAGAAACATATTCTAAATATCCTGGTCATATGTAATTGGGAAATCACAGAGATTATTCTAATGGCTGTCTTATGCCAAAGAGTCTACGTCTTGTACCTAGTGTTCCCTAGGTACAATATGAGAGAATTGTAACTGTGACTATCTAGTCTTCAAACCCAGCAAAGACTTGAAAAGGAAAATAACATTACCTGAGTAAGCAGGAAGTTCAAGCAATCAGCTTTCCAAGGATGTAAGAAAAGACAGAAACAGCTGGTTGCCTGACAGGCACCCAAAATCTCTCTGCAACCTTGGGGAAACCAGCTTTGGCTACAAGCCTAAACTATCTGACAGACCATTTTCAGAAGGAGGAAAATTCGGAAGACTGTCCTACCCTGTCTTAGCAAGGTTAAACAATCATTTTTCCTTGTATCCTGTTTGTCCGGATTGGACAGCATACTTACTGTCAGCAGTTGAGGCAAGGGGACTTCCTTGCCCAATAGGCCAGTTTCACCAAGAGGAAAACAAGATCCATATGGAGTGTCTTTGGTGCTACCAGATATAGTCATGTCTCAAGTCAACAGAATTCTAAGCTATTAAAATATTTAAATGCCATATTCTGTAGGTTTTTGAAGTGTTTTAAGATCACCTAGTTATATGAAATAAATCTTTGTGCAAATATAATTGAAATATTAAAGATTTTCAAGCAGTTTTGAGACTATAAGAATATATATCTTTTTTGTTGGGACCCTAACCTTTAATGGCTAAACCATCTCTAGCAAAGTAACTTCCTATGGTATAACTGGAACATCAAGCCAATCACAAAACCTTCTATCTATAATCTATCCTGCCTGCAAAGTGTGCTGAGGTAATGGAAACATAGAACTTGTGGGAGTGGCCAACTAATACTGGCCTAATTTGAGGCCCATGCCTTTAGAGGAAGCCCATATGTGACAAACAGAAAACAAATTAATAAAATGATTTTAATGATATTCTATTATACTCAGAGATCAGTACCTTGCCCAATGTCATTAGAGAGACTTTCTCTGCCAGTTGATAAGAGCAGATATAGAGACTCACAGTCAATCATTATGCAGAAAGAGAGCCCTAATTGGAGATCTCCATCAGATTCCTCCCCTTGGAGCTTAGAGAATATCTCAGAAGAGGAAAAAGAAGAATTTTAGGAAACAGAGAACACAGCCCACAGAATAAACAGGGCTCATAGAAGTTCACAGAGACTCAACTGGCAATCACATAGCCTGCATGGGTCTGTGCTAGGTCCTCTGTACATATCTTGTGGTTGTTAGTTTGGTTTTGGGGGACTCTTAATAGTGGGAGTAAGGGGTACCTTGGACTTTTTCAACTGCTTTTTGAACCCTTTTCCCTCTATTGGGTTTCCTCTGCCAGCCCTGATATGAAGGTTTGTTCCTAGTCTTACTGTAACTTGTTATTCCATATTTGATTTATAACCCTGGGAAGCCTGTTTTTTTTTTCTCTGAAGGGAAGGAGAGAAAGAGTAGATCTGGGGAAGAGGTTAGGTGAAGTGCTGCGAGGAGTGGAGGGAAGAAAACTACAGTCAAGATGTATTGTACAGAGAAAAATAAAAAAGAATATAGATCTACATGCAGTTTCAAAACTAGAGAAGTCAACATAAAGTTGATTTCTATATTACTGAAAATGAAATTATGTATCAGTGTCATTCATTATGATTTTTATTAGCCATGTGGAAATTGAGAAGCAAGTGACCAACAACCCCTTCATAAGGAAGATAAAAACCATTTGTGAAGTTGTCTCATGGTTTGTATGCTGAACTAAAGTTTCAATATATCCCCATTGGGGTAGCCTTCATGAATAACAAGGTGTGGTTATTTGAGGACATGTAGAAAGTATAGAAAAACAATTGTGTGATAGACTTGTTGAATGTCAAGTCAAAGTTAAAGATGAAATACCTACATTAGCTCATACAACCACTAAGTCTGTGTATGGCAGAGAGAAGATGAAAGAAGACACACAATAGCATGAACTAGATCCAATAATTGTTATTTGATAATATTTTTGAGAGCATTGTTCTGTATTTACAAACTGTGCATTTATCTCTGTATAACCTTACAGGTTTCTTGTCCCCTAGAATTCAAGGAATGTGGATTCTTGTGATTCCCAGAATTTTTCAAAAGGCACAAAGTTGAGAAATGTATTTTCTCTATCTATTTTCTCATCTATTTAATAATACTTCACAGAGTTGTCATAATACAGTCATTCTCAAAGTTTGGCAGAGACCAGGAGCAGGTTTATCTCCTAAGCCTGGGATGAAAGAAAATTCTTCGACCCCATTTTACTTCTACTGAATCCAAAACTTGAAGGATGTTACTCAGAAATACTTTCTTTAACACGATCTTCCATTGATTTTTGTGCACATTAAATTTTAAGAGACATTTGCACAATGAATCAGAAGCTTCAGTAATGTAAATACTCTGGCTGGCACAGTGAGTCATACCATAGAGCCATAGCAAAATAAGCATTTGTTCCTTCCCTTTTAAACTCCCAATCCTTTGCACCACCTCAGAATTGACCAAATACAACCATGTGTATGTGCACTTTTATGATTGCACAGACTTAGATATACTCCAATGGTAGCTATTTGGAATAATATACACGAGGGGGAGACTAGTTTTCCAAAATTCAGTCCATTAAGAACTTGACCTGCTGTGTCTCATAGCACACAAAAGGGTAATGCCTACTACGTTAGGTACAAAGGCATGAAGATTGTCTGTTTAAGGTCTGTTTAGGCTCCATAATGAGTTCAGGCCTGCCTGGGTAATTTAATGAAATCCTGTCTCAAAATAAAAATGTAAAAAAAAAGAGGTCTGAAGATAAACTGATTAGTAGTACATTTGCCTAGCATTTGAAAAACTGCAGTATCTATTGTACAAAACAAACCAACACACACACATACACAAAACCTAACTGTATATATACCTATAAAACATTATATGGTTCAATAGAACCAATAATGTCATCATCTTCACAGAATGCCCAACTGATAACTGAAAGAAGGTTATCAGTAAGTATTTACCATGTACCCAACTTTGGTTTATAGAGAGAACACTGGAGATGACATTAGAAACATACAAAAGAAATCATTGTTTCTGTCAGAGAGCTTAGTGAAGGAAAAAAAATTAGTACTGATTAAACACCTACTTCAATTGGGACTGATGGGGCAGAACATCATTTTGGTGAAATAGACTCTAAGGATACCATCATCTGGCAAGCTATCCCAAGGAAGAAGAAACAGAAAGTCTCACAGACCAAATTATGATTTTTCAAATCATGTAATTTTGTTTATTTAAAATATTCAGTGAAAAGTAATGGGTTAGAACATTTGGCAGAGGGTGTAAACTGAATGGAGAGAGAGAACTCTGAATCATAGATTACACAAGTTTACACAGCCTACTAAAGATGTAGTTAAAAAGATGAGAACAAAGAGTATAAATAAACTAATGGCACTTGGAAACAACATAGTTTTGCTATCAGAGAGCCATGGAGACCATATGCCTAGCCATAGCTGTATTTTGCCAATAATCTGCTGAACAGTCACCAGTATTATCTATGTTTCTCAAATAGGATATGCGTGACCAGAAAGGGAGTTTTACTGGTGTGCAGCTACTATAAAACAATCAGCAATTAACATGGACATTTGATTTGATATGGTACTACTTTATCACTTCTTGCAGTCAAAATACATTTGTTCAGAATATATGTTCTACTTATCTTATAGCTCATATGTCCAAAAAATCCATTGCTACTCCTTCTCTATTATCATTTATTTTTCATTCTCAATATGCTTGGAAATGGATACTCTTAATAATGAAACAAGCATATATTTCAAGTATTATGTAGAAAATTCTGTGTATTTTTTCTATTAATTTTTAATTTTTCAATTTTTTATCTTCATCCCCCTCCTTTTCCACCTCACCTTCTTTTCTTCCTTATTTTGCTTTTGTGTGACAGGATCTCATGTAGCCCAGGTTGGCCTCAAATTCACTATTTAGCTAAGGGTGAATTTGAATTACTGATACCCCTGCTTCAATTCCTAGGTGTTGATATTACAGTCATATGCCAACATGACCAGCCTTAATAGTCTGCAATAGAAAATAGATTAAATGCACAGAACAACTTTGAAATAACACAAAATGGTACATATTAAATCAACGGTGTGATGGTATGAAAATATGTGCTTTAGGGATTCCAGTTATGAAAGCTAGATTTATTTAGTGAAGGGTTTATGAAAGAGTCATTACTCCATCAGGCTATAAAGAAAGAAAGAGATTCTACTTGAAAGAAAATAGTGTATGAACATTATTAGAGGAGCAGGATAAAGAGGTCTTGGAAAATCTTATGATTACTGATGGGAAGGGAGGTTCATATTTTGTGTATGAGAGATGTTGTCAATTAGGAGAAAGCAGAAATAATGGAAGGATAAGGATGGATTATCAAAAAAAGTCACACCTCATCTTCTAAACCATGATCCTCAAAATACACTCCCTTCTATTAGCAAATATTGGAGTGAATCTTTTATTTTGATAGTGTTGTTCAACATATTTGCTGCTACTTCCTATTTGGGCCTCTCTAATCACACCTAGCTAATGGCTAGGGACATTGATGATGGTGATATGCCTTGCTTTTGAAAGAGTGTTCAAGAATCATAATGTGATTCTGACATACGTTTCCCTCAGGAAATGCTGTATTAGGGCACAATCTCTTCAGCTTTGATTCTGCAGGTTATATCCTATAGCCAATCCAATATGGACAAGAATCACAGATGAGGAGTAAGTTTTCTATTATACACCAGCGAGGTTTGTAGACTTGCTGTTTCCACACCATTACTCGGCTTCCCCAGCCTCTAGGCAGTATTATTTTAGATGAGCCATCACTGTAATAAGACCAGAATTTCTAAAGAGTTTTGTCTTTAGAATGGTTTGAAAAAACAAGTACTTTATGTTTTTCACTTATATGAAGGTCTATACATAAAATATTTGAACTAATAAGATAGACTGGCAAGATCACTGAGCACAAACAGAATTTTTTTAAAAAGCAATAGATTTTTCTATGTTATAAATGTTATAAAAGAGGTTTTAATCATTCTGTCTCTCTCTTGCTCTCTCTCTCTCTCTCTCTCTCTCTCTCTCTCTCTCTCTGTGTGTGTGTGTGTGTGTGTGTGTGTGTGTGTGTGTGTGCATGCTCACATACACAAGCCATGGCACCCTTCCATTTGAAGGTCAAGGTTCAGCTTACAGGTGTCAGTTCTTTCCTGCCATCATGTATAGCGCTATAGCCCAGAGAATCAAACTCAGGTCGTTAGGTTTGGCAGCAAGCACTTTATACCCATTGAGTCTTCTTGTCTGCCCATGTGCAATACTTCTTTTAAAAGTTATTTAAATTATTTCCTCTATTTTTGTGATTATAATATAATTACACCCTTTTTCCCTCCAAGCCCTCCCATCATATACCCCTTCCTGTTTTTTTGAAATCATGACCTCTTGTTTTATTAATTTTTTATAATGAAATTAAATATGAGCACATACCTGTAGCTTAGTCGTTCCATCTCTTAAAACATATACTTGAAAACTTCGTGCAAATATACTAGGAAACCAAAACAATGTCAAATATTTAATAGCATAATAGTTAAGACACTGTGCTATTGACAAAGGATTCCTACATTTTAGCAAAGGGGAGACTTTAAAAATGACCACAAACTTACAAAAAGATACTGAGCCTTATTACCATCGAGGTAAATGCAACTGTAATTCACGGGGTATCATTTTGTGCACATCACCTTGGCAAAATTCAAAAATCAGATAATAATAGCAAGGGTTGACAAGAAGTAAAAACAATGTATGCATCTGCGCCCAGTTGGCAGAAGTTTGTTGACTTTAGGAGAGGAAAGTTGAACCTGTATATATCTGTATCCCAGTAATTTTATCTCTAAGAATATACACTTGAGAACTTCTTGTATCTATGCCAGGAAACAAAAAGAAATGCTCACAGTGGCCTTGTTTCTGAAAGCAACTAACTCACCATGAACAGTAAAATAAAATAAAATAAAATAGAGACTGGGACATAGTCACATAACAGAATGTTAGAAAGCAGTACACACAAACAAATTACTGCCTCAGGTATCAACTTTACAAAAGGGTAAAATATTGGTTTCAAAGGAATCCCTGAACTTAATCCTACTGCTTAAATGTAACTTTGTATTCCTTGTTCAATATCTCCAGATTCTGGCCTCCCTCCCAACTCTCATTGGGTAACCACCCTCTTCCGTGAGAGGAACATGAGTATGGTGTCTATAGTTGGCAGAATAAATTTTTCAAACAGCTAGGAAAGAGGATATTGAGTGATTTACTACAAAGAAATGAAAAATGTGCAAGGTTAGTCAAATGTGATGGTACCTGCCTGTAATCTCAACACTCAGGAAGCAGCAGCAGGGAGATTAGGATTTCAAGGACAGCATGGGTACATAGCAGGACATCATTTCAGAAAAAAAAAAAACAGCAAGAAATGGATGAAGTGATACCTTGCTATTATTACACAGTATATCCATATATCAAAACATACTTTACCTCATAAGTGTGTGCCATTATTATATAACAACAATAAAAAAATTCAATGAGAGAGTCAACTCTCCAAAAATGTATAGCGTTTGAATCTGATCTTCTCATATTCTTATTAGGAAAACCTAAATGTTTAGCAATATATCCACATGTCATTAAAAAGTAAACCTTGCTATCCACATAGTGGCTCCCTCAATCAAGAGATCTCTTTCCTTACTCTCCCTCTCTGCCCTTCCCCTATCTCATCCATCCCATTTCTTTATGTTCTCCTCCCCTCTTACCTTCTTCTTTCCCCCTCCCCTCCAACTCTCCCTTCTCCCCCTTCTCATTGTTGTAAGGAAGGCCTCTTGTTCAGCTGGGCCACTCAGAACTGAAATAGCCACACAGAAACTGTATTAATTAAATCACTACTTGGCCAATTACTTAAGTGTATTGCTAGCTAGGTCTTAGATCTAGAATTAACCCATCTCCATCATTTTATATTTTACCATGAGGCTGGTGGCCTACAGACAAGGATTCAGCATGTCTGTTTCTGGCAGTGGCTCCATGGCTTCTCCCCTGACTCTGCCTTCCTTCTCCCAGGATTCAGTTTAATCCACCCTCCCACCCCACCAACCCACCCCCACCCCCACCGCCACCCCCACCTAGCTCTGTTCTACCCTAGTAGGCTGAGCCAGTTTCTTTATTAGCCAATGGTGTTCACAGCATACAAATGGGAATCCCACATCACCCCATGCTCCAATTTTCTCAGATCTTGTCTATTTTCCCTTCTCAAGGGGATTCATGTATATCTATTTCTCTTACGATTTTCCTTGTTACCTAGTTTCTCTGGGGGTCATGGACTATAAGCTGGTTATCCTTTGCTTTACATCTAATATCCACTTATGAGTGAGTACATACCAGCTTTGTCTTTCTGGGTCTGAGTTACCTCACTCAGGATGTTTTTTTCTAGTTCCATTCATTTGCATGCAAATTTCAAGATGTCATTTTTTTTTTCCACTGAGTAACACTCCATGGTGTAAATGTACCACATTTTCTTTATCCATTTTTTGGTTGAAGGGCATCTAAGCTGTTTCCAGGTTCTGGCTATTATGAATAATGCTGCTATGAATATAGTTAAGCAAATGTACTTGTGGTATGAGTATGCATCCTTTGGGTATATGCCCAAGAGTGGTATTGCTTGGTCTAGAGGTAGACTGGTTCCCAATTTTTTGAGAAACTGCCATAGTAATTTTCAAAGTGGCAGTACAAGTTTGCACTCCCACCAGCAATGGAGGAGTGTTTTCCTTACTCTGCATCCTCTCCAGCATAAGCTATCATTGGTGTTTTTTATTTTAGCCATTCTTACAGGTGTTAGATGATATCTCAGAGTTATTTTGATTTGCATTTCCCTGATAAATAAGGATGTTGAGCAATTCCTTCAGTGTTTTTCAGTCATTTGAGACTCTTCTGTTGATAATTCTGTTTAGATCTGTAATCCATTTTTAATTAGATTATTTGGTATGTTGATGTCTAGTTTCTTGAGTTCTTTATATATTTTGGAGATCAGTCTGAATTGGGGTTGGTGAAGATCTTTTCCCATTTAGTTGACTGCTGTTTTGTTTTATTGACTGTATCTTTTGCCTTACAGAACAAGAGAAATTCCCAGGAATCCACAAGGATGACCTAAGTTAAGACCTTAAGCAATAGTGGAGAGGGTTCCTGAACTGGCTTACCCCTCTAATCAGATTGATGACTATCTTAATTGTCATCATAGGACCTTCATCCAGCAACTGATGGAACCAGGTTCAGAGATCTACAGTTAAGCAGTGGGTTGAGCTTCCAGAGTCCAGCTGAAGAGAGGGAGGAGTGATAATATGAGCAAAGGGGTTAAGACCATGATGGGGATACCCACAGAAACAGCTTGCCTGAGCTAGTGGGAGCTCAATGACTGGAATGACAGTGGGGGAATGTATATAGACCAAAACTAGACTCTCTGAATGTGGGTGACAGTTGTGTAGCTGGGGCAGTCTGTGGGGCCACTGGCAGTGGGACCAGAATTTATTCAAGCACTAGCTTGAACTGGATTTTTCCAGCACATTCTCTTTGGAGAGATGCCTTACTCACCCTAGATATAAGGTGGAGGGCCTTGGTCCTGCCTCAAAGTGATATGCCAGACTTTGTTGACTCCCCGTGGGAGGCCGCACCTTCTCTGAGTAGAGTATGGGAGGCAGGGTGGGGAAAGGTGGGGAGAGTGGGAGGAAGGGAGAGAGAGGTAACTGGGTACATAAAATAAAAAGGATTGCTTTAAAAAATAAACAAAAATATCAAAAAAGATAAAAAAGAAAGTAAATCTTATGAAAGTTAATACATAATATCAAAACCAAATCCAGGACAGTCTCACCAATGGGTTTATTAGAGAATCCAGGGAATGGAGAGTATTGGTAATGTCTTTTGTTGAAAATAGGTATTAGTCCCTTTAATGTGTCTGTTACTTTTCAAATACAGTGTATGCAATTTATAGTCTTTGTGTCTATAGCATATTTATGAACAATTTTTTTTGTTATTTCTTTGAAAATCTGTTGGGGGAAGGGTCGCTTGTTCGTCCCAGCTGCCTAGCCATGAAATAATCACTCAGAAAGCCATATTATTTGCAATACTGTTTGGCCAATAGTGTAATTGTATTTCTAGCTAAACTCATATCCTAAACTAACCCATCTCTATTATTCTGTATATTGCCACATGGCTGTGGCTTAGCAGCTAAAGTTTCAGCACATCTGTCTCAGGTGGTAACTCCATGGCTTCTCCCTGACTCCGCCCTTCTTTTTCTTAGCATTCAGCCTAGCTTTCCAGGTCTAATCAGTACATCACCACGAGGCATTTCCATGGCTTCTTCTAACTCTGCCTTCCTCCTCCCATGCTATAGGCCAAGCCAGTTTTCTTTATTCATTAACCAATAAAATCAGCACATATACAGAGGAACCTCCCACTCCAAAAATCTTGTAGAAAGTGTGTTGATTACCTTCATCACCCACACCTTCAAGATACATCCACTCTTACCCACTCAAATTTGTGTTCTCTTTATTGAAAAGCCCATAAAATCCAATTTATGCTGCTCACATATTCTTAGATGTTTATCTTTCCACTGAAGCATTTCAACTCAACAAGGGCTACACTTTGAAAGAACACATAATGTCAGTCTCCAAGAACCTGTCAATTGCTGATGTTTCTTTTGCTATGAATGGAACTCCTCTTGCCATGCTTCAATTTGGTCTGTCTTAGGCCTTATGCATGCTGTCATAACTGCTGTCCCTTCATATGCGCATTGGCCCTAGTGTGTTCAGAAGATACTGTTTTCTTGTAGTCCTCTACCACATCTAGTTCTTACATTATTTCCACTCCTTCTTTCGCAACGATCCCTGACCCTTGAAAGGAGGGGTGTGATACAAATATTCCATTTAGGGCTAAACATTCAGCAGCCCCATTCTCTGCACCTAGTTCAGCTGTGAGTAGCTATGTTAATCACTATCACCTGTAAATAGATGCTTCTCTGATGAGTGTTGAGTAATGAGAGAGAGATCTATGGGTATAAGACAGATAACTAGAATTCAGCTTATTGTTATGTCCATTTAGCAGAATAATTATAGTAGGTTATCCCCCAATGAATATGATCCAGTCTAGTCACAGGTTCTTGGCCTGAACGTGGAGAAATGAAGGTAATATTGACTTTATTCCTAATGGTCAAATAGTGTTTAATGAGGGGGATAACTCTGTGAAAAATACCACAATGAAATCCATTATTCTGTATGTACACTTAAAAAGGTTAATTCACATTAGTCCCTTTAACGTGTCTGTTACTTTTCATTTTTTTTTTTTATTTGTTATGGTGGGGACAGAGCAGGAACACATGCCGTGCCATAGGTGTGGAGGTAGAAGAGAACATTTGGATGTCAAGTCTCTCTTACATCATGTGGGTTTCCGGGATCCAATTCAGGTTGTCATCTTGGTGGAAAGTGCCTTTACCAGCTAAGCCCTAGCCTCCAAAATAAATAATAAAAGTGGCATAGATATGTGTTTCTGTAAGAACATGTATGAAATTCTATATATACCTATTCTACTAACACATATGACCTAGAAAGCAGAAAATCAATTATTTTGGGTTTTCATTTTTTTTAAATTTTAAGCATTTAAAAAATATTTGTTAATATTTATGTGTATTGGTGTTTTACCTGTTTGTATTGTCTGTATTTGCAGTGCCCACAAAGGCCAGAAGATGACACTGGATCCCCTTAAGTGGTAGTTACAAAAGCTTGAGAACTGCCATGATGGTGCGAGCAACTGAAAGTGGGACCTCTAGAAAAGCAGTCAGTGCCCTTAAGCACTGAGCCGTCTCTCAAGCGCCTGTTAACTTTTCTGAGACAGGGTCTCATTATGTATCCCTGACTGGCCTGGTACTTTCTATGTATGTCAGGTTGGCTTTGAACTCACTGATACCTCCTGCCTCCGCCTTCTAAGTGCTGTGATTAAAGGTGTGTGCCACCAAGTCAGTAAAATCAGACATTTTAAAATGCAGAAGGTAAAAATAATATAATTTTTGTTTTGTTCATGAATAAACAAAGACTCTTCTATTATTGAATTGTAGCAGTTTGACTACATGTTTTGAAATCTCGGCCCTTAATATCTTAATAAACATTATGATTTTATTGTTATTATTAACTAATAAACACACAAAGTAGTATATATAGTCTTAACAAAAGTGGGTACTTATTAAATTATCAGGTAGTTTTCTTTAGTACTTTCAATTTTGTTTTATTAATTCCCATTAAGTTTAACATTGTCACTATTTTTCCCATGAAATGTAGCTGATGAAAACCTAGTTGTACATGTAGGAGAAACATCATAACCTTTGTTCACTTATATTGGTCTTGGTATTTTCATCTGTCAGACGTTTCCTTGGCATTTCTTGAGGTCCTTATCACTGTTTGCAAAGCTCATTTAAATTTAATTTAATTGACAATTCTTCTCAACTAGTTCCACAAATGTGTGACTTTTATATAATTTTCTATTATGCATCTCTGTGATATATGTGTTTAAAATAATACATTTATTATTATTACTCTGTATTAAAATTGTGATTCAGGGACTTTTGATGAGATACTGTGGGAACAACTCATCTCTGTTGTTCATTATTTATAACTATGACTTGGATGACATGGGCTGGATGATGGAGCCATGACATAGATCAAGTCACTTCTCCACTCAACCTTCATGCTGGCTAGCTTAGATTTCCTCCCAGCATGGTTGTCCCAAAATTCTAAAAGTGCTATATAAAAGTTGTTAGCCTCTTTTAAAAAAATGATAAGTTGGGCATCTCCATCAAATCCTTTCCCTCAGATCTCACGGAATCCTGGGGAATAGGAAGCAGAAAGATTTTAAGAGACAGACAGAATGGAAGACAGAAAAACATAGTCCTGTGAAGGAGCTAAGCAAGGTGCTTATGAGCTCACAGTGACTGAAGCAGCAAGCTCAAACCCTGTTCCTCTGAATATAGACTACAGCTATTAGCTTAGTATTTTTGTGGGATTCCTGACTGTGAGAACGAGTGTGGCTCTGACTCTTCTGTCTGCTCTTAAGAATCTTCGCCTCTTGTTGGGTCGATGTGTCCAATTTCAATGTGATAGCTTTTGTTTTTCTTATTATGTTTTTATTTTGTCATGTTTGGTTGTTATCTTTTAGAAGCCTGTTCTTTTCTTATATTATTGGTTGTGAGCCTAGCCTTTAATGGTTGAACCATCTCTCCATTCCTGAACCCTGTTCTTTTCTAATGAGAAACAGAAAAGGAATGGATATAGAGAGGAAAGAACATGGGGGAGGAATTGGGAGGAGTAGAGGGAGGGGAAACTATAATCAGGATAAATGAATAAGGAAACTGTTTTCAATAAAGGAAAATGTTTACAATTTTTACATCTTACAATATACTCTAACTGGTCTAGACAGCATTATTTTCCCATAGTCTCTACTGGTGTGTAAGCCATTAAGGCTAGACAAGATTTAAGAGATAAAGAAATTCATACCTACTTCAGAGAAGTAGAAAATAATTGATTGTGATGTTCAATCTCTCTACTATATATCTATCTTCATTATATCATTTATTATTTACCTATCATTTATTATCTACCTATCTTATCTTTTTATTATCTATCATCTAACATATATATCATCTATCTCCCTATCTATCTATCTATCTATCTATCTATCTATCTATCTATCTATCTATCTAATTCCCTATCTATCTATCTAACTAAAAAGCAGCTCTTATAAACTCTTCCTCATTGTAAAAATCCAAGTCTTCTTCAGATACAGAACATGAAGATATCTTACACTGATGAGTTTTTTAAGTCCATCAGTTATTAGTTATAAAATAGTAGTGCATCTTTCCACTCTCCTGTCACAGAATATAAATAATTAGACCCCTCTCATCTCTGTGGGGATGTCCTCTCTTCCTAAGTATATGTAAACAGCATTAGGGATGCTAGAATAAGAATGATCACACTCAACTGAAAGATGTGGATTGTGATTTCCTGTGGCTCCATAGCCCATACAGCAGAGTTACAGAAATCTGAGCATTCGAAGTAAATGTTGTCTGGCTTCCAAGTGCCGGTGTCTTGTTGCATGGCGGCATGGCTTCCAGTAGTGTTGGCCTGGGAGCAAGGTGCAGCTTTTGCAGTCCTGCTGCACATGCTGACAGGTGGATGGGTTACTTTTGCCGAGCCAGAGGCCCCACAGCTGCTAATTGCAATTATTCTTGTCAGCAATGCATTCCCCTCAGGAAACTCCTGCTGCTTCATTAGGGCTAATTGCCAATAGTCAGTGCAATTTCCTAGAAGAGGAGGGGACATAAACCCTCAGGGAGTTGACGGAACAGCTGTGTGAGCTTGGAAAAGCCAGATGTGGCCATGTGCCATTAAAGTGTGGCTGAGAGCTGCTGAATTCACTCAACCAAGTCCTGAGAACAGAAGAAAAATATTTTGGTGAAGTATTCCACACTCCTCTCCGTCATTATACCCTAGGTGTTTTTGTGAGAGATATGAATTCACCTTGCTGGACTTCCAGTGTGAAAAAGAAAAAGGAAGAGGAGGTGGAGAAGGAGGAGGAAAGAGAAAAAGAAAAAGAAAAAGAAAAAGAACGAAACAAAAACCTCTCTCACTTTGCAAATATATTTCTTAACTTACATATGACTTGTAGTTTAAATAATTTCCCTGCTTCTAGCTTTATTGACTTTTTTCCCTTTTCACATGTGTATATATCTACTCTACTCTTTGTCTGGATCTATGCCTGCACTTACAGCAAAAGATGAAGTGCCCTGTCCAGTGATAGCAAAATCATACGTAGAGTAGTATGGTCAATTTATGGTCAATTAGGGCTGCTATAACAGATTACTCAGACTGGAAGGGTGACTTGTTAAGAACAGAAATTATTTCTCACAGTTGTGTAAGGTGGAAATCATACATTGGGGTGACAACCTGCTTTAATTCAACTGAGGGCCCTCTTCCAGGGTGCAGACTATTGACTTGGTGTATCCTCTCAAGGCAGAGAGCAAGGAAGAGAAGCAAATTCTCTTGTGATACTTGAAAGGACTCTAGCCTTATTCATAAGAGCCTTATCTTCATGACCTCATCTAACCCTATATACCTCTCAAAAGCTCCAATTACCATACCATCACACCGAGCGAATAGGGTTTCAGCATAAGATTTTTTGGTATACTGAAATATTCATTTCATAATTCCATAATTGGCCCCTTAAAAATCAAAACCCTCCTGACAGTGAAACATGTTTCTTCTATCCCTACAACCCCAAGAATCTTTTTTTTTCTTTCTCATGGTTTATTTTTTTTTATATTTAAAAATTTCCATCTCCTTCCCTCCTCCTCCCCCTCCCTCCGCTCCTCCTCCCCCTTCCTGCCCCTCCTTCTCCCCCTTCCCTCCCCTCCTCTCCACCCATACCTCCCCTCCCTCCCTCTCAAGGCCAAGGAGCCATCAGGGTTCCCCACTCTATGCTAAGTCCAAGGTCCTCCCAACTCCCCCCAGGTCCAGGAAGGTGATCGACCAAGCTGAGAAGGCTCCCATCTTAATTCATTCAAGCGTTACTCAGAATTCCAAAGTTGTTGATATATAGACTGGATTTGAAGTATTAGAAGTTAAATGAGTTCACCAAGGAAAAGACTATCAATAGAAGAATATAGACAGAAAGAAGAGCATGCTATGACCTTCCACCACTGGTGGGGGAAATAGGAATAACTGGAAACAACTTAGAAAAAAATCTATGGAGCCTGTAGTAATCAACTCAAGGGTGCATAACCACCAATACTACCAGAATGAATTACAGCTAATAGATGAAGCTACACAGCTCTTTAATAATATTTAGAGGTGAGGAACAATGAGAATGAAGAATTGACGATTGGGGAGTTGTACAGGAACCTCTCAATATCTATCTGTCTGTCTATCTATCTATCTATCTACCTATCTATCTATCTATCTATCATCTATCTATTATTTGTATGCTTTTACATTTTGAGAGATGCCACATTAACTATCCCAGGCTTGTCTTAGTTCCTTTGAAGTCTTCCTGTCTCAGCCTCGCAAGTGCTAAGTTTACATTCATATGCTACCTCACCCAAGTTAAGCACAATATATTTTTGAATTTTTCTAAATTTGTTTATTTAATTTCATGTGTAGGAGTGCTTTGCCTGCATGTATGTACGTGCATCATTTAAGTGCTGGTGCCGGCAGCAGTGGGGAGATGGGACTGGATCCCTTGGGGCTGGAGTTTGGGTGGTTGTAAGCAACATTGCAAGTTCTGGAAAATGAACTCGAGTCCTCTGCAGGAACAAGTGCCTTTAACCACTGAGATGACTCTTCAAACCCGCAATATTATTCTTTTTCTTACAACCCGGCTGCACTTTCCCCTCCGTTCTTTTCTCCCAGTCCCCCTGCATGTCCCCTCTGTACCCCCACCCACTCTTCTGCTTCAGTCCATAAAGGGCAGCTCTCCCACGGAAACATGGCAAATCAAGTGTCAGTAAAACTAGGCCCCTCCCTTCCTATCAAGACAACACAGTATGAAGAAAAGGGCCACAGAAACAAGCAAAAGAGTCCGAGACAGCCATTGCTCCCACTGTTAGTGCTCCTACAAGACGACCAAGCTGCACAACTGTAACATATATGCAGATTCCTAAGTCAGTCCCGTGCATACTGATTGTCAGTTCAGCAGTCTCTGTGAGCTCCTATGAGCCCAGGTTAGCTGGTTCTGTGTGTTTTCTTGTGGTGTCCTTGACCCCTTTGGCTCCTCCAATCCTTTCTCTCCCTCTTCCGCAGGATTCCCCAAGGTCTGCCGAATGTTTGGCTGAGGGTCATCAGTTGTTTCCACCAGTGGCTGATGAAGCCTCTCTGATGACAATTGAGATAGGTAACAGTCTACAAGTATAGCAGAATTTCATTAGGCAGCATTACACTGACATTTTTTGCCAGTTGTGGTTGGTTCTAGCCTAGGTCTTTGTGATATCCAGCCTCTGGGTCCTAGCCATCCAGACAGTGTCAGAGGTGAGCTCCCTCTCATGGTATGGGTCTCAGGCGGGAACGGTCATTTGTTGGCAGCTCCCACACTTTCTGCACCGTCTTTAGGCCAGCACATCTTGCAGGCAGGACAAATCATAGGTCGAAGGTTATGTAGCTGTGTTGGTGTCCCAGTCTCTCTACTGGTAGTCTGGCCTGGTTGTAGTAGGTAACCCGTTCATGCTCCATACCCCCTATCGCTAGACGTCTAAGCCGGGGTTACCCTTGGAGATTCTTGGGAGTATCCATTGCACTAAGTTTCTACCTCACCCCATAATGCCTCCCCTTTCCAGTTATGTCTTCCAGTACTCTCTCCCCTCTACCCGCACCTGAACTCTCTTCTTCCTATCCCTACCCATCTCCATTACAGCCTTGAAAGCTATACTATTTTCCCTTCCCAGAGTGATTACAGAATAACCCCTTGAACTCTCCTTGTAATCCAGCTCCTCTAGGTCTGCAGATTGAAGCATGGTTATCCTTCACTTTACAGCAAATAGCCACTTATAAATTAGTACATACCATGCACGTCTTTCTGACTCTGGGTTACCTCACTTAGGATGATTATTCTAGTTTCATCCATTTGCCTGAAATTTTCATGATATTGTTTTTAACAGCGGAGTAATACTCGATTGTGTAACTGTACCACATTTTCATTCTCTATTCTTTGGTTGAGGGACATCTAGGTTGCTTTCAGATTCTTGCTATTATGAATAAAGCTTTTGTGAACATGGTTGAGCAAGCGTCCTTGTTATATGATTGAGCATCCTTTGGGTATATGCCCAGGAGTGGTATAGCTGGTTTTTGAGGTAGATCGATTCCCCATTTTCTGAGAAACCACCATACTGATTTCCAAAGTGGCTATACATCTTGATTTACATTTCCCTGATGGCTCAGGAGTTTGAATATTTCCTTAAGTGCTTCTTGGCCATTTGAGATTCCCCTATTGAGAATTCTTTGTTCAGATTTGTACCCCATTTTTAAATTGGATTATTTGTATTTTTAATGTCTAGGGTTTTTTTTTTAGTTCTTCATGTATTCTGCAAATCAGCCCTCTGTCAGATGTGGGGTTGGTGAAGATCTTTTCCCATTCTGTAGGCTGCCATTTTGTCCTATTGACAGTGTCCATTTCCCCTACAGAATCCTTTCAGTTTCCTGGAGTCCCATTTATTAATTGTCAATTTTAGTGCCTGTTCTATTGGTGTTCTGTTCAAGAAGTTGCCTCCTGTGATAATATGTTCAAGGCTATTTCTCACTTTATCAGTAAGCCACAGCCTCGTGGTGATACACAGATTAATAGAAATGAGTTAATTCAAGGTGTAAGAGCTAGCTAGGAATATGCCTGAGCCATTGGTCAGTGTTCTAATTAATATAGTTTTGTGTGATTATTCAGGTCTGAGTGGCCAGAAAACAAAAACACAGTCTCCACTTACAAAAGATCAAGTGTCCATAGGTGTGTAGATTTATATCTGGGTCTTTGATTTGATTCCATTGATCTGTTTTTATGCCAAAACCATGTGGTTTTTATTACTGTAGCTCTGTAGTAGAGCTTAAAATCAGGGATGATAATACCTCCAGAAGTTCTTTTATTGTCCAGGATTGTTTTTGTTATCCTGGATTTTTTGTTTTTCTATATGAAGTTGAATATTGTTCTTTTCAAGGCCTTGCAGAATTGTGTTGGGATTTTGATGGGGATTGTGTTGAATCTGCAGCTTGCTTTTGGTAAAATGGCCGTTTTTACTGTGTTCATCCTACCAATCCATGATCAATGAAGATTTTTCCAACTTCTGATAACCTCTCAAATTATTTTCATCAAAGTCTTGAAGTTCTTCTCATACAAGTTTTTTACTTTCTTGCTTAGAGTTACACGGTAATATTTTATATTATTTGTGGCTTTTGTGATTAGTATTTTTTCCATGATTTCTTTCTCAGCTATTTATATCATTTGTATATAGGAGGGTTAGTGGGGTTTTTTTTTAGTTAATCTTTTTTCTTTTTTTTGGTTTTTTCGAGACAGGGTTTCTCTGCAGCTTTTTTAGAGCCTGTCCTGGAACTAGCTCTTGTAGACCAGGCTGGCCTCGAACTCACAGAGATCTGCCTGCCTCTGCCTCCCAAAGTGCTGGGTTTAAAGGTGTGCACCACCACCACCTGGTCAAAATATACTGTTTAAAATTACCAAATAAAATAAAATGATTGTGGTGAATTAACTGGGTGAATTATAAGGGTACGTATTAGTTTGCTTATATAATTTTCTAAAATATATACTATATATGATGATATAAATCAAAACAATACTAGAGATGATAGAGCAGCTATTGACTGTAGGGAGCCAAAGGGACTTCCTTAGATACTGAGACTATTCTGTGTCTCAAACATGGTGATGTTTCTATGAGTGCATACATCTGCTAAAATTCATCAATATGTTCTCTTATTATTAGTACCTCTGACTGCATATAAATTGTAATTTAGGGCAAACAAGTTTTTGATTTTTAAGTTTTATTTATCTATTCTTTAATAATATCATACAAGTATACAATGTATTTTGATAACATCTTTCCTCCCCTTTACTTTACCCAACTCTTCCTTATACCTCTCCCAACTTCATAATATTTTCTCCTTTATAACATACTGAAATCAATTATAGCTGCTCCCATGGGATGAATGTCAGTCAGCCACTGAGCATAGCCCTACAAGAAGCCATGTCCCTGAAAAAACTGACTCCCTTTCCTATCAGTTGTCAACTGTCAATAACTCTCTAAACATTTTAGAATGCTATGGAATAATGCTCTTTAATGTGGGATTTCCCTCTGTATGCTATGAATATGTTGTATTGCCATTACTTAATAAAGAAGCTGCTTTTGGCCAATGGCTTAACAGAACATAGCTAGGCTGTTAAATATATATATTTTAAAATATATATATATATATATATATATATATATATATATATAGAGAGAGAGAGAGAGAGAGAGAGTAGGCAGAGTCAAAGACACACCATGTAGCTACCACTGAAGGAGACAGACGCCCGGGAACTCTACTGGTAAACCATGAGCCTCGTGGTAAAATATAAAACAATAGAAATGGGTTAATTTAATATATAGGAGCTGTGTAGAAATATGCTTAAGCTATTGGCCAAACAGTATTGCAAGTGAAATAGTTTCTGTGTAATTATTTGGGTCTGACCAGCCAGGAACAAACCAGAAGCCTCAGACAACAGATCTTGTACACTGTAAAGATTTATCACTCATATTGGTTTAATAAAATGCTGATTGACCAGTAGCCAGGCAGAAAATATAGGCAGGGTGACCAGACTAGGAGAATTCTGAGAAGAGGAAATGCAGAGATGCAGTCACAAGCCAGACTCAAGGGAAGCAAGACAAGCATGCCTTACAGAAAAAAGGTGCCAAACAACATGGCTAAACATAGATAAGAATTATGGGTTATTTTAAGTTGTAAGAGCTAGTTAGTAACAAACCAGAGGAATAGGTCAAATAGTTTATAATTAATATAAGTCTCTATGTGTTTATTTGGGACTAAATGGCTCTAGCAGAAATTTCCAACAACAAAGGGCTCCTCAGACACACCAAGCTACACAACTCACTCCCACATGTGGAGGGCCTAGTTCAATCCCACGCAGACTCCACAGTTGTTAGTCTAGAGTTCATGACTTCCCATGACTTTGGCTCAGCTGTTTTTGTAGATTTTCTGATCATGATCTTGACCTTCCTTGCTAATATATTTCCTCCTGCTTCTCTTCAACTAAGCTGCAGGAGGTCAGCCTGGTAGTTGATTGTGGATGTTTGCATTTGGTTCCATAAGTTACTGGATGAAGGCTCTATGAGGATAGTTGGGGTATTCACCAATCTAATTACAGGGAAAGGCCAGTTTAGATACTAGATACCCTCTCCACTGTTTCTAGGAGTCTTAGCTGGGGTCATCCCTATGGATTTCTGGGAATTTCCCTGGTACCAGTTTCTCCCTAATGCCATAGTGGCTCCCTCTATCAAGATATCTCTTTCTCAAATAGCTATCTTGACCACATTTTAAGACAGGGTCTTGGGGCAAATCAAAGTAACAAAGTAACCTATCATAAAAAAGGAAAGTGCTGTGATCCCTATACAAACATTTTCTTTCCTTTTCAAAATTTAAAATGTTTGACAATTTCCTGCATTTACATGATGCATTTTAGTTCATTTATTCCCTATTATTCTGTCTCATCACCACTTCTTCTGCTGCTGAAATCTTTTTTCTAAACAAATCTTCTAGTTGCTTCCTCCTTTCATTTAGTCACTTTTCTGTGAGTCTATTTTAGTAACACACACACACACGCACACGCACACACACACGCACACACATACCAAAAATTGTTTCATAAAAACTGAAGGAATGATATATTCTAAGTTAGAATGTAATATGATGTAGCCACTATAGAAAAGCAATTAAAATTTAATTTAAAAATTCATCAAAAAGCTAAACATACAATTATTCTGTGCCCCAGAACATAATATCTGCATAGTATATATATATATATATATATATATATATATATATATATGTATATATATGAAATGTATGGGAGGGCTTTGAAACAAAAACTTATCTGCAAATGTAAATATAGCAGTACCCACAATAACCAAAGGGTAGAAACAATCCAAATAATCATTAACAGGGTACAGATAAACAGAATGTGTATTATGTGTATAATGGAATATTATTCAGCCATTATAAGAAATGAAGTTCTGATACTTGTTAAAAAAATTAATAGATTGTGAAGACATGCAAAATTAAAGAAAACAGTTTCAAAATACCACATAATGTATGGTTCCAGTTATATGAAATTTTCATAGTAGGCCAATCCATAGAGACAATGAGAAATTATTGGCTATCAAAGTTAAGAGAGTAAAAGAGGCAGGACAAACTGAGGAACAGTGAGAAGATTCTATCTGAGGTTATTAAAACATTCTAAAATGGTAGTTGTTGGGCTATTGAGTCAGTGCAATTTAAATAGTTACATTTTAAAGTATGTAAGTGATCTGTCAGTAAAGCCTCTCAAAAATTAATCCTGGCCTAGGGAAAGTAAAAGCACTACAGTATTGGAAACTAAATCTGCTTGATAAAAGTATAAGGATCATAAATAGTGAGAAGAGATTATATACATTTATGCAACATTTTCTCTAGATATTTAATTTCCACACTTAATTAAATAGTTCATTATTTAACAAATGTTAAAACATTAATTAGCATTCTGTGCATCTAGATACAAGGGTGATTAGGATAGTCATTGTTTCTGATTCAACATAATTATAGAAGAAAAGAAACAGGAGCAAGAAATTGCAGAAACGTGTTTAAAAAAATATCACAATAAGGTTCAGTATATGACTCAGTTGGCAGAATTTTTTCCTTAGCATGTGCAAAGACCTGAGTTGGATCCCCAGCTCTGCAGAAAAATAGGTATAGTAGGTAGCACATGCATGTAGTCCCTCTACTTGGATGGTAGGGGTAAGAGGATGGGAAGTTCAAAGTCATCCTTGGCTAAAGACCCTTTTAAGGAAGAAAGGAAAGAAGAAAGGGATGAACGAAAGACCATGCTAGTGTAATGCAGTTCTTGAAAAAAAATGAATAAAGTTTATTTCAGTCAATATGTAGAATTGGTAATTTGCATCGCAGTTAATCTGAAGGTATGCTACTATTAGTCATTCTCCCCACTATTCTACTATTGAGGTCTAGGAGCACAGAAAATTGTCTAATATATTAGGTTGATCCTAATATATTAATTCTATTTTCATGGTTGTCTCTTAATGCTTTTTGGTCTGGCATCTAGGTCCTTACTGACCATTGGTCAAAAGGGCTGCTCCCCTCATGGATACATAGTTACTAAAGACAGCAAACAATTCATCTAGAGTAAGGGCGCTTTCACATACAATGTTCTATTAGGCTCTTATACCCAAGCCAATATTCTACTTTAATCCCACCAAAGCCAGGTATGGAAGAGGTCTGGGCAGTCCCTGTAGTCTACAGCATAGCATACTGTATCCTACCAATGGGTAAACTACAAATGCTATGTTTCTCATCCCTTCTGCTTACTGACTGCCCAAGCTTGCTTTCTCTTACTGTAAGCATCATGACCAAAAGCAACTTGGAGAGAAAGTGGTTTATTTACCTTATACTTTACAGTCCATCTCCAAGGGAAGCCAAAGCTTAATCTTAGACTAAACTGTTTACAGGCTTGTTCCCAGATTAAGATTTAGCTATCTTTCTTACACAAGTCAGAACCACCTCCCAACAGGTGACAATATTCACAGTAGGTAATGCACTCCTCCTTTAATAGAAACCAAGAAAATGACCTAAAAGGATATCAATAGGCCAATCTGACAGGGGCAATCTCTCATTTGAGGGTACGTCTCTCCAAGTGTCTCTAGCATAAGTCACACTGACAGACCTTGGTTTGTCTCTACATAGCTTTGCATGGTGCAGATCTTTCCTTTTTCTTTGATTAATAATCCTCTTGAAATCTCTGAATAACATTCTTTTCAGTGGTGATTCTATCTTGACCTATTGGCTTCACCTTATTTGACAATAAGACCTGAATTTATTACTTGCTTCCTGTAGGCACTGATATTTCGGGGGGTAAAAGGTACCTGCTGCCAAGCCTGTTCAACCCCCAGGGCACTTACAGTGAAAGGAGAAATTCAGTTCCCACCAGTTGTTCTCTGACCATCACCGCCATGGCAAACATACACTATCCCCAATACAAAATATAAATAGATAAATAAATAAATTTAATAAAATATTCACTTGCTGTAGCTTAGGGTGAGATTTTACACACATCAAAAATGGGGCACAAAGAATTCTACGCAAGTGGATTTATACAATTGACTCTGACTAAAGCCTAAACAACAGAAGGGAAGATTTGTTCTGCATGTAAAAAGCAGAAACTATTTGTGATGGTTTGAAAGAGAATGGTCCCCATAGACTCATGTTTGAATACCTGATCCTCAGTTAGTGGAACAGTTCAAGGAAAGTTGGGAGGTGTGACCTTGTTGCAGGGAGTATGAGGATGGGATCTGAGGCTTCAAAAGCCTCCCACTATCACCAGTACCTCTCTGCCTCCTGCTTGTGGTTTTGAGATGGGAGCTTTCAACAGTTCTAGGCACCCATGCCTTTTGCCCTCTGTCATGGACTCTATCACTCTGAAACCATTAGACCATTTAAATGTTTCTGTTATAAGTTGCCTTGTTCATGATGGTCTATCACAGCAATAGAAAGGTAGCTAATAACACTATCAAAATGAATTAAATTATGCTGATAAGAATCCTCAGAACTAGGGTTGCTGCCTAGGGCCATGTCTGGGTCCATGGTTCTGCTGCAGCTGGGCTCTGTGGTGATGTGCATAGCTGATGTTGCCACGGTAGGGGTCATAGGAACCATGGGCATTGAAATCTAAGGTCACTGCTCATCCAGCCCCACCCCTCACTAGCCCTGAGGTATCTGTCTCTGCCCCTGCTGATCACTGCAGCAAGAGAGCTGGCTCAGTCTTTCATACAAGAGCTTCGCCCCTCCCCCATACTCAGAAAATAGGGACCCACTAATGTGGAATTCTTCTCTATATGTTGTGAATGCCATTGGTTAATAAAGAAACTGTCTTGGCCTGTGATAGGGCAAAAGAGTGGAGGTAGGCAGGGAAAACTAAACTGAATGCTGGGAGAAAGAAGGTAAAGTCAAGAGAAGCCACGGAGCCTCCAGAGGAGAAGCTGCCAGCTGGAACCTTGCTGGTAGGCCACAAGCCTTGTGGTAAAATATGAAATAATAGAAATGGGTTAATTTAATATGTAAGAGCTTGCAAGAAATTCTCTAGAATCATTGGCCAAACAGTGTTTTAAATAATATAGTTTGTTTGTGATTATTTTGGGTCTGAGCTGGTAGGCTGTTGGGAAATGAACTAGCAGCCTCATACTACAAGCCACAGCTTTTCATGGGCTTCTGTGATCTGACCATGATTGCATGGCCTTAGGATACCTCTCACCTGAAGTTATGGTCCTAGAGGCCTGGACCAACCAGCTCAACTGGGCCTTAGGTTTTTCTGCCCTAACATCTGCCCCATCGATGACCTGCTGAAGTAGATGAAGTGACTGTTCCTGCAGAACAATAGTCACAGGATCCCCATGACTGGGCAATAGTAGGATATCTGAAAGGAGTTTTGGTGAGTGTTGAGTAATGCCAGAGGCCACAGGGCTTGAACCAGACCAGTGAATTTTCTAATGAGCATTTTGTGGGTGGGGCTGATTGGACAAAAGTGTACACTGTGTGACACACTGCAGCTCCCAATGCCCCTAGGATAAATGAAGAGGTTTTGGAGGATGGATAAGCAAGGTAGTTTTTTGTTTTGTTTTGTTTTTAATTGGTTTGTGGGGGAAATGTTGCAGGGTTGAAGGGAGGATATGGAGGGACTAGAAGATGAGTGGGATTGGGGTGCATGATATGAAATTCCCAACAAATGATGCTAGCATAACTGGATATCAACATGTAGAAGAATGAAAATAGATCTATCACCATGCACAAAACTCAAGTCCAAATGGATCAAAGATCTCAAAATAAAACCAACCACACTGAACCTCATAGATGAAAAAGTAGGAAGCACACTTGAATGCATTGGCACAGGATACCACTTCCTAAATATAACCCCAGTAGCACAGACACTGAGAGAAAAAATTGACAAATGGGACCTCCTGAAACTGAGAAGTTTCTGTAAAGCAAAGGACATGGTCAACAAGACAAAATGGCAGCCTACAGAATGGGAAGAGATCTTCACCAATCCCACATCGGACAGAAGGCTGATCTCCAAAATATACAAAGAAATCAAGAAATTGGTCATCAAAAGAACAAATAATCCAATAAAAAGTGGGGTACGACCTAAAAAGAGAACTCTCAACAGAGGAATCTAAATGGCTGAAAGACACTTAAAGAAATGCTCAACATCCTTAACCATCAGAGAAATGCCAATCAAAAGAACTCTAAGATTATATCTTATCTATATAAGAATGTCCAAGATCAAAAACACTGATGACAACTTATACTAGAGAGGATTGTGATAAAGGGAACACTCCTTCATTGCTGGTGGGAGTGCAAACTGGTATAGCTCCTTTGGATATCATTATGGTGGTTTCTCAGAAATTAAGAAACAACCTACCTCAAGACCACCCAGCAATACCACTTTTGGGTATATACCCAAAGGATACTCAATCATACTACAAGAACATGTTGTATAGGAGGTTCTTCTGTCTATGTGTTACTTTTATTGGTTAAATAAAGAAGCTGTCTTGGCCTTTTGATAGGCCAGCCTTTAGGTGGGTGGAGAAGACAGAACAGAATTCTGGGAGGAAGAAGGCAGTGTGACAGATGCCATGGCTCTCCTCTCTGAGATGAACTTAGGTTAGACTCATCCTGGTAAGCCACAGTCACATGGTGATATACAGATTATTAGAAATGGGTTAATTAAGATGTGAGAGTTAGCCAAGAAGAGGCTATATATAATGGAAATGTCTGCTGGATACTATGGTCCTGAAGGCTGAAGATGGATGCCCCAATGGCACAAAACAACTCTGGGTGACTGTACAGGCAATGAGATGTCTCTGTCATTTCTAGAATTTTGCAAGTTGCTTACTTCTTATATACTTAGGTAATATTATATCCTTCTGGAGTCTTTGATGGAGTTGAAGAATGGTTAGTTATAGTTTTCCATTGTTATGACTAAAGATAAAACAGATATAAATATTATAACTGTAATTCTTGCTTGATAACTGTCTTATTATATGTAATTTTACTATGTTAAAGTTAAAGCCTTTTTTGTTTAAACAGAAAAAGGGAAATTGTTTTATGAGGGTCATCTCTCTATGTGTTACTTTCATTGGTTAAATAAAGAAATTGCCTAGGCCTTTTGATAGGGCAGAACTTAGATAGGCAGGGAAGACAGGACTGGATGCTGGGAGGAAGAAGGCAGTGTGGCAGATGCCATGGTTCTTCTCTCTGAAACAGACGCTGGTTAAACTCATGCCTGTAAGCCACAGTCAAGTAGCGATACAGATTATTAAAAATGGGTTGAATCAATATGTGAGAGTTAGCCAATAAGAGGCTAGAACTAATGGTCCAGGCAGAAATTTAATTAATATAGATCTCTGTGTGATTATTTCAGGCATAAGCTAGCCAGGTGGGATGGAAGAAGGGGCCCGTGCTCCTCTTTACAACAAACATGTGCTCAAATATGCTCATAGCAGCATTATTCGTCATAGTTATGATGTGAGATTTCCCTCTGTATGCTGTGATTACTATTAATGAATAAAGAAACTGCTTTAGACCTATAGAAGGGCAGAACTTAGCTAGGCAGGGAAAACTAAGCTGAATGCTGGGAGAAAGAAGGATGGAGTCAAAGAGAAGCCATGGAGCTGCTGGAGACATAAGCTGGGAACTTTACCTGGTAAGCCATAGCCACAAGGTGATATACAGATGAATAGAAATGGTTTGAATTAATATAAGAGTTAGCCAATAAAAAGTTAGAGCTAATGGAACAAGCAGTGATTTAATTAATACAGTTTTCTGAGTGATTATTTTGGGTCTAAGATAGCCGGGTGGCCAGTAACAAACAAGCGACCTCCATACAACATAGTCAGAACCTGGAAAAAGCCTAAAGGTCCCTCAACTAAGGAATGGATAAGGAAAATGTGGTACATTTACACAATGGAGTACTACACAGAGGAGAAAAATAACAGCATCTTGAAATTTGTGGGCAAATGGATGGATTTAGAAAACATCATATTGAGTGAGGTAATCCATATCCATAAAGACAAATATAACATATACTCACTCATACGTGGCTTTTAGACATAAAGCAAAGAAAAACCAGCCTACAACTCACAATTCCAGAGAACCTAGATAACAAAGAGGACCCTAAGAGAGACATACATGGATCTAATCTACATGGGAAGTAGAAAAGAACAAGATATCTTGAGTAAATTGAGAGCATGGAGATCATGGAAGAGGGCAGAAGGGGAGAGGAGAGAACAAAAATATATAGCTCAATAAAAACAATTAAAAAGAATTTCCCAAGGATTCAACAAAAATTATGTTATGACAAAAAGAATTCCTAGAAACCGGGACCAGTGATATGGCTCAGTGGGCATAGGCACTGGTCGTGTAAGCATGATGACTGGGAATGAACATAAATGTGGAAGGTGAGAACTTACTCCACAAAGCTGTTTTCTGACCTCTGCATGTTGCTGGGATGTACATGTGCCCCACCCCCACACACATGTGTGCACACACACACACACACTTAAGAAAGAATCCCTATGCCGGGCGGTGGTGGCACACGCCTTTAATCCCAGCACTCGGGAGGCAGAGGCAGGCGGATCTCTGTGAGTTCGAGGCCAGCCTGGACTACAAGAGCTAGTTCCAGGACAGGCTCTAAAAAAGCTACAGAGAAACCCTGTCTCGAAAAACCAAAAAAAAAAGAAAGAAAGAAAGAATCCCTATGAATTATTAAAAAGTGTTTGGTAAAAAACTTTCTTCTAATCAAATAGGTAGGGACTCCAACTACAATGTTTAATAAATGACAAGGAAATTGATAACAAAACATCTGCAAGAGTAAATAAGATAGTATGGTTAAATCTTGCTTTAACATACTAATTGTGTGTGTGTGTATGAGAGAGAGAGAGAGAGAGAGAGAGAGAGAGAGAGAGAGAGAGAGAGAGAGAGAGAGAGAGAGAGAGAGAGAATGTGTGTGTTACCATAAATGGACCCTAGGGTCTTAAACATGCTAGGTAATTGCTCTAACATTGTTCAACATCCCCCT
This sequence comes from Arvicola amphibius, assembly GCF_903992535.2. Lineage (NCBI taxonomy): Eukaryota > Metazoa > Chordata > Mammalia > Rodentia > Cricetidae > Arvicola > Arvicola amphibius. Next base: position 43,926,958 of record NC_052065.1, read on the forward strand.
CATTGGGTTTCTATTCAAAACCCTAATAGTTTTCTTCTTTGATTTATTATCTCTAGCTATCAATAATATATTCATACAGCAAAAAGTGATTTTTAAGTCTGCATTAAGTATGGAGAATAGGCAAGTGAAACGTGGAATCAAATAACTACTGTTATCATGGTAAGCCTTGTCAAAATTGTCTCATGGTACTTGGGTATGTTCCTGGGAAGAGATGGATCTTTTGTAATCAACGAATCAGTGAACTTCTATGGCACTTTTCTAGCTTGAAGTAATTCAGAGAAGTGCTTTTCATTGAGAAGGGCATCAGTAGCTGCAAAGCAAGTTGTTGAAAGAAAGAATGCTTTAAAAGTGATTGGAGCCCAATAACACGATGCTTCTTTTTAAATATTTGTTCATTTTAATGTGTACAAGTGTTTGCCTACATGTGCAAATTGCACCATGTCCATGCCTTGTTTCCACAAAAGCTTGAATAGGGCACTCAATCCCCTGGAACTAGAGTTACAGGCAGTCTTGAGCTGCCAGATGTGGGTGCTAGGATCTGAATTTGATTTCTCTACGGGAGTAGCTAGTGCTCTTAAGTGCTGGGCCATCTCTCCACCCCTGTATACTACTTCTACCCAGTGCTTGTGGTCCAGGCTGAAAGTCTTTTCTGACATAAAGTACATTGATAACAGAGACTGTGGATGTGAATAAAATCCTAAACAAAGTGGTATCATCCTTTCTTGTAAACAGCATGGCCTGCAGAGATAGAAACGAACAAACAAACAAAAACCAGTTTCTAAATGACACTTTATCCTGAGGTGTGACTCAGGGATAGAGTGCTTGCCTACCATTTGTTGGGATCTGAGTTTGATCCCAGCTTCATACACAAATAAATTTAAATAAATTAAATGACATTATTTTGGTGCCACAAGGGAAACCAACATAAGAAACAATAACAAAAACAACAAATAAATGTTCTGTTTCAGATATGAGTATATCTTATGCATTTATTGAACTTCATTTTCTTATTAAATTAGATGGCTATAGAAAGATAAAATCCCTTAAGTTTACAGATGAGTAAAGGAAGTGACAGGATAGGAAGGAAGTTGACAAAGTCAATGAAGGGTTGTCCTAAAATAAACAATTGTTTGAAAATACCTACCTTTTCCCTTCCACACATTTTTTTTGCAGATAAAGCACCTGGCTTGACCAATGAATTTCACTTCTTTAGTGTTAAATACTATCCAATTTCATTGGCATAGAATATCCATCTCTTAGTTTCCAGAATTCATTTGGGTTGCTGAGGTTCTGTTAGTCCTACTTGAAGTATCATCATTTCCATTGAACTGGAATCTAGTTAGAACTTGGGAGTGCAAGATGACCTCTTATCCTTCATTATTTCCTTGCACATAGTTTCTATTCATTCTGCACTACAGATTGTTATTTCTTTCAGCATGATGACTGGGTCTGAAGACAAAGAAAGCGGAAGCTATTAATCTTTCTTGACTTGAGTTTGATAGTGTCAAAATACTGCTATTGGCTTGCTACATTCCATTAGTGGAAGATAAGAGATACCAGTTCCATTTCTTTTCCCATTTTATGTGCATTGGCATTGGCCAATGCATGTATGGCTCTGTGAGGGTGTTGGGTTCCCTAGTACTGAAGTTATAGACAGTTGTGAGCTGTCATGTGGGTGCTAGAAATTGAACCTAGATCCTCTGGAAGAGCAGAGGACCACTGAGCCATCTCTCCAGCCCCTTTAAAAATGTGTAGCTTAGGCTGGCTTCAAACTCATGATCCTCCTGCCTCTGCCTCCTTCAACAAATTCTACTGGTATGAGCCACCACATCTGGCCAGATTCATGTCTGATGGGCAGAGGATCACAACCAGAGAATGTTGAAATTGATGGCCATCATATGTGGAGACAGAAACCATAGCACACACCTTGCATTAGTCAAAAGAAAATAAGTGTTCATGAAATTCAAATAGAAGCTTTAAGTGGGTTTGCATAGTATGCTGGAATCTCTTTTCTCTTACACTAAAATGGGCCTTTTGTAGATCAAGATTGCTTCTTGGTCAAGAAGATGCTCTTTATAATCTCAGCACCTAGGAGGCTGAGGCAGAAGGTTCTTGAGTCTGATACCACTCTAAGACCTAAAACAAAATTGCATGAAGAGAAAAAAGAGGAGGACAGATGCTGGTCATGGTAGTGGTGGTATACCTCCAGTGCCAGTATACCTCCACCATGGCCTAGAACCAGAGTATATTCAAAAGAGCTTGCCTGTAGTCATTCACAGGGCAAATGAAGGAGAAACATGTTGTTATAATTCAGTCTCTCACTGTTGCTCTCTGTCTGTCTCTCTCTCTCTCTCTCTCTCTCGTGTGTGTGTGTGTGTTGTGTGCGTGCATGTGTGCATGTAGGTATGTATGCTGGTGCACATGTAGAGATAAGAGGGGGGAACATTGGGTTTCTTGCTCTATTACTCTCAGTCTTTTCTCCTTGAGACAAGAACTCTTACTGAACCTGGAGTAATCCTAGTGGTAACAAGTCCCAACAATCTTCTCTCTGCTCTCCAAAGCACTGGGGTTAGAGGTTCACATGACTGTGCCCAACTTTTATGTTGATATTGGGAAATTTAACTCAGGTCTTCACCCAAGCACTCTCATGGGCAAAATAATCTTCCCTGGCTCATGATTTGGCCTTTCTTTGTTAGATAGTTTATAGTGAGGGGCTGCGGGCAGGCCTGCTTTTCATCCCGCCCAGCTCCCGGCCACCGGCTAGCTTATGCCCCAAAATAACAACACACAAACTGTATTCATTTAAACACTGCCTGGCCCATTAGTTTCATCCTCTTACTCACATCTTGACTAACCCATATCTAATAATCTGTGTAACACCACGAGTGGTGTCTTACCGGGAAAGATTCAGCACGTCTGACCTGGTGGCTGGCTTCATGGCATCTGTCTCTCTGAGGAGAGGCATGGCATCTGACTGAGCCATCTACCTCACTTCCTTGTTCCTGTTCTGTCTACTCCACCCACTTAAGGGCTGGCCTATTAAATGGGTCAAAGCAGTTTCTTTATTAACGAATGAAAACACAAACAGAAGACTCTCCCACATCAATAGTTTAACCTAATGAAGCCAACTGATCAACAGACAGGCAAAGCTTAGATTTCAACTTGGGTAGATGAATGAGAATTCAGCCTCTAGGCTATTATACTTCATTTGCAAGTTGTTCTTCATCTTTGAATTCAGAAAGCTCTGAGGATTCCTTGAATGTGGCTCTATACATGTGAAATGATAGGGATTACAAAAAGAAGTTCACTTGTTTTAAAGAGATATGGAGACATTCATACCAGGAACTAGGCAAATATGATACGGTACTCATTCTGCTAATCTCAACAACACATTCTTCATCTTTAATACATCCTAACCGTTCTGAATTAAAAGACTTCTACTTTTTACCTTCACTATTACTTTTTAGAATTGTGAAGAAGGGATATAAAAACTTGATTAGTAGTTACTTAATATCTTATCCCAAATCCACACTAAGGTTTTTCTTTTACTAATAACAAATATTAAAAAAACATGAAATGATAATTATTGAGGGTTTGCCTCCACTGGGCCCCATATGTGGCCCAGAACTTTGGCAGAGGACTTCCATTCTACCAGAAGCCACATTGGTACTAGGCATTCTAGGAACCCCATGTGCTTGGAACCCCAGGGGCCACACCAGTACCCAGAACCCCAGAAGCAAGGCAAGCACTGAAAACCCCAGAGGTCACACAGGTTGCTAGGGTGACAAACTATTGGACTTGCAGACTCACAGGTTGCTTAGGCCAGAAGATCGGAGAGGAAACAGAAAGCAAGGGAAAAACATCAATATAACAAAGATAACTCAGATATCAGCACCTAAACCTATATGAGTACTGGTATTATCTCATCTTTGATGAAAGTCTAGAAGAATTCTGCCCCCAAATCATCTATCCCTTGGATTTTTGGTAGACTTTTAATGACTGTTTTTATTTCCTTAGAGGTTATATTTTTAAGTTGTTTATCTGATATTGATTTAACTTTTTAAGTAGTATTTATCAAGAAATTTGTTCATTTTTTAGATTTTCAAATTTTGTGGAATACAGTACTCATTAAATTATTCCAGAAAAATAGAAACAGAAGAAATGTTGCAAAATTCATTTAATGAGGCCCCAGTCACCCTGATAACCAGACCACACAAACACTCAACAAGGAAAGATAATTACAGACCACTATCCCTCATGAATATTGGTGCAAAACACTCAATAAAATACAGAGCAAATCCAAGAAACTACCAAAAAGATCATCCACCATGATCAAGTAGGTTTCATCGCAGAGATGCAAGGATGGTTCAACATATGAAAATTTGTCAATGTAGTTCACTATATAAACAAACTGAAATAAAAAGCATCTCATTAGATGCTGAAAAAGACTTTGCTAAAATCTAACACCCCTTCATGATAAAAGTCTTGGAGAGATCAGGGATACAAGGGACATACCAAAACATAATAATGCCAATATACAGCAAGCCTGTAGCCAACATCAAATGAAATGGAGAGAAAACTAAAGCAATTCCAGTAAAACCAGGAACAAGACATGACTGTCCACTCTCTATATATCTATTCAAAACAGTACTTCAAGTTCTGGCTAGAGTAATAAAACAACTAAAGGATATCAAGAGGATAAAAATTGGAAAGGAAGAAGTCACAGTATTGCTATTTGCTGGTGAAATGATAGTATACATAAGTGACCCCCAAAAAATCTACCAGGGAACTCAAATATCTGATTAATACCTTCAGGGATGTGACTGGATACAAGATTAACTAAAAAAAGCCGGGCAGTGGTGGTTACACAGAGAAACCCTGTTTCAAAACAACAAAAAAGTATATTTTGATCATATCTACCCCAACTTCTCCTCATTTACTCCTCCCAGATATGCCCCCAACTCCCTATTCTGCTAACTTCATCATCTCATTTTTTAAAACTTAATAACTTATTGACTGCAATCTTTACTGTCTATATATTTTTGAGTATGGGGCCAACTACTCCAGGGTGGATGACCTATCAGGAGCCACACCCTTAAAGAAAACTGATCCTCCATCCTCCAAAAGTCATCAACTGTCCCTAGATACTAAGTTGGAAGTAGGGGCTCATGAATCCCTTTCTGTTTTATTTTAGAATGTTGACTGGCTTGTTCACAGGCAAACAACCACACGTTGCTGTGAGTTCATGAGCCCAGTGGCCAGAAGATACTGTCTTGCTCCTATTATTCTGTTACATGAACATGTTATCAGATTGCCCTCTAAATTTGTGTCTCTGCCCATAATTTAATGTGTAGCTCTCAGACATGATCAGAAAAATTTCTTTGTGCACAAAAACTCACAACTGGTCAAAGCGCACTGACTGAATGTCCCACAAATGGGACATCTATATCATACTCCCTTCCCAAGACTGAGGGACCATCCTGGAAGAGGGGACAAAAAGATTTCAAAAGTCATCCATACCCCTTTCCTCTGATGCCATTTATCCTTTATCATTGTTATTATTATCTTTTTTCTCATTTTTTTATTAAAAATTTCCATCTCCTGCCCTCCTCCTCCCCCTTCCCTCCCCTCCCTTCCACCCATACCCCTACTCCCTCCCTCTCCAAGACAAAGAGCCATCAGGGTTCCCTTCACTATGTTAAGTCCAAGGTCCTCCCAGCTCCCCCTAAGTTCAGGAAGGTGAGCAACCAAACTGACAAGGCTCACAGTGAGCTTGTCCATGCTGTAGAGATCAAGCTCATCGCCGTTGTCCTTGGTTTCTCAGTCCTCCTCCACCGTCAGCCACATTCAGAGAGTCCGGTTTGGCCCTGACACAGGGCTGCGCCAGCCCTGTACAGAACATCTGGGAATGAATGTGTGCGGCATTGGGGGCTGATACAATGGAGGATGTGAGCAGCAGTCAATGCCTGCAGGTCAGAATGCAGAGCGCCCTGCAGTGCCTGGGAGAGCCCTTGTTAGGAAGAACTGTCCCACCCCTATACTAACAAGGCCCCACTGAATAAAACACACTGCTCTAGAAAAAAAAAAAAGTCATCCATAATCTTTAGTGGTCAGTGAGCCTGTTCCTTTGTTTGCTGAATGACCATGTTAAGATTTGTTCATATTAGTTTTCTATTGATGGAAATTTGAATTGTTTCCAGTTTTTTAGCTATCTAAGGAAAACTTATAAAATCCATTACAAACTTTTTGTGGATTTTAAGTTTCTCATCTTTAATCTCTTTGATATATGCAGTTATCCCATTATGTTGTCTCTTTATTTGCTGCATTTATTTTGTTGAAGGTGGTAAGAAGAACCAGGTAGAAGCAAAGGGAAAAGTCAATCTCTGTTTGCCAAAGAGTTTACTATATACCATGGTCCAGCTGGACAGTTACCTGATACACACACACACACAAACACACACACAGTTGCATAAGAAGTAGTCACCATACCATCTTAAAATCTGCCCTCTATACTAAAAATATGAGCAACTGACAGCTTTAACACTCACTGATTCCTTATATACTCCAAGTACATATCACTTTTAGTTTCTACTAAAAGTTTAGTTTCTTAATTTCTATGAAATTTTAATTTCTTATGAACATGCATTATTTTATTATAAGAAAAGCAATGAAGATTTTGTCTTTTCAGTATGAATGAGTCTCTGAGAATATGTCTTGTCTTTGAAAATCACCACCATGAAATAATATAATGATATCAAAAACTATATTGATATAGAGGTGGGTGAAATATATATATATATATATATATATATGATAAGTCATATATAGTGTTTTGTTTAAGTTGAAATAAAGTTTACATAGTGCTGTCTGGGGGACCAGCCTTCAGCAGCACAGGACCTTGACAGAAATTCATGGAGTCAGTGAGGCTAAACTTTTCTGTCTGAGGGGGTTAGAAGAAAAGGCACTCACAAACTCTCTTGATGGTTTCCTTCTTTATTCTTTTTCTTCTTTATTCTCTCTCCTCTATCTCATGCTGTTTTACAGCTTTTATACCTCAACAGAATCTTTTATGCAGTACAAGAGTCACAACAGTTACATTCCATTTCTCAAGGGAATGATTACAGGTAAAACCATGTTTTTCATCTCCCTCACATGATTAAACATTTTATGTATTACAGGTGAAAAACAAATTATCCCAAGAACCCGCATACATTCATGCCCAATCAACTTGTTATAGACTAACCGTGTGGCAAGCAAGGCATTCTTCTCAGGTCTTTTACTGGCAAGCTGTATTTTGTAGTTTCAAAGAAAGGGCCAATTACTTTATTACTTATCTTGAAAGGTAATCTTATAAGGAATCGTTTTTAAAAATCACAAACCTTAGCTTTTATATATGAAAAAGAATCTGTCGGCTCTACTTTAAATCTTTAGGGTACATATCCATTAATTAGTAGATTTTTACATCAGGAGATTGAGGACAGACATGGATATAAGAAAGTAATCATCACATTTGGTTATCAGCAAAACCAAGCAAGGAGAGCACACCAGCCAGCCAGTAACAACTGGGTTGCTTTGTTCTTGTTCTCTGATCTTAATGAGTTCTGCATTCAACTCTGTGCCTTTCTAAAACTTTAGATTGTCTTCTTGGGCTTTTCACCTCAAAGCTGTTTAACAAAAACATCCTAGTCTAACTTTGTTATTTTCAAAGCTTTGTTTCATCTGTGTTGCGATCTGAGACCTGTGAACACATCTCCCAATACTAAGGTTAAAAGAATTTAAACTACTTGGGCTACTGGGTTAGTCATTAACTTGAACTACAATCCAGGCATCTCCTTAGGTGAGACTCAGAGACCTTGGCTGTATTTATTTTTATTCATCAATACTCTGTATAAGCTATTGTTATTATTATCAAATTAGACAATACAGCTTAGGGAAAGGCCATCTTCTTGACAATCCACAAGTAAAAATGCCCAATAGAACAGGATGTTTCCAAGAGATAAACACACTATATTACAGGCAGTGGAGATCTCCCCACATCCACTCATGTGGATACCAGAGAAAAAGAGCCACAGCAAACATGTAAAGGCACAGCAAACACAAAAGACATTCCGGCGTCTTTAGTCCCGTGGCCTTGCCTAAACGAGACTGGTCCATCAGAGGATTCCCTTCTGGTGAGCTGACATCTGGAACTTCACTTGCCACTTACTGCTCCTCTGGCATGGCCCATGGCATTTCCTTAACAGAAAAAGTTTTGAACTACCTGGGATTGAAAATAAAGAATGAACAACCAGATCCCTTCTCTCCCCGAAGACTAAAATGGAGCCAGGTAAGATGACTGTAAGAAGACAAGTACAAATAACAGATATTTTTAAACATAAGCCTCATTATATCCATTATTTTTCGGCTGCAATTAGACAATATGACATGCAGATCAATAAAGATCCAGGTGCTTCTTCAGCAGACATTTGATTCCAGGCTGTTGTCTGAATTTCAGATTTGCTTTTTTGGCTGGTATCCAGCCTCACTGTGGGTCCACTGTTGGCCTGATAGGATTTTCCGACTGCCCTAAGGGTCATTGCTTGCTCCCTAAGGTTGCACCGCTACAGTTTGCTAGCCCTGCCACCTCCACTGAACCGTCCAGTTCTTGTGACCTGAGCATTGACTCTCTTCTGACCTTCAACTTTATGGGGGATTAACCCAATTGGAAACAGTTAAAAGCCTCTTTCCCTGCAAGAAACGTTGTATTTCAGCAGTAGACTTTCAAATACAAGTCCTCTACCTCAATAATCTGTTCCAAAATGCTCGTTGGAAAGGTAAGGATTTGAGGACTTCTACAAACACGGTGTTTTGGTTAGGGTTATTTAAGGGCCAGGCAGACATTCAGTGGCAGCCTGCGGACAAGCACTTGTCTCCGCTTATGGCTCATCCTCTCTTCAGTATTTATCCTCAGGGGCGGAGGTCCCAAGGCAGAAAACTGTGAGCAGCATTTTTTAGCTGCTGCTGGCACACAGCGGAGAATTGACTTGGTTCTCGCTGTGGAGCCAGGATGTGTCATGCTTGGAAAAGCTATTGCAGCAGCAGGGTGATCTCATTAAAATCAGAATAAAGTAAAGCAATCAACACCGCATCCTTGGAAAGCTGGAATAAGGCAGGATTGAGAAATTGCTGGTAGGCAGAGAGTTACTTTTTCATGTAGTAGAAAAAAACTGTTGGCTTCTCTTCTCCCACTTGGGTGTCTGAATTCATGTGCGCTTGCCTGATCACATAACTTGCTTCCTTGGCACTGATGTCTATGAACTAATCAGTCTTGATACATTAAAAACTCGCTGTCACCCAGCAGTTTTTATCTTTATTCTGTGCCCAACAGAAATACTTACAAATTTTTATGAAGGCGTGCAAGATTTTTTATAGTAGTTATGTTCATGATAGCTGCAACTGGAACCCGCAGAAACAGCCATCAATAGTAGAGCAGATAAATCATCCTGTAATGAGACTTAATGACTTTTGACTTTATATACAATCTAACTATCACAATTGTTGAGTGAAAAAAAGCTAAATGGATATAAGATGATACAGATAGTTTGATACCATTTCCATGAGGCATGCAAACAGGAGCTTAATGAGTATCTAGGGCTCAGAACAGACTTGGGATGGAAACGTGGTAATTATAATGTATGTGGAAGGGGCCTTCTGAAGTGTAAAACACACGTGAAGTTTTGACCTGGGTGTTAGTTTCACAGGTGTAATCAATTTATCAGACCTCACAAAGCTATACATTTAAGATAGATGTTTTGTAGAATATTGTTATTTAATAAAATAATTAAAATCCTCAGCAACAGACTGTAACGGATGCCTAATGAAGACAGTAAATGAATTCTACAGCAAAGTGAATTTGGATGAATAATTTGTGTTATATTCTCTATATTCTCTATCTAATGAAGAAAGAAAGTGGGAAAGGAGAGGGGGGAAAAAGAGGGAAAGTAAATTGAGTTTTCCTAGGTCTTTTCTTGGAGAAATCAGGATACACCAAGCAAAAAAAATTCATCCTAACTCAAAACTTGCAAAAACTCACCTATGGCATTTCTTTTCTTTGCTAAAGGTTATTTTTAACAATCCATTATGAGTTATTCAAAGAATCCAGAATTTCAGATATTTCACTTTATTTATTTTGCATTATTTATATCAAGATGTATTAATTTTGTGTGTCTGTATGTTCCCATGCTGCAGTAAGGACAACTTTCTGTGGTCTGCTCTCCGTTTCCAGCTTACAGGGATTAAGCTCAGGTCACCAGGCTTGGTGGCAAGCACCTATACCCATTGAGACATTTTACCAGGTCTGTATTTGCTATATTTTTGAGACACAGTATCACTGTGTTGCCTAGGTTGGCTTTGAACCCTCCTGTATTGGACTGGAGTGCTGGAATAATTGACATAGGGCATCACATCTGATAGAGCTAGAGTTTTCTATTTTATTTGATTTTATTTAAATAACATTTTTTCAGTTATTTTACATACCAGGCACAGTTTTCCCCCTTCCTCTTCTCTGGGTTCCCCCCCAGTCCACTTCCACCCCTCTCCCCTTCCACTCCTCCTCAGACTCCGTCCAGAAGTGTGCAGACCTCCCATGTGCTGGAACAAAGCATGGCACATCAAGGAACAAAACATGGCACATGAAGTTGAGGTAGGACCAAGCTCCTCCCTTTGCATCAATGTTGAACAAGGTAACCCAGCATGGGGATCAGGTTCCCAAAAGCCAGATAAGTACCAGGGGTAGGTCCTAATCTCATTGCTAGGAGCATTACAAAGAGAACAAGTTACAAAACTGTCAAACACATGCTGAGGGCCAGGTCAGTCCCATGGAGGCTCTCTAACCATTTGTCCAGAGACCATGAGTTCCCAGAACCTCAGGTCAGTTGTCTCTGTGAGTTTATCCATCATGAAGCTCCTGGCACGTACACTCCCTCCTCCCTTTCTTCAGCAAGACTCCGGGAGTTCAGCCCAGTGCTTGCCTGTGTGTGCATGTGTGCCTGTGCGCATGCATACACACACACACACACACACACACACACAAAGAGAGAGAGGGAGGGAGGGAGGGAAGGAGAGAGAGAGAGAGAGAGAGAGAGAGAGAGACAGAGAGAGAGAGAGAGAGAGAGAGAGAGAGAGAGAGGCACTCACAGGTAAATCTTCAAGTACTAATGATAGAGGAAATGGGGAAAGGGATTCAGAGATTCATAATTGCCTTAGGATACCTGCACATTTTACATACATTCATAAAGGGAAATATTTGGGAACACTATGACAAGAATGATGAAAATATATTAAGTTAACTTTCCACCAAAGAATAAAGAACCAAGGAAACAGTGTAGGTTCAAACTAGTTCCTTTGAATGTGGGTGACAATTAAATGGCTGGGGCAGACTGCGGGGCCACCAACACTAACATTAGGATTTATCCCTACTGCTTGAACTGGCTTTTGGGGAACCTATTCTCTTTGGATGGATTCCTTGCTCAGCCTAGATATAGTAGGGAGAGCCTTGGACCTTCCCCAAAGCAATGTGCCTTACCCTCTCTGAGGAGTGGATGTGGAGAAAGGTGAAGGGAATGGGAGGAGGGGACAGAGTAGGAACTGGAATTAGTATGTAAAATGAAAAAGATAGTTGGTTTTCTTTTTAAAAGATAAAATAAAAAATTACAAAAAAGAATAATTTCAGTAGTTTTGTACTGACAGTAAAATATTTGGAGGTCCCTTTATCCGAGAGTGTAACACAATGTAAGGTACTATGAATCTTAAAGGAATCTTGAAAATGCAGATTACCGTGGCTTGAATGTGTTTCTTCCACCCAAAACTCAGGTTGAATTTATCATTATAACATTATTAAGAGGTAATATCTTTCAGGAGATGATGCCATGAACCATTGTAAAAATAGAGATCAACCCTTCCCTCTCTCACCCTCTCATTCTGCCATTAGTTGATAGGGAAAGGATAGCCTCAGGAGATAGCAGCACTGTGATATTTGGTTTATCAACCTCCAGGACTGTGAGCCAATAAATTTCAGTTCATCGTGTTGCTTAGTATGCAGTATTCTTTTACATCAGCATAAAACAGACTAAAATACAGATTCTGATTCAGGCTGGGACTTGAATTCCACATTTCTAACAAACTCCCAATTGATACTGATTGCATTGGTGTCAAACCACAGTAAGCGGCCACTTTCTAAAACAGATCTTTTTTTCTGGTGGCCAGAAAAGTCTGATATAACACTGTTAGTATTATTTTCAGATTTTATTTTAACATACACTAGTGATCTCTGAAAAGACAAAGATACTCCCAGCAGTGACAATGGGCAGTAGACACTGCCTTATAGACAAAAGGGTTTGGAGAAAGATTCTTTTTTGTATAATATTTATACTTGTTTCCTATAAACCACGGGAAAGCATATCCATCCCAGAAATTAAATAAATAATCCAAAAATGGGAACTTTAAAAGACCCCAAGGATTCATTTACATCTGTTTTGTTCCTAGGGAGTAAAAGAGACAGTGTTAAAATGAACCTCAACATTTTGATTCATTCTTTTATTCGGTCTGCAGAGCCAGCTCCATTGTGCAGGGAACTAATTAGTATCCAGGAAGCACTAGGCTTGATCAAAAGGGTCTCTCATCTTGTCCTACAGGTATTGATAGTGACCACTGCCACAGAGCTGTGTGTGGTTTCAGTGACTAATAACTGATGGAAGGCTGCATATTTCAATGCAAACATGTATCCAAGCTTCAATTTGTCAAGAAGATAAAGAAGCCTATTAAGGCTACAGCTTCTCCCAAGTAATGGCTTTTCCAGCATTAAGCACAATCAAAGCAAAGCTATTAAGATCAGGAAAAGGGCTAACACATACACAGCCATAAAGTGTGATGGGAAAATGTGAATTTTGGAGAAGGGTGGAAATCCATCCTTTTGCTGAACAACCGACTTGCAAATACAATTTCAAACAATGATTACTGGGTCTTGTCATTTATTCCTAAGTAGACAGCATGATTAAAAGAGTATTTATGTGTGTTGGGGACATAGCAGCAAATTTTAATCAAATATAGAATACAAAGAAAATTGCACAAATCTTAAAAATACATAGACAAATGAACTTTCCCAAAATAAATACACTCAAGCAAAATATTGAAAAACCGGAACATTCCCAGCACTCCAGAAGTTCCCTGCATGTCACGTTTTAGTGACTAACCCTAATCCTAAAGTAATCTCTGCTTTGACTCTTAGTACTATAGATTCATTGTGTCTGACTTTGAGCACTGTGAAATGAAATCACACTATAGTACTTGTATGCTTTTAATTAGCACTTCATGTGCCCCTTTTCTAATCAGTAAATTGTACCTCTTTGTCTCTGTGCTCAGAAAGGGGTTGTCATGAGAGCCCAGCTGATTAAGTCATTGATCAAACTACATCCCCCAACCACTGTTTTTCTTTTTGTTAAGAGTCGTGTGAAATCATTACCCTCATCCCCCAAATTACAATACCTTTCTATAAAAAGGCATGTCCCAGGGCACTGTCTTTATCTCGATTCTCTTTCCAAGTCATCAATTTTAAATTACCAAGTGACCCAGAGGCACAGCAGATTCCAAGCCTGCAATTCTCTTAGCAGTCAGGAGAAAGAGCATAGAGGATAAATCTTCAGCCTGTCAGCAAACTCTGAAACAACAATATCCCTGTTAACTTTGTTATGAAGAAATCCCGTTCCTTCTTACTCTAAGGAGGAGAGATGACACAGCCCCTGGAATTAGATTATCTTCTCTGTTGCTGTGAAATAGGGCAAGACCGTGGACATCTTCAGTTTTGGATTTAGCCAGAGACTAAATGGGGTTCCTGAAAGATCTCTTTTGGGTGAAGATACTCTGGGAAGGGAAGAGATATAGATTGGCACAAAAAAAGGCTTCAGAAGAAAATGTTATAAAAGCAATTGATGATGTTGACAGAGCTGAGACTTGGAAACCTAGTTACATAGTCTGGATGTCAGGAGTTGATGCTATTTATGACCATGTGGAGGATAGCAGTACCAAAAGGAGAGTATCATCTTTATGTTCCCATTTTTCCATTAGAAAATTTCTCAGACTGAAGTCTATCTTACTCCATGTAAAACCCAGTAAGAAAGAAGTAATAATAATAGCATGGGAAAGGATTTGAAGAACAGCCCATTTTATCATAACAGGAGAAAAGAAAACCCCCCTTCTCAGTACAGAATACAAATATTTTGGCTCTAGTGTGTAAAGACTTAATGCTAAATGTTTATGCAATGCAAACTCATTTAATAGTATTTATATATACACCACACCACTAAAATATCAAATAAGTAGAATACTAGGTTGTTTTCAGTCCTCAGAAGCTACTTAACAGTGTCATGGTCCATAAAGAAGACAATTGGACACTGTGAATCTTTGAGCCAGCAAAATCACAGAGAATTTCCTTCATACTTGCCTCAGTTGAGGGATATTCCCTGGTCATATGGGACTTACTGTTAGGGTAGGTGTCTTAGCTAGGGTTTCTATTGCTGTGACAAGGCTCTATGACCACAGCAACTCTTTTAAAGGGAAAATTTTAACTGGGGCTTTAGTTCATTATCATGATGGGATTATAGCAGCATCCAGACAGACAGAGTGCCAGAGAAGGAAGCCGAGAAGTCTACATTTGGATTGGCAGACAGCAGGAAGAGAAACTGCCACTGGGCTTAGTTTTGAAACCCCAAAGCCCACCTCAAGTGATACACGTCCTCCAGCAAGGACACACCTACTCCCAGAAGGCTACACCTCCAAATAGTGCCACTTCCTATGAGCTTATGGGGGCCTTTGCCTTCAAATCACCCCAAGAGGATTTTAGCAGTGGAGCCCAGGTCCCATCTCATTCCTGAGTCAGTATCTGTTGGATCAACCTCCTTCCATCAAGGACACTTTTCTAATTTCCTGTCTTTGTCCAGTGCTCCAAGGTAAACACACAATTCTAAAGATTCCATGCTAAAATTCCACATGAGTAAGACCATGCAACAGTTGTCTTTCTGGATCTGTAAATCCGGCCAGGTCTGGGAGTTCAAAGGTCCCAAAGGTAAATGTACTACTACTGTTCTCATAAATGAACATAAAATCAAACTGCCCTCTAAATTTGTACCTTCGTTATCCATAGATTAGTGCAGCACTTAGACTTTATTAAAGAAGTGTCATTGTGTAGGCTACAGTGTTTAAAGCAGGAAATAAGAACTGGTGAAGATGTGGAGTTAGTATCGCTGACGTGCTCAGCCTCAAATCAAATAGCTCTATGATTTCCTCCTCAAGCCTTAGAGATGATCATGGTAGAGGGGTGGGATGATTGTCAGAGTCAGATTGGAAGAACCAGAAAGAACCAGTGTCTTCTGGACATGAGAGGATCACCACACTCATAATCTCACAGAAGCTGTGGTTGCCTGAAGAAAAAAATCTGCTCAAGGTCAAACCAGTCAATATTCTAGTATGAAGGGGAGGGTGCCTCATAGTCCCCCCACATGCCGTTATTTAGTGGCTATGAATAATCGAGGGCTTCTTTAGGAAGGAGGGCCAGCTTTCTTTCAGGATCAATGAAAAGAAAAATTCTACTTCAGTAGAATTAATGGGGATTTTATTTCACGGAAAGGCATTGGTGGGTTTGGGGAGCATTCAATATCTCAGTGTATGGTAGTCTACACCAGTAATCCCAACCCTGTAGAGACAGAGGAAGGAGGCTCAAGAGTTCAAGACCACAGTTTACACAGAGAGCTTCAAACTGACTTGAGCTAAATGAAATCCTGCTCAGAAAATAAAAATAATAAAACAGAAATCAAACCTTAAGCCTCAAGCTAAAACGCAGTTCTTTTTAAAAACTTTCCTCCTCCCTTACCTCAATAAAAACAACAAAAATAATTCATTTACATATTAGCTGAGAATATGTTAGTAGTGTAGTTTAAAATGAAAATTTTTGTTAGGGTCACAAGATTCACAGAGGAAAGCAAGTCAAATAAACTTGTAGTTGCAATCCTTAGCTGCAAGGCTGGATAGATGCCCCAGTGGTTTAAGAACATGTACTTCTCAGCCAACCCTTGGGAGCACCACGGGGAATCCTGTGGAAGAGTGGTGGGAAAGATTACGAGAGCCAGAGGGATCAAGGACACCACAAAAAAATCAACTAAAGTGGCTCACAGGCCTCATGGAGACTGAACTACCAACCAGTAAGCCTGCATGGGACTGACCTAGCCTCTTTGTACATGTTACAGTTGTGTAGCTTGATCTTCTAGTGGGTCTCCTCACAGTGGAAGCAGGGGCTGTCTCTGACTCTGTTTAAAGCTTTTGGGACCCTTTACTCCTACTGGGTTGCCTCATCCAGCCTCAATAGAAGATGAGGTGCCTAGTCTTACTGCAACTTGATATACCATGGCTGGGTGATACAAGGGAGTCCTGCCCTTCTCTAAGGAGAAATAAGGAGGAGTGGAGGGGGTGGGAGGGAGAGGGATGTTTAGTGCGAGGGACTGGGAGGAGAGGAGAGAGGGAGGGGAACTATAATCGAGCTGGAAAACTAATTAATAAATAAAAATGAATCATAATAAAAGAACATGTACTTCTCTTCCTGAGAACCTGGGTTTGGTTCTCATCCCTGACACTGGGCAGCACAGAACTGCCTATACCTTCAGCGCTCCGCTCCTGACCTCTGCAGACACTGTCCTCATTTATGCCCTTAATACAGATAGGCAGATATGCACGTATAAATGTAATTAAACAATAAAACTTAATTAAAAATTCTTTGCCATTTTAAGGATATCATATGGGACTGAGGTATCCACTACCTTTTCATGGAAGTAGGAACATTTACAGGGAAGAGAATCATTTTCCAGACTTCTTAAGATTCTTGATGCTATACTTCCAACAATTACTTTATTTAATACTATTCTACAAGATCCTCACGGATAATCATTAAGGGAAGTCCCTTGATGTTTGTTCAATGAGATTTGTGTCGAGATTGCACAGTTCATCTCCTTCTCCTGACGTGGACCTGTGTCACTTATCCCTTCAAATCACAACTTTATGAAGAGAAAAGGGAAAGTGTAAAGTTTAAAAACGTGTGGGCACTGCACACACTCTCTATCTTTCTATCTATTAACTATTTAATATGGAAGAATAGGTTTTGATGTGTAAATTCAAGGTGGAAATCTGTATTGAACTGGTAATCAAGACAAATATTTGGAAGATCAGTGAGTGATTTTCAAAGTGGTAAATTATTTACTGGCATTTTAATTAGTATTTGCTGATTATAAAGAATAATAAGTTCCATTGTGATATTTTCATATATGCACATAACATGACATATTTTTGTCATATCCTACTCCTTGTATACTATCTCTTTATCTGCCCATCTCCGATGTTTCCAGCTTCTCTTATGGGGTTCCCTTATATTGCATAGTCTCTCTTCCCATTAATTCTGTATATAAGGGAAAACATGTAGTATTTTTCTGAGTCTGGTTTAATACACATAATACCATGTCATCAAGTTTTGTCCATTTTCTTGGAAATGGCATAAGGTTGTTCTTTATGACTAAATAAATCTCTACTGTAGATATATAGATCATATTGTCTCTATTATCTTATCCCTTGATGAAGGACTCCAAGGTGATTTCATAACTATTTTGTTATGAATAAGGTGGCAATAAACATGATTATGCCGACATCTCCATTGTATACTTGGATTCCATTGGGTATATATTCACCAGTTGTATAAATGGATCATAAAATTCTGTTTCTTAAGTTTTTATTATAATTTTGTTGGGAAAAGGGATACAGTACATCATTCCACCATGTCGACAGTTTAATACTGTCGGTATTAAACTCAAGTCATAAGGCTTGGTAGCAAGCACCTTTACTTGTTCAGCCTAATTGTTTTTTGAGGAATGTCCATATTGATTTCCACAGTGGCAGAACTAATTTATATTCTCATTAATATATGAATATGTTTTCCACTGTATCTTTGATTGAATTTTTTCTTTTTCAATTATTTAACTTGTACTAGGAATTGAGCCCATGGTCACAAACATACTAGTTGAACACTCTACCACTGATCTACATACCTAGCTCTTTTTTAAAGATGCTTTTACTTTGAGATAGTCTTGAACTTACAACCTTCCTGTAGGCCTATACCACCAAGCCCAGCCTATTTCTGGTATCTTCTTTTCTTACTAGTTCTTTGAAATTTTTTTATACTGAGATTTTATTGTCTTTACTATTTATCTTCTTTTTTGTTTTGATTTTGTTTTTCAAGACTGGGTTTTTCTGTGTAACTTTGGAGCCTGTCCTGGTCTGTAGATCAGGCTGGCCTTGAACTCACAGAGATCCACCTACCTCTGCCTTCTGAGTGCTGTGATTAAGGGCATGCAACACCACCACCCGGCTCACTATTTATCTTCCTTTTTTCGCAATTAATATTTTCCATGAGAAATAAATAATTATAAGCATTCTTTATCATTACATAGTAGAAATACAGAATTTTCCAATGGGCACATGATACAGACCTTTGAATAATCATTTGTACTTTTGAATATACCTTCTTATTTTATTTTATTTTATTTTAACTTTTTTTTAAATATTTATCTTCTAACTTCCCAGATCCACACTCTTCCCTTTCTACCCACCTGCTGTCATCACCTGTCTTAGGATCTCTATGGCTGTGAAGAGACACCATGACCATGGCAACACGTATAAAGGAAAATATTTAATTGTGGTGCCAGCTTACATTTCAGAGGTTTAGTCCATTGTTTTCATAATTTTTGGAAGCAGGGCAGCATGCAGACAGACAAGGTACTAGAGAAGGAGTTGAGAGTTCTTACATATAGACTCATAGGCAAAAGAAAACAGTATGTCTCAATGCATGTGTCTTGAGCATATATGGGACCTCAAAGCTCACCTCCACAGTTACATACTTCCATCAACAAGACCACATCTACGCCAACAAGGCTGCACTTCCTAATTGGGCCACTTCCTTTGAGGCCGACTTTCTTTCAAACCACCAAACCACCCCTATTTTAAGACCAATTTGTTTGTGCTGGCTAAATGTTCTTGAATGTGTGACCTTCCGCTGCAGCATGGTTAACTGATGAGCCGCTATACTCAGAGAAATTGACACTCTTCCAGAAGCTGACAATTGTGAATAACTCCATGGCAGGTAATAAAACAACATACCCAGTTCCCTTCTCCCTGCTGGAATTAGATCTGGCTTGGGCTTTCATGTGGGAGTCATGGATGTTTTCATAACTACTATGAATTCATATATGTAACTGCCATGCTGTGTTTAGAAGATACTGTTCCTTTTAGTAATCCAACACCTCTTGCTCTTACACATTTTCACAGTTCTCTGTTCCCTTTTCTGAACTCTAAGGCATGGAGGGTGTGTGTGTGTGTGTGTGTGTGTGTGTGTGTGTGTGTGTGTGTGTGTGTGTGTGCGTGCATTAGATTTTCCCTAGGGCTGCACATTATGCAGTCTTTTACTGTCTACAAGTTGACCTGTGGTGGGCTTCCATGTTGATAATCATTTACTGCAAACTGAAACTTCTCTGATGAGAGTTGAGATATGAGTGAAATAATAAATCATTTGGAGTTGGCTTAATACTGTGCCTATTTAGCAGAATAATAGTAGCATATTATATATATATATTATTATATATATTATTATAGTCTAGCCATAGGTTTTTTAGCCCATATCACTGATGATTAAGTGCTGTGGAATAACTGTGTAAACAGTTGTCACTCAAATTGGTTTAATAAAACACTGATCAGCCAGTAGAGAAGCAGGAATTATAGGCAGGACGAACAAACAAGGAGAATGATGGGAAGAAGGGCAGAGTCAAAGAATCACCAGGAGATGCAGAAAAAGCAAGATGAACACACCATACTGAAAAAAGATATCAAGTCATGTGGCAAAGCATGGATGGAAATATGGGTTAATTTAAGTGTAACAGTTAGCTAATAACAAGCCTGAGCTATCGACCATGGATTTATAATTTATATTAAACCTCTGAGTGATGTGGGAAGTCTTTCTATATATGTCTTGCTTTTATTGGTTAATGAATAAAACTGCTTTGGCCTACAGCAGGGCAGAATAGAGTAAGGCAGGAATTCCAAGCAGATAGAGGAGGAAAGAAGGTGGAGTCAGAGAGATACCATGCAGCCGCCAAAGGAGACAGCCACCTGGGAACCTTACAGGTAAACCACGAGCCTTGTGGTAAAATATAAAATATAAAATATCATTTATGAAAGGGTATAATTTGAGATATAAGAGGTAGCTAGAAATATGCTTAAGTGTTGTAATTAATGCAATTTCTGTGGGATTATTTTGGGTCTGGGTAATCAGGAAAAGAACAAGTAGCCTCCGTTTACAAAATGAAGCCCCAAGTTCAGCAATGTATATCTATGTAAAGCCTTAGAAAGCTTCAAAAAAGATAGAGTTTTAGACCCACAAAAACAGGAGCCAAGCAAAACTTCCTGGTAGCCACATTTTTTTTTCAGATGGGCTCTGTTTGCTGGGCTCCATGGCTCCTTTAAGAAAGATCTTCCTGACACAGAGTTGGCAGCAAAAACTGTGTGGCTCCTTTAAGAAGGCTTCTTGGTTCATGCTAGTTGCGAAAAGAACTCTTGCTCTTTCAGGAAGCTGAGCATTTAAATGGGGTTTGTGGGTAACATGCTGCAAGTTACTTGGTGGCAGCATGAGCCAAATACTTACTAGAGTTGAGATGGTGAGCATGGTTCCCATTCGGCAGTCCCAGAACTGGCAGTAAAGTACTTCTGCCATACTTAAAGTCTGAGAGAGGCAGAACCAGCATCCAGAGCTGCTGCAACCATACCACTTACCATTTTAAAACACTCATAGTCAGAAAATAATTACAGATATGCAATAAAGACAGGTTCACAAAAATAAACTTCTGAATGGGTCACAGTGTGTTTAAAAATATACATAGACTTAAGAGAGAGAAGAAAAAGAACATAGAAAAATAAAACAAAGTCTTTAAAGATACAGAGTACAGACGGTCATAGATTAAAGGAGTAAAGAAAAATAAGCCATGTAAAAATGGAAAATACAGAGTCTGGATTATGGATATTATTGTGTTTTCTTTCTTTCAATTTGTTGACTGTGAATGAGCTAAGTACAGGGATACATTTCATTGTAGAAGCTGCTAAGCTAAACCAACATACATACTGTAAAGGTATCTTGACTTCAAAATTTGGGTTTAAGGATGTGTTGATTTGGAAAAGAGGTTCTTGTTTTGTTTCCACAGAGGATAAGAACCTGTGGATTCCTTCCAGACTAATGTGGTTTGATGGAACATGATCTCTGAAAGGTCTCCGTGAACCCCCAAATACTTTGCTCAACAAAAAGCAGGAAGCAGTTTGGAGAAAACTACACCCAAATTTCAAAATATTATTTATAAATTATTGTTTTCATTTAAAGGGGGTTGATTATAAGTGATTAAGGGTCACAGTCAATTTCTCTAAAAAAGGAGTATATACTATATTGATGAATACTTTGCATTAGCATGGATCTTGGTTTATTGATACAAATTTAGGTCAATTTTGTTAAATGTATATTTCTGCTCTTGATGAAGATATTGTATTTGTGCAGTTCATTTTAAAGTGTAATGTATAATTAAGAAATACTGATGTAGGTGTGTCTTCTATCTATCTGATGATTTCATTGGTTAATTAATAAAGAAACTGCTTGGCCTGATAGGTCAGAACATAGGTGGGTGGAGTCGACAGAACAGGATGCTGGGAGTGAGGCAGATGCCTCGGGCAATCGCCATGCCTCCCCTCTCTCTGGGTCAGATGTGATGGAGCCAGCCGCCAGGTTAGACATGCTGAATCTTTCCCGGTAAGACACCACTTGTGGTGCTACACAGATTATTAGAAATGGGTTAAGCAAGATGTGAGAATTAGATAATAAGAGGCTGAAACTAATGGGCCAGGCAGTGTTTAAATGAATACAGTTTGTGTGTTGTTATTTCAGGGCATAAATTAGCCAGGCAGCCGAGAGCTAGGCGGGATAAAAAGCAGGCCCGCTCCTTATCACTGTAAAATACAGGTTAATGGATAGTCATCTATAATAGTCAAGATTCTAGTCATTTTAGTTAGGTTTTCTAAATGTACAGAGATATATTTCAGATAGTCATGTATTCCTCAAACCTTTCAAAGACTAACAGAATATGGCATTTTAAATGTTTTAAGAACTTAGGACTTTTCATGACAATGAGACACATCTGCTCCTGGCAGCATCAATTACTTCAAGAGAATGATGGGCATTTAAGGGGCTCCTTATGGAGTTTGTTAGTCATTTGGGTAAGAAACTGCTCTTGCCTGGACTGCTTGACGGTATGCTGTATGAATTAGACATGCAATACCCACAGAAAATTGACTGCTGAACTTACCTAAAGGTAAGACAGTCCTTCAGGGTTCCTGTTTTATGAAAGAATCTGCCAGACATTCTGCAGGACACAGAAGTGATTGACAAACTGCCAATATAAGGGGAACTCTTTTTGAAATTTCTTGTTTCATGGGAAAGTCTGCCAGATATTATGGGCCTGTAGGCTGAACATGAAAGCTGAAACATTAGAGAAGAACTTTGGGTAACTGTCCAGGAAGTGAGATGTCTCTTTTCTGTCTAGAGTTTTAGAAGTTGCTTTTAATGCACTTCCTATGCATCACTCCTAAATGTAGTGGATTAAAATAACAAGCGTTGATCATTTTTCCACATCCTGTGGGTCAGCCAAAAGGTTTTTTTTAAATTTTTTCTTTGTCTGGGCTATCTAGCATATTTTCATTTGTTTGGTAGTTGGCAGGGCTGTTGGACTGAGGGGCTACAGCTGGGATGGCTTGTCTCTTTTTGATGGCATCTAGTAGGTTATCATGGAATACATACAAAGGACTAGGGATCTTATGAGCACCAAGAGAAGGCAAAAACCAATGGGCAGGTGTTATTCAAGATTCTACTTGTGTCATATTTGTTATAGTTCATGGCTAAGTCTAGAATCAAGAGGTAGGGAAATATATAAATGCATATACAATGTGCAGTTACCTTGCAAAGGACATAAATACAAAATAGGTATGAACTCTTTTGCATGGCAAAACTGTCTTTTGTCTTCTTCCCCTCTCCTTTTAGATTGGGGTGTATAAAGTATATAGAAAATAAACACAGGTGAATTCAGTATTCACTGGATTGTAATCCACATTATTTGTGGCAGAAGAAATACTCTCTGGTATACTTTGCATAGAGTTCTTTATGCATGAGCTTCTGTTCTCATCCCATAAACAAAATACTATATTCTTCTTTCTTATTTCCCATAAGTTCCTACTTTGTCTTTTAAATTATCAACTCTCAGACATTCATCATCATATTCTGAAATAAAATTCCAACAAATGTTATTTTTTCATATCATACACTTATTCATATAATCATACCTATATACTAATTGTTTTATTCTTGAGGTTATTCATGCATATAACAAGTAAAGTTTTAACATATATTTATTTTTCTGTTAAGAATATTTTATAGCAAAGTTTTACTCTGAAATCCTACTTGTTGGCAGTGGCTTTCTGTCCAGCAGCAATCTACAGTTTAAATGTAACAAATTACCATGCTACATGAGAGGGTGATACTAAATTTGAAATATAATGAGGTAATACATTTGTTAATTAGCTATATTTAGCCATTCTAAAATTCATATATATTTCAAACCATTAATCTGTACCTGATTAACATGTAAAACTCTGTAAGCCAATTAACAGAATTAGCAAATTCAGGTGGGAATGTAATGCTTGGCTGACTTGATTATTTGTAGCTTGAATGTCAGACAACCCTAGAATTTGTGGAGGAGAATAAAATATCAAGTGTTAGGAAGATTCAAGGATTTGCTATCCCCTCCACCCAGTAATGAGTCTTTATACTGAACAGATGACTTTCCATAATCACCTATGAATTAAAAAAAATATGTTTTCTTCCAGCACAAAACATGCATAGACCTTTCTCTTTCATTATATTCTAAAGAATACAGAATGGATACTGACATATCACTTACATTGTATTAGTGAATATGAACAGTCTGGAAATGAAGATTACCATATACCATATGAAGATTGACATGTGTAGGTGGGTATGCCTAGGTTGTTTACAAATACTATGCCATTTTAAATAAGGAACTTGAACAGGCACAGAATTTGGTTTTCATGGGGGATGTTGGAGTCAGTTTCTCACAGGTACAAATTAATGAGTATATATTTCATACATATATTTAAAGGACATGTTTGCATTTACACTTCAGTTGTCTAAAATAAGAAGGCTTAAATAACAACAAAACAAACAAAAAAAGGCTAAAATAAAAAGCAAATTTGCCAATATATTTTCCAGGGTGTAAGCCCTGCAAGCTACACAAGTTGCCCTGCCCCTCCCCCGAGGACCTCTACTGCCCTAACTGCTGGACCCTGTCTCAACCATACAGAGAAAAAAAATAAAACTTCTGGACATGAATTCCCACCAATCTCCACCCTGGAAAGCTCCCCACTGAAAAGTTTCACCCACTTCCCAAGAAGATCTATATAAGTCCTGTATCCTCTTCAGTTGCTGCTGCTTGAGTAGAGGCAGTGGCCACCCTTCTGGTTTTTTCCCCTCCCAATAAATCTCTTATGTGAAATTTGCTCTGTGAAATGCTTTGTATTATTCCTTGGCTCCCAACTGCCAGGATACCTTTCTCTCCAAGTTGTGATGCTTACATTTGTTTCTGTGACTTGGACAGACTCTCCTAGTGCCTGAGTTTCTCTTCATGGTCTTAGCTACACTGGGGTCCTATCCCTCATCTTCAGCCACATTGATCGTTCAGCATCCCACCTACCAGCAGAAATTAGGTAAGTTTCCCCTTTGGTTAGTGCAAATGTTTCTATGAGTCAGAAGAAGTGACCACTGAGTGTCCGGTGCCCCTTTACTCTTGGAGGCAGAGGTATGCCCAACCATGGCCTTTAAGGTTACAGCTGGTGATCTTCACCTGACCTCATCTCCTACCCTTTGAGCTGCAACCCTGCAGCTTCTTTAAGCCAAGCCAGGCAACTGTGCCCCTCTTTTTCCACCTTCTCCTTGGAGCTTCCCATAAACCCATTGCTCCTTTAGGCCCTCATGGCTTTTATGATCACATTCCCCGACCCTTTCCAGTAGATGAGACCTCATCCTCCTAGAGCATGGTTTTCATTTTTGCCTTCTCACCCCTATGAAAGCCCTGATAGCAGGTATGGAGTCTCCTGACCCCTATTGATTGTGGTGATGACCCACCAGGATTGGTAGTTAAAAATCTATTTATAGGTAATCTTAATGGAAACCTGTGGCTTGTTGCCACCCTAGCTGCTGTTACCCCACTAGAATGGAGGTAGCCAGTGGCTGACAGCCATTTTTGCTAGGGTTAGAAAGGATGGACTTTGCCATATGATCTTAATCCCATCTTGATAAAAGTGACCACGTGTATAAGTCATGCAAGGAAAACAACTCCTCCTAGCTGTAAGACTCGAACGAGATGATTCTGCCACTATTTTTGATCACACTAACAAGCCTCAACCCACAGTCCCTTCTCTTCCTCTCCAGCCTCTCTGGTTTCCCTTTCTCCCTTCTCAGTGACAGACTGCCTACCCAGTCACCCTTAAAGAAGTAAAATATGAGAAAATCCAGGACGTCATCGAGGATAAGCATGATATCTCGTCTTGATTCCTAGACTGCCTCACATAGGCCTTCTTACAATATATGAATCTGGATACTGAGACCCCAGATGAAAAACAACTCCTTTTTACCTATTTCTTCTCTCAGAGTTTTTGTGATAGTAGGGTCAAAACTAAATATCTAGAAAAAGAATCCTTAAAAAGCCTGAAAACAAAATTATTTGATGCTAACAAAGGCCTTTCAACTGGCCATACCAACTTCCCTACACCAAAGACACTAGAACATAGGAGTTGAAGGCTCCATGTAGGATCCAGAAGAGCTTTTTCAAGTTAAGTGAGTTGTGTGGGTGTTGTCCTTAGCAATGGGGACCCACAGACAATTTGCAGAGAGAAATCCATTGTCTTAGCAATAGCCTGGGTTCTTTGGAAACTTTCATGGGACCTATTGGCCAACAATTCAATTGAATACAACCCAGTTTCCTTACTGAAAGACTCAGTTGTTGACAAGAGATGGCCACTTGAGACTCCATTACCTCTGGTATTAGGAGACCTCATTAGGATCACTTGCATACATCTTGGGGATTTTTCCATTGCACTATGTTTGCATACCATCCCTCAAATATCAAATACCCCTCAATTATAGCTGTCTCACTCCACATTTCCTAACGCTATGCCCCATTCTCTCTCCATGTGATACTCCAATTTGTGTATTGATGTGGGAGAGTCTTCTGTTTGTGTTGATTTCATTGGTTAATAAAGAAACTGCCTTGGCCCATTTAATAGGCCAGCCCTTAGGTGGGTGGAGTAGACAGAACAGAATGCTGGGAAGAAGGGAAGTTAGTGAGTCGCCATTCCTCTCCTCTCCCAGATGGATGCAGGTTAAGATCTCTCCTGGTAAGATCTCTCCTGGTAAGCCAACCCTCGTGGTGTTACACAGATTACTAAATATGGGTTAAAGCAAGATGTGAGAATTAGCCAATAAGAGGCTAGAACTAATGGGCCAGGCAGCATTTAAATGAATACAGTTTCCCTGTAATTATTTCCGGTAAAGCTAGCTGGCAACTGGGAGCTGGGTGGTGGGACACACCCCGCTGCTCCCACCACTACAGTTTATCACCCTACTTCTGGTCCATCCATAAGATTTATTCTATTTTTCCCTCCATGTGTCCCCGCTAGTTCTCTCCTTAACCTCTCTGGATCTATCGATTGTATGTGATTATCATTTATTTAAAGGCTAATATCCACATACACACACACACACACACACACACATATACATATATATGTCTGTGGCGGGGGGGTTCTGAGTTACTCCACTCAGGATGTTTTTTTTCTAGTTCCATCCATTTACAAAAATGTCGACCCAGACACAGGCCGTGACAGCAGCCTGTGCTCAGCTGACATTCTGGCTCTGGGTGGGAGCATGGGCCACTCAGATCAGGATGACTCTGTTGGTGACATAACCCTGGGATGGACACAAAGCCAGAGCTTTCAGACATGACCCAGGTTTCTGTGTAACCTTTGGTGACAAGACAAGCCTTGAACTTTAACAGAGATCTCAGCTATATGATCAATGACCCATGGTCCTTGGCATCTGCTGTGTCTGGATATCCCCAAAACCCCAGGTAGCAGTGTAGGCCACTCAAATAGGCATGGCCCCAGTGGTATTATAATCCTTGAACAATAACATGGTCCAAGACCTCAGAAATCCACTTGACCTTCAATGGCAACAGAAACCTTGGGCATCAACACAGACCCTGGCTGCAGTAGTTCCATGGACCCAGATATGGCTCTCAGCACCAGCTCTGGCATCGACATCACCATGACATCAGATAGAAGTACAGCCACTCAGATATGCATGGCCTTGACTGTAGTATGGCCCTCAGCCACCAACATGGACTCAGGTGGCTGACCTGACCCCAGCCATCCACACGGCCCTCAGTGGTAACATGGGCCATGGACTTCAACATAGACCCTGGCTACAGTCTGACAGAGGCCCAGACATAGTCCTTAGCACAGCCTGGGTCCAGATATCACCATGGCCCCAGGCAGTGGTACAGGCCACCCAGACCAGCATGGCCCCAGTGGCAGAGTGACCCTCAGACACCAACATGGCCCAAGTGACAGCCCAGTCCCCAGGAATCCACATGACACCTCATGGCAAATTTCATTTTTTTAACATGGCATGGAATATAATTCTTTTACACACAATTTTGTAACAAGTCTGTTAAACCATTTGTGGCTTTTGGACTCTACTGAAATGGGGAGCCAGTCAGATATTTCCCTGGAGCCAGATGGCCAACTTCTTCCATGATGAATTAATTAATACAGCAGCTGTCGGACAAAAGAAACAGAAATTCCAAACCTATTCCAGACGCTCCAGCACCATTTTGGCATCTATGTTTCTCCTATAAGCATAGTTCTCTGTGAACCCTATCTCATCAGATTTTAACAATTCAGCTTTTCTATGAAACGGCAGAAAAGAACAGCTTTTGTGTGTGTCTGTATTTTTAAGTGAAAATAAAAGCCAGGTGAAAGCAAATTAGTTTCTTTTTTGTCATGTTTGTATACAGTTCTGTAGGTTTAGGTCTTTATTCTTTACAGAGCTTCAGATTTCTTTGTCTGTGTGACAGGACAATGATCTGAGAATTTGCCACACACAAAATAAATCACTAAGTTGCAGAACAAAGCTCATTTTGATAATGGTGGTTCATATCCCATCTTAGAAACACAAAATCCTCTCCTTGAAGACCTACCATTAGGCATTATAGTCCCACTCTTCTGTTGTCTTTGATTACAGTGTACCATGAAGACCTGTGTTCTGGATGATCTTTTTTGATTTTCCAATTTAGATCTCTAGAAGTACATAAACTCAATGTCAGCTTTTTTACAGTGGTAGTACGTCAGCCTTTGTTCAGCACTAAAAAATCACTTCTGTTCACCTATGGTCTGATGGTACCTAGAACGTGTTTCATATTGTTTGAATTTATCTCATTGGCTTAAATATTTCTATTGAGAGGCAGGTCTGAGGATTCCTGCGGAGGGGTGCGGGCTCCTTCAGATTGTGCTGCCAGGTTCGCTGTGTGGTATTCCATCCCGCCCTGCCCCCACCTTGGCCCTTTTGTCTGGGCTGCGACCCTGGGCTGCCTGGAATCCCTGATCCTGTGCCCTGACATTCCATCTGAACTGGTGAGTGAATGCGGACCCTGGGGCAACCTGCCCTGAAAGAGAGCACACACCCCCTACCCCCACTTCCCTCTGCAGGCTTGTGTCGGTTTCTCCCTTCCCTGTGTGTCTTCCAAGCTTTCCCTAGTGTTCTCAGGTGTCCTGCTCCTGTTCTAAGGCCATCCACCCAGAGGAGTCAGACTCTGGCCTCCAGGCAGGTCTGAGGATTCCTGCAAGGGAGTGCGGGCTTCTTCAGATTGTGTTGCAAGGAATAGGTCCTCCTCTGGCACTGGGGAGATCCAACCAGTTTCAGTCACAGCAAAGATTGGTCTAGGACACCAAACGCCTCCGGGCTCCTTTTGAAGGAAGAGATGGGCAGGCACCAATGCAGGAGCTCCTCCAACAACATGAAAGGCAACATGACATCACCACAAGCCAGACATCCCGAAACAACAAGAATTGAACACCCTACCCCAGAAGATATGGAAGAAACCGACCTTAAACAGTACTTTACGAAAATAATAGAGGACCTTAAACAGGAGGTAAAAATCTGCCATAAAGAAATGGAGATGACAAACAAAAAGGTAGACGAAATAAATAAATCTCTCAAAGATACCCAAGAAAAACAAGGAAACAAGAAAAAGCAATCAAACAGGTAAGGGAAACAGTACAAGACCTGATAAATGAAATGGAGGTATTGAAGAAAACACAATCTGAGGGACGACTGGAAATGGAAACTCTGAGTAAACGAACAGAAACTTCAGAGACAAGTATTTCCAACCGTATACAAGAGATGGAAGAAAGAATCTCGGACTCTGAAGATACTATAGAGGAAATAAACTCACAGATTAAAGAACTAAACAAATCTAACAAATTCTTAACACAAAACATTCAGGAAATCTGGGACACCATGAAAAGACCAAACCTAAGAATAATTGGGGTAGAAGAAGGAGAAGAATTACAACTCAAAGGCCCAGAAAACATATTCAACAAAATTATAGAAGAAAACTTCCCCAACCTAAAGAAGGATGTTCCTATAAAGGTACAAGAAGCCTACAGAACACCAAATAGACTGGATCAAAAGAAAGCATCCCCACGCCATATAATAATCAAAACACAAAACATATAGAATAAAGAACAGATATTAAGAGCTGCAAAGGAAAAAGGTCAAGTAACATATAAAGGGAAACCTATCAGAATTACACCTGATTTCTCAATGGAAACCATGAAAGCCAGAAGAGCTTGAATAGATGTGCTACAGACACTAAGGGAACATGGATGCAAGCCTAGACTATTATACCCAGCAAAGCTTGCATTCACCATTGATGGAGAAAACAAGATATTCCAGGACAAAAACAGATTTAAACAATACGCAGCCACAAATCCAGCCTTGCAGAAAGTAATAGAAGGAAAATCACAAACCAAGGAGTCCAACAATGCCCACAATAACTCAGGCATCTAGCGACCCTTCACCAGCACAACTAGAAGAAGGGAAACACACAAACTCTACTACTAAAAATGACTGAAGTTAACAACCACTGGTCATTAATATCACTTAATATCAATGGAATCAATTCACCTATAAAAAGGCACAGGCTAAGAGACTGGATACGAAAACAGAATCCAACATTTTGCTGTTTACAAGAAACACACCTCAACCACAAAGACAGACACCTACTCAGAGTAAAGGGTTGGGAAAAGGTTTATCAAGCAAATGGCCCTAAGAAACAAGCGGGTGTGGCCATACTAATTTCCAACAAAGTTGACTTCAAACTAAAATCAATCAGAAGAGATGGAAAGGGACACTTTATACTCATAACAGGAAAAATCCATCAGAATGAAGTCTCAATCCTGAATATCTATGCCCCTAATATAAAAGCTCCCACTTATGTAAAAGAAACACTTCTAGAACTCAAGGCAGCCATCAAACCACACACACTAATAGTTGGAGACTTCAACACTCCTCTCTCACCAATGGACAGGTCAATCAGACAGAAACCTAACAGAGAATTGAAAGACTTAATGGAGGTAATGAACCAAATGGACTTAACAGACATCTATAGAACATTCCACCCAAATAGGAAAGAATATACCTTCTTCTCTGCGGCTCATGGAACCTTTTCGATAATTGACCATATACTTGGTAACAAAGCAAACTTCCACAGTTACAAAAAAAATATTAGTAACCACCTGTGTCTTATCGGATCACCATGGATTAAAATTAGAATTCAACAACAATGCTACCCCCCAGAAAGCCCACAAACTCATGGAAACTGAACAGTCAACTACTGACCCACACCTGGGTCAAGGAAGAAATAAAGAAAGAAATTAAAGTCTTTCTTGAATTTAATGAAAACAAAGACACAACATACTCAAACCTATGGGACACAATGAAAGCAGTGCTAAGAGGAAAGTTCATAGCACTAAGTGCCCACTTAAAGAAAATGGAGAAAGCGCTCATTGGTGACTTAACAGCACACCTGAAAGCTCTGGAAAAAAAAGAAGCAGACTCACCTAGGAGAAGTAGAAGACTGGAAATAATCAAATTGAGGGCAGAAATCAACAAAATAGAAACACAGAAAACAATC
The DNA here is from genome assembly GCF_903992535.2 of Arvicola amphibius. Classification (NCBI taxonomy): domain Eukaryota; kingdom Metazoa; phylum Chordata; class Mammalia; order Rodentia; family Cricetidae; genus Arvicola; species Arvicola amphibius. Next base: position 43,958,436 of record NC_052065.1, read on the forward strand.
CAAAGAATCAATGAAACAAGAAGCTGGTTCTTGGAGAAAATCAACAAGATTGACAAACCCTTAGCCAAACTAATCAAACGGCAGAGGGAGAACACGCAAATTAATAAGATCAGAAATGAAAAGGGGGACATAACCACAGACACAGAGGAAATTCAGAGAATCATTAGATCTTACTACAAAAGCCTGTATGCCACAAAATTGGAAAATGTAAAAGAAATGGACAGTTTTTTTAGATAAATACCATATACCAAAGTTAAACCAGGACCAGGTAAATGCTCTAAATCGTCCTGTTAGTCGCGAAGAATTAGAAACTGTTATCAGAAACCTCCCTACCAAAAAGAGCCCAGGACCAGATGGTTTCAATGCGGAATTCTACCAGAACTTCCAAGAAGACCTAATACCTATACTCCTTAAGGTATTTCATAATATAGAAACACAAGAGTCACTGCCAAATTCCTTCTATGAAGCTACAGTTACCCTGATACCTAAACCACACAAAGACTCAACCAAGAAAGAGAATTACAGGCCAATCTCACTCATGAACATTGACGCAAAAATTCTCAATAAAATACTGGCAAACCGAATCCAAGAACACATTAGAAAAATTATCCATTACGATCAAGTAGGCTTCATCCCAGAGATGCAGGGCTGGTTCAACATACGAAAATCTATCAATGTAATCCATCATATAAATAAACTGAAGGAAAAAAAACCATATGGTCATCTCATTAGATGCTGAAAAAGCATTTGACAAAATTCAGCACCCTTTTATGATAAAGGTCTTGGAGAGATTAGGGATACAAGGGTCATTCCTAAATATAATAAAAGCTATTTACAGCAAGCCGACAGCTAACATCAAATTAAACGGAGAGAAACTCAAGGCTATCCCACTAAATTCAGGAACACGACAAGGCTGTCCACTCTCTCCTTATCTCTTCAATATAGTGCTTGAAGTTATAGCAATAGCAATAAGACAACATAAGGGAATCAAGGGGATTCAATTTGGAAAGGAAGAAGTTAAACTTTCATTATTTGCAGATGATATGATAGTATACATAAGCGACCCCAAAAACTCCACCAAAGAACTCCTACAGCTGATAAATGCCTTCAGTAACATGGCAGGTTACAAGATCAACTCCAAAAAATCAGTCGCCCTCCTATACACAAAGGATAAGGAAGCAGAGAGGGAAATCAGAGAAGTATCACCTTTCACAATAGCCACAAATAGCATAAGATATCTGGGAGTATCTCTAACCAAGGAAGTGAAGGATTTATTTGACAAGAACTTTAAGTCTTTGAAGAAAGAAATTGAAGAGGATACCAGAAAATGGAAGGATCTCCCCTGCTCGTGGATTGGGAGGATCAACATAGTAAAAATGGCAATTCTACCAAAAGCAATCTATAGATTCAATGCAATCCCAATCAAGGTCCCATTAAAATTCTTCACAGAGATTGAGAGGACAATAATCAACTTTATATGGAAAAACAAGAAACCCAGGATAGCCAAAAAAATCTTATACAATAAAGGTTCTTCTGGAGGCATTACCATCCCTGACTTCAAACTCTATTACAACGCTACAGTATTGAAAACAGCTTGGTATTGGCATAAAAACAGAGAAGTTGACCAATGGAATCGTATAGAAGACCCGGATCTTAAACCACAAACATATGAACACCTGATTTTTGATAAAGGAGCCAAAAGTACACAATGGAAGAAAGAGGGCATCTTCAACAAATGGTGCTGGCATAACTGGATGTCAACCTGTAGAAGAATGAAAGTAGATCCATATCTATCACCATGCACAAAACTCAAGTCCAAATGGATTAAAGACCTCAATATTAATTTGAACACATTGAGCTTGATAGAGGAGAAAGTGGGAAGTACTCTACAACAAATGGGCACAGGGAACTGTTTCCTATGCATAACCCCAGCTGCACAGACTTTAAGGGCAACATTGAATAAATGGGACCTCCTGAAGTTGAGCAGCTTCTGTAAAGCAAAGGACATTGTCACTAAGACACAAAGGCAGCCTACTGACTGGGAAAAGATCTTCACCAACCCTGCAACTGACAAAGGTCTGATCTCTAAAATATATAAGGAACTCAAGAGACTAGACGGTAAAATGCCAATTAACCCAATTAAAAAATGGGGCGCTGAACTGAACAGAGAATTCTCAACAGAAGAAGTTCGAATGGCCAAAAGACACTTAAGGTCATGCTCAACCTCCCTAGCTATCAGGGAAATGCAAATCAAAACAACTTTGAGATATCATTTTACACCTGTCAGATTGGCTAAAATCCAAAACACCAATAATAACCTTTGCTGGAGAGGTTGTGGGGTAAGGGGTACACTCATCCATTGCTGGTGGGAATGCAAACTTATGCAACCACTTTGGAAAGCAGTGTGGAGGTTTCTCAGGAAATTCGGGATCAACCTACCCCAGGACCCAGCAATTCCACTATTGGGAATCTACCCAAGAGATGCCCAATCATACAACAAAAGCATATGCTCATCTATGTTCATAGCAGCATTATTTGTAATAGCCAGATCCTGGAAACAACCTAGATGCCCTTCAGTGGAAGAATGGATGAAGAAACTGTGGAATATATACATGCTAGAATACTACTCAGCGGTAAAAAACAATGACATCTTGAATTTTGCAGGCAAATGGATGGAAATAGAAAACACTATTCTGAGTGAGGTAACCCAGACCCAAAAAGATGAACATGGGATGTACTCACTCATAATCGGTTTCTAGCCATAATTAAAGAACATCGAGCCTATAAATTTGGGATCCTTGAGAAGATAATAAGAAGGTGAACTCCCAAAAAAAGATATAGTAATCCTCCTGGATATTGGAAGTAGACACGATCGCCAGGCAAAATTGGGAACTTGAGGGTTGGGCAAGACTGGGCCAAGGGAAGATGGGGAGAGAAAAGTGTGAAGGGGAGAACGGGGGGAGCTCAGAGGAATGGGGTGCTTGGGATATAGGAAGGGTGGATATGGGAGCAGGGAAGCATATATCTTAATTTAAGGAGCTACCTGAGGGGTGTCAAAAGACTTGACCCTAGAGGGGTTCCCAGGTTTCCAGGGAGACGCCCCCAGTTGGTTCCTTGGGCAGCTGAGGAGAAGGAGCCTGAAAAGGCCAGTTCCTATAGCCATACTGATGAATTTCTTGCATATCACCATAGAACCTCCACCTGACGATAGATGAAGAAAATGACAGAGCCCCACATTGGAGCGCCGGACTGAGCTCCCAAGGTCCTGATGAGGCGCAGAAGGAGAGAGAACATGAGAAAGAAAGTCAGGACCGTGAGGGAACCTCCAGCTGGCGACAGATGGGGAAGGTGACTGAGCCCCACATTGGAGCACTGGACTGAGCTCCCAAGGTCCTGATGAGGAGCAGAAGGAGCGAGAACATGAGGGAGAAAGTCAGGAACGAGAGGGGTGCGTTCACTCATGGAGACGGTGGGACAGAACTAATGGGAGATCACCAACTCCAGTTGGAATGGGACTGATGGATCATGCGACCAAACCCGTCTCTCTGAATGTGGCCAACAGCGGGGGCTGACTGAGAAGCAAAGGACAATGGCTCTGGGCTCTGATTCTTCTGCATGGACGGGCTCTGTGGGAGCCTTCTCAGCTTGGTTGATCACCTTCCTGGACCTGGGGGGAGTTGGGAGGACCTTGGTCTTAGCATAGAGTGGGGAACCCTGATGGCTCCTTGGCCTTGAGAGGGAGGGAGGGGAGGTATGGGTGGAGGGGAGGGGAGGGAAGGGGGAGAAGGAAGGAGGGGAGGGAAGGGGGAGGAGGAGGGGAGGGAGGGGGGAGGAGGAGGGAAGGAGATGGAAATTTTTAAATATAAAAAAAATAAACCATGAGGAAAAAAAAATTTCTATTGATTTTTACAAATGTATCTGGATGCCTCCAGGTCCAGATAACATTATTCCATAATTCATTGTATTCTGAATAAATTAGGCAAGTCTAATGAATCTTCCAATGTAATTTTGCAATAAAATGTTTTAAGACTTTTGGTGAAAATATTATGCTGGTCTTTTTAAATTATATATTTTATCCTACATACTGCTTGGATAGTACTAATCAAAAAGTTGTATTATCATTTTATTCTATTATTTGAAAGCTCCATTGGAATTCTATTTATATGCCCCATCTTTTCTATGGTATATAAGCATTTACCACCTGCAATAAAGAACATGGATCTGTATTTTTCATTGTATTTCTTTCCTTCCTTAGATGAGACACAAATTGTACAAAGTTCAGTGCTTATTGGGAACTTACTAGATACTAAATGCCATGCCGGGTATTTAAGAAGGTATACCGATGTATGAGATGGGCCCCATCTCAGAGCATTTACACTTGCTATGAGAAAGAAGAACGTGTAAACTCTTAATTACTAAGTGGAATAGGGGTAAAGTATGCAGACTGAGTTTTAGTAGAAGGGCTGTAGTAATGGAGGGCCTCACAGTACTAAATTTTATTCTCTATTTCTGCTCATATTAAAAGAGTGGCCTGTGGAGGTAGCTAATCAGTTGAGTAAAAGCATGAGTGAAACCTTGGGTTCCAAAAGCAGGAACACAAATACACACACACACACACACACACACACACACACACAAAAGGGGGTGAAGTGGGGTGGGCAGAATCTGAAGGACGTTGGGGAAGGAAAACAACCATAATCAAAATACATCGTATAAGATAGATTAAAATTGTGTGCTGGAAGTAGAGATCCCCATCTGTAATCTCAGCATCCAGGAGTGTGAAGCAGGAGGATCCTGAAGGCTAGCCTGTACTACATAGTGATGCTCCTGTCTCAAAAATCCCAAAATATGCAAACAGAAATTGTTTGATGATGTCCCCGGATAGTCAGGTTCTTTACTTATTGTAATATGGCAATCAGACAAAGATTCATTCTGGAATTAAGAGCAGGTAAAATTTCCTATAGAAAATAACTATTGCAGTGTTGTAGGAAGCCGCTTGTTTGTTCCCTGCCGTTCAGACCCGAAATAATCATACAGAAACTATATTATTTAAAACACTGCTTGGCCAACAACTCTAGCATATTCCTGGCAAGCTCTTACCTAGTATGTTGCGGGAGCTCCTTCTGCTCCTTCAGCCAATAGCCACTGAGATACCAGCCCATTGGGGCGTGATCTCCCTCTTTAAAAATGCGGCCAATTCTCTCCACTTGTTCTCTGGTTTCCTGCTCTGCTTCCCGCGACTAGGCTCCCTTTCTGATTGCACAGAGGGCTGTTGTCTGGGATGGTGATCTGTAAGTTTTTCCCCTTCAAATAAATAACCATTCTATTAATCATAATTCCAAACTGGTGTGGGATTGTTTGTGACTTACGCCTTCACTAGTAAGTTAACCCATTTCTATTTTTTTATATTTTACCATGTGGCTCATGGCCTACTGGCAAGGTACCAGCTCATCTGTTCCCAGAAGTGGCTACATGGCATCTTCTGATTCCACCTTCTTTCTCCCAGAATTCGGTATTGTTTTCCCCGCCTAACTCTACTCTACCCTATCACAGGCCAGGGCAGTTTCTTTATTAACTAATGATATTCACAGCATACAGAGGGGAATCCCACCTCATTGCAGAGTACTACATAGGTAAAACAGCTAGTAAAAGAAGACAGCTACACAAGTAATGATTGGTGTGGGGAGAAAGAGAGATTGCTTTTGCGTTATGTGAAGAAGTGTCTATGCTCCTGTAAACCAGCCCTCATCTATGCTCCTGTACATAGTTCTAATGAAATTCACTAGGAAAGGAAATTACCAGGGGGACTAGTTTGGAAAAGTAAGGGGATCTGTGGGATCTTCAAGGAAAACAAGAGAGAATATGGGGTGAATATCATCAAAATAAACTGTGTATATATGAAAATATCATAATGAAACCTGTTATTGTGCATCTTTAATATATGCTAATGAAAGCATTTAAAAAACAAATATTACCAGACAAGCAGTATAGCCATACATAAAAATATGCATTTCACTTTATGAGGAAAGGCTTTATATATTCATGCTTCTTCCTGGAAAGGGCATAGACTTTGTAAAGAGATGTCAGCATCCATCTCACAATATACCTTTATTTACATTAACCTGGATCAGATTTTATTAGACTAATACATTGCAAAGAAGTTACAATGAGACTCAAAACCAGATGAGGCACCATCTGAGTGGTCAGTAGTCTTAAGATCAAAGCAGCTTCCTGCTTTAGTTAGCTTGCTTGCAGTTGTTATCTGCTAGTGCCATGTCTTAACAATTCCCAAAGCAAAGCAACAAAAATGTATTTCTTGGATTTAATAGGTAGCATGGTTGACTTTTTGAAAAGCAGATTGAACTGACTTATGTTTGTTTTAATTTTAATTTTAATTTTAATTTTAGTTTGTTGCAATTGATAAAGGCATGGCTTAGGCTTAGTTTAGGCAGAGATAGCAGTAGGCAAAGGCTGCAGCTAGGAGAGCAGGGTTGCAATGAGTTAGGGTCAGGGGTAGAGAAAAGGGACTAGGGCTTATTAACTGAGGAAATACCCAGTTCTTGGCAGACAGAAAATTTGGTCAATAAGCATGGAACAGAAATGCAGGTAGACAGACAGGGCCCAAAGATTGAAATATAGGCCAAAGATCTAAATAGGAGATTCCAAACGAAGGTACCTTTAGAGACTGTAGTGGAGCAGTTACTCAGCAGAGAACAAAATCAAAGGTAGAGAAAGACCTTGTTCAAAAAAAGGCCTTGATTTCAAAGGCTTGTCTTCACCAAGGGCCCTTTTGTGTTCTTCTTGGATAATCCTGTTCCAAAGTCCCAGACTGTTTCTAGGGAGTGGTGGTTATGAAAATTTGACTCCAGATTAAATATGCTTGCCTGAAGCATAATCAGAAGGAAACAGTCTTTCATCTTACTTCTTTAAGCCTATTACCCAGAAGGTGTTTAAAGAATGCTTCCATGACTAAATGGGTACTTAATTTAGTAACTGTGAGGTTTAACTATGTAGATTGGATTTCCTCTAAAAATTTGGTGCTGAAACTTCTGAGAAGGACTACAAGATCCTGTGATAAATCCAGAGCCGCGGGCTTTTAGTTTTAACTCCACAAGGACTTAAAAGGCAATACTGAACTTGAAGTAGGTATATATTTTCTTCTCCATTTCCAAGCCAGTAGTGTTTCTCTTCCTGATACAGGATTTTATGTGAAAGTCCTCTGATAAAAGGTATTGCTCCGATAAGAGCAGGTGTATTGGAACATTGCCCATCAGTACCAGTTCAGCCATCCAGAGCTGGGTCTACAGATCACAGTGAAATTGAAAAGAGTGGGAGTTAGCCCTGGGAAGGGGGTCTAATGGAGCAGCAGCTGTCAGTTCATTGTTTTAACACTTGCTAGTCCTCAATAGTGATTCCTCCCCCTGCCAGAAACTGCTCATACCAACACATGACCCTTTTGTATCATCTATATAGACTGCCGGTTTACTGCAGAGCACTTGAAATGGAAAAGACAAAAGCTTCCTTTGAGTGATAAACAAAGCAGCTCTGACTTGCTCTGAAAATGTGTGTTGTAGAGATTCTTATCTGGATAGGCCTTTGATTTCTGGCCAAGTTTAGCAGAGTGTAGTCTAAGAATAAAAGAGCAAAATGATTGGACTAGTAAATCCACATGAGACTTTCAGAGTATATGAAGATTAAAAAACATCCAAAACAGTCCCAAAACAAATAAATTCCACTCCACTCTGTCACCTTTTATTATATGTTATAAAGGAAAGAATAAAAGAGATATAGCCCTTACATGATTTCTTCTTTCCGGTTATTAAAGGCACTAAATAATTACAGAAAATCAGAAAATATCCATAATATCTTCACTTTTTCTGTACATATCAGTACACATTTTATCAAAGAAAAAATTGAAATGAAACCTTTATCATACTGTGTGTACAATGTCATAGGAATCAGTTATTCTTGAAAGGACAGCAAAGGTCACTTGAATATTCAGTGAATATATAAAGGTTAGTTGATTAAAAGCAACAATTTTCACTTCTAAAATGTATTTCCTTCTATGACTGCTGCCAAAAATAATGAATCATGTAGAATCAAAAGAGACAGTGACATGTTAAAAGTTAAACTAAAAATGGGTAAGGTAGATACACAGAAAATTGAGATGGAATCAAATGTTTGTTTTATCCTTTTGACAGTAGTAGTGGTTTGAAAGAAATGGCCTCTAAAAGGAGTGGCACTATTAGGAGATGTAACTTGTTTGGAGTAGGTATGGCCTTGTTGCAGAAAACATGTCACTGTGAAGGCAGGCTTTGAGGTCTCATATTTTCTCAAGTCATGCCTATTGTCCCAGACCACTTCCTGCTGCCTGTGAATCAAGATGTAAGAACTCTCACCTCCTTCTCTAGCACCAGCATGCAGGCATTGGATTCCCTCTATGATAATAATGGACTAACCCTCTGAACTGTAGTCACCCTAATTTTCCTTTATAAGTGTTGCCGTGGTCATGGTGTCTTTTCATAGCAATAGAAACTCTAACAAAGACAAGTTCCTCTGCATTCATCATCAAAAACAAATCTGTGAGCTTCTTGTTTCATCATATTCATTCTACAACCAAACTGTACCCCTTCCATTTATTTGGGTTGCTAAATGATAAGGAAAACATATAGTAAGTGTGTGCTAGCTGGAGATGGCTGAACTGAGATAAAATTTCTGTGGCCTTTAAGCAAGTATCTATCTGTATGCATATGTGCATATGTGTATGCATACATGAATGTGCATGCTCATTTGTACAAGCATTACCAAATAAAGCCATTATAACTTTCAGGATGGCACTAGCAAGTGATGTTGAACTAATCATGATAAAAGCTGCCTTTCAACTGAGCTCTTAACTGTTGACTCTCCTTGCCATATTAAATTGAATTTTGTTTTTCTGATTACTTTATAAAATCTGCACGTTATGCTCTATATCCTGACATAGCACTCTAGATTCCTTTTATCACAGTGTACTCTGAAATTTCTATGACACTAACAGCCTTTTTTATATTTACCTATATCGCACACACATACACACACATGCATGCGTGTCAGGTGCCTGTGGAGGCCAGGAGAGTGGTGCAGGAGAATTGTCTGTATTCTGTCAATCATGTTTTAAACAAACGCTGATTAGCCAGGCAGGAAGTATAGGCAGGAAAACCAAACAGGAAGTAGAAATGATGCAAGGAGATCAGGACAATTCTGGGAAGGAGGAAGTTGATTCCTCCCACTCTTGCCCAGATCACCAAAGCAGCAGGATGTGATCTGCCCCGCTGAAAAAGGTACTGAGCCACATGGGTAAAATAGATCAGAAAAATGGGTTAATCAAGATGTGAGAGTTAGCCAATAAGAGGCCAGAGCTAATGGGCCAATCAGCTTTATAACTTATAGAGATCTCTGTGTTATTTATTTGGGGCTTGCCAGCTCTGGGGTACCGGGCGGGACAGAAATCCCAACAAACAGGTCCTTCATGTTACAGGAGAGGGTGCTGGATTACCCTAGAACTAGAGTTATAGTTGACTGTGAGCAACACAATGTTGGTTCTGAGATTCAAACTCAAGAAGAGCAGCAAGTGACCTTAACTGCTTAGCTGTCTTTCCAAATACCCCTGCTTATCTTTTAATAAAATTCATCATGAATTTGTTTCCTTTGCCGTTGATGCCATTCTGCTTCCTTAACATTATCTGTATTGTTCATTGTTGTAACTCAAAATTTTAGGATGATCTCTAGCATGTCAGAGTTTCAATAGATATTTGATTAATGATATACATTATTTTAGCTTAAAGCAACTCTTTGAAATGTGAATTATTGTCTCCATTTCAGAAAGGAAGAGATTCAGCTAACTTTTCATATTGTCAAATAGCTGATAAGTAAAATAATTTGATTTCTTAATCCAATCTCTCTAAAGTCCTCTTCTTGTATTAAAAACTGACCTGAAGTTGATTTTTTATAAACTCTTTGTGAGTTACTGGTTCCAATAAGTGAATTTGGGGGAAATAAAAGACTTTGAAAATTTGCATAACAATCAGACACTACCTCAACATTCAGGAAAGCGAAAGTATGTGGACATCCTTCACTGAACACATGAATCAGTTTGGAAGTTGTTGAATTTCCATGGTGACTTCTATATAATGCAAGTTCCACGTGAACTGTATCTATTAGTTCTGTAATGATGAGCGACGGGCTGCATTCCTGCTGCCCGGATCCCGGCTGCCTGGCTAGCTTATGCCCCAAAATAACAACACACAAATTGTATTCATTTAAATACTGCCTGGCCCATTAGTTTCAGCCTCTTATTAGTTAATTCTCACATCTTGCTTTAACCCATATTTAGAAATGTGTGTAGCACCACGAGGTGGTATTTTACCGGGAAAGATTCAGCATGTCTGACCTGGTGGCTGGCTCCATGGCGACTGTCTCAGAGAGGAGAGGCATCTGCCTCACTCCCAGCATTCTGTTCTGTCTACTCCACCCACCTAAGGGCTGGCCTATCAAATGGGCCAAGGCAGTTTCTTTATTAACCAATGAAATCGACTCAAACAGAAGACCCTTCCACATCATATTAGGGTCACATTACCATATCATATGTGATGTTCAGTATTACTTTGTCAAAAATAAATTCAAAGGCATTCAAATGAAAGATAATTAAGACTTTTGTTTCTTTTGGTTATTAAATTATAATTAATTTGTAGAGATTGATAACATTGGTCAAATTAAGAAAGGGAATTTTGTAATATTTAGCCTATCCTTCACCTACATTTGGGAAAACAACTTTCACTAGACTTTTTCATCAATGAGACATGCCATTTCTGATAACAGAAGCAGTTGCAAACCGAATAATATCAATCAAGGTGTACCCTAAGATGTGAAAACCAAAAAAAATGTACTAGTTTGGGTCATATTATTCTTCTTCAAAGGATGGGGAGTTGATATGAGAATATATGCTCAGTGACACAGCACACATCTAGAACTCAGGATGAGAGATACGCTTCTCAGACTATGAAGAAATGAAAAGTGAGAGCTATGTTGGAAGCAGTTTCTTATGGCAGTGTGCTTAAATTCACTCATACAAATTTTCTCAAACTGAAAGAAGAAATAAAAGACTATCAACTTGTAAGAGTTTATCAAACTAAAGACAAAAATAAGTTTTTGAATTTTTTCAAAAAGTAAATCTTCCTGCTTTTATATATCTATAGATATATTAAAATAAAATATTTTATTTTTCTTTGAGAATTTTATACAATGCATTTTAATCATATTCACCCCCCCATGTCTCCCTTCCCTTCCCAAACAACTTTGTATCCTTTTCTTTTTTCCTATCAGTTTGTGCTGCTCAAATACTCTTGGATGTGTGGCCTTCCACTGCACTATGGTCAATTGACAATGGGTTATACTCTTTAAGAAAACTGATCCTTCTTCTCCCAAAAGCTAACAATCACCCATAGCTTCTCGACTACTCATGGAACTTTGTGCCCAACTCCTCTTTCCATGCTGGAATGTTTGTCTGGCTTGAGCTTGAGCAGATCTTGTACATGCTGTAACAATCCCTGTGAATCAATATGTGCAGCTGTCCTGCTGTGTCCAAAAGATACCACTTCCTTATAGTCATTGTAATCCACTGCTCTTACACGCTTTCCAATAATAGCTGAGACTTTGGGGGAGGAGATATTATATGTATGTTCCATTTAGAGCTGAGCATTCTGCTGTCTCTTATTTTCTGTACCTCAGGCAGTTGGTGAGTCTCTGCACTGATTATTATCTACAGCAAACAAAAGTGTCTCTGTTGAGGATTCAGAGATACTTTCATCTACCTTAATTTATGGGTATAATGATAAGCCATGAGTTGTTGCAATGCCATGTTCATATAGCAGAACAATAATAGTCAGTTCTCTCCTAGGGTCTACGGTCTGTCTAGCCAGAACTTATTGCCCAAATAATGGATACAGGTATGGGTTTTATCTCATGGGCAGGCCTTAAATACAATTAGAAAGTAGTTGATTATTCCCACAATGTTCATGTCACTATTGTATGAGTGGGCATGTCTTGCCAGCCCAGTTGTTTTTATAGTTCACAGGGTTTAGAGATGGATAAGATTGTTGCTTAATAATAGTTACTTTTCTTCTATGGTAGCATGCTATAAAAGCTATATATTTCAGCACTATAAAAGCTAGCCAGTAGGAGTGAAAATTCTAGGTCAGTGCTAGCTTGAATTTTCTATGTTCTATGACTCAGGTATGTGAACATCAGCAGTAGGGCCTTACCCACCATCAAATTCTGGAAGGTAGCCAGGAACATTGGCAATAGCCTGTGATCTTTGGGCATTTGGGGAACCTCATTACCCAACAACTCCAAAACAGTAACTCGGTCCTGGGCTTGGTCTTTCTGTTAGCCTCTGGCATTGCCTCATTATAAGATAACTCCATTTTACTCATTTTACATATGTGTATAGATATAATTTAAGAAGCTTCCATGGTAACAGATTTTTATATGACATTTCAAAAAGTCTTTAGTGTTGCTTATTTCTACCATTTTCAATCTTCCTCCTCCCCCACTCAATGTATCTCTTTCTGTTTCATGTTTCCCCTTTTGACACTGTATACCAGTGTGTTCTATTGCCACTCCCTTGAAAGCCCTTCCTCATGGATCCATACTATTTTCCTGACCTCTACTAGCAGTCTAAATGAAGTAAGCATATTTAAGGATTAAAAGATAATGTTGGCAAAGGAGAGAAAACATGGAAACTTTTGTCTTTCAGAGCCTGAGTTACATCACTCAAGATGACTGTTTCTACCTCTATCCATTTATCTGTGAACTTTATAATTTTACTTTTCCTTTCTTGCTTCTTTATTAAAACAACAAAGTAAAATCAAAACAAACAAGCAAACAATAGGTGGCTCTAACTGTGTGGACTTCTATTTGGGTTCTCAATTCTATTCCATTAATCCGTATGAATATTTTATGTCAGCACCATGCTCTTTGATCACTAGAGTTCTGTAATATAACTTACAATCAGGGATGGTGGAACATCCAGCAGTTCTCATATTGCTCAGGATTGTTTTGGCTATCCTGGGTATTTCTCTGCTTCCAAATTAAACATAAGACACTTTTATCAGTTTGTTCATGTCACTTTTAATACTTTTAATCCAGCCGGGCGGTGGTGGAGCACGCCTTTAATCCCAGCACTCGGGAGGCAGAGGCAGGCGGATCTCTGTGAGTTCGAGGCCAGCCTGGTCTACAAGAGCTAGTTCCAGGCCAGGCTCTAAAAAAAAGCTGCAGAGAAACCCTGTCTCGAAAAACCAAAAAAAAAAAAATACTTTTAATCCAATACAGAACATTGAAGAGGTACTCATGTGTTTCATTAAGCAATATATCTGAATAATTCCATGAATCCAATTTCCACATAAATTCTCTACAATATGTCTAATATATTTGGATTGTGCCATTACTTCAACAAAGAAAAATTATATTATTTATATATATGATTATAGTAAATTGATACTGTAAAAATAATATTATTACAGTATCAATGAGAACGTAAGGTATTAAATTGCTTTTCAAAATTAATTTAAGAATATTTTTTCATTGGGCAATATTGGCTGTCAACAGCTCAATTCTCACTTTTATTATTGTAAAATTTGCAGTACCATCTCTAATCACTGCATTAAATATTCACTACAAAATTTACAAGTTTATTCTATATACAAGTATCAGTTTAAGATTTGTCCTGGTATTTGAAAATTTGAATCTAAGAAAGGTTTTGGAAATGTTTAAGTGCAAGCTGTAAGTATATGTTAAACTGTACATTTATGCAGTGAAGTATTATTCAGCTATTAAAACAATGACAAGATGAAATTTTTAGGCAAATGGATATGACTAAAAAAGTCATCATGAGTGATGTAACCCAGACCCAGACAAATATTATATGTATTTGCTTATAACTAGATATTAGCTGTTAAACAAATGATAATCAAGAAACAATAATACAGAAACAGATTTAGGAAAGTAATAAACATAGGTTGTCCTCTAGGTTCCATGGCTTATGGACTATAAGTCATGGACTAGATTTGTAGTACTAGATATGAATTCCCGCTTACCAAGTGATTGTTAAGTACAATTAAGTAGCTACTGCCTACTCCCGGGACATAAGTGCCACTGTTGCATCTTTGGAGATTGCTTGACATTCTGGTCATTGCTGTGAGTTATAGGTGTTACAGTGGGATAGGACTATTGGCTGCTTCTCTCCCTTGACAACTTGCATAATTCCTTTCATTATTATGAGAGCTAGTATTCAGGGAAGAGGTTCCCAGGTCAGTTCCAGCTGGATTCTTCCAGATCCTGTGTCCAATGTGTATGCCATCCTCAGCTATAGTGTAATTAGAGACTGCAATTTCATTTCCTGGCTACCCAGACTCGAATAATCACACAAAGCTATATTAATTACAGCACTGTTTGGCCAACTGTTCAGGAATATTCCTACCTAGTTCTTATAACTTAAATTAACCCATTTCTATTAATCTGTATATTGCCACGAGTCTGTGACTTACTGCTAAGTTTCTGGTGTCTTTCTCCTTTGGCAGCTACATGGCATCTCCTTGACTCCACCTTCTTTCTTCTTCTATCTCTACTTGGATTTCCTACCTTTTTATATTCTTCCCTTCCATAGGCCAAAGCAGCTTTTTTATTAACCAGTGGTAATAAAGTATATTCACAGCATGCAGAGGGGAATCCCACATCACTATAGGGTCTTACTTTCTTTGCCCAGAGAGCAATCAAGAGCAATTCCAATAGCTTGTAGTGTTTTGGTAAGTCTCTTGGACTCCCCTGACCAATAATGCAAACATAGATTTCTGATGCCTGGCACTTAAGAGAGGGTTTATTTTTGCTCACAGTTTGAAGGTACAGTTCAGAATGACAGGGAAGTCAAAGTGGCAGAAGCCTGAGAAAGCAACTAATCTCACAACACCCATAGACAGGAAGCAGATATGCATAAGTAAGTAGTTCTGTATTTAGCTTGTATGGTGGTTTGAAAGAAAATGGCCCTGAAAGGGAGTTACACTATTAAGAGTTGTGGTCTTTTAGTGGGTGTGACCTTGTGTCACTGTTAGGGTTGGCTTTGCGGTCTCCAATATGACTCCCAGTGTCACAGAACACTTTCTGTTGCCTGCAAGATGTAAGACTGTCAGCAGCTCCTTGACCATCATGTCTCTCTGTATGCCTCCATGTCCTGCCTTGATGGTAATAAACTGAACCTCTGAACTGCAAGTGAGCCACCACAGTTAAATGTTTTCCCTTATAAAAGTTGCCATGGTGATGGTGTCTCTTCACAGCAATAGAAACCCTAAGACAGCTAGCTTTGTTCTTTTTTATGTAGTCTAGGACCCCAGCCCATGGAAGGGTGCTGCCTACATTCAGGTAGGTCTTTCTACCTCTGTTAACCTGATCTGGGTTATCTCTCCAAAGTATGCCAAGAAGGGCTGGAGAAATGGCTCAGCAGTTAAGAGCACTGCCTGCTCTTCCAAAAGTCCTGAGTTCAATTTTCGGCAACCACATGGTGGCTCACAACCATCTGTAATGAGATCTGGTGCCCTCTTCTGGCCTGCAGGCACACACACTGACAGAATATTGTATACATAATTAATAAATAATAAATATTAAAAAGCATGCCAAGAAATTTGTCTTTTAGGTTATTATAAAGCCTGTATAGTTGATTAATAGTATTAACAATCATTCAGTAAGAGAAACAGACATATAAGATGTTTTACTTGAAATCATTGGGTGAATCTGCGAGCAGAGAAACTTAGTATTGCTTTCTGATAACAGAAATTGGGAAGCTAGTTTAAGGAAGACCAAATCATAGAAAACATAAAGGTTGCAAAGTGTTTTTCATTGCAACTTAATATCACCATCAGAGGGTTTTAGGGTATATGTGTATCTTAGGGTTTCAATTCTTCTGAAGAGACACCATGACCACTGAAACTCTTATAATGGAAAACATTTAATTAAGGTGGCAGCTTACAGCTTCAATAGTTTAGTCCATTATTGTCATGTCAGGAAGCATGGTGGCAAGCAGGCAGATATAGTGCTAGAGAAAGAGATGCTGCAAGTTGATATGCAGGCAACAGGAAGTAGACTGTATCATTGGGTGGTATTTTGAGCATATATGAGACCTCAAAGCCTACCTCCACAGTGGCACACTTCCTCCAACAAGACCACATCTACTCCACAAGACCATACCTACTAATAGTGTCATTCCCTTTGGTGGCCATTTTCTTTCAAATCACCACATTTTACTCCCCGGACCCAAAAGGCTTGTAGCAATATCATAATGGAAAAATGCATTCAGTCCAACTGCAAAATTTCCCATAGTCTACAACAGTCTCAAATTTATTTAAAAGTATGAAGTTCAAAGTCTCTTCTGAGATTCATGCAATCTCTTAACTGTAGTCCCCTACAAAATCAAAATTCAAAAAGCATATGATATACTTCCAACATAAAATGACACAGACTATACATAACCATTCAAAAATGGAGAAAAGGAAATAGAGTGAGGAAATACTGGACCAAATCAATACCGAAAACCAGCTAGAAAAACTTTAAACTCCGCATTTCCATGTCTGATATCAAAGCCTTCTTCAGATCTCCAACTCCTTTATCTTTGTTGACTGCAGCACACTTCCTTCTTTTGGGATGGTTCTACTCCCTGTTAGCAGCTTTCTTTAGCAGGTATCACAAGGCTGTGTCATCTTCAATATGTTGCAGTCTCCAAGGCAGTTCAGCTTCAACTTCACAGCTTCACACAGTGACCTTTCTAGGCATCCATTTAAGGACACAATTGACACATGCCTGATCTCATTGGCTTTCCTTAGTAGAGGAAGCAAATCCCAAAGCCACATTCTTCTCTCTTTAACTCCAGAACCATATGACTGAAGCTCCTAAGTGTTTTTGTTTGCCGGGGCTGGAACATGCCCCCCATGTTCAATTACATCTTCACCATCTTTCTGCTTTAGACAAGACCAGGCTGGCCTCAAACTCAGATCTGCCTGCCTCTGCCTGCTGAATGCTAGGTTTAAAGGTGTATACCACCACACCCAGCTCTAAGCTTTTCTTTTATTCCTTTTCACAAGTTGAAAACGTAGGTGAGTGGGATCTTGCCCTGAAGTCACCACTCCCTTTATTCCATTTCTTGATCTGATTATCTCCTTGAACACAGGACTTAGCTCCACTCCACTTTCTGATGCTCCTTTTCTCCTCAAATATTTTTCCCTGCTCAGCTTGCTCCTTTTCTTTTTATATCCTCATTAGAGTTAACACTATAACCACACAACAGAGTCTATATGAGGCTGTTTTGAGATTTCCCCCGCCAAGGTAATTAATCCAAAACTCTTCACTTTAGCCTCATGCAAACTTTTTTAATAAGGGCAAAAAGCAGCCACATTCTTCACCATAAATCACAAGAATTATTTCTAGACAACATACTAGTATGACCCATTAAGTAGCGCATAAAGCATTCCACTTTTTTCCTAACCCAAAGTACCAAAGTAGGAGCATGGAAGACAGTGATCCTAAGAGTTATTTGAACTGAGGGAACCTGGCTCAAGATTTTTCAGAGAAGAATTTTAGCATAGTTCCTAGAAATCATGAATATGATCAAAACACCATGTAAGTAATTCTAATAGAATTGATAAAGATATTATTTTAGAAAGGACTCACTTAGAGTTTCTATTATGAAGAGACACCATGACCATGGCAACTCTTACAAAGAAAAACATTTAGTTGAGGTGGCAGCTCATAATCTCAGAGCTTTAGTCCATTATCACCATGGCAAGGAGTACAGCAGTATGCAGGCAGACATGGTGCGGGAGACGGAGCTACTACATCTGTTATCCAGGCAAAAGGAAGTAGACTGGGTCACTGGGCAGTATCTTGAGCATATAGGAGACTTCAAAGTCTGCCTCCACAATGGTGCACACCTACTCCACAAGACCACGCATCCTAATAGTGACATTCCTTTTGGGGGCATTTCTTTCAAATCACCCCAGTAAAATTTCAGTGTGGTGGAAGTATTAAAGTAGAATTTAATTGTTTGAAATCTCCTTGTTGGCAAACTTAATTAGCACTATCAGTTACGAAGGGAAAAAAACATTCTATATGATAAAATACTATTAACTATTGTGATTTAAAGTTTGGTTTGGTGTTGAAATCATGTTGTGTGGACTCAGCTGCAATTACAGGAAAAGAGACTAAGCAGTTCCTCAGATTAAGGGACCCCAGAATATAAATCAATGTACTTTCTTGCATCAAGCAAATCTTATCTCGCTGGAGAAATAAGCTTGGCTGAACTAACCAGTGTGCTCACTGACCTAGTAAAACCTGAAAATTACACAAAAGATAATCTATTACAGTTAAGATTGTTCTCTGTGCTTTGTCATGCTACAGAAATTAAACATAAACAATGATATTACGCACTAGGGGTAATGATTATCAAAAGGAAGGTTCTGCTGAGAACACTTGAACTATCATGTAAGCTGTTTGTGTTTCTGCAAGATAAGAAACTAATTTAACCCAACTTTTACAGATATGAGCTGGTTAGCCAGTTTGATTTTGCTGCCCTTTATTCTCAGTGTATTTGCGAGCTAACCTTTCCTTATCCCATGCAAGTGTAAGGTACAGAATGCTTTACAGTGGAAGATAAAAGGACCAAAATCAACATTTAAACTTTGAGAGAAGTTTTCTAGTGTTATGGCACAGTCTATAATCTAGCAATTATCTTTGACGTAGGCAATGGCTTAACATCTGCAAAATATTGTCTGAACAGCACACAAATCTGATAGAATGTTTTGAAATTTATTTTCCTTTAAATTGATATTCAGATGTAGATCACACAGAAATCTTTAAATGATCTTTTCCATGAAAATTTAATTTAAATCCAATTATAACTATACAAGATTAATTGGCTTCTTGTCAAAGATTTAAGATAAATCTTTGAAAATACAGTATTGTATAGTAGACATTGCATAAATACAATGAACAAAAATCCTGAATTTGCTAAATTGTCTTTTAAAAATCTATTTTTTTCATTTGTGTTAACACAGTTATATAAGACTAATCATTCTACTATGGCTTACTAAATAAAATCATAAAAAATAGATACACATTCTTCCCCAAGATTACTGGTACCTTCATTACTTATCAAACAAGAAGTAAGGCTATTTAAGTCATAAAATAAGAATATAAAAAATGTAATCCCAGCACTCAAAAAACTTGAGGCAAGAAGATTGAAAATTTGAAGTCAGCCTGATCTATATATAACAAGACCCCATCTCAAAAAAAACAAGCAAAATAAATAAGCTACCACAAATATTGATGTGTATAATATATAATAATGAGTAAAGGAAGTTAATATGAGGAGCTGATTTTTTTTCATTCAGCCTTTCATTATGATAGTGAAATACCCAAAATTATGGACATAGTAATGATTGCATTAATTTCACATAAACACACCTTTATAAGCAACTTGTATGACTTTGTGATTCAGCTCTGTTGATGTATGTTTTTCTGATTACATTTTTGACATACACTTGATATCTACTGCATATAAGAAAAATACCTTAAATTTTATGTTTTTCCTTCTGATATTTGCAAATTCATTTTATAGAAATACAATTGTATACCCTGAAAGGGTTTTCATCTTTTTAGATGCATACATTTTATTCTATGTGTGTTTTGTTTTGCTTGCCTGTATGCTTGTACACTGTGTGCATGCTTGCTTCCCACGGAAGCCGAAGAGACTATTGGATCTCCTCAAACTGAAATAATGGATTGTTGTGGTGGGAATTTAATCCAGGCCCTCTGCAAGAGCAACACATGCTCTTAAGCACTGAGCTATCTCTTTAGCCCCACAACCTAAAAGTTTTAATACTAACTCTTTATCACAGATAACCTTGGAAGCACCACCTATGTGCTGTTTTTGTGTTGCACTGAGAAGCCACATTTTTCTACTGGGAAATCTTATTCATCTGCATGTTCTCAATTTTTTTTATTCTTTCACAATTTCATACACGCATATATAATTTATATGATATATAGTATTCTTTGGTCAAAGTCTCCCCCATTATCCTATCTTATTCTCTTTCCATTCTCACAGAATCCTTTCTTCTTTCCAAGTCCCCCTCCTACTTTCACGTCTTTATGTGGTTCACTGCACTTAATTAGGGCTGCCTGAGTGAGAGTGTGGAGTTATTGACTTCAGTGAAGTCAATGTAACATCCGTCACATTACTGTGAAAAAAAATGACTGCTTTTCTTCCAGCAACCATTAGCCCAGCTCCTGAGTGGGATGGAGCCTTATGAACTCTTCCCACATTGATGATGGCATGTTAGTTAATTGGCCACTTACGCAGGTCTTATGCAGGTAAGCACTACCTCTGTGTGTTCATGGGTACAATAGCCATGCCGTGTTCAGAAGACAGAGTTTCAACACACCCCTTCCCATCCTCCAGCTATTAGATTCTTTCAACCCCTCTTCAGTGATGTTCTTTGAGCCTTGAATGGAGTGATATAAATGTCCCATTTAGGGATAAGCACTCAGCAGTCACTTCTTCTCAGCACCTTGACCAGTTATGGATATCTACATTAAACTTCACCCACTGAAAATAGAAGCATCTCTGACCAAGGCAGGGAGTAGTACTAATCTACAGATATAAACATAAATACTTATAAGGCAATTTAATACCATGTCTATTTAGCAAAATGACAATAGTAGCTTCCTCTTTAGAGTCCATGGCTTTGATAAGCCATGGACTTTGACTAGGTTTCCAGTACCAGGTACAAATCCTTCTGTACAGTGAGTCTGAAACCTAATAAAAGAAATCAGTGGCTTAACCCCTAGCAGTCATGCCACCATTGTACCATTAGGTTCATCTTGCCTGGCAAGTTGTCGGGTCCAAAAGAAACAAATGGCTAACTGTGGTGCCTATTAGCATACCAAATCACATGCTGGCCTCCAGGTTCTCTCAGTATAGCAAGTACCTCTAAACAGGGTCCATGCTGGCATCCTAGCCCTTCTCAGGTCTTCTTACCCTGTCTCCTACATTAAACTTCCACAGCTCATGGGCATCCCTTTCCCGAGCTTCTCATTCCTATATATAACCCTGCCATTTTGGCAATGAGTTCTTGTCTTAGGGTTTCTATGGCCAAAACACCATGACCAAAAAGCAAGTGGGGGGTTAATGTGACTTACATTTCCAGATCACAGTCCATCATTGGAGGAAGTCAGAACAGGAACTCAAACAGGGCAGGAATCTGAAGGCAGGAGCTGATGCAGAAGCCACAGGGTGGAGCTGCTTACTCACTTTCTTCCCTTGGCCTTCTGAGCCTGCTTTTTTTTCTTTTCTTTTTCTTTTTTTTAAATAGAAACTGGGACCACCAGCTCAGGATGGCACCACCCACAATGGAATCATTAATAGAGAAAATGCATTAAAGGTGGGTCTCATGGAGGCATTTCCTCAACTGAGGCTCCTTCCTTTCTGATGACTCTAGCTTGTGTCAAGTTGCCACACAAAACCAGCCAGCACAGTTCTCTTGGTCTTTTTTTTTCTTCCTCTCTTGACCCCCACTCTTTTGTTCTTAGTTCTCTCTGTCTCTGTCTCTCTCTGTCTCTGTCTCCCTCCCTCCCTCCCTCTTGTCTTCCTCTCCTCCTCTTTTGCCCCTCCTGCTCTCATGGCCTAGTCCATTCTGCTGTTGGCATTCAGTCTACTGCTTTCTCTCCCGGCTCTGGACTCTTTCAGCTGCTTCTGGCTGTGCGGTCCCTCAATATACAATAAAACCTTCCCTTCAACCAAACCTGGGAGCGGTCATGTCTTCATGTTATACAGCAGGCTTGAACTATAGATTCACCTAGATGGGACTGTTCGTGGACTTTTTCTCCTAGCAGCCTACATAGCACCTTCTGTCACTATAAAAGCTTGCCGGTAGGGAGGAAACTTCCAGGTCACTTTCCATTCGGTTTCTCTAATCTCACAGCCAAGGAATACAGGATTCTCAGCAGTAGGGGCCTATCATTTAGTTATGGCAGTTAACTAAGAGCAATGGTAAAACATTGTATTGTTTGGGGGGAGGGCCTCTGGATTCTCCCTTACCAACAACTCATAAGAAAGTATATCATATCAGGCATTAGAATTTTATTAACCCATGACTTCTAGGGGCAGCATTATGCAGCCATGAAGCATATCTCATTTGAGACTCCTCTTTCAGTTATACTTTAATTGATTTGCAATATAGTAGTTTTCTATATGGCTTTTTCCCACATAACCTTCATTTTTATTAACTCTCCCTACCTACTTCCTGGTGTATCCAACAGCTGTCTAATCAGTCTTAAGGTCTGCTTAGTAGAGAATTCATGCCGCGCACTGTAGATCTACCCAATGAGGTTAGTGTTGTCTAGAAGATTAGGGAAATAGGTTCATCAGTGGAGAAAAATCTTTCACTCAATCAAGATTCTCCTATCTCCCTGGTCTCATGGATGCTTTATTTCCTTAAGAAAACTGATCCAAAAAGGATTCATGAATCTTCTGATTCATAGTCAGATGTATTATCCATTGTGCCATTGGTCTGCCACTTCAAGATACAACAGGACTGGTATACACATGGACTATATGAATTCAGATTGACTATGTATGATAGCACCTACAAGATCTGCACAGGCTCAAACAGGACTAAATCAGAAAACTGTGAGACAGGAGTGGACACAAATTTCTCACCCTTAACCAGAAACTTATTTTCAATAGTTACCTGCTGGGAAAGGGAAAATCAGTTTTCTATAATAGAGTATCTCAAGGTATATCAACCGCACTCCATGGCAGGCTCCAGACCCAGGAGAAGTTGGCCAACACAAAATGGATTTCATGGGGTTTTTTTGTGGACTTTTTGTTTTGTTTTCGGTATTTTTGTCATGTTGCATTTTTTCTGTTTCTTTTTTTAATTTGTTAGTTTTAATCTTGTTTTGTTTCGATTTGTTGGTCTTTTTCCTGGGTGTTTTTTTTTTTTTGGAGAAACAGGGTGGGGCATGAAGTTGGGTAGAAATGAGGAGGTGGGCAGTATCTGGGAGGAGTTAGGGGGAAAAGAATATGATTGAAATATGTCGAATGAAAAAAGTTTGCTTTGTTTTAAAGAAGATTCATGCCTATAATCCCAATAAATAATTGTAAATTCAAACAAGAGTATTGAGGATTTCAAACCATCCAGGACTACATAAGT
Organism: Arvicola amphibius; assembly: GCF_903992535.2. Taxonomy (NCBI): domain Eukaryota; kingdom Metazoa; phylum Chordata; class Mammalia; order Rodentia; family Cricetidae; genus Arvicola; species Arvicola amphibius. Next base: position 43,981,727 of record NC_052065.1, read on the forward strand.
AGATGCTGTCTCAAAAAGGAAATAAAAAAAGATGCAAAATAATCCCCCCACACCTCCAAAATAATTATACTAGTACTCTTTATAAGCCAATACACCCAAATCTAAAGGCATGACCAATGGTGACTTGTAGTCCAAAAGGAAATATGACAGAAGTAACAACGTAGAGAATGTCTCATGTCCTCAGTCAAGTATACCATACAGATTCCATACATATTCATGACTACATAAGTAGAAAATAAGTTGTCTTGCAATAGAATATATGAAAACTTGTGTTTTAATGGAATGATACCTGATTTACATGAGAATGCAGCCTGGAGTTCAATACCAGCTCTTCCTATGCTCATTGTGGAAATGTGAGCCTTCACAGTACCCTGATTGTGCATCCTTTATCCTCTCTCTCATTCTACCAACCTGCAAAAGCACTGGCTTCTAACTTCCTCTTTATATAGAAATTATATTTTAAATTACTCAAGCTTACAAAATACTGAGCTCTGTGCTTTTATGCCTCAATTATGTCTTTCATCATTGTATTCCTTCTCTAACCTTGAAGTTTACTCTTCTTCAATTGCACTCCCCACATCTGGGATAAAAAGGCATTCTGTTGATACAGCAAATGCATTTGATAAAGAAATTGTACATCTGCTTAAATTCTCTAAAACTCGGGCAAAATTTGGTCACAAATCACTGGGCATTCAAAGTCTCTTTTATCCATTGAATATATTCACAGAGAACTAGTAAGAAGTCAATAGTAAAGAAGAAAATGTATCTCAACTATTTTTCCTTGATGAATATCTGCTGACTTTTTTTAATTCTATTGAATTTTTTTTTCTTTCAATTTTGTTGGTGCAACAAAACTTCTTAAAATGTTTCACAATCAAAAGAAAAATATACATAATCTTCAGTGAAAGAAAAGTTTCTACTAACAAGCTAAACTTTGAAGTGATTGAGACACCCCCCATTATTGTTTGCACCCTCCTATTTATTTTCATGAGTGCAGCAGCATGAATAAATATTGTCTCTAGTTTTTGTGTCTGTTCTACTTGTGCTAAGTCAGGCAACTGGCACTTCATCTCCACAATCTTAGCACCTTCCTATCAATGGCATGTAAGCTCCACAAAAGGGAAAAAGGTTATTTTTACCTACTGTACTTTGAAAGCTTCCAACATTTTTACTTCACTTTGCTGACTGAATTTTCTCAGTCCTGATCTTTGTTCTTCAAAATAAAGTGGTGTGTGATTCACAGACCTCCCTCCTATCTAGCTCAAGGATGTCATTCTCATTGCCTTAGACAATTACGAACCAACCTAATCAATGAAGATAATCTCAGATTTGAAAGGGCTGGGTTAATTGTCCTGATCCCTTTTATTCACAAAGTCTCCTTTTTCTTTCACCCTTCTTTAAAAGAGAATGGCAATTCTTCTTTAGGAATCCATAAACTTTCCGAAGCCATTGAAGATATCAGAAAAAGACTGTCAGATAAAATTTTTATTTTATCTTAACTTCTTTCCATATTCATTGATCTCCCTAGCTCAAATATATAAAAAAACAAGAGCAGGTCAGGAGAAAGCATGAAACGCAGCTACAAGAGCACAGAGTGATTTGTGGCCACCACCAGTACAAGTGCTGGCCTCTTTTTGATGAATACAGAGTACTAAGTCAAGATTTGCTGATTGCTTGATTGATGTTTAAAAACAAGTGCCTGAGGGGAAATTTGAAATTTTTTTCCTATCATTGTACCCTTTGCATCTGAATGAAATACATGATTTTCTATAAATCGCTCTCCAAATATATTGTGTCATTTTCATGTTTCAGAGAAAGGCAATTTGGACCACTTCTCTAGCAATTTGTGATGGAAATTTGACTGATGACAAAGTAGTTCAATAGCAAATTGCATTCCCAAACATTTAGCAAAAGCTAGCTCCAGGCAAGCCACCTTACAAGATATTGGATGTATAAGGACACCTGAGATTGAGTCCTTGACTTCTCAAAGCTCTTGGTGAAGTGTGTGGGGGGGAATAGTATAAATCAATACACCTCATGAAATGTGCAGAGTTTTAATCAAGGTACACACAATGGTACAGATACAAGAAGACCCAACATCACTCACTTGGGATTGAGGACAGTGATTAATGGTTGTTATAATGTCAAATTGCCTGGACTTGAATCTCACATCTGTGATTCACTGCCTGGCCTTTCACGCTACTGTAGCTATCCATGCCTCAGCTTCTTCTGTTTAGCAATGAAAATGATAGGACTTGTTCTAATAGGGTCATTGTGAAAAGAAAGGGGAAAATTCTGAACTTATAACCCCAAAAGATATTGCTAGTATAACATCATACCTAAAATGGACCCTAAGTCTTTACCTGCAAAAAGCAGATGGAGAAGTGCAGGCTTCGTGTTGAATGTGTTTTGAGAGTGTCCCAAGCAACTTTATAGCTGAAGACCAAACCAAAGAGTGAACATAGGAAAATAACACTGATTGTTCTGGACAAGAGCATGCATGCATCTCACGTCCGTTAATCACTAACCTGCTTGCTTATACAAGTCAGACTGGCAGGGAAGGAGCACATATTCAATATGTGAGAACAAGTCTTATGAGTACATGAGAAAAAATGGCTTAAGACTGGCGCAAGTCTGCTTCCGTTTCAGTTGTAGAGTGTGTTTTATTCAATTACTGTTGAAATAATGTTATGTAGTTTACATTTAAATTTTTAGTAGTTTGTAACAAAAAAAAAACATATGTTTTCTAATTCGTAAGTGGGTTACCTGAGGTTTAACTTATTTAAGTTGATTTTTGGTGAGCCAGTTCAGATTAAGCTGAGCTTAGCTCCAGATGGCACATGATTGATTCTAGGAAGAGAATCCATCAATTTGTAGCAGTAATTTATGGCCATGCATTTCTCCTGACAATGCCTAAAGCCGTAGAGGAGGATCTGATCCATTTATATATACTTAAAATCTCCTTATAACACAATAATTAACATTCTTTTGTTGACCAATGTAAGTCACATACAATGGGAAAGTATATAGCATTTTCATTATGTATAAAATTACAAAGCCAAATGGAAAAGGGTACAGAAGTATAATTGTGTTGCTGGGGAGAGTAAAAAATTAGAAATAGTAACCCAATCTATATGTTTGGAAGTTTTGATGCACTCTACAAATTAAAGGATATTGAGTAAATGACAAAAGTAAATTCATCCTGATGGCTAAGTAAAAGATGAATGGAACAGAGAGAAATGTTATCAGTGTTTCTGGTGTATGGATCAGAAATAATATAGCTAAATATGAGGCTTCATGATGAAGATAAATATGCAACAATGATGGATAGGAATCATAAAGATTTAGTAATTTAGTGGATATGTCAAGACTGGTTGGTGGTGGGGAGGCAGGATTGTTTAACGTTAAAGGGCAGGGATAATCCAGAAGTTCCTAGGTGAAACAGCTGGGTGCCTAGTGATGTTATGTTCTAAAACTAGAGTTGTAGAAAGTGTGTTTCTCTGAGGAGAAAGCTCTTCATATGAAGATGGCAAGTGTGATTTTGAACAATGTGATGGCTTCGTAATCCATAATTTGCCTAAGTTTATCTGTTTCACAGAATTCCTTTTCCTAAATACTTATTAGGGGTAATCACATTAAACATTTTGTGCAAGATTTAAAAAGCTTACTTTAAACAGGACTGGTACAGCTTTGCCATTCTCTGAAAGTTTGGGGACACTTAAATGACAGTGTCATGAAAACATACACCATGAGAGAATGAAACAGGTTCTTGCCATAGATTTCTATTGGTCTTCGCTTTATTTTATTTACAGCCATATTCCTCTCCTAATTGCCTCTCCTGATGAATTAAGTTACAGGATGTGATATAAAGTTCAGAGTCTTATGGAAAACATTCAGCAGTTTTTACAATTGCAAAAAAAAGTTATTGCCATTGAAGAGGCCTAACAACATTAATACAGCCATGACAGGCAGCAGACTAACAATAGTGGGACTAGGTCTCACTCTTACAATAACCAGGAAAAAAACCCACACACTGTAACCTGGGGGGGGGGGACCAATCAGAATTGAGACAAACAAGTACTAGATGCTCCAGAGCATTAAGAATAGCTTACCTAACTTGTATATAGGTTGCCAATTCCCTTACTTACTTACTGGTACATGAGTACCAGTCCCTGTTTGAGAAGACTGCTGTTGCCCCACTCCTGCCCAATCAGGAGTTCAACCGCCATCTAAATACAGAATTCCCCTAGCCCCAATCCTTTACTCCTTAAAAACCCTGCCATAGCTGAGCTCAATGCTCTCCCTGATCCAAGCGCTGTGTTGGGGTAGATAGACAGGTGGAGCTCGAGCTTGCAAACAAAGGCTCTTTGCTTGTGCATACAAACTCAGACTCCTGGTGGTCTCTTGGGGACTCATAACGTAGGCATAGCAATCATAAGAAATCATATACATGAACAAATGCTTTTCATTAAAGTAAAAAGTAGGAAATGCCTAAGGATAGAACCATGGGAAATTTCAATATTTGAGGATCTAAAAGAGGGAAGAGAAGAAAAAAAAAAAAACCCCAAGGAAGCAGCAATGAAATAAATAGGAGGAAATCAATAGCAAATCAAAAGAAAACAGAATCAGAAGTAGAAGATAAAAGGCTACCGATACCAATGCCTAGAATTAGAAGGATTATGGTAGGTAGAAGTTTCTGTGACATGCTATGCTATCTACTCTCAAAACCTTGGTTAGAATAAATAATGACTCTGTTTTTCAGCCTTAGGAGAGATTGTTGGTGATTTGACTATGAAATGTTTCTCATAGATTTGTGTGTTTGAACAATTGGTCACCAGCTAAAGGCCTTGTTTTGGAAGGTTGTAGACTTTTTAGGAGACAGAGTCCCTTGGGAGGATGTAGGTCATTAGAGGGCAATACTTAAGACTTTATTGCCTACCCTTATTTATTCCCGGTCCACTTGCTGTGTGTCCAGCTGCTTCATGGCCCTGCTACCTTGCCTTCCCAGCTGCAATGGCTGATATTCCTTCCAGAAATTTATCCTTCCTTAGATGTTTTGTCTCGTAATGCTTTTTGCTGAGCGTTTTGTTTGTTTGTTTGTTTACCTTGTTGCCCTTTTGCTTATACATTATGGTTTCCAACTTTGTGTTTTTACAGATTCTGTGTGTATGTGTGTATCTCTGTGTGTATGTGTGTATCTCTGTGTGTATATCTCTGTGTACATGTGTGTATCTCTCTGTGTGTATATCTCTATGTATATGTGTGTATCACTGTATGTGTATCTCTGTGTGTATGTGTGAATCTCTGTGTATGTGCCTCTTATGCATTTACTTTGTTTTTTCTTTTTATCTGTTTTGTTTTATTCTAGTTTTTTGTTTGTTTCCCTGTTTGTTTTCTAAAGAAAGAAAGAGAAGGCATGGAGCTGGATTGGTAAGGAGGAGGACAGGATCTGAGAGGAGATAAGGGAATAGAATGCATGGTCAAAAATATATTGTATAAAAATAAATCCATATACAATTCAAAAAAGAGAAATGTGTTCTCTCTTTAACTGGAAGCCCAAATGAGCCCTTCTTTCTTTTAGTTGCTTCTATCAAGTATTTTGTCACTCATACAGAATATGGCAATGGAAAGAGGAGACTTCCTTAAGATGATGAACTTGTCTGAACTCAGAAGAGAGTTGGAGAGAAGAGCAAGATTCCAGAGAGCGTGACGATACCAGATGCAGTGGGTGATGGAGTGTATGGTGTGAGTAATGCTCCCTATAGAAGTCAGTATTGATTGAAGCCATTGGAGACACACTTCTTCAAAGATAGTAAGGGGGTGTGAAGGAAACGGCTAACAATATATGGGAATTACCCAAAGAACAGTATTCTCTTAGCAATCTGAGCAGCTATTTCACTTCATCTCTTAGGGAATTTACCCCTAATCTATACGAAGCACAACATTCCTCCTTTGCTATGGTGTCCTAGACTGCTTCCACATGGGGGGTAGGGAGGGCACCTTGTTCTAAAAATGTTGTACAAGCCAGCGCTTGTGTTGAAAATCCCATAGCTTTACCGGTGAGTGGAAAGCTTATAGCTGCCTCATACCTTAAAGAAATGGGCACAAAGAAAAGCATTCTAAAGTTTCTGGAGCCAATAAAATACAACAAACATTCTTTGTGACTATCTGTGGAACTAACAGAGACAGAGATTTTAAAATAACAGTAAATGTCTGAAGTATCCATTAGGAAGATTAATTGGTACCAACTAAAATGATTTCTCAGCAATATAAGAATCCAAAGAAGATTAGAAGACAAAAATTTATAATTCATTTGTTCACTCGTTCAATTATTCAGCAAATATTTATGAAATGTCATGTGCCAGGTACTGTTCAAGCTACTGGGAATATGTGGTGAACATGAAAATAATTAATGCAGACATTCTGGAGATGGTAATCAGATGATGATAGATGTCTGAAAAAAATAGAGCAGGCTAAGGGCTTTGAAAATGACAGAAATAAGTGATGGACATTTAAGTAAGACTTTCTGGGAATGCTTCTCAAAGGATGTGGCATTTGAGCAGAGTTCTGAATTTAGTAAGGGATAAAACTGTATAAAGTTCCTCTTCTACCCGCTAACAAAAACGGGGTAGTTCAGGTACAAGTAGCAGCAAATGCAGGGTAGCATAGAACGAAAGGAGTTTTTAGCATGTCTGGAAAAATGTCAGAACAGCCCGTGTGACTATGGCCATTGCACTTTTTTCTTGGGGGGAAGTGGCGAGTGGGGTGGTAGGAGGTAGAGGCATAACAGAAGTGTGTTTACATAATGTCCTAGCTTATATACCATGAAAAGGTAATTATATTTCTTTTTAAGGATGAAGAAATCCGGTGGGACTTTGAGCAGAATAGTGACTCAATCGGTTGCATGGGCTGGTAGAAGTAGAGGAAAAATTAGCATCACAGTAGATAAAACTTCCATAGATGACCTTAAATACACAAAGGGAGCAACAATAAGAATAGGCTACCTGGCATTCTTTCATGTACTGTGCCAAGGATTCAATATTACTTATTCCATAATCCTGTAAAAATGTATAATCTGAATCTAATTTTAAAAAGCATTATGAAGTGGACCTGGGCCACTGGGCACCAGGTCCTAAGCTGCTTTTCTGGGGCCAACTGCTCCCTCCATGCCTCTTCCAGCTAACCATACCTCAGGGCAGGTAAGGTTCTAACACTGATCCCAGAGATGTGCCAGGGTCCCACGGGAACCCACTGAGCTCCCCTCCCCCCAATCACCCATTCTCACCCCTCCTAGTCTCATCTTCCACACCCAGCCGAGGCTCTCCTTTCCTGTTGCTCTCCTTTCTCCCTCGTGCCAAACTGACAGCAACATCACCAAATTGATCTTTTTCTTCAATGCTCATTTCTTTCCTGCCCAGGTGCTATGTTAGATTAGGTGTCCGCCAGCCACCTGAGTCCCAAGTAGAAGCTCTCCCCACACCCACAGACTTCCACTTGTGCTGCCGCCTAGCCCAGCTGCGTGCACATGCCCTGTGGATGGAGTGGGCTTCCTGCCCTCCGTTTAGCTGAGGAGTGCCGAGGGTGGACTCCTGTCCATGCAGAAGGCCAGATGGATATTGAGGGTGGCACTCGCCCTTCAGCTGGCATGCTGCTTGTCCCTCCTCCTGCAGCAGACTTAAGCTTTACTGCCTGCCATCACCGCAGGGGCCCGGGCTGCACTCCAGCACCCTCCCCTGGCTCTACTCCTGCTGCCCAGAGAAGGAACACAGGCTTCTTCTTTCATATCCTGTCTTCAACCTTCTTCCCACCTTCTCCTCCTCAACTTCCTCCCTCACCTCCCAAAGGAAGGGAAACAAACTGTGAAGGAGGAATGCTGACTGACAAACCACACCACGGCAACTTTCAGAGGCTTCTGCTCTCGCCTTTTCTTTTCACCTCTTAAGCACCAAAGCTGCAGGCAGGTTTGCGGACCGCTGATTGCCACGTTGATTTCTACTTTGAAGTTATTTTTAATGGTCTTAAATTTTTCGTCGGGGATTTGGGGCAAAACAAAGTCACTGGGCAGATCACTGCCATCTTTACATACTCAGACTTTTTACAACGGAGCCAGTCAACCACCAACGTCTTCCGCATTTGGGACTTGAGCCAGAGTTTAAAGGGGAGCCAACAAAACTCACAGAGAGGACGAGGTTCTGTCCAGTAAACAGCGCGGCACCAGCTGGGACAGGCATGGTGGATATAACTGTTAAGATGCTGTCGCTAAGTTATTCAGGCCTACCCTCTTCATTATCGGAATCCTCCACTGCGCAGCCATACACTGTGGTTTAGTTAAAGGAGCCGATGTGTCCCCCTGTCCCCCTGGTAGTTGGTCAGCGGTGGACTCTGTGACCCTTGTCTAAACCTGTGTTGTAAGATCTCGGGGCTTTCTCCCCGTCTCTCTCCTTCCTCCAACACTTTATCTTCGATTTTCAGGCTCTGAACCTTTCACTCTCTCTGAGTCCCACTTAAGAAACTGTTCCTTTTAGAACAGAATGCAGCTCACACCCTGCTTGTGGCATGGGGCCTCTTGCCTCTGTTGCATCTGCTGTGAAGCACATGATGCTCTATTTATTGTACAAAGTGACTTTATTTGCCTTCTAGAATTGTTTATAACAGATGGTTATAAGAGGTAATAAACAGAAAAATCTTAAAAAGGCATTATGAAGACATAAATTAAAGGAAATTATACAAAATTGTGTGTGTGTGTGTGTGTGTGTGTCCTGGAATCAAGCCAGTATATTGCACATGAAAGAAAAAACTCTACCACAGACTTAAATGTACAACCTGGGCCTCTGATTCTTAAATTTGTCAAAGTAATGATAGTCAAAGGAAAAGGCCATGAAAAACTCATGATTCTTGACTAGATCTAGGACAAGAAAAAAAAACATGCTATATAAATCTTTACTGAGACAATTTCTATTGAATCAAGGTATATATTGAAAGAAAAAGAGAGGAAACACACACACACACACAGAGAGAGAGAGAGAGAGAGAGAGAGAGAGAGAGAGAGAGAGAGAGAGAGAGAGAGAGAGAGAGAGAATATGAAGACTACTGGCAAACAATTTTTGGGAGATTTTGTTTTGCTCTTTAAACTTTTGCATGGTTTTTTAAGATGTTATAAAAGATCAGGTTTTTTAAAAAAGAGATGAACTATGTAAAAAGTTGTTGAAAACTGGCATTTAGATTAAATAGAATGGCGAAGCTGAGCACCTGTTAGAGCTGAGAAAGAAGAAGCTACATAAAGTCTTGCTCCCTAATCAGTGTCACTATTTAGGAAAATCTAGAAACTATATAAGGTTGTACCTAGCAGGATGAAGACTGGGAGCATGCCCTCAGGTGCTAGATCTTACCTGGTTCCTTTCTTTATTCTTCTGTTTCTTGGCTGCGTGCAGTAAGCAGACTCTTCCTTGTGTATTTTTTTTCTCCTTCCATGATGTTCTGTCCCATCACAGGCTTAGAAACAAACAACAAAAAAGTCATCCATGTTGGATAGAATCTCTGAAACAGTGAGCTAAAATAAATAATTTTTCCACATTAAGTTGTTCTTTCAGGAATTTTGGTCATAGAGACAAAATCCTGACTAATGCAGCACTGTGCAAGACTTCTGGAGAAGAAAGCAGACCTGGGATCTGGGGACAAGAGAATGGGAGACACAGCCCTTCCAAGAGTTCTGCATAAGAGAATAAGAGTGTGTGACTGACAGAGAGTTGTCAGTATAAGACATCTTAAATGTCTATGATGAATCTGCAGCCCAATCTCAGCCTCAGCAGAGACTTAGAAAACATCATGTCATAATATCAGATTAGGTGATCCTGAATTGCTAGCATCTTCGTTAACAAAAATTGTTGTTTTCCCATACAATGCACGGCACCTCAAGTTCCTTTTTGTTTAATTTCTTTTGAGGTTATAATATAAATGTTTTTCACCCTTTTCTTTCCTCCCTCCAAACCCTCCTATAAACTCTTCCCCATTCTCATCCAAATTCATGGCTTCATTTTTTTCGTTAAGTTTTATTGCACGTATATAATATATACACATATATGTTTTCCTAAATATAACAACTCAGTCCATACATTATTACTTATATTTATGTTTTGGGGGATGACCACTTAGCAGTGGACAACCAATTGGTGTGCTCTTCCCCAGAGAAGACTACTTCTCCCACTTTCTCCATTCTCCAGTTGCCTATAGTTCTTGGTGTAGGGTTGAGGCCTTCTGAGATTTCTCCCATCTAGTTTGGCATGTCCATTGGTGTTCAGCTCATGTCTGGGCAGTCATGTGGATGAGAGTTTCGAGTATAACTACTGACATTACTAGGAGACACAATCTCACAATAAACTCCTTTATCCTCTGACTCTCACAATCCTTCTGCCCCTTCTTTTGCAATGTCCCCCATGTCTGTGGTGTGATAGTGTTGTATATGTACCATTGGGACTGGGGCACACTCCAAATTTTGATTCATTGTGGTTTTCTGTAATGACCTCGGTCTATTACAAAGAAAAGTCTCCTTAACAAAAGGCAAATACTACTCTTCTCTTTGGGTATAAAGACATGTGTTCATAGATTATTGTTAGGGTTTATGCTGGTTTAGTAAATTAGTGGGTGTAGATTCCCTTTCAATAACCATGACTTCAGTAGCATTGAATAGTTAACTAGGTTTCCAGTACCAGGTTTATTTTCCCTCTTTTTGAGCAGGTCTTAAGTCCAATTAGAGAGCTTTTGGTTACTGCCAAGGTATGTGTTCCACTGCTGCATCCCTGGTGTTATTGTGTCTGGTCATTGGTGTGGTTCATAGACATCAGAGCTGGGTAGGACTCTTGGTTACCTCCTTCCTTTGGAAGCTTGCATGTTGCCCTCTACAAGTGCCATGATATATAGTCCTCAGGGAGTAGGACTTTCAAGTCACCTCCAGTTCAAGGCTCTGCATCTTCAGTGAATGCTGTCTTCAGCAATAGGGGTTTACCATCCACCTCTGGGAAGCAATGAAAGAAACTACAAAAGACTGTACATTTTTGGAAGGCTCTTGGACATCCCTGGCCAACAACTCAAAAGAGGGCTTCTCATGCTTGGTATTAGAGGGTTTTTTTTAAGTGGCCTTTGACTATTGAAAGGAGCATTATCAGCTCAGATAAGAAAAGTTCATTGAAGATGTTGTTGGTGACCACAGCATTATACAGTAAAAGTACAGCTGACAGATGACTCGACAGACTCATGGGGGTGTAGTCCATCTGATGAGAAGCTCGATTTGCAAAGCTTCAGGAACACCCGTCTTTTGAATAGTCACTGTCAATTTTGTAGGAATCTTGTGAGACCATGGATTTTCCCTTTCCATAATGGGATTCATTCCAAAATATCCCAGCAGTGTATAAGTCATTCTTTAAACCTGACTTTTCCTTTACTGGCAACTGGATGACCTCTCATCACACTGCAGGGCCCTATTCACTCAGCCATGCCCTTGTTCTCACAGTCAAATCTACATAAGGCTAGTTCCCCACAATGATCCTTATTGACAGGACTTATTGACAAGAAAGAAAGACAGCATATCTGCTCTTACTGAAAAACAGGTCTGGGGCGGCCCTGAATTCTCAGCAGCCAACTTAGGAGAATATAACCTACTGGCCTTTGCTCTACCCTAAAAAGCTATTAATATTCTGGACTTACCTTCACCTTTTATTTGACACAAGTTCTTAGTCTAGGAAATTAACTGTTTCTACCTTTACCCTTAAATATACAGGAAAAAAGTTTGGTTCACTAAAGCAGTCCCAGAGAAAGAACTCCTTCTCATCTGGGTGCTAGCAAATACAGCACTCCCATAGCACCCTGTTGCTTAGCCCAGAGGCCAAGTGTAGTCCTAATCTTCCCGGAATCTACAGGGGAGCTTCACAACCACGCCCCTTCTGAGACATAAGGCACCTACTTTGTCAATCTCCATCCATCTTGTGAATTGCTATCTATGTCTGTGTGGGTGTATAAACTGGAAACCTTGTAGGATTTGGAGGAACATTGAAGAGGAACATTAGGAGGGAACATTGAAAGGGAGCAGCAAGGGACGGTGAGGAACTTCAAGAGGGAAACAACAAGAGAGCATTGGAGAGAGCATAGGAAGAATAATTGGGACATGATAAAAGGACTTATGTAAGCTAATTTATTTATCCTCAGATATCTTTAGTCAGCTTTTGCCTGCTCTATCAGTCCTGAGAGATTCAGGGGATTGGCACCCCAACATAACCTTGGTAAGAAATATTATATTATATATTATGTATTATATATGTTATATATTATGTGTTATATATTGTGTTATATAATGCATTATATTATATACATATATTCTACAATATATTATGTACATATATTCTGTGATATTTTATATATTATACATAATGTGTTATATATTATATACATATATATTTAGTATTGTCATATATACATTTCTCTGCATATATATACAGAATTATGTGTATTACAGCATTTTAGGTTAATAATTAATAGTATGATCCCTTGTAGCTTTTTGCAGACACCCTTATTGTTATTTTAGCCTCTTCTCCTCTTATGTATTTCCCTCCCTCTCCTTCCCAAAGAGCTTTTTCCCATTTCCCCTTTAATATCACTTTTCTCAGGTTATCTTTAATCTCAACTAGAATTTCCAACAGTGCTTGTTGAGCCTTGCATTTCTATTTTCATTGGGTTCCAATAATTTCTGCTCTGGTTAATGCATTCTCCAGTTTGTTTTCTGCCTTTTCTTCTGCTCCCCTCCTTGTTCAGGAATTACCTTCCCATATCTTAAAAAACATTGCTTAACAGGATATGAAATGACTACTCTTTCACTGAGTCATCTAAGAATAAGTACTCCAGGACTTCCTTAAAATATGACTTCTGATTTTGTCCCTAGAGCAACTATTCCTGTCTTGGGAAGCTATCACTGACTTCTAAGTAAGCAAAGTCCCCTTTCAGCCTCAAATTTTTTGTTAAGTTGTACTGGCCTCAACGAGTAAAATAATCTGTACCTTCCTGGGTTTGCATTTACTTTTCCTCTGGCTCTAACACCTATTATCTCCTGTTGGAATGCACCAATGCATATTATTAATTTTCTTCTATTACGTGAATCTATAAAGAGTAGGCACTTCATCTTGTGCATGCTTCTATTCCCTGCATCACTTCCTCTGCTCCCAGCACATTGCGGGTGTCCATAAATGTTTGAAGATTTGAGCCATAACAGCTGGACAAATGTTGACACTAAGGTTCAAAGCTACAGATTCCTCTCTTCCAGTTTTGACTTCTAATCAAATTCTAGTTCCTTCCAACTTTGAAAAAGTTAGTTTCAAGGTCACAACTAAGGGAAATTCTGCCTGTTCTATTTTATGAGCAGACACAAAGATTAGGTTTGCTTTTTCCTTTTTAGTTCTCCTAACTCCGAGCTGATTGATGGAAGGCAGAAGAAAGTAATAAACCTTTATTCACAGAACTACAAAACCCTCTCTGGCTGCTGCCTCCTGCCCTCTCCGGAGATAGATGGGGCCATTGATTTTATGAAATATAGAGCAGGGTAGTATTTTCTCAACAATCCCTCTGCTGCTCATCTACATCTGATCACTTCCTGACGAAGACATTAGAATTTAGGTTGAAAATGCCATGAAAACTAATAAGTTACCTGTATGTACATCTCACTACTTCAATTTCTGAAGAGTATAGCAGCATATATGAAAAAAGCTGTTCCCTTTCGGTGCTGTCATTTTATAGCCTTAGAGAAAAAGAATACTAGGTTGGACCAAGTAAAATTTTCAAAACGAACTTCATTGTAATCTATTCCACTATACATAACTGTCCTCTTTATATTGGCAAACGACCATTCGTGGGAATGAGAGGGAAAGTAGAGGAAGGCACTTAGGCACACAAAGGATCTTTTTGTACATCATGATGCTACAGCAATGCTCTAAAGTCCCCATTCAGTACTCTGTTGCCTGTCTCGAGCTCTGTTTCAATTCTAGTTCCTAAAATTTGGTGGCTTAGAGTAACAAGCGTAAATTGTTTCTACATCCTTGTTGAGATGACCGGGAAGATCATCTAGTCTGGGCTGCTCTGCTGGCCTCTACTAAACTTGTTGTCTGTCTGTGACCAGCTAGTGGCTTTTTAGGGCATGGATGGGCTAAGATGGCCCTACCTACATGAACTGCATCTGGCCCTATTATAGTAGGGTAAAGAAGGTTGACATTTGCACAAATGTGTCTCTCTTCAGCTAGAATGCTACTGCAAATTCATTTGCAGGGCGGTTTTAGTGTCCTGTTGTATGGACTTCAAACCTCTACTTGGGTTATGGTGGCTGGGTCACAAGACCAGCCTAGATTCATCCAGTGGAGAAACAAAGGCCCTGTATGAATGGGAGAACCTGCAGTGTCATGTAGAGCAGCAAAGTGGGGAAGCAGTGACTGATATTGCACTATCACAGACCCTGCCCTCTACCATTCATCTATCCTTAGTCTGACTTCCAGAAGGTAAAACCGGAAAAAATGAATAGCTGAAAAGAAGATAGTATGAACTATCTATCATGGCACCTTCCCTCGTTGGCTTTTAGCTGGATTCATTGTTTGTCACCTTAGTAGATTGTCAAAGCAAGAAACCGAAAAGAAAATGTGAAGAACATGTGGGGACAAGAAAAGTTTGTTTGGCCCATACCCATCTGGAGTTAAATGGAGGAAGCAGAATGGAGAAAATCTCCTGAGAAGCAGACAACTGAATGAATAAAAGGGGAACCATGAATGATCCAGAGAGTTGGGATTTGCCTTAGATCCTTGGCCTTCTTTCTTTCCTTCTGCCTTTTAAAAATCAGCTTGGGCATGTCACATTCACTTTAAAATCATACATCATAGAAAAGAAGTTACATATATTGTATTTTTACAAATAAAAACTCCATTTCAAAAAGATTAGTGTCACCATTTCATTTGAAGGAAGTCTCAATCATGAAGAATTTCAGGAACATAAATAGGACCTAGCACAAATGATATTTTGTCTGCAATCACCTCTGATTATTAGCATTTTATCCCATTTGCCTTATTGCTCTGTACTTTCATTCTCTCTCTCTCCCCACACATACTCAGATATATGTATATACATAAAAATATACAAATATAAGTATGTGTATATATAAATATATTACTAAACCATTTGTGTGCTTAAATATACCCTAGTGTGGTGCTCTAAATACTTTAGTGTTAGGGAGTATTATTTTCAGGTGTGTGACTTTTGTTTACATTGCATTTGTTTAACTCTGTGAAGCTGAGTTGCTGTGTCTGTCTAAAACACTTGATGGTCCTAATAAAGAGAAGAATGGTCCATAGCAAGGGAGGAGCAAGAATAGATGTGGCTAGCAGGCAAAGAGTATAAATAGGAGAACCGAGAACAAGGAACAAATGAGAGAACAAGAAGAGGGGGGCATCAGGAACCAGCCACTCCGCTACCCAGCTACGAAGCAAGCCACAGAGAAATAAGTAAAGTATACAGAAATAGGGAAGGATAATATCACAATAATATCCCAGAGGCTAAAGGTAGTCGGGATAATTTAAGAAAAGCTGGCAAGAAACAAGTCAAGCTTAGGCCAGGCATTCATAACTAAGAATAAGCCTCCATGAGTGATTTATTTGGGAGCTGGGTGGCAGACTCCCACAAAAAGAAATAAAAGACATAACCCAACACTTTAGCATACATTTTGAAAATATAATGAACACTGGAGACGGGTTTCTATGTACAACCATAGGGCCCCAGAAATCTGTAGCACTGTGAAAAACTCTGTACTATTCACTCTGTCCCCTTTTCCAAACCACAGTAGATTTAATTAATTCCATTTTAGAAGACACAGTATAGCATGCACAGAACAAAAAGAAACTGGGGAGGATGGAGACAGTTGGTAGAGTACCTAGCATTTGCAAAGCCTTGAAATTCAGCCCTAGTTTCATGTACACTGGGCATGGTAGTACACACCTGTAATCTCAGCACTGTGGAGGTGCAGGCAGAAGGGTCAAAAGCTCAAGGCCATCTACAGCTCCAAAGAAAATGTAAGGCCAGCCTGGGATGAGAAGGCACTTCCAAAAATAAATTCACAAATAAAAGAAGGATAGGAAGAAGGGAGAGTATAGAATGGGAAATTGGGAGATAGAGCTCTTGATCTCAAGAAAACTGAAGAAGTGAGTAGACATTATTGTTCCTGGGACATGATAACTTCAGGGAGAGGACTTGTATTTATTTTCGTATTTCAAACATAGATGGAATAAAGTAAAGAAAGCATTAGGATGAAGAGGAGACATGTGGTTGTTGAAAGATGTGGGGAGACACCCAAAGAATACACATTGTCTGCTTCCTTATATTGTGTATGATGAACTTTCAGGGAAGTGTTGGAAACCCTACAAAACAGGGTCCTATTGGTAGTGCACTGAGAAAGCATATACCTCTTCATTAAGCATTCCAGGAGTACTTTCCTAACATTGGAGCAACTAGAGTAGGAGATATCCAGTGTGAGAAAAAGCACATCGAAGCTGTTAGATTGTTAACTGAAACTGATGGAGTCTAGTTGCCATGAAGGAACCTCTCGGTGCTGAACTCTGCCTCAATTGTGACTTCAATGAGACTAAGGAGGAATGGGAGAGTGTTTTTATGCTGAGTGTCTTATGATTTTAAATCTTCCTTCAGAATATTGATCAGATACCCTGCTTCTTTATCAAAATCTACATAAGAAATATTTTATTCCCCCAAAAATGACAGAAACAATGTTTAGTCCCAAACCCATGTTTCTATGATATTGATGATATTCTGAAGATATAGTTTTCAACTAGAACTGCCTTCTGGACATGTCATGGCTATTGTACTCATGAACTCACAGGAGCTTTGGTTACTTGTCTAAGAACTATAATGAGATCAAGTCAGCCAGAATTCCAGTATAAATAGGGGAAGTGTTTTCTAGACCTCGCCCCTTACTAAGGAGTGATTGGCAGTAAATAGTTGCTGAAAAAAGGAAAATAATTCATTTATAAGGATGTGCCACTGGTGGGTTTTCTATCTTCCAGTGGTTGGACCCACACCATGCACATATGAAGTTTGGAGGGGGTGTTGAAAGGTTATAAGGGAATTTGGAGGAAGGAAATTATATCATATTGTGTGTATATATATATATATGCATATATATATATATACACATACATAAATGAAGTTCTCAAAGAATAAAAACTTATAATAAAAACCATGTTTTGGTGGCTGGCCTTGCCTCTTTCTTTCTATGCCACAGTGCCCTCTCTTGAATATGGTGAATGTTCCTCAGACTTTCTGGACATTCTGCAAGAAATGTGGCAAACATCAACCCCACCAAGTGACACAGTACAAGAAGGTCAAGGATCCTTTGTATGCCCAAGGAAAGTGGCATGATGACAGGAAACAGGATAGCTATGGTGATCAAACTAAACCTATTTTCAACAAAAAGGCTGTTGCATGGAGAGCCCCTTTGCTCTTCCCAGCCACCTGGCGAACTTAGCCCCCAAAATAACCACACAGAAACTGTATTCATTAAAACACTGCTTGACCATTAGCTCTAACTTCTTATTGGCTAACTCTTACATATTAGTTTAGCCCATCTCCATTAATCTGTGTATTGTCACGTGCCAGTGGCTTACCAGAAATTCTAACCAGTGTTCATCTCAGGCAGGGGATCCATGGCTTCTCTCACTCCACCCTTCTTCCCAGTATTCAGTTCTGTCTTTCCAGCCTTCTGCCCTATCAGGTGCAAAGCAGTTTCTTTATTCATTAACCAATGAAATCAACACATGAACAAAAGAATCTTCTACACCAAAAGGCTAAAACTACAAAGAAGATTGTTCTATATGCTGAGCCCAACTTCTCAGAGTATGCTGGCCAGTGTGAGATGCCGGCGTTTTGATCTGGGAGGCGATGAGAAGAAAAAGTGATTCAAATCTAAGCTGATTTTGTTATGAAGACAATAAAATCATGAGTACTTTTTACTTAAAAAAATCATGCTTTTAATGATTCTCTGTAGTGATCAGTACAAAAATAGATGGCAGAATTGATAGCTTTGAAGCTGACTGACACAACTGTCTCAAAATGAAAATCAAATTAAAATAATTTATGCCAAAAAGTTTATAAACTGAAAAAGTGCACAGACATACGTTGGTTTTACAAGGGAAATAGCTACCATGCAGTTTCTGTGAAAGGCTCTTAGCAACTTCTGTGACTTCTGTAAGCTTCCATGTGCTCTTTTGTACAGGGCATAATGGTGTTTCCCCCATGCATACATTTCCAAGATTCCATGATGTAGTTGCTAAAGCACTTCCTTTACCTTTTACTATGTAAGACTTACACTTATTAAAGGCACAATAAATTTAACAATTGTTATTATCTAGAAGAATAGTTTTATGACAGATGAACAATATCCTTTCCCAAATTGGAATCCTACTTCACAGTTTATTAGGGACTCTCAAGTACATGATGACCCTATTTAATAAAGGCAATGGTTGAAATTCCTCTTAAGATTTTCAAGTAAGTAGAGCCACAAATCTTTTAAGTGGAGAGATGCATTCAAATGGTCATTTACTATGGAGGCACTAAGAAAGAAACCTAAAGTAATGTTTAGCAGTTGATTGAGTAGTCTTTAAGGCTCTTGTAGGCTTAAAATTGTGGGTCACATCAGTCTCTGATTCTCCAAATTGGCTATGAGCCCATGAACTGAGGCAAACTTCACAAGACATGACACAAAACCACAGGTAACCTTGAGCCCCACTCTATAAGGAACCCTGTCTTTTCTCCTCAGAGAGGAACATTCTGGCCTCAGGAATGCTCTTAGGATGTTGGCCTCCCTCCCAGTTTTGTCTTCTCTCCCTTAGTTACCATTGAGAAGGAAGCAGGTGTACAAAAAAACACTTTCTGAGTGGACAAAACGTTTAGCAGAAAGTAAAGTAAATCAAAATAGTAAAGCTAAATAAACTCGGAAAAACTAAAATGCGCTTATGTAATTAATTGATCATAAAACTAGCATTATTAAATAACACAAGTTTTTAGAAAACATTATGCCATGAATTGTTGTGTCCATCAGATGTAGTAGAACTCGGAGATTGGTATGAATAGGAATAAAACATGTGCATATATCAAAATACACAATCAAAATAATTCTTTCTTTTTGCAGTGTAACACAATTTTATTAGAAGTTAGTGTTTACCTCTGTCACTTAGGGTAAGCAATCAAGGATTGCAGGTATGCAGTAAAAGACACATTTTCATGGCAGAACCTGTGCTACTCTTCAGGCAGACCAGTCACACCCACCCCAGTTCAGCAAAGCCAGTAGCTACTTGGTGTTTGTTAACAGCTCCCAGTTTGGCCTTCATCCATACTTTGTATTTACTCCCCCTGGGCTGCTTGTGATCAGAAAAACTCATCCTGCCAAGAGCTACTGTAGGACTAGGAGTGGGAAATCCCACAAAGCAAAGAAGCTCAATCACTTCGGTGTTAGTGCTTTCTTTAAACCAAGATATTTTCAGTAAAAGATGAATGCCCAGCCCTGGACTCTTGTTACTGTTCTTCCTTAGGCCCAAGAACTAGACACCACTGAACACCTGAGGATATAGATGTCAAAGCACCAAGTAGAGGCTAACGGGCATGTGGAGGTCAAGGAACAAACTAGAAATATGCAGCAGGGAGCCAGGAATCTGTACGTTAAAGGGCTTCTTGGGGACAGCTGAGAAAATAGATCAGTGGCCTCATGCTACAACATTCCAAAGTCTGTGGGAAAGCCTCAAAGCCAAAGCCTAAATTTGGCCAAAAAAAATGGATTGTCATCTTCCTTCCAGTGCAGTCTGAAGAACCAGTAGCTGCTGGTCGCCAGGCGCCTGACCCGAACAGCTTAAAGCTCTTTCTACAGTCAAGACACGTCAAAGGCCTGATTACCAAGTCACACTTCCCCTGCTCTATCATGTCAGGTCAGGGCCTTATGAGAGCCCAACCCTGGGCCTGGCATCTGCCCATAGGCTCTGAGAGGTGAGCTATGTGCAGCCATTTGGCAATTCTAAGAGTGGTCAAGGGATGGAGTTGACAACCTGTGTTTCTTGTGAGCACTGTTGAGGGCCACACTTTGCCAGGCTGGCAGACAGCTCCCTCCAGTGAAATTTTCTCTGGAAAGAATCCAGTTAAGAGGGCCAAGATCAGCAAAGAAGGGGAGGAAAACCAAAGCCCAGAGGAATAGTTCACATCCAGTCTAGACCTTGCTACCTCCATGGTCAGGTGACCTGAAAGAAATAAAGGCCTTTCAAAAGGCTTAAGTCACGCTGGTTACTTGGAGACTCATCACTAAACAGAACCACCACCCAGAGCCAGAACATAAACTGGGATATGACATTAGGAGCTGGGCATGGCCAAACCTGGGCCAAATCTGTGGGCATTGCTGGCAGCACGGCATTATAGGCAAGGCCATCATGTTAACATCTAGATTTAAAAACAAACAAACAA
Organism: Arvicola amphibius; assembly: GCF_903992535.2. NCBI lineage: Eukaryota > Metazoa > Chordata > Mammalia > Rodentia > Cricetidae > Arvicola > Arvicola amphibius. The sequence goes on from NC_052065.1 coordinate 44,002,256, forward strand.
AAAAATCAGGTGATACCTATGTTTAAAACCTTAGGAAAAAAGAAGGCTGCCCTTTCTGTTCAAACTTGAATCGTGCAGCACCAGAAGCCTCCCTTCCTGAAAGAACAGAGATGTTCCCATGGACCTCAGCTGAGGAACTGAAGGAGCTCTTCAGCAGAGGAAAGGGGCACTGGGCCAAGGGCCTGGGGAATGTTCTCAGCAGGAGGTGGAAGTCAGTGCCCTCACCCTGGAGCAGAAGTAGCTCCCTGTCAGACAGGAAGTGGGGTGGCACGTAGAAGTGACAGGGGAGGAGGACCAGGTAAGACAAGGTGGCCTTTCCTCTGCCAGGATCCCTGACCTACCAAGCAGGGCCTGGCACTGCTACACTCTAGAACAGGCTCCCAGCTAGCAGGAGCAGCATAGGTGGCCAATGGGGTGTGTTCCACAGGACAGCAGAGATGGTTTCATGCTCTGACTTCCTAAGGGTCTCATTAGTCTCTACGAGTAGACTGGTGGCCAAGTTGCCGGTCATCGTAAGTACTATAGCGCTTGACGTGAATGCGGCGGACACGGTCCCGCAGTTCAAAGGTATCTTCATCTTCACTGGGGGAAGCCTGACTGCGGCTCCGGCTTGTGGCCTCCAGCAAGGAATTGTCAAGGACTCTAGGGGTCTCATAGAGTAAGATGTTGAGAGTCTCCTCATAGATTCGGGCCTCTGGGAATTCCACCTTGGTCTGCTTCTTCTCTGTGGCATACACGATGGAGGTACAGCAAACCTCTGCCAGCTTGCGACCCTGGCCATAGAAAGACCAGCAGCAAATTTCATCACCAATCATGTCCTTGATGAAGAGCACATGACCATTGAAGCGCAGTGACAGCTTGTCGAAGAGTTCAATGTTTTTCAGTAGGTGATCATCAGAATTGCCGGTGTATGAGTACTTGTTATTGCTCCTGTTGTGCAGCAGCTTCACCACAGGCTTTGTGGAGGATTGGATGAGCCTGTCCTCCTCTCTCAGGGAGGTGATGATGGGGATGTTGCACACAGGCTGGTAGGAGTCTTTCTTGCCCTGAAGGGCAGTCTGGCACATATTCACTAGCCCTTGAATGAGGTAATATTTTGCTTCAGCCATCAATTCCTGGATTTCTTGCCGGTTTTGTGGGAGGGTAATGGTGTCATCTTGGAGGTAATTCAAGATGGTGCCAAAATGCTTTCCACATCTGTCTATGAGGATCCAGCCTTCTTTGTCGGTCAACACCTCCATGCCCCCACTGAACATGGCCTTGAGCATCATGTCGTGTGGGTTAGGGCCCGCACTGTGGTGTAGTACAGGGAGCCACCCACATTAAGCTGCATGTACTTGTTGCCCAGCTCGCCACCCTTGAAGCCACTTATCTTGGGCTTGGCCCCTGAGGCTGGGCACAGACAGGTGTCCCCTGACAACTCCCGCTGCAGGTAGATCACCCCACGGCAGGAGGTAGGACTGGAAGGCTCTACCGTGGTGGAGGTGGTCACGAATGAGTGGCCCACAGAGGCCAGGACCTCATACTCTCAGTGCGTCCGTGAGGATGCCCCTTTTCTCAGCCGAGTGGCGAGCAAACTCGGAGCCGCCTCTGGCCTGTGGTTGCCTGCAATCTCGGCTGTGAGCTCACATCCTGCGCCTGCCGACTCCGGACCTACAACCGAGCCCTACAGCTAGGGAAACATATTACCCAAAATAATTCTTCCACAAAGAAGTTATGCCCCATTTCTCAGGTGAGTGAATTGAGTTGCATGTGTGAGATGACTACTGTTGTCATGAAAAAAAAATCAAACTCACATGATATTTGGAGAGATACGGAGCTGTGTGTATGCTTCTAAGATCAGGACGGAGAGAAAGTAGGAGAAAAGAGAATTTCAAATAAAGCATAGGAACTAGATGAAAAACGAAAATTTGAATTTTCTGAATACATTGTCTCAGCCTTTTCAAAGTGGTGGTGATTTTCCTCTAGGGTTCATGACCTCAGTGTGACACTTAGCTTCATAAAGCACTTAACTGAACAGAGAAACCCAGGGAGCATAGAACAAAAAAAAGAGATGAAATGGAGGTGCACGTGATAGGTTGTAGAATTTACCTGGAGGTGAGGAACTTACTTTCAAACGGAGAAGGTTGACGGGCTCAGTTACCTTCTGGGGTTAGGACCACAGGGTCAGTCATGACCCAGCTCAACAACAGTTACAGTGCCTTTTATCGTGGCACTTAGACTCAGGAAATGTTCTTTTTATTCTTTTTAATAGAATGCTTTTATTAATTCTCGAGACAGTCACAATGGATACAATGTGGTTTGGATCTTATTCACTACCTGTTCCACCCCCTTACTCCTCTAAACTTTGTATCCTCTACTTTTAAATAACCACTGAGTACCATTTGTGTTGCATATATACTCATGGGTGTTGTGCCTCCCACAGTAGCACAGTGAACCTTCCAGGAGCTACACCACATCCTTAAAGAAAACTGACTTCGCCTTCCCCAGAAGCCATCAGCTGTCAGTAGCGCCTCAGTTAGGGATGGTGGCTCATGAGTAGATTATTGATTGGTTTGATCTTGTGCAAGTCTTTTCCAAGAAACCACAGCTGCTATGAGTTCATGAGTTGAAAGGATTTTTTTATGTCCAAAAGGATTTTGCCCTGGTCTTCACTAACCCCTTGCTCTGACAGTTTTCCTTCCTCCTTTACCTCAATGGATCCCTGAGCCCTGGGGGTTGTGATCAAAATGCTTCATTTGAGACTGACCACTCCACAGACATGAATCTGTGTACCTTGAACTATTGTGAGTTCCTGCATTAACCGTCATCATTGTACAAAGAAACTTCTGTATAAGGTCTGAGAGCTACTGCCATTTCTCTCCATTAACCACCAGAATTGATTCTAAGACTCTTGCTGAAGACAGCATATGCTTCAATCACAGGCCAGGAAGAAATCAAGTTTGTATTGACCAGGAACCTTCTTTCCTGCTTGATGGCATCCATAGTTTGGGGAGGTGCTAAACAGACTGCTGAGGAAGAAAAGTCATCTGTTGATGGACATCTTAGCTAAATTCAATTCTCAGATACTGTGAATAGAGCAGCAATGAACACAGGACAGCAAGTATTGCTGTAGTAGGCTATAGAGTCCTTTGCATATACACCTTGGAGTGGTATATCTGGGTTGCATGGTAGTTCTAGTTTTAATTTATGAAAAGCCTCCACACTGGTTTCTATAATACCTGCACTGGTTTTATACTCTCACCAAGAGTAGATAAGAGTTCCTCTTTTACCACATCCTCACCAGATTTTGTTGTCATTTATTTTTATTGATAAAGTGACCAAGGTAAAATAGAATCTCAAAGTAACTTTAATTTGGATTTTTCTCAGGGCTAGAGATATTGAAATGGGATATATATATATATATATATATATATATATATATATATATCCTATAGTTCTCTCCAAACTGTTTCCTGTTTTTTGTTGGGCAAAGTAATTTTGGGGTGTATCCACAGTGACCTTTCAGGGAGTCTTGGTCCATCAAATAACATTAGTGTGGAGGGATTTCAGAGGTATTCTTCCTCTGTAGAACCAAAAGAAGAACCTCTTTTCCAAAACATCATATCCTTAGACTCAAATTCTGAAGTCAAGATACCTTTAAAGTATATATGTTGGTTACTTAGCTCCTTCACAATCAAAAATTCAAAGAAAACACAATAATATACATAATCCAGATTCTCTATGTACATTTCACCTTTATGTAGCTTAATTGTTTTTACTCTATTACTTTTAATATTTATTTTATTATCTTTACTCCTTTAATTTCTGACTGTCTGTACTCTGTCTCTTTACAGCTTGTGTTTTATTTTTATAAACCATTTACTGTTTTTTATAACTCTCAATACTTTTTTGTTTTTCTCCCAAGCCTGTGTACATTTTTTAACACATTATGTCTTGTTTAGAGGTCTTTAGTGTCTCAATCTGTCCTATTGTATATTTGTAATCCTTTTCTGTCCTAGAGAGCTTTTAAAATGGTAAGCAGCTTGGTCACAGTGGCCCTGGGTACTGGCTCTGCCTCTCTCTGCTTTTCAAACTGGCAGAAGTACCATTTAATGCCAGCTCTGTGACCACCAGGTAAGAACCATGATCACCAGTTTAACTCTGAGAAGGAGCATGCAGCACATACACCCTTTTTATCTAGCAATAGCTAAATCTGCCATGCAGCACAATGCAGTCTGGAAATATCTCTGTGTATGGTGACAGGAATCCACCATGCTTTCCTGCCTATGCATGCCTAGTAGACCTGATTCCACTGCCTGCCCAGGTGGGGAGCACTGAACTATGGGCATGGTCTCAGCTACTTTGCTCCCAAACCCGAGTGGGCACATAAGCACCTGGGCCCACAAACGCCATTCAAGTGCTTGGCTTCCTAAAAGAGCCAGAGTCCACACTGGCAGCATGGCCCAGGAAACCGCCATTTAAAACCCACACTTTTTTTTTGCTACTACCACTGAATCAGGATGACCTCTCTTAAAGGAGCTGTAGCATGCTGCCAGCTGAAAAATAAAAGTATGACTAAACTTTGTTTTTTGTGTGTCTAGGGTTCCTTTCAAGCTTCCTCAGGTTTTACGTGGATGTACTCGACCACGTTGTAGCACCAATTTGTAGTAGGAGGCTGCTTATTTGTTCCCGGCTTCTCAGCCCCCAAATAATCACTCAGAAACTATATTATTTAAATCACCGCTTGGCCCATTAGCTCTAGATTCTTATTGGATAACTCTTACATATTAATTTAACCCATTTCTAGTTATCTGTGTATTACCACGTGGCTGTGGCTTATCACTTATGTGTTCTAACATCTCTCTCCAGCGGGGCTACATGGCTTCTCTCTGAACCTTCCTTTTTTTCTCCCAGCATTCACTTTAGTTTTCCCCACCTACCTATATTCTGCCTTGCACAGGCCCAAGACAGTCCTTTAATAACCAATGGTATTCACAGCATACAGAGGGAATCCCACATCAGCAGAGCAAGCAACTTTCAAAATCATAGAAATGACAGAGACACAGGTAGCTGTCTGGACATTTCCCAAGATTCCTCTGCAACATTGGGGCATCCATCTTTGGCCTATAGGCCCATAGTATCCAGCAGACTTTTCTATGAAGCAGGAAATTTGAAGATCTGTTTTACCTTGAAATGGCCAAGTTTATTAGTTGTTGTCTTTTGTGTCATGAAGAATGTCTGGCAGTTTTTTCTGTGAGGCAAGAACCCTGAAGGACCATCTCCTCTTTTGGGAAGTTTAGCAGTCACTTTTTGTGGGTCCTGCATGTCCAGTTCATATAATATAACATCAAACAGTACAGGCAAGAACAGTTTCTTGCCCAAATGGCTAGCCTTGTCATATTAAAGGCAAATTCCATAACTATTTGTTCGTCAACCTCTCTGATGTAATTGGTGCTGCCAGAAGTAGACATGTCTCATGTTGAGAAAAGTCCAAGTTCTTAAAATATTTTAAATGCCATATTCTGTAGGTCTTTGAAAGGGTTGAATAATACCTATCCATCTGCAATATATCTCTGTACATCTAGAAACCCTAACTAATATAACTACAAGCTTGACTATTATAGATGACTATATATTAATCTGTATTTTAACTATAAATTACATTTTTAAATGAGCTGCACAAACACAATACCTTTAATAAGAACAAAATATATATACACAGTGTAACCACATCAACCTTAAATTTTTATCAGTAGATCAATATCCATACCAATAGAAAGTATTCATCTCTATATCATATCCTCCTTATTTTTTAATAGAACTTGGGTGTGACCATTAATCATTTGCAATCAACCCACTTTAAATGAAAACAATCATTTATAAACAATATTTGGGAATTTGGGTGTAGTTTTTTAGACTACTCCCTGCTGATTTGGGGCACTGTTAATCAGGTCTTTTATGGGGTATTCTTTGTGATTAGTCCATCTCAGCCATCAGTCCTGAAGCTGTTGTAGATGTTGGACCACTTAGGTCATCACTTTAGGAAGTCTTGTTTGATCAAACCATATTAGCCTGGAAGGAATCCACAGGTTCTTATCTTTTGTGGAAACAAACACAGAACCTCTTTTAAAAGTAACATATCAGCCGGGCGGTGGTGGCGCACGCCTTTAATCCCAGCACTCGGGAGGCAGAGGAAGGCGGATCTCTGTGAGTTCGAGGCCAGCCTGGTCTACAAGAGCTAGTTCCAGGACAGGCTCTAAAAAAAACTACAGAGAAACCCTGTCTCGAAAAACCAAAAAAAAAAAAAGAAAGAAAAATAAAAGTAACATATCCTTAGACTTAAATTTTGAAGTCAAGATACCTTTGAAATATATATGTTGTTTTTGTTTTGTAGTCCCTACCATCAAATGTCTCTCTGCAGTCAAAAAGTTTAAAGAAAACACAATAGTATAGTATACATAATTCAGTCTCTCTGTATATGTTTTATCTTTATGTGGCTTTTTATTACCTTTATTCTTTTAAATTATATCTACCTATACTCTTTTATATAATTTTTACTGTCCTTTAAAGACTTTGTTTTATTTTTAAAACCATTTATTTTTTATAACTATCTATATTTTTAAGCCCTATTTTGCCAAGTGTAAATGAATTAAATATTACAACTATAATTCTTGCTTGATAACTGTTTTGTTTATGTAATTTTTCTATGTTAAACTTAAAACCTCACTTTTTATTTAGAAAAAAGGGGGAGATATGTGGGATTCCCCTCTGTATGCTATGAATATGTTTTAATTACCATTGGTTATTAAAGAAGCTGTTTCAGCCAATGGCTTAGTAAAGTAAAGCCAGGCAGGAAATCCAAACAGAGATATAGAGAGAAAGTAGGTGGAGTCGGAGAGATGCCATGTAGCTGCCGAAGGAGAAAGATGCCAGCCACCAGCCAGAACCTTACTGGTAGGCCACAACCTTGTGGAGATACACGGATTAATAGGAATAGGTTAATTTAAGATGTAAGAGTTATCTAGAAATATGCCTAAGTGATTGGCCAAACAGTGTTATAATTAATATAGTTTCTGTGTTATTATTTGGGTCTTGGCAGCTGGGAAATGAACAAGCATTCTCCACCTCTACAAGCTTGTTTAATAAAGTGGAAGTTCTCCTCCAAGATCCATGCGTTCAGTAACCCTGGTAGTTTGCTTGGTTTCCTATACCAGGCAGGATTTTCCTCTTGTTGAGCAGGCATTATATTAAATTGAAGAACCGTTTCACCACTGCACTCTTAGAATTATGTTGCCATTGTGGTACACAGGCATCATAGCTGGCCAGGACTGTTTATTGCTTCCCTCCTTTGGAAATTTGCATGGTGACTTCTGGTGCCATGAAAACTGGTATTCAGGAAGTAGGAAATAAGGTTAGATTCAGCTCAGGAGCCTCTTGTCTCTGTGTCTATGTGCATGGTGTATTCAGCAGTAAGGATTTACCTTCCACCTCTGGGAGGCAACAAAGGGTGATAGCAATAGAATGTTTGTTTGAAGGGGTCTCTTTGATAAGACAGGCCAACAACTCAAAAAGGGATTCTCATGCCTGATGTTGGAGGTTCTGCTAGGTAGTCTTTTGCTCCTGGAAGGAACATTGCCAGCAAAGATGAGAAAATTTCATTTAAGCTATATATGAATATTTATACACAGACTTATAAATGTATTATATTTACTTTAGGTAGATAGTTAATAGTACAATTTTTTAGACATCTTTACTGTTACTATTTTGTCCTCCTTCCTCTATATTTATTTCCATCACATTCCCTAATTAGAGCCCCAATTTTTCCTATTTTCCCAATAAGATCACTGTACCCTCATATTCCCTTTTTTATTACTCCCCCTCCTTACCCTGACAATGGTCACTCTTCACTTTCCTGGTTTCTGTAGTTATTCTGAGATAAATGTGTCCACCCATGAAGGTTTGGAGAGAGAAGCTGCTGTAGACAGAGAACATGCAATGTTTGTCTTTCTGGGTCTTGGTAATTCACTCAATATGATCACTTCTAGTTCCATCCGTTTACCTGCAATATTCATAATTTCATTACATAGGGTATGTGTACTACATTTTCATTATCTATTCATCAGTTGCAGTACATTTAGGTTACTTCAATTTTCTAGCTATTGTGAATCAAGTAGCAAGTATCTGTGGAGTAGGATGTCCAGTCTTTTGGATCCATGCTGAGGAGTGGAACAGCTGAGTCATATAGAAGTTTATTTTTAGTATTGATTAAATCACTGCTTGGCCCATTAGCTCTAGCTTCTTATTGGCTATCTCTTACATATTAATTTAACCCATCTCCATTAATATGTACATCACCACAAGGTCATGGCCAACCAGCAAAGTTTTAGCAGGTCTATCTCTGGTGGTGGATCCATAGCAACTCTCTGACTCTGCCCTTCTTTCTCCCAGCATTCAGTTCAGTCCTCCCTGCCTACCTAATTTCTGCACTATCAACAGGCAAAGGCAGTTTCATTATTCATTAATGGTAATCACAGCACACAGAGGGGACTCCCACATCACCAAAGAGAAGTAAAATGGCTATATTTGAGAAAAGGTATCAAAAACACAGACAAAAATAACCTTTTGATAAAATTGGGCAGGGAAAATAAAATACTCCCATGTAAGAATGAAATTAGATCACCACCTCTCACCTTGCACACAAATCAATTAAAATTATAGTAAATATATTAACTTAAAACACACTATAATTGGTAAAAACTAAAAATGCTAAGGGAAAATACATTGGGACATAGCTTGCATTTCTGAATAGAACCCCAGTAGCATAGGAACGTGATCCCTAGAATTCACAAATTGAATCAGACCAAATTTATAAACTTCAGAACAGCAGAAGTCCTCTTAATCATATGTATGTGCTTATGTGCACATCCACAGTATGTTAATGATTGACTGTACTCAGAGTCAAAGGGATCTGGCTCCCCAAATGATAAAGACTCCTGATCAGTTCAGCTTGAAGAGCTCTGGAAAATAAGTAAATGCCATTTCAGTCATAGTGAAGCTACACAGATATTTTCTAACACCTAAAGAAAACATCAAGATTCAAGTATAGAATCAATTCAAGTCACAGAAAATTGGAAATGGTACACACAAAGTTTTAGATATGCTTTCTGGCATTATCTCTTGAATTTTGCATGTATACCTGAAGTATGGTATACATGGTTCTATATAATGATTGTGATCAATCTTACCTACAACTATAACCAATACTGTATCAGGTTACTTCCTCCATAACTGTAGTCAACAGAGCACTGAATCTGATGCATAGACAGAAATCATGTTGACATAAAGAACCACAGACTGAGAGAAGAAATTCAAATCAAATTACTGCTTTGCAGATGAGTAAACTGAGGCCGAAAATTGTTACAAAGCTAATTTGCATGTGGATCAGCAATTGCTTGATAGCAGTTCAATATCCCATCCCAGCAATTCATGAAGGAAAACTTCCATTTGGAGTTTTCTAAAAGCTCTATAAATGATTGTGCCAACTAATGATGGTGGGACGTTTTAGTGCCATTCAGTTTTCTTGTCAGAGAAAGTGACCCCCTGGGGAGGCAGGCAGAAAAGGCAGAAATCAGTCAATTAGCTGGAAGAAGGAAAATTAACAATGCAGGCATAGAAAACCAGCTCACTTTACCTGCTGCCAACTCTCAGATAAGAAGCAAGCACACAATCACCTAAAACAGGAGTAGCGCTTAATATTTTTCTAAGGGTTTAAATGTTGCCATTTACTAGTGATTACCTCTTTGAATAGATGTAATAAAATATATTACTGGTATTTAAAATAAATTTCATATTTTATTCTGACAATTATGTTCTTTCTCTCCAGTCTCTGAATATAATTAATTAAAGAGTAATGGTTCTGTTATCAAAAAAATGTTTTAATGGTTACATTATTAAAGTACTAAGAGAAAATTATTTCTAACAAAATGCATTTTATTTAACTAATTAAATAATTTTCTATTTTACACTTGGTGAGGAAAAGAGAGGTAGAAAGTAATTTCAAGACTTCTGACATGAACAATTCAGAGGCTAAGTTTATATAATTATAAAACCCTAATAATCGTGGAAGGTTATTGGCAAATAAGGCTGAAGTCATCTCCTCTCCCATGCCCTGTCTTAATTATTTCCCACCTACTTTGACTTAGTGTTTGTTTATGTGACCTTCTCTAGTTAGTGGTAAGCTAGCACATGTGACATAAGCAAAGACTGTAAAAGTCCTTGTACTCTAGGACTTGCCTTTCTAGTTCTTAGGAATGCTATAATAATGCCCGTATTCAAGATCCCAGGTTGTTGTACTACATGGCAAGAGACATGTAACCAAGTTATTGCCTGCCTCATCTGACATAACTGATGGCTAGAACTGTAAACAATGCCATCTGAGATCAGTCAGTCTCATTCAACATTACCTGGACCAAAATGGATAGCCAACTCATAGAAAATGATTGATATTTACCTTTTCTGTTGTTTTTATTGAGTTATACACTTTCCTCCATTCCCCTCCCTTCCTTCCCTCTCCTCTTCTAGACAAAAACATATTGAGCGAAGTAACCCAGGCCCAGAAAGACAAATACAATATACACTCACTCATAAATGGCATTTAGATATAAAGCAAAGAAAAACCAGCTTACAGTACACAAGCCCAGAGAAGCAGGTAACAAGGAGAACCCAAAGACAGACATACATGGATATACATAGGAAGGAGAGAAAGACCAGATCTCCTGAATAAATTGGGAGTGTGAGGGTCATGGGAGATGATATTTAGCTTTTTAAAGGCATGTAAGCCATTGGGTTTAGGGTTATTTTGTTATATAGCAAGGAATTATGAAAAACGGATTATGAACATGAGGGAGAAGGAGAGAGGGAGAGATAGAGGGGGAGGAAGGAGGGAGGGAGGGAAGGAGAGAGAAAGTGTGTGTGTGTAAGGGAGTACATGGAATGGGCTGGAGGTGAGAAATGATATGATTATATTTTAATTTCAAAGAACTTTGAAACTTTGAAAAGGTATGAACTACAAAAATTACATTTATAAAGGGGGAAAGACTACTCAATAACCGTGACTCTTCCTTTTACCAAACATCAGTGAAAGTCACTCTCAGAGTTATATAGATTTTCTGTTTCCACTCATTTTCTTCTGAACGCCCTCATTTTTCTGTAGTCAGATTTGTTGTAATGAATAAAACACCATGACCAGAAACAATTTGGGGAAGAAAGGGTTTATTTTACTTATATTTCCAGGTAACAGTCCATCAGTGAGGGAAGTCATGGCATGAATTCAAGCAGGACAGGAACCTGGAAGTAGGAGCAGATGCTGAGACCATGGAAGAGTGCTGCTTACATACTAGCTTCTCATAGCTTGTTCATCTTATAAAAACCCAGGACTGGTGTGGGAGAATGGTCTGTATTCTGTCAATTATATTTTAAATAAACATTGATTGGCCATTAGCCAGGAAGGAAGTATAGGAGGGACAACCAGACAGAAAGTAGAGGTGGGTCAATGACAACAGGAGTATTCTGGGAAGAAGGAAGCTTTTTCAGCAGTTGTGAGCCCGCCACAGAAGCAAGATGTGACTGCCTTGCTGAAAAAGGTACCGAGCAATGTGACTAGCATAGATAAGAATAATGGGCTAATATAAGTTATAAGAGTTAATAAGAATCCTAAGCTAATGGGCCAATCAGTTTATAGTTAATGTAGACCTCTGTATGATTTCTTTAGGACTTAACTATTGTGGGAACCGGGCAGGACAGAAACCCCAACAACACAGGACCACCCACCCAGTGTTGGTATCACCCACAGTGGGTTAGGCCCTTCCCCATTGATCACTAATTAAGAAACTGTCCCATAGGCTTGCCTACAGCCCATCTTCGAAGTCATTTTTTCAATTGTGGCTCCCTCGTCTCAGATGACTACAGCTTGTGTTAAGTTGATATAAAACAAGCCATCACAATGTTTGCCCGATTTTCCTAATATAACACAAAATTTATTAGTTTTTGTTTTGCTTCCCTATGTGTTGGAAATACTATTCAATAACCCTTTATTGAATAAATTAGTAGTGGTCAATTTTAAAATTAGTATAGGTATATGCTGGCACTTATTTTCTTATACATTTTCTTATTTCAATATTCCAGTGTATCAAAAATATATGAGGTACCTTATGCCTTAAACTATTATTACAAATATTCCCATCCTTGGAACAGTCTGTGGTCACTGCCATCTGTAAACTGCTTAATGAATGCTACTATAGAATTAGGTTCTCTGGTCACAAAGAAATGAAATCCTTTAGTGATAAAAGTAATAGAAATTTCTCCTACATTTTTCTCTTGCTGTTGATATTAAAAACAACAGATCAGAGTCGGCATTTTAGAACACAATGAGAAGCACAGGAATTAAAATTCTGCTGGATGCTTTCATTTGGCCTCTCATGTACTTTGTACCAATCTGTACTCTGTTCTGTAACTCCCCTCCCCACCACTACGGAGTCTCTTCCCTGGCTTAAGATTTGGTTCAAACAGTAGAAGCAGTAGCAGAAGAATGGGAGACACACAAGAAATGAGAACAGGCCAGGTAACTCTTCCCTTGCTGAACTTTCTGCTGCCCATACCCCTCTTCCTAAGGCCAATATTCAGCTTATATAACCGAGAGTTATGCTAACAAACTACTAAATGAGATCCTAAGAAACAGTCACACTTGGGCAGACACAGAGAAAATGGATAACTTTGAGCCTCTCTTATTGGAGGAGACAAACTCTGCAGTTTCTCCTCCAAGCAACTGGTTATTCCAATCACAGTTGTGGTTTTGGTGCTGGTATTTTTCCAGAACCAAATAAATAGAACATATGTTACTACATACTTTTTTCTCCATCAAAACTTTTTAGTCATCGAATCTGTCATGGCAGGTAGCATCCCCAAATGAAAGCTCCCATAACACCATATGAAACCATAACACCATATGAACAAGTGCAAATTCTAGGAAATGAAACCTTACCAGAAAAAGCTATAATTATTTTTTCTGGAATTTAGGCAGCATGTATGGGAGGAGCTTTTGAGACTTTAATGAGGAATTCAGGTTACAGAAACTTGATCCAAATGCAGCAAGGCTATTGACACATCCTGGGTTTATTTCTCTAGCTACAGACTATACAGTGAAACACACACACACACAATTTACTGTGACTTCCTGATTTATGAAGTTAGGGCTCATATAGCAGTGAGGGTCAAATGGAAGTCCTAGGAATATCTCCTAGGTCACACCAGTATAGTAAAATTGAAGTAATGTTGCATGGAGTATTACACAGATAAATTACCACAGCCTAAGACTTGAAAATATCAGTACGGCTATTCCTATCCTTATTTGACTTGAGAATTTAGCTGGTCCTAGAATATAGATGATCACAGGCTTAACAAGATAATGATTCTAAACACAGCTGTGATTCTATATATGTTAAGTTTATAGGAACAGACTGACACCTGGCTTATAGCCACTGACTTAACAAAAACGTTTAAGTCATTTCTATCAGCAATGATGATCAGAAGCCATTTGCCTTCACACCAGGGACAACAGTTTAACTAAGTCTATGCAGGGATATGCTCACATGTTCTCTTCCATAATAGAGTCTGGAGAGGACTTGATCATTTTGATTTCCTGTAGAATATCATTCTGATACAGTATGATTATGACATTGAGGTAATTGGACCCAGTGAGTAGGTACAGTCTGTAAGTAGTAAGTAAGCAGTCAAGATATATGTATGGCAGAGGGTAGATGATGACACCACAAGAAATCCAATCTAGCTGCATCATTTACATATCTAGATGTATGTAGTGTGAAGTATGTTGGGATATATCATCTCTAAAAGAGAGCAACTGCTTTTCCTTACAGACTATCATAATGATGTTGGATTTAATGTCATATATATATTTGGCTCTGCTTCTTGAACACAGTAAGGTAGACCTTGGATAAGATAAAACTCGATCTGTAGTGTTTATCTCTCAACAGAGTCATAGGGGAAGTGTGTGAGAGCAAACAACAGAAATGCACCAAGTCTCTGATAGATCTCAGCAGCAGAATCTTCTACCAACAATATTTTTGAAGACATCTTGCCTGCTGCTAGATACTATTGGAAGGCGAAAGCCTGACCAAGATGCTGCCAGCTTGGTGTTACCTATTCTTTATGTTCATAAAATTGGATTTCAAAGTAGAATATTCTTTCATATTTGAAATTGTATATACAATATTGGATTGAGCAAGTCCAGGAAAGACATAAATAAGATGCACAATGTGTAGGCTTAGACTCTTTGTCACATACCTGTGTTTTGCCATATTGTTTTTAATCCACATATATGACTTCCAATAGAGTTCTCTTTGACCAGAAATAGAAGCAAAATTTTAGACCTGGTTCACATATGGATCTTCATAGCATCCTAACACTAGAGAGAAGTCGAATGCTATTACAATTTATAGTCCTATGCACAGGTGGCCTTGAAAGGCATTGGTGAAGGATAAACTGCCCAGAGAACACAAATTCAAGTTGTAAATATAGTTGTCCACTTCCTTTAGTGGGAGAGACAGCTTATAATAACATTCCATAGTAGTTCAAGGTGATTGACTATTAAGTTGGCTAGCTGGTGAGAGGCTTGGAAAGAATAAGATTGAAAATTAAATGACAATCAGGAAAGGACATAGGCATAAGGGAGCATGGATTTATCAGAATAGAAATAGAGTTTGAAGAGATTTATAGTTCCATAAATGCCTAGCAGAGTTCATCTGCTTCATAGGTGGGCCCGCCCAGTGATTCATTGTTCAAGGCTAACTCTTCTGTGGATGTGTTAGTCTTTCTCCAACCACCTTCTTATGGTATAGCAGTGATTATAGCTTTCAACTGAACCAGTTTGCCTTCATGTTCTGCACCATCTTTCTTGGCCTCTGTATGTCCTGTTGTAAGAAACAATAGGTAGGCAATTTGCTAGCTATCTAGACAATATTTTTGTTTTTGTTTTTCTAGATGGGGCTTCTCTGCATAGCTTTGACGCCTGTAGCCCAGGCTGTCCTCGAACTCACAGAGATTCACCTGCCTCTGCCTTCTGAGTACTGGAATTAAAAGTGTACACTACCTTTAAGCATTCCTTATTTCTCCAGTTTAAGTGTTCCATCTATTTTTCACAAGAACATTGGCGCTGGGCTCTGATTCTTCTGCATGGACGGGCTCTGTGGGAGCCTTCTCAGCTTGGTCGATCACCTTCCTGGACCTGGGGGGAGTTGGGAGGACCTTGGACTTAGCATAGAGTGGGGAACCCTGATGGCTCCTTGGCCTTGAGAGGGAGGGAGGGGAGGTATGGGTGGAGGGGAGGGGAGGGAAGGGGGAGAAGGAGGGGCGGGAAGGGGGAGGAGGAGCGGAGGGAGGGGGAGGAGGAGGGAAGGAGATGGAAATTTTTAAATATAAAAAAAAAAAAAAAATAAACCAGCCGGGCGGCGGTGGCGCACGCCTTTAATCCCAGCACTCGGGAGGCAGAGGCAGGAGGATCTCTGTGAGTTCGAGACCAGCCTGATCTACAAGAGCTAGTTCCAGGACAGGCTCCAAAGCTACAGAGAAACCCTGTATCGAAAAAAAAATAAATAAATAAATAAAAATAAAAAATAAAAAAATAAAAAAAATAAACCATGAGAAAGAAAAAAAAGAACCTCAAATGACATAAAATATAGGAAAAAAATTTTAAAGTCTTTACAGTTACTTTCAATCATAGAGATGTGAATAAATTGCACAATCTGTTTAAAACACGGATTCCTTTTTTTCAGAATAGTGTGTGAAGTTGATTGCACAGTACCTGATACATCGCTCTTACTCAAAAAGTGGCAGTGCTTATTATTATCAGCATTTAATAAAGAAATCTATTTGAAATTTGCCAGGTTAAGTAGACACATGATTAATTTTTAAGAAGTAACACCATCAATTAACAGAAATAAGCACTAGAATCCTCTCTTGGAGTTCTGTCATGCTTCTGAAATATTTGCTGCATAGCAAGAGGTCTGTAATAACCGCAGAGGTCTTATTTCGTTTACTTTTCAGAACTCTATGAAGATTGCAATTGTAATCCTCATTTACAGAGATTAACTTGTGGGGAATGATACTGCCTGCAAATGTCAGGGTTGAGATTCAAATCTGAGGCTGTTAGACTCTCCGTATGTAAGCATTAGCCACTAGTGAATGCTGCCTTCACCAATCTACAAACCTCCATTCTGCCTTTTGCCATAGGCCTACAGGGGTCCTACCTTTCCCAGGTCCCTCTCAGTGTCAGGACTGTAGCAGGTGGCACATAATTTGGTTTCCACAGAAGCTTTTCATAAGGGCAAGATGACAGAGCCTGAAATTGCTGAGGTTTAACACTCTGTTTAATTACAATGTCCAGTGAAAATAGGAAACAGGAAGACAATGTCAGACACCTCCTGTCAAGAGATGTACCTAAGGAGCAGCGGCTTGAGGCATCCTGTCTGGAAATAAGTTGCCAAGGTCATCAATCAAGTATATTCTTTTGCAATTCGGACTGGTTTGTTAATAGATCACTTTGCATTTGATTTTGCTGCTTCACTGCCTTGTTTTCCCTTTCCTCTCATTTTTTGTTGCCCTGAAACTGCACCTATCAATTAATGTAACAAATTGTTCTGGTTTGCCTTAGAATAAGGGAGTCTTATAATGACAGAACAATTAGGCCTGAGACCAGGGAAAAGCAAACCTCACTGCCCTGACATTGATATTATTGGAAAGTTAGCAAAGAGTCTGGCTTCCTTTTTATATTCTGTTTTATTTATTATTTATTTGTTTATTTCAGGAATAGCTCTCTTTGCTTAGTATGAGGTTATTAAAAATTGTGAATCATCATATAAGGACAATTGCTTGCGATACCAATGGATGCCTTGTAACAATGAAACAATAAGTTTTGCTCAGATTATTATTTAAGGCATTTTTGTGGCCATCATAAGGCTTTCAAAACAACACTGATGGTGAATTTGCTGTCATCAGAAACTGGGTAAATTTTGGTAAACATCTATTCCAGTATACAATTATCACAGAACGACAAGAAATACTTATTGTGACTTAAAAGTAAATCATTCTCTTCAAGCTTATATTTTGAAAGTCTGTGACACTATTTTTGTAAGCTGTGGAATCTTTTGAAGGTGAAGCTTTAATTGGTAGAAGTAAATCATTAAGAATGGGCCTTTTGGGCTGGAGAGATGGCTCAAAGATTAAGAGTCCTGACTGCTCTTTCCAGAAGTCTTGAGTTCAGTCCCAGCAACCACATGGTAGACTTATTACCATCTGTAATGAGATCTGGCGCCCTCTTCTGGCCTGTAGGCATATATGCAGGCATATATAACAAGTCTTTTAAAAAAGAAATCTGCTGTTAAAAAAAAAGAATGGTCCTTTGATGTTTTCAGGCATCCCTAGTTCTAGTCACACTCCTTCAGCTTCCTGGTGTGCCGAGATGGCCAAAACCTTTTTGCCAGTATGAGCTCTCCATATGTTCCTCACCTTGACGAACTTAGACCTGAAACTATGAGGCAAATAAATCTTTCTACCAATAAATTGTTTCTGTCGGGAGTTTTGATCATAGGAACACGGTGACTAATATGAGGCTGAGTATGTAGCCTAAGCATTTCTCCTATACTGAAATCAGCCTAAGAACTAGGATGGGAACATTTGGAGAAGAGGAGGGGAGAAGGGAGGTAGTGGAAGGCAATGCAATGGGAGTTGGTTTGATAAAAATGCAGTATATGCAGATACAAAATTCTCAAAAGAATTGAAGAGGCATAACCTGTGATAGCCTCAGATATTTTTGAAATGCTTTTCTGGGAAAGACCCTATTGCTAGATATTTGAAATGTTAGCAAATTTTCTCTTGCATGAATACAAACTGCGGAGAATCCTACTAGAGTCTGATCTTTTCTTTCCATTGTCTTTCTGAAGATAAATCTTTTCACAAGTGAAAATACAGTGTTAATTCTCTAGAGCTTTCCATGTCAGTTTCCATGTTTTATTTACTCTGCCACCACAACTTTCATGATTTAACTTTGCTCTTAAAATTTTACAACAGCTTGATATTTACCTTTTTTCAACAAGTGGTACATTTCCATGGTTCAAAATGTCAAAGTCAGCACTGAAAGCTTCCCTTCGATACACACCTACTAGCAAACGATCTTAACATAACCTTTCCTATTAGGTTTTAGGAAAACATTTACAAATGTTTCTTAAAGATCTTTAGGAGCATGGCAGAAAACAGATGATGTACCTGCATGTGCAAGTGTTTGTGTGTTCTCACTGGTTCATTGGTTGAGTTCAGATTTTCAGGAGGCTACAGGTAATAGAATATCCAACTTCCCAATTTGTAGGAGTTTGAACAATAGAAACATTTCATTTTCTCTCCAAGCAATCTGAGGGTAAGCAATTCCTGAGTGGCCCTTACAATTTTATCTCATGATATAGCATGCATGTTCTTTTTATAATACCATTTTGGCTTTTTCTCCTTGGGTTTTTTTGTCCCCTTCATGGTCACAAAGTGACTGCTTCATTATGGGACAATGATCAAACCATGACGGTCTTAGAAATCAATTGGTTTCTATCAAGTACTTGAGGTCAAATCTTTGCTAGGCTTATGCTACAACTCAGGGTTTATACAAACACATCTACATTACAGAATTGCTGTCATAGTCTGTTCTTGTTTCAACAAATTGAAATAAGACAAGAAATTGATTCAACCATATTGTTTGCTGTTGCTTTTTGTTTTGAATCTTGAGAAAGAAGTCTGACGGGCTGGTTAAGCTGGCTTGAATCTTACTATATAACCAAGACTGACCTTGAATGTGTGTTCCTTTTGACTCTGCATCCTGAATACTAAAATGTACCACCACACCAGGCAAAAATTCAACTTTTTAATGAATTATCTTTATTTGTAAAATTAATATATTGGACCAAGTAATTTCTGAGGTCCTTTCCATGTGTACCTAGCTCTAGTTAGGAACGACTGGCCGAAAATCCAACTTGTTAATTGTGGCTAATTTTTAACTATATGAGAATTTCAAATGTTTATAATTAATGTGTTTTTATCAACTCCACCCTCAATTTCTCCCCTATCCCCCCCAATTTCATGTGATCTGCATTTCAATCCACCGAGTCCACTTAGTGCTACTTGTATATGCATGGATGTAGGAGCACCTTTTGGAGGATGGGTAGCCTCTCTGGGGCCTCTTCCCTTAAGAAAACTGACTTTTCCTTCCATGGCAGCCATTAGTTGCCTTCTGTGCTGGGATCTGTATCAGCTTGATCTGGTTGGTGCAGGCCTTGTACAGACAGCTACTATGAGTTCACATGTGCAACTCTCCTATCATATCTGGAAAAACAACTGTTTAACTACAAACATCTACTGCCCCAGGCTTGTACAATCTTCCCACCCCCTCTTTGGCAATGATCCCCACATCCTGGAGGAATGAGGTGTGATGCAGAGGACCTACTTTAGAACTGTGTATTCCATACTCTTGTTCTCTCCACATTGGCCACTTGTAGATCTTTGTATCAATCACCATCAACTGCAAGAAAAGGCTTCTCTGATGAGGGTTAAGAATTGCGTCTATCTATGGGTATAAACATTAAGGGTTATGGAAGAGTTTATTACTTTGTCAATTTAGCAGAACAATAGGTTCTTTCCTATTGCTTATGGTGTGGCCATCCATGGTCGTTTGGCTCAGTTAATGGTATGAGACATGAGTTCTGGTTCATGGAATGGGCTTTAAAGCCAAACAGAACACTGCCAGTTGTGTCCATAACATTTGCACTACTGTTAATTCAATGGGTTTATCTTGCAAAGACAGTTGTTTTCATAGTTCATAGGGAACTGTGGTTAACTTTGATGTTGAAATTAAGGATGTTTTCCATTTTCTTTTAAAAATTAGAGGACTGCTTTATCAATGTAATAAGAAAATATTTCAAAATATGAATATTATAAGATAGAAAAAATCTAAAACTAATCCCACATGTAATATGTGGTATCTTCTAAAATTTGCTAATAATTCAGAGTAATTGAATGTGCCCTATTCCTGAGCTAGACGTGGTGACCCACGAGTGTCATCCAAGCACTTGAAAGTCCGAAGCAGAAGATTACACTTCTACTTCAGGGTAGTTTGAAGGATATATAACAAGTTCCTAACCACCTTGAAGTATAGACTAAAAACCCTGTTTGAAACAAAACAAAAGACCTAGTACTGTACTTTGACCACCCATTTTCAGAGGTATAATGTAATTTGCAATAACAATGATGGACCATTTCATAGGAGAGTAGAGCTGAGCCACAGTGGACCACAGCTAAGTCATTTCTTCTTAAGTGAGCCTATTTATCTTAACAACTAAAATCCCTTGAAGAAAAGCCATAGAACATATAGGTATATTCATAATACATACAGCTGCTTATGAAACATTCAAATGACAAGGTTGTAGAAGCTCACATCTATACTTAACATTTTCTTACCACTTTGCAAAGTAACTTTCAAATGGAAATGGAAACGGACTGTCTTTAAGCAAATTTCAGCCATCTTTATGACCTGTACACCTCATAAATACTCGCATGTGTGAGATGCAGATGAATATAAAATAGAATGGAGTAACAATTATTCTTATTTCTTCATGGTGCTCATTTTTGAAGGTAATAGTGAAGTCCAGGACCTATTACTGATAGAAATGTATGCAATATTTACCAATAATTCCTATGTGCCAGGGACTATATTATTCTATTAATCCCTATAGTAATCTAGTGTATAAGGCATTATCCCCATTTCATAAATGGTATCAAAACTAGTAGAGAAATAATAACTTGCAAAATACATCACAGCTAATAAACGAGGATATCAAGAAGAACCATCTGATTGTCCAGAGCCCCAGCTTATAGATACCTCATATATTTACCTATATTTTTCTACTTAGCGTATTTAGACTATGGTGCAGGATGAGTCACAGTGTTTTCTCATAGCAAAGTGAAAAATTACTGATACCGTGGGTTAACCCAAATTAAGGATGTGAGAAACAACTTTATGAAATTAGTAAGTAAATATCAAAATACAACTTTTAAAAAAAGGACTTCCAACAGAATTACCTGGTGTGGTAGACAAAGCCACACCCAGAAGACATGGATTGTTACATGAAAATCACAGTACAAGGCATGTGATGACTTCCTATAAGTTGCTGCTCCCCCAGACTTCCAAAAGAACACAGGTCTGTTGTCATTGCCCTACATGAGAAGACCTCATGGCAGAAGACACCGCAACTTTGGCTGCAGAAAATTTCAACTTGACTGGGAAATTTCCTCCTTGCTTGCTAGCTAGCTTTCATCATGCTAAAAGGTGCTTTGTAGGCTGCTGGGAGAGAAACAGCATCAGTCCTCTACTCCAGTGCTGGACCCTGCATGCTACACTACTGACCTCTCAAGCAAGATGTCCCCAGTGGTGGAATATTGCTATGAAGGTCATGAGATGACTACTTTCTGACTGGATTTGAGACATCTGCTCCACAGGAGGGAATTCCATGTAATCCCATAATCCTAGTCAGAAGATCATTGCTCGGTAGGTATTAAGGTAGAAGCTAGTATTTTCATTTGTTTGTTTGTTTTGTGAATGATCATGCAAGTAAACTATCTTGTGAATATTTAGATTTATACTCCTTGATCTGGTCTTCTTTCAACCTTGGTTAGAGGAGCTTCAGTGCTCAGTAGACCGCAGACAGGTGTTTAACTGGTCACAGGACTGAAAGAAAGAGACTCCGCCCTAAATGGAACATCTATACTAACTCCACCACCAAGGCGCAGGGAACATTGCAGAAAAAGAGGCAGAAGCATTGAAGAGCCAGAAGAAGCAGGGCAATGCTATGAAATGCTGTGTTCTAGAGGTGACATGACTCTAACACTCATAAACTCACAGTAGCTGTTTACCTGTACAAGACCCATACAAGACTAAGATAGCCAAAATCTGCACAAAAATGGAATAATCCTCAGGCCCCAGCCTTTATTGAAGAATCAGTGGCAGTTGATAGCTGATGCGGGAGTTAGAATCATTGATTTTTTAGAGGATATGATTACTGGTAAGTTTTCTGTATTTCTGTGGATGGCCTCACTCCCATGCTTATATAGACAGCACTAATTGGGTTAGCAAAAAATTACATGAAGTTGTAAGGTAACATGTAGGGGAATATGGAAGATATGATTATATTTCATTGTATCCATGTGTGAAATTCTCAAATATAAAGAACAAATTTTAAAAAACAGTTGCAAAGATGGTACAGAGAATTATTATGTGTCTTTCCTACAGATTCCTATAATGCTAACATTCTACTTAACTATTGTACAATGATCCAAACTAGGAAATTAGCATTCATACAACACTACACACTGGAGTTATCCTAATTTCATCTGTTTTACAACTAATATGTCTTAGTTACTTTTCTGTTGCTTTGATAAAACACTGGCCAAAAGAACAGCTTAGGGAAGGAAAGTGTTCATTTGGTATCACAGGTCCAGCTTCCAGAGGGGATAATAGTCTATTGCAGTGGAGCAGCACAGCAGCAGACAGCTGCACTGTCAGATACGGCAACAGGAATAAGAGCTAGCAGATTACATCTTTACAGCAAGCATGAAGCATGAAAGTCAGTAAGGTGAGGCTATATGCCTTAAAATCTTATCCCCGGGGCCTTACTTTCCAAACAAGACCACATCTCCTCTACCTCTCCAGTCAGCACTATCAGCTGGGAACCAAGTGTTCAAATGCCTGCGCCAGTGGGTGATGTTCTCATTCAAACTACATGATATAAATTTTCTATGTCAGTATGCAATCCGGGAGAGATACTATATTTAGTTATCTTCCACATCGAGTTAGCCACCTAATATTTGTCTTATATGACTCTTGTGACTTTTTTCAGTGCCTAGCATTGAACATACTTGTACATCCTAAGCAAGTGTTCTCCCACTGGCCTACATTCCCAGCCTCAGGCTTGACATTTTGGAAGAGTACTAGTCAAATACTTTGTACAAAGTTCCTCAGGTCAGGTTTTTATGACGTTATCTCATGATTTGATTGAAATTGTGGATTTCTGAATACAATTCACCAAAGGGTACACATGACATCAAAGACTTAGCCCAGGCAATAGTAACCTTGACCACTTGGTTGAGGGTCTGATAAGTTGTGTTCCTGCAATGTTACATTGTACCCCTCCAACACTCTGTTGGTTAGAAAACCACACTCAAGGGAAATGAGGAAGAATTGAGATTTACTTCCTGGCATATCGAGGACATTGTGAGACAGTATGGATTGATGAATACCTATAATGCAAGCACTCGGGGTACTGAGCAGGGACGATCCAAGCTGAAGACCAGAAACTTCATAATGGACTCTGTCTCAAACAAACAGAATGTGTAGGCATATATTAAAATAAATGTAATAATTGCTAAATGTTATTGTTTCTATTCTCTCCTTTTTAACCTATGTGTATACAATACAATGAGTTCCAATTATAATATTCTTATCCATGTATATCTTGGACATTGTTCAGACTCACCTCTCTTACCCTCTCTTATCCCTTTGTCTTCTATTTTTCTGTTTCTTATCCCCAAATTGTTCCCTTGTGCTTCTATGACAATGTATGTGTGTGTGTGCGTGCATAGGTGTGTGTGTATGTGTGTGTGTATTTAAATCTACATTATATAAATGAAAAACAAAATGTGATCGTTTTTCTGAGTCTGTCTTATTTCTTTTTATGATCCCCATTCCCATTCATTTTCAAATTTGCGTAAAATTCACAACCCAAATGCACAATCTGAACTCACTCTCTTCAGCATCCCAAGTGTTGCAACTGCAAATGTGTATACCACTACTACTTGCTGGAGATAAGGAATGTGGACATATAAGAAAAGATAATAAAGGATAAAATGTTCATCTCAAATTTATTTATTTCAATAGAAATATAATAGAAATGTAATTAGTCAGTAGTATTGAAGGCCTGCCTATTAGAAATTGGTTGTTGTTGTTGTTGTTGCTGCCGCTGCTGGTTTTTCTGCAAAGCTTATCTTCAATATTAAAGAAAAATAGAATGAAAATTGGATATGGTCAAGGTTAGTTGGATTTTTTGTTTTGTTTTGTTTTTTGTTTTTGCTTTTTGCTAAGTGGGCAGGATTACAGGAGAAAAACAAAGGATTCATCTCCAGGTTTCTCCTCCTAGTATTATTTTATGCATTTTCAGTCTGGGATCAAATGTTCAAAGACAGCATCACTTACATGTCTATGTTATTATTGGTGTTTTTGTGCCACATATATCTTGCAAAAGGATCTTATTGGAGCTGTCAAAATAAAACAGGAAACTGGAGTTTGACTGACCCTACAGCATCCATACAAATGGAAGGTGGGTATAGTGGCTGCAATCCTAATGCTTAGGAAACAGAAATGGGTCATCTCCATAGCAGATGGACTACCCAGAGTGACCTATTAGACAAGTTCTGTATTCAAGTGAAAGACTTTGGCTCAGAATATAGAGAACAAATGGGAGAAGACACTCAACATCAACCTTGACCTTACGCATGCAAGTGAAAATTTGTGCACATGCATCTGCACACATGTGCCCCCACACAAGAAAACACACACACACACATGCCAAGCACACATGTACATGCAAAATAGAAAACAGAAGTCAGTCTTCAATGCACAAGCCCTTTCCCAGCTCATGCCTTAGTTTCTAAGGTTCCTTTGGTAGGAGAAAGTCGCATGCCCTGTCTACTATCGAGGAAGCAGGCTTGTGAACAATACACATGGGCATAGGCAAGGTAGTGTGATGCTTGGAGGGCCATTAATTCCATAATCAACTGCAGGACAGTTGAAGAAGTCCTATCTTCCTAGAGCCAGTAAATAGCAGCAAAACCAAACAGGAAGGTGAGCCAGTCATTCTCCTGAGATGAAAAAAAAAACACCATATCATTTTACTAAGAATATTATAACCCAGACCAGAATGTGTGCAATTTTTCTCAATGTCATGAAATTCTAAAGACAATCAATTTGAAGAATATATATGTCAGAGAACATTTTTGGAAGAGAGGTATTACTAGGAGATGCTAATGTTTAGCAGCTTCTAAAATGTGTTAACTTGAACCTTCTGCTTTGAATGAGAAAATTTGTAGACAGGAGAATAAACCATATGACCTTTAATGTTCTTTTTCAGGACTGAGATTTTATGATAAACCACTTAGGAATAAGTCTATCAGAGCTCGTTCTTTCCTGCCTGAGAAAATGCCCTTTTTTGCTTACAAGCACATACACATATGCCTCTGCACAAAGCATAGCTCAGAGACAAATGACAGTTCTGTTTCATAATATTTGTCTTATGACAGAAGAGGACCAGCTCTTGAGTTATTGCCTCATTAGGGAAAATAAAATCGGTGACAACTCCCAGCATTGTGGGAATGAAAATATTGCAAATTTCCTTCGCAAGGGTTATTTTTGACTTTCATTTTTCTTTGAGTGTCAGAAATTTGTTTTCTGGTGTTGTTTGTTGGTTTGTTGTCTTTTCTAGGGTTGGGGGTCAAATCTAGCGCTTCAAAAGTGCTAAGCAAGCACTCTACTACTGAACTGTATCTGCAGCCCAAGAGACAGATTTCCTGAGTCCCGTTCCAAGCTATAGTGAAAGACGGTAGAAGCAAATGCTAAAGGTTGAACGTGAACTGCAGCCCTGGACAAGACGAGCAATAGACGTAAGCTTATGTTTTGTAGTGATCAAATAAAAAACATAAATACATTTTATTGTCCTCTATAGAATGTTTTCTTAAAGAAAAAGTCTTACCCCATAAAACATCATGAAGAGACAGCTTTGCTAACTCAGAATTAGATCCCCATGTATTTTTATTTGCTCTGCTGGCACAGCGAAGCTTACGGACAACTTAATTGCCTGATCGCCCAAAGGTTATGGATCAGTCACTTGGGCTGCCACTCATGGCGCATTGTAAGCCTGGTAGGAGTCACAAGGGCTTGTGATCTTTTTGAAAGAAGGGAAAATGGCGTATTGTTGTATTCGGAAGAAAAACAGAGTGAAAAGAAAATGCTATTGAGCATACTTAGTGAGCACCATCATTTATATGTGACAGTAGCACATTTTCAATAATGAAGCCAGCAGGGAAAAGATAGAGAGCAGGACGGATGCTGCAGTGGAAGCTCTGCTCGGTAAGCCAGCTCAGCTGTTTGAAGTGGACCCCAAGGTCCACAGGGGGGAAAGGATTGTGTTTTTTAAATACAGTGTGCAACACTTACATGTACTTTGAGGAATAAAAATGTTCGTCGAGCCCACCCTCTGTCTTCTTCTCATACTGACGCTATTCTTGCTAGTTGAAATGTCATGGGTAGACACGTGAATTCTTCAGGAACTGAGCTTAGGTTTTCAATCTTTGTGATAGTCTATAACATCCTTCAGTAAAAAGGAATTTCACTTTTGTAAGACATTCATATTAGAGAAAGTCAGGAGAGATCGCAAGTGTCCTACTTTTGACCCCAATCCAGTGCCTTCATATAATTCTTACAAGCATTGTAACTTGTGAGGTTTTCAGTATGTTAATTTGTGAACAAAAAATTATTATTGAATTAATATTCCCACTCCTGGAACTATTAGATGAGGGTTTGGGGGAAAGTAAATAGCAGCACATCAACCTCTATAAAAAAATAAAGTCCAAATATTACTATAATACAATTTGCTAAGTTTTACACACACATGCACACACACATATAATATTCTGTATATAGGCACAAGCACACACACATATGTGTGTGTGTCTGTGTGTGTGTTAAGTAAAGCACAGTGGTGCAGGCCTGTAATCCCAGACCTTAGAGTGTGAAAACTAGGCCTCAATAGGTGAGAACCTGCAAAGAAAAAAGAAAGAGATTGAAAGATTATTTACATAATAGGGGTGGTGACCAATAAATCAGGAAAAGTCCATGATAAATTGAACAGCTTAAAGTCAAATACTAATAGGTATCTCTTTAAAAATAAATAAATAAAATAGTTTTTGGACACCTTTAGCCCCAGTACCTGGGAGGCAGAGACAGGTGGATCTCTGAGTTTGAGAACAGACTGGTCCACAGAGTTAGTTCCAGAACAGGCAAGGTAACAACACAGAGAGACCCTGTCTTAAATCACCTTCTCTAGATAGAAAGATGATAGATAGATAGATAGATAGATAGATAGATAGATAGATAGATAGATAGATAGATATATATATATATATATATATATATATATATAGAGAGAGAGAGAGAGAGAGAGAGAGAGAGAGAGAGAGAGCAATTTGTGGCAAAACAGAAAAAATCATGGGTAGCTTCTGGACCTGCAATTTATATATGTCCTATGAATCCCAAATTCTACCCTTTCCAAATTATTTTTAAAACGGAACCATCACTGTCCTTGAAATTACACATAGAAGTATTATCACAGTGAAGGCTTGAAAAGTAGGCAAATGGACTAATGACACCAACTAAATAACAGAATTGTTCAAAAATCATAACACATAAAAACACTAGACTAACAATAAAACCATGTTATGAAAAGTACTTCTGGACACTAGGAATGGAATTCCATTCACAAGAAAAGAATAGGAACAGGCTATCTCTATGCACATGCACTGTGTAACAGGGTAAGAGTGAATTTACATCATCATTGAAACTAGACAGCAGTGCTGGTCTCTTCATTTCTGTGTTTGACCAATCATCTGACAAGCAGTAAGTTCTGAGAAACATGGTGCTTGCATTACCTATGCAGAACTTAAGTCTATTCAAATTCCAACTTCTCCAGAGTAGGAAACAGATTATCTCAAAACATTGTGACAGTTTTAATTGTCGTGGTAGTGAACGATAGCTGTAGGAGTGGTGAGATAAATCCTACTTTGCCAGGTTGGTGAATTCTGGTTTCAAACATACTGATAATAATAACAAATCATCCGCATTATAATGACAGTTATCCCATTGTAGCCCCTTCCCTGCCCTCAACACTGTCCACTTGCATTATTTTACTTTTCTTCTCCATATATACCACCTCTTAATACTTTTCTGTAACGGACATATTTCTTGTTTGATTGTCTGTCTCCCCCTGCTGGTATGAAAGGAGATTTCTCTTTGGTTCGGTTTGATTCACAATTGCACCATGAGCTTAACTAGTAAACAATATCAGGGCATCAATAATACTGATCAAATTAATGAATGCGTAAGAGATCACATTTCCCATGTGTGACATACACTAGATCCGTCAAACTCAATTGTTAAGGACATATTGTAGGGAAAAGGAGATAATAAATAGACAACAGGAAGGCCTAAATGAGGAGGAGAAGGTAGAAACTCATCCCCTTTGCCTTGACAATGACAGTTAGGGTGTTGCAGAAAGTTGATTAGTGGTAAATGGCCCAGATGTTTCTTTAAGCTACCAGTTTCCTCTATTACACTACCAATTTCCCTCCTGTGACACAATTTGCTGAACTCACAGTAAGGCTAAAAACACATCCCATTCACTTTCTTCTGGCTGATGAATATTTCTCCAACACTCGAACTGTGTATCTGGGGCTGCTTCAGCAAAGATTTAGAAAGTAAACAGATATTCATAACGGAATTCACTTGTGATGGATTTTTGAAAAGTCCCCTATGGTTGTTCTCACTCCTTAGGATGCCTTTTGATTTTCTATATTCAAATTCATCACCACCAGAAGGACCGTATTTTCACCTAGGAAGACTAGGTCTGGAAATCATATGCCATTGATCTGCTGAACAAAATTAGCTTTGAGCTTGCTTGGGCAGAAGTAACATTAAGAATACATGTCGGATTTCCTTTCTCTCTCTCCCCACGCTGCCTGTCATAGCTACTGGCCATTCTCCCTTTGCTGATCATTGTGTTGATATGCCTATGCTGAGTAAATCCTTCCTTCTTATGCTTGAACAAAAGAAACCATACATTTACTGCAAGTACCAAGCAGCCAAGTTTTACAACATGAAAAAGAACTTTAAAGTTATTACCAGTTCCTAACACGAAAATAAAGCTTCCAGACTTGTATTTTCCCATCACAACTACACTTGAAATCTACCGACTGCCCAAACTCCACGCTCATTACAGCCCTCCGACAACGGGAAGAATACGCATTCATATTCCTTTCCCGAGAGGCAGTGCATTCTAGTTGTTGAAAGATCAGAGCAGGTGCACATCGGGCTGGTGGCATACGGTGGTGTATGCCTATAAACCCAGTGCTCCGAAAGTTGATAGAGCAAGACTCCAAGTTTGAGATGAGCCCGAGCAACATAGTGAGTTCCAGGGAAACCTGGAGTATATAGCAGAGCACCATCTCAAAGCTAAATAAGTGATAAACTAATTTGGATTTCGGATCATTAGGCTTATTATGAAACTGATATGGTTCCCTTCAAAAAAGACAAACTCTTTCATATCTGAAAGAGTGAGCTTTGTGTTTGCCTGTCCATTGTCTTCTGCCTCTTCCCTGCTCCTCCTCTTACGCAGCCTTCCCTCCTCTCTACTCTTTCCATTTTCTACAGTGCCCTTCTTTCCTCTCTTCCCCATTTCTCATCTCTGCTATGTCTTCGCCTCTAATTCCTCCTCTTCCCCTCTAATCCTCTCTCGGTTTCTCTCCTCATATTGCTATCTGTTGGCAGGATTGGGAAGGAGCTACACGTTTCACACTGCTGCTGGAAGTGAAAAATGGCACACCCACTTTAGGCTGTCTTTGGTTTCTTTTTTTCATAATAGTTTATTAATTCTTTGAGAATTGTAATCAATTTATTTTAATCATATTTACTCTTGACTCCTTTGCCCAGCTCTGATCTCCACCTCTCTCTCTCCCTCCACCCTAGCTTCATTTCCTTTTTTTGGGCAATCATTAGTGGCTATTATTTATTTTATTTCTTTATTATACCAATTCCAGTTCCTTTTTAATATATATTTTTATATATTAAAACAATTTAAACACACACACATACATACATACATATATATCCAAATTGTTCTCATATAGTCCCTGGTATGAAACTATCCAGTGGAGCATGGTTAAGCTAC
The DNA here is from genome assembly GCF_903992535.2 of Arvicola amphibius. Classification (NCBI taxonomy): domain Eukaryota; kingdom Metazoa; phylum Chordata; class Mammalia; order Rodentia; family Cricetidae; genus Arvicola; species Arvicola amphibius. Next base: position 44,032,387 of record NC_052065.1, read on the forward strand.
CGCAAGGAAAATTTGCTCTCTTTCCCCTAGCTAGAATGATGGCTTGGCTGAACTTGTACAGGTTTGTGCAGGAAACCTCAGCTGGTGCGAGTTTATAAGTACTAGAGTTTCTTTTAATGTTAGAAAATGCATCTCTCCTATGCTCCTATCATCCAACAGTTCTACTCCAAAGTTCTAGAGAGAGACATATGTCTACAAAGATATTTGGGGGGGAACAATAGCAATTTCACAATAGCCCTAATCATATTAGCCCTCTACTAGAAATCTAGAAGAAACATGAGTGATTTCCACCAAGGAGATGCGGGTACAACGGACAGCAACAGAAAGAAATGAAGTGCTAACATGCGCACTATTTTGGTAAATCTCATCAGTGTAAAGTTGAATGAAAGAAAGTAGATGTACAGCAGCACATGTTACTTGTAGTTTGTGTAAAATTTTAGAATAAACAAAAATCTTTAGTGATAAAAATAAGATCAATGTCTTTCTAGGTCAACAGAAGTATCAGTGATAAAGAGATTTAGTTTGCTTAAAGAAAAACAAGAGAGTTTTCTGGATATATGTAGGAATTGTTTTATATTATGGCTCTAAAGTTTTGTCTATATTTACCAAAAGTCACTAAACTATATACTTGATAACTATACACACAATTATGCCTCAATAATTTGACAGAATGATTCATGCTGGGTTTTACGCAAAAGTTTAAGAAGTATTTTTCTTTCAGACTGCAAAGGTTAATACTGTAGCAACCTCTCTGTACTTCATGAATATACATACACTGCTAAGCTGGAAGAGATAGGGTCTTTTGGCAAACCTCCTGCTGTCTACCCCATTAAAGTCATCATCTAGTTAGCGCTTGAGTTTGCAAGAAAGTATGTTGGGCACTATTGAAGATACAAAATGAATAATTCAGAATTCCCACTCCCAAGTTGCTAATGACGTCTGACATACTCGTACTAAAACAGTAGTTTTGCACACTAATCATTGTAAAATAAGAAATAACTAAGCAACATAAAGTTGGTTTACTATATACTTATTCAATACCTGAGGGTGATATAGCAAGATATTGGAGAGCATATTTATGTATGGTTGCTAAGCCTGCTAGAAGGGATTTTCAGAGCGGGACTTGTGGCCTCAAATGGATTATCATGCATGGAATAAGTACTCGTCCACAAGAAAGTTAAGGCAGGGTTACCTGCCTTCTAAGAGGAGTGACCAAGAAAGCAGGGGATCACACCTAAGATGCTGGCTAATCAAAGGGTGAGTGTGCGCCTATACTGAGAAACAGTGCTGGGGATGATGAAGACTAGTTAACAGAATGGCTGGGTCTTTATTCAAGAGGGTTGTCAAACTGAAAGGGTAAACATACTTTTGATGGCTTCATAAAATAAGTTGACTTCGTTCTCCTTACAAAGTACTGTGCGAACAGTAGTGTTCCTGCGCTGTCCTCCACACAAGAAAGTAACTTTATAGTCTAGAGCTTCTACTTTGCAACATTTAGGTCCCTCTAGTGTTATTCAGCTAATATATAGACAAACACATAAGTTACATGGAATAATACATATATATATTCCAGAAGTGCCTTGTATCATTTCTGTTCCCATTCTAAGAACAGGGACTGAAATAATTCTACACTGCCTTAATCACAGTAAAGCTATACACTAAACAGATAAGGAACTGCAAATGCTCAGTGTTCAACTATTCAAGGGTAGCCAAAAAGATACCACTTACCAGGAGGTAGAGAAAAGAGAAAAGCATCCTACTTCCTGCACAGAAAGTGCTGTGCTCAAGAAGAGGAGTATGCCACAGGCCATCAATAGCTGAAACTGGAAAAGGACCCCATATGCTGCTGCAAATGCTCGGTTATATATATTTAACAAAAAACGGGCTGGAGAGATGACTCAGCAGGCAAGAGCACTGGCTGCCCTTCCAGAAGTCCTGAGTTCAATTCCCAGCAACCATATGGTGTCTCACAACCATATGGAGTCTCACAACCAAATGCAATGAGATCTGAGATCTGGTGCCCTCTTCTGGCCGGCAGGTGTACATGCAGGCAGAACACTGTATAATATAATAAATCATTTTAAAAACAGAGAAGAAAATGACACAAATGTAGAGTCAGAATCATTCTGTTGGAGACCCAATGAAGTGAACACTATACTTTGAGGAACCACAGCCTGTAATTGGTTTATTGCTCAGAGTAACAAGCAGGTGAATTAGGTTAATTAGACTGAATTGTTGAAAGGTACAGCTGTAGGTCTCTGACTAAGAGCTCTTATAGGTAGTTCTTACATTATTGTGTGGGCTTTTCGTTTGTTTGAATAACTCAAAATAAAAATGAGAAACATAACCATAGAAGTACTATATGATCTAGCAATCTCATTCTGAATATTACCCAAAAAACTAAAAATAGACACTGAAACACATACACATTGTGCAAAAGTTCACAACAGGCAAAGATGAAAACAAACCATCCTTTCATATATTGATAACTAAAAGATTTATATATATCATTATACGTGTACATACAACTATGTATCATTATATATGTGTATATACAATGGTATATGTACAGCATATTTTATATATGTTGTATACATTGTATATATTAGCCTCAAAAGAGAATGAAATCCTAATGCATGCTTTTGCATAGATAAACCTTGAAAGTGCTATGCTAGGTGAAATAAGCCAGTACAAAGGAAAAATACATGATTCCACTTACATGTATTTCATAGAATAAATTATTAGAAAGGCAAATAAAAATAGAAATTACCAGCAGCTATAAAGAGGTAGCGATAAGGGGTTGCTGTTTAATAATATTGTGATATATATCAAAAGTGAAAAAAATAATGAGGGAGATGGCTATGTTAATACAGAAATCATTTTTAAAGAGCTAGATAAATATCCCAATGAGGGTAAATCACGTTAGCCTTGTGATAAAAATTACTTCAGCTTGGCAGTATCTAGATTCAAGCATGCAAATTAGGAGGAAGAGAGCAAAAGGAGGGCGTATTCCAAGTTGCAGGTAACAGTGAATGAGGGCAGAATCCTGACCGTGTATGTGCTTGGTGAATCTAAGTCAGGATAGTCTGACTACTTCATTGCATCTCCCGTTTTCTCCTGATGGGGGCACTGATGTTTTCCCTTTGGGTAATTGCTGATTCCACTTCGCTTCCCAGGCCTGGAGCTCCTGGTTAAACATGAGCAGGCATAACCCTTAGTCACTGCAAGCGTTTCCATCTCCTTCCCACAAAATTTCCCATAGCTCTGTAGTACGCACTTGTTACTTTTTACAAGGACATCCATAAACAAAACTGTGTCTGCACACTGTGAAACACACAGATTGTATTTCTGAAATGTTGGGGAGTACTTCCCTCCTTCTTTGCTCCACCCCCACCCGCATGCCCTGTTTCTCCCTGTTCAAGAAGATAGGTGAGTTTGCACTTGTAGCTTCAAGAGAGAGGAACCAGACAAGGGGGGCATTTGAAGTCCTTACAAAAGTTAGACCTGATTTTTTGGATGCGACATCATTTTGATGATTTAAAGATCAGTAACGTAGAGTCTCCTGCACACTAAGAGTAACGCTTCCTTGTGTGTCACTTTACTTTGGTATCTCATGCTCAAGCCATTGGAAGCAGATTCTAGTGATGCATTGTTATCTGCAGTTTCTGGGGTTGTGCTGAAGAGAGATTTTATCTTTCCACCTCTGAGCTGCTCTGGAATAGGAACTGCTTGAGCTCTTCAAATCACACAGTTGTGTTGACCTCATACGACAGTCGAGGCCCGTAGGTATGTCTATGCATGCTGGGCTGCTCATTTTTCTTGTTTGTTTTGGGTTCTTTTGTGGTTTGTTGGGGGTGGGGGACAAAATGAAAACCTGAGAAAGCAGCCAAAGTACCCTTCATGCCTTTCAAGTAACCGCATTAGGCAGGAGATAAAAGTAAAAGCTAGGCACATTTAAAAAAAATCAGTCCAGACTGATGTGACAGCCCAGTTAGTAAAGTGCTTACTGCACAAACCTGAAGACGCAAGTTTGATTTCCAAAACTCATGTAAAATGCGTGGGGGTGGCACACGCCTAGAATCCCACAACTGGGAATATAGAGATAAGAGGATCCCTGACACTGGTGGGCCAGACATTTTAGCCAAATAGATAAGTGCCAGGTGCAGTGAAAGACCCTGTCTCAAAAAGTAGGGAGGAGACCGATCAAAGAGCACATTGGTCTCTAGCCTCTACATACATGCACTCACGGATGAACACACACACACACACACACACACACACACAGAGAGACACACAAGGGTGAGAAGGAAGAGAGGGGAACAGGGGCAGAAATGAGATAGTTTTCTAATCAAAACCAGTACCTCTAGTAAAAAATGAACAAACTTGATGCCCCCCACCCACCAATAATACACCCTAAGTAGAATATGTCCCACTATATTGCTCTAAGGTGACAAAATTAACTTTTGTTTCCTGAAAAGTACACTCTGGATGAGTACAAGAAATATGTGACCCATATGGACTTCGTTCCCCTGGTAGAAAGATATATCCTCTCTCAGAAGTGTGCCACCTTTTAAGTGTCCATACCAACAACTGATGATCTTGTTCAAACTCAAATTCTGTTTTGTTTTGTTTTTAGAGCTTGGAGTAGGTCCCCAAATTCAGCATCTCTAAGAAGCTCCTAGGGGATGTAAATATTGCTGTTCATCGGGTCAAAGGTGTATCTCAGGCAATGGAAGTAGTAATTCTCAAAAGATGGTGCTTGGACAGAAGCATCAGTATCATGCATAAATTTTCTAGAGAAGTGAACCTTACGCCTATTTATTTACTAAGTAAGAACACCTTAGTGTGTTCGTTAGTCTGGCTAGGACAAGGAACAAAGCCATAGGTTACTCACAATTAAAGAAGGTGCTCACTCTCAGTCATGAAAGTATAGGTGGGTGGTACTTGATAGGATGCCTGTTCTGGGTTTCGTGCATCCTGCGGTCTGTCTTACAAGCTTTACTGAGGAGTCCTGAGACATACTAGAATTTGATGGCCATTGTCCTCTTTTTTCTTGACACATCACTACAAACAGTACCATACTTGTGATTCGGACCTAGGGACACAACTTTGAGGGTAGGTGTTTTTTCATCTAGTTCAACAGAGAATGTGAATGAGGATGCCCAGGAAACAGCTATTTGCCATAGCAAAATATTTATAAGGAGTGAAAATACAGTATATCAACTGTGATTTATCAGACATGCTAAGCAGATGCAGAATAATGTCACACGATCTTAAAAATAGAGAGCTGGATGAAAACAACAAGAAACACAAGTAAGCTATTATTTGTGAAAATATAAAATGCATGTTTTAAAATATACTTTATAAAGCAGATATAATAGATACAATGGGATGGGAATGAAAGTCAGGAGAAAGGGAAAATTTGATAAATAATAAGCATCAAAAGGTACAGATAAAAGAGAAAAGCTTTGTGCAAATAGGATACTGATTGCCGGAAGCTGGGAAATGTGATGAACTTAACTCCAACACCAAGTGCGCGAATATACAGAAGTCTCTGCAGACAGCACCAGGGAAGTCATTACAAACAAGGGCTTCATAATTCTTTTGCACTTTACCCTCGTTCCCACTCCAAAGCATTCTTACTCTTTAGCGCTTCTGCAATATAGCAGTTACTTCTCTTTCCAGTCATTCTGCCTTGGCCTTTGCAGTCCAGTAATCCAGAAAATACTCTGTTCCCCGCACCCATATCTTTAATCATGTTTGTGTCCCCTGTCTGGAATACTTTTGATCTTTCTTCGCCTGGCTAACCCCTCTTACTCTTTTTAACTAAGCTTAATCCTGTCACTTCAAGGAAATTACCTCTGACTCTTCTATTTTCTGTTCAGTTTATCTACCAGTTCTTAACGGCATGCAAGTATTTAGTCATATGATATTTCTCTGAACTCAATGGTTTGTGTATGTAGTCTTTAGGTCTCTCCAGCCCTTCTTCTTGCTGTTTGCACCCTTGGTGTCTGTCAGTATTACCCCTGTGGTTCTGAGGCTTCTCAGAAGTAATAGGGCTTACCTGGAAGTAAAAACATTATTTGTGTATTAGTTCACTTATATAAGACTCTCTTCGGAAAGAACTAAAGGCAGCACTTGGGAACTAAACTTCAGAGAAAGGGAATGAGAGGCAAGTGAGAAATTCACTATAGGAAACCACTGGCCACAGCAGTCATCTATAGTCACAGAGGTCTATCAGAACAAAAGATAGAAAGTACAGAAAAGGAAGACGGGGTGAGCATACACATATGAAGAGAGTTATGATGTGTTAGCATATGCAAATAAACTTCAGAATTCTATACACATAGCATCACAAGAAAACTCCTAATCTTCATAAAGCCAGGGAGTTTCATGAGGGATTAATATAGACCATTAGAAAGTTCATGACTGCTGGGTGGTGGTGGTGCACGCCTTTAATCCCAGCACTCGGGAGGCAAAGGCGGACGGATCTCTGTGAGTTCAAGGCCAGCCTGGTCTACAACAGCTAGTTCCAGGACAGGCACCAAAGCTACAGAGAAATCTTGTCTCGAAAGAAAGAAAGAAAGAAAGAAAGAAAGAAAGAAAGAAAGAAAGAAAGAAAGAAAGAAAGAAAGAAAGAAAGTTCATGACTTTAAAGTTTATAGACCCTCTAATGGAAACATTCGCAGTTAAAGGAAGCTAGATGTTTGATTTAAACAAATTCTATAATTTTCTTTTTAAAATTTCTCTTGCATTTTGAAATGATAATCTAGTGTACATCATTCCATCCTTCCCTTTCCTCCCTCCAAACCTTCCCATGCACTCCTCCTTGCTCTCTTTCAAATCACGGCCTCTCTTTTCAACAATTACTGTTACATATGTTATATGCATATATGTATAATCCTAGTACAACCTGTGCACTCTGTACAATGCCACAAATGGTGGAGTAGAGTTAAGAGACTCCTGAAATAGCAAGTCTAATAGAAAGTTGTCTCTATTTCCTGAATTTTCTTCTGTATTGTATCATTCCATTTCTAAAATAATCATGAAATTTTGGTTATTTTTAACAGACTTACAGCTATTTAATGCTTGCAAACCATGATTTCATAACATTTGTCTGGTTAGAAAAGTTCATGCAGCCTGGAGACATAGCTCAACCAGCAAAGTGCTTATCTTATAGGCAGAAATACCTGAGTTCAACACTGAGAACTCATGTAGAAAATAAGCATACTGTTGTGTGTTTATAATCCCAGTACTGGGAATCCTTAGGACTGACTGGCCAGACTGGGTAGCTTATTTGATGAGTTCCAGGCTGATGACAGACCCCTGTCTCAAAAACAAAAGGTGAATGTCGCCGGAGGAACGACACCCAAAGTTGTCCTCTGGCCTTTGCACACATGCACAAACATGCTGATAACCAAACAGCTTCTAGTTCACATGGCTTGATAAAGGAAACCCTGTGCTCCACACCCTGGTAGTTAGTCGTATAACATGTCTATGGCTTCCAGGTGTGTGTGGAGAAACATGAATAAGTCACCTTTTGATCATCCTCTATAGGTAGCTGTCTCAATCCCATGGACACTATTGACTATTGCTAGCAAATCAAATAAAATTATTTCTTTCAAAATGCTAATGTAGTAGGCCTGCTTTCTAGCTGTCGTAGAAAGTAGGGCATGGGGAAAACTTAGTTTGCATTCTTTAAGCTTTTGCAAGCCTAGGCATCATTGAAATCTAAAAATGTTTTTCTTGGGGACCTTTTCAGTACAGCAGCTACTCCATGTACAGGTAAAAACCCACAGCTTTCAATTTCCCATTGTTAACATTTAAAAACCAATGTTGAGATGATCAGATGCGTCACTCACCTGATTTTACCAGGTCTTAAAGTCACGTTCAGTTGTCGAAACTTTTTTATTTACAAAAAGCTACATTTTTCCAATAAAAGAAATATCCAACATTTTTGAGATTGCCCGAGGCACACTTTTTAAAGTGTTGTGAGTATTTCTTTAACTTTTCATTCGTGACTGTTTGGGGGACATTAACGTCCTTACGTATACTGTCATCACTCCTCATCCTTCTCAACAGTGTTGTCCTAGATGCGGCTCACGGAAGACAGGTTTTACCATCCCTCTTTCAGAATGTCACCGAGACAGCAGTCTACTTTTCGGAAATAGCTAACTCTGTGGTGGGTAGCTCTTGGAAAATACAAAAAAAAGAAACTTTGCTTTTCTCTTTGGACTGAATGTCATGCAAATCTAAAGACATTACGAGATCAAGGGAAAATTAGGAACACATTCAGCTGTCAGTTTACTCTGTTTTATGGCAAAAAAATATATTGTAGTTTGTCTAGACTAATCAGTCATCAGTGCAGATTTCTCACTGCGGCATACTGACTAATTAGCTATGCATCTGGAATAGACTACACGAATGCCCCCAGTCTGTTCACCTTTCTCTATTACAGCTTCTGCAATGAAAAGATGGGGTCTGAATCTCCACCTTTGGAAGCAGTCATTCTTACAACAGCCTTCGCCTGGTAGAAAGCAATGAAAGAGATGCTGTATGGTCTCCAGACCTCAGGAGACTGCTCTTGTTGCTTTTGGAACCTGACACCATGGTGTGAATCAGCATGAATTAGGCTGCTGGAAGATCAAAGGCATGTGAAGGCATGTGCTCGCTGCTGCAGCCAACTCCAAAGACAGAGGGGAACGCAGATATGTACGTAGAGCCAGGTTCATACCATAAGGGCTGCTATCGGAAGGATGAGCTGAGTGTTTGCTATTTGAAGCCATTGAGTTTTGGAGTGTTTGTTCCACAGCACAAGCTAACTGATAGAGAAGTGCTTGAGCCAAACACTCAAGGTCGCTGGGCTCAGCAAGGCAAGGTAATTCAAAGAGAACTGCCACATTCTCCTGGAAATGTTCTTAGTAATACATTTACCAACCTCTTTAGTCCGGGGCATTCAAGTGGTAGAAAGCCAAAATGAAATTCACACAATTATATAAGAAGATTCAAAGTATATAGTATAGCCTGTGAAAGGTTTGCAAACCTTCAAACCTTTATCAAAATTAAGAATTAACTATAATTAAGCAAAATTTAAAATACAAGTTTGTGTAAGGAAAATAAATAAATAGCAAAGTCTATGAAAAGTGCGCCATCCTGAGACACACTGAGAGACTATGCTTATTACTTACTGAGCATCTTCAATGTTCAAAAACTTAGTTAATGTTTGGTTACCACACAGTAGCAAAAGTATCATTCCGTCTTACAGATGAGTAAACTAAGCTTGGAGATGGCAATTTGCCTGAATTGAAGCAGAATTAGATACAGTCAGGAAGATACAAAGCCGGGTGTCATAAAACCTGCTGAGGCAGAAGCTCAAAAGTTAAAGGATATTTTGAGCTACATAGTGAAAAGAAACTCAATTATGAGTAGGGTGTGAATATAGGCTTCTGAACTTCCAAACCTAATATATATATTTCTTTCTGCTTGATATGAAAATATAAAAGCATCACCCAATAGAGACTAGCATATTACTTACCATTGAATATTTTAAATGCTTTTTCAAAATTTTCTCTTATGTTAAAAATATGTGGCCAGGGGCTGAAGAGATGGTTCAGCAGTTAAGAGCACTCCTGCTCCTCCAGAGGATCTGGGTTCAATTCCTAGCATCCACATGGCAGCTCATAACTGTCTAGAACACCTGTTCCAGGGGACCTGACACGCTCACATAGTCATCTATGCAGGAAAAACACTAATGTACATAAAACACACATAAATAATTTAAAAAAATACATGACCAAAAGAAAAACTGACATAAAAGCATTACACATGAAGCCACGATCATATTGGGTTTTCAATTTTTCCAAGTAATTTCTTAGATTAACATACAAAGTTTCATCATTATTTTATCAATCAAGAAATTTTTATTATTACTTTTTAAATCATGCCTGTAACTTATGAACATATATTACTACTAACATTTACAGAATCAAGGTTGACAATATACCTCAGTCACAGACCACCCACCTAGCACGTGCAAGACCCCAGGCCCATCCCCAGCTCTACTACTCGTCCACACCCTGTCTCAGGAAAGTCAGGGCCATGGCGTTGATCTCCAGCACAACCAGAAACCAACAGACAAAGGGGAAAACATCAGAAAAGTTGAGTAAATGTTCACAGTATGAAGTTTCTGTCTATTTTCCAAACATATAGCAGAAAACGGCATTATTTAAATTATGTCTTACTTACATGAAGACGTTTATATATTTTTGTTTTCCACAAAGGAGAAAAACTTATATGTAGTTGCTGCAAATTCCTCCTCAAATACTGTGTATGTCTTAGAAAGCTTTTTGTATCAGGGCATATAGATTTGCCACATTTTCATATATATGTTAAAGGTACCACATTTTACTTGACCTTTCTCCTATCCATGCATACATAAGTTATTTCTAATGCCTTACTGAAAAACATTATTAAACATAATTTAAAATTCCATAACAAATGTAGTTATAGATAATTTGTAAACATGAGACCATTTCTATTTCTAGGTGTGAGCTTACTCTTACTTTGTTGAAAATCCTGTCTAATTACTCCCCAGAGTTGCTATCACAAGGACTACCTCAGTGCCCATTTCTACCGAGCTAGTTAATACTAGATACTACGAATATTATTTTGTTTTATTAATCCAACTAGAGAAAATACAGTTTTATAAATTTTCCTTATTGTAAACAGGTAATACTTCATATTTATATTGAACATTTTGTTTTCTTCAGCAAATTGTTGTTTTTCTATTTTCAACTACTATTAAATTGTTTTTTGTCTTTTGAGACTAGATATTACATGTATGTATAAATATATACAAAATACGAATGTTGATTATTTTTTCTGCATTTCATATATATTCATTAAAAATTCTCTATGTCTGACATTATTTTGGTTTGTATGTTTTAACATATAGAAATATTAATTTTGCAAATATTTAAATGTATGTAATAATTTTCCTCATTTTGAAATTGTGAGATATATGTGTATTTCCAGTAAGTCATTTTTAATATTTAACTCATCTAGAAATTATTTTGTTTAATGTACAAAAGAGCTGTGTGTATGTGTGTGCATGTACAGATCAGAGGTCAACATACAATATATAATGTTTTCATGCAATATATTTTGATCATATTTTCCCCTCTCTCAGCTCTTCCCAGATCTTTTCCACCTCCTCCCTACCAACCCAACTTTATGTGCTCTTTCTCTACATACCTATCTCTATCTGTCTGTCTGTCTGTCTGTCTCTCTCTCTCTAAGATAGATAGATAGATAGATAGATAGATAGATAGATAGATAGATAGATAGATAGACAGATAGATAGATAGATAGATTTTAAAAAAAGGGCAAGCCCAGGAGTAGTTGGTGAACAGAAAACAAACTCTGTGTTTATGTGTAGGGGATGGTGTGTGTGTGTGTGTGTGTGTGTGTGTGTGTGTGTATTCTTGTTATTGTTGTTTGGGCTTTTTTGTTTTAATGGTCTTTTGCTTGCTTGTTTGTTGATGGAGGAGAGTTATCTGTCTATGTTACTTTCATTGGTTAATTAATAAAGGAAACTGCCTTGGCCCTTTAAGAGACAGAAAATTAGGTAGGCGGAGTAGACAGAACAGAATTGTGAGAAAAGGGGTAGCAGGCAGTGGGGAGACGCTTCAGGCAGTCGCCATAGTGAGTCGCCATGATTCTCCTCTCTGAGATGGACGCAGGTTAAGATATCTCCTGGTAAGCCACACCTCATGGTGCTACACGGATTACTAAATATGGGTTAAAGGAAGATGTGAGAATTAACCAATAAGAGGCTACAGATAATGGGCCAGGCAGTGTTTTAAAAGAATACAGTGTCCGTGTACTTATTTTGGGCAAAGCTAGCCGGGTGGCGGGACACAGCCCGCCGTTTCACTCTACAGATTGGCGCCCAACGTGATGGACTAAATCCACTTAAAAACCTGAGAGGGCTTTAAATAAAGGAGAGAGAGAGTTTAACACAGCTTTTTGCTGTTTGCCTGGACGTGCTGTAGAGAGATTTCCTGTTTCGGCAATAGCGGCAGAGAAAAAGCTGAGTCATTTTAAAACGCGGCTTCCTGGTGCTGTGCTGCCAGTGCAAACTCTGGCTATAAAGCATTTCAATGGCTTTTATGGGCCTGGATATTTATGTTCCTGCTGGGATAGGAAGGAGAGTGCACTGAGACCGGGCCAATGGCTCCCTGCTCCCTGCCTGCACCTGAGCAGATGGCGGAATCAGGCGAGCCGGAGAACATGGCAGATTTCTGCCGCCATAGAGAGAGATGTTTTCAGACTGTGCAATGCTCTGTGTCTCAGATTTGGTTGTAACTTGGATGAAAAGAGTTTCTGTGCTGCATGCTCAGTCTCAGAATTAAAATGCTGATTGCGGCTCCAATGTGGACTGCTGTGTGCCTGGAACTGTGTGCGGCTCAGGGGCACTAAATGACTGAGGCAGGAGAGGCTTTGGCTCTGCTCGCCACTCTGAACTGTGCTGATCTCAGGATCTATTGTAATTACCATGATAACAGTGCAGTTAAGGTTTAGACTTGGCTGGAAACAGGCAGTACTGTATTACCTCTACTTGATGCAACTTAAGTTTTTAAGAAGTGCTCCTGGATAGTAAAAAAATTACAGATTCACAATAGGACAGATTCAGACATAAAAGACTTTTAAATGAGTCACAATGTTGGATGAGCGTATGTAGGCTTGAGAGAGAAGAAAAAATATAGAGAATAAAGTTAATGCCTTAAAAAAGGGTAAAGTCTTTAAAGAGAAAGAAGTAAAGTGATAGAGTAAAAATAAGCCACGTAAAAATGGAAAATTCACAGAGAGTCTGGATGTATTTTATTGTGTTTTCTTTGAAATTTTTGACTGTAAAGGAGCTAAGTACAGAGAGACATTTCATTATATGGGCTGCCAGTCTAGACCAGAATGGACATCTTAATGGTATGACTTCAGAATTTGGATCTAAGGATATCACGCTTTGGAAAAGAGTTTCTTCTTTTGTTTTCACAGAGCATGAGACTCTGTGGATTGCTTCTATTCCAATATGGTATGATAGACCACGCCCTCCTGAAAGGTTGCTGTGAACACCCTCAAAAAATTACTTCACTCAACTGCCGACTGAGATGAACCTGGCAGACAAGTTATACCATGAAAAGACCTAAATAACAGCGCCCCCATTCAGCAGGAAGCAGTTTGGAGAGAAAAAACTGCGCCCATTTTCCCAAATATTGTTTATAAATGTTCTTTTACATTTAAAGGGGGAGATGATATAGATATGAATAATTTGCATTGGTATGGATTTTAAGGTCAATTTGTTATATGTATATGTATTTCTGATCTTGATTAAGGTATTGTAATTTTGTAGTTCATTTAAAAATGTAATGTATAATTAGGAAATATAGGTTGTTAATGGATAATCATTGATAATAGTTAAGCCTGTAGTCATGTTAGATTTTCTAGATATGTAGAGATATATTTCAGTTAGATAGACATTCTTCATATCTTTCAAAGACTGCAGAATATGGCATTTAATGTTTTAATAACTTGGGGTTTTCATGACAATGAGACACGTCTGCTCCTGGCAGCACAAATCTACTTCGAGAAGAAGATGGGCATCGAAGAGGCTCCTTATGGAGTTTGATAGCCATTTGGGCAAGAAACTGCTCTTACCTGGACTGTTGTGTAAACTGGACATAAAGAACCCGCAGAGAGAGGACTGCTGAACTTGCCTAAAGGTGAGATGTTCCTTCTGGGTTCCTGATTCATTAAAGAGTCTGCGAGACGTTCTGCAGGACACAGCAGAAAGTGACTGAACTATCTTTGGAATTTCCTGCTTCATGGAAAAGTCTGCTGGACACTATGGGCCTGAAGGCTGAAGATGGATGCCCCAACGGTACAGAGGAACTTTGGGTGACTGTCCAGGCAGTGAGTTGTCTCTCATTTCTAGAGTTTGAAAGCTGCATATTTCTTGTTTACTTAGGTAATATTATATCCTTCTGGAGTCTTTGATGGAGTTGAAGAATAAGGTTATAGTTTTCCTTAGCTATGATAAAAGATAAAATAGGTCTAAATATTGTAACTGTAATACTTGCTTGATAACTATTTTGTTATATGTAATTTTGCTATGTTAAAGTTGAAGCCTTTCTTTTTTGTTTAAACAGAAAAAGGGGAAATGATGGAGGAGAGTTATCTGTCTATGTTACTTTCATTGGTTAATTAATAAAGAAAACTGCCTTGGCCCTTTAAGAGACAGAAAATTAGGTAGGCGGAGTAGACAGAACAGAATTGTGAGAAAAGGGGTAGCAGGCAGTGGGGAGACGCTTCAGGCAGTCGCCATAGTGAGTCGCCATGATTCTCCTCTCTGAGATGGATGCAGGTTAAGATCTCTCCTGGTAAGCCACACCTCATGGTGCTACACGGATTACTAAATATGGGTTAAAGGAAGATGTGAGAATTAACCAATAAGAGGCTACAGATAATGGGCCAGGCAGTGTTTTAAAAGAATACAGTTTCCGTGCAATTATTTTGGACAAAGCTAGCCCGGTGGCGGGACACAGCCCGCCGTTTCATTCTACAGTTTGTTTTCATTTTTGCTTTTGTGTTTTGTAAATTCCATTTTATTTTTTCAAACAGGCTCTTTCCCTGAACCTGGAGCTTATTGACTCAGCTAGACTGGCTAGCCAACAAACTCCCAGGATCCTCTTGTCTCTACCTTGTCAGAGCTCAGGCTATAGACACCAGAATTTTGTGAAGGTGTCAGGGATCCAAACTCAGGTTCTCATGCTTAGGCAGCAAATGAGTTACTGATTCAACCATCTACCCAGACAAAAAAAAGGACCCTTTTTTAACCCAATGAATTACCAGCTTTTGTAACAATATCTTCTGCCTCTCACCACTGCCAAGGTATTTTTAATTACTTTAGTTTTATGTCATGTTTCATGTCTGTTGGAGCAAGGGTCAATTATTATTCCTGTTTCTTTTTTTCTTCTTCGTTTTACTTTTACATTATGCATTCCGATCCCACTTATCTCCCCATCTCCTTGCTTTTGCCCTCTGCCTTTATAACCTGCACCTCACAAATCAGTACCAAATTTAAAAGAAAAAACCAAGTAACCCCCCTACACACACACACACACACACACACACACACACACACACACACACACACGAAAGGAGGAGGAGGAGAAGGAGGAGGAGGAGGAGGAGGAGGAGAGGAGGAGGAGGAGGAGGCGGAGAATCTTGTACTGAAAGCTGTAGTGTGGGCCAGTTAAGTCACACAGTTTACCCTTTAGCCCATTTATCTTGCAAGTGTTCATTGCCTCCAGTCATTGTCCTGGCTCAAGGCATCTGGTTTCTGCTACCCTACCAGTAATGGAATTTCCCTGGGGCTCCTCCTGTTGTGTTCTGTGTTATGGAGATCCTGCTGTTTTGGATCTGTAGGTTAGTCCTTTTCACATATTCCAACCCTTCAAAGATTTGTTAGATGTTGGGGTGGGCCAACTCATAGCCCTGCTGTTGGGACTGGGTGGTAGCTGGGTTGGTCAGATCGCTAGTATTCCCTCATCATCATGATAGTGAGAGAACCAGCCCTACCCTACACCAGGTGCTGCAGACAGGAGAGCTGGTCCTGCACCCTGCCTGGGCAGCACAGTAAAATCGACACTTGTAGTGTGTGGTACAGTTGAGCCAGCACTGAGGGCAGGAGAACAGGAGAGCTGACCCCACCACCCGTTTATGTTCCCTACTGTAATATTTCTCTGCAGCTTGCCTGGGAAAACAGTAGAGCTGGCCCTTGTGGTAGGAGTGAGAGGGCCCTGGATCTGAAGGCCTGAGAGCAGGGGAACTGGCCCAGCTCCTTGCTGGAACCTGCTTTGGGTGAGCTAATTAAGGCAGTGCTGGAGAGCTCGTTTGCCTTCATAGTGATGATAAGGGAAAGCTAACAAGCTGAGCAGCCCAGTTACCACCCAAGCCCACTCACCCATTACCGCTTGTGGCAGGTGAGAGAGGACCAGAAGCGTGGAAGAGCTACCCCTGCCCCTCACTTGCTGCAGTGCATACACACACACACACACACACACACACACACACACACACACACACAAGTTCTGCTTCCCATCTGCTCAGCACACTAGAGCTGACCCTGTTTGTCAGGGACACAGGTGAGCTAGGCCTGAGGGCATGAGATCAACAGAGCAGATCATTCCCTCAGCTGCCACGATGTGAATGAGGGAAAGACGCCCTCCCCATCATCCCTTGCTACCTGTGCAGGTGAGAGGGCTATTCCTGTTTCAAAAACTTATTACTATACTAGAGATGCAACACAGAGCTTGACGTTCCTCTTGCTGAGCACCAGCCAACACCAGGCTTTCACCTGAATGTCCAGATCTTACTGTCATGGGATCCCTGGGTTCTGGGGGTTTCACATTGCCTTTCATGTTTACGCATCTGGATTCGGGATGATTATATGGCTGGGTGGTGATTATTGGGTTTGTCTTTGTTGGATGGTTGTTTTGTTCCCCTGTTATCTGATTCCATTATCTTTTGGCCTGAATGGCCAAGGGTTCTGGTGTCTGGTAGGTCTTCAGGTCCAGTAGGGTTGTCTCAGTTGAAGTTTGTGGGGGTTCGGGTGCCTAGATCCAGATAGCTCGTCCTGTTCTTCTGACTGATGTGGACTGTCCCTGTGTTTTGGGGGTTTGCTGGAGTTTCTGACAAGGATTAGCCGCAGGGAGAAGGATGAGGTGGGTGGTGTTGGGCAGTGGAGTTGGTCTTGGGAGAACAGAACCCAGTGGATGGCAGCAATGGCGGTGCACCCTGCGGCAAGTCTCTTATTAGCTAAATGTCAGGTGAGGACTTTTCCAGAACAGTGGAATTCCACCAGAGTTGGGAGCAGGACCCAGCTGCCTCGCTGGTGCCGAGGTGGCGGCCGTGGGGGGTGGGGGAAGCACAGGATATGCCCTGGGGCTTAGGGTGTGGAGGTTGAGGCCACTCACCTGGGAGGCCGGTTACTCACTTGCTCTTCCAACTGCTGAGGGCTGTGCCTGTGCCTATGGAGTCTGCTGAAGTCACGGGGAAGGGCTGGCCATGAGGAGGGGGATGGGGGTTGGGGGTGGAGTGGGTTTTCGGGGCGCAGAATCTAGTGGGTGGTGGCAGCGGTGGTCCAGCCTGCAGGCAGATCTCTTCCCTGCTGACTGGCTGAATGGTGAGGCCTGCCAAGAGTTGAAATTCTAATGGGAGAGTAAAAGCATTATTTGAAAAAGAGCTGAAAAAAACCAAAAACCTTGTTGAGAACAAATTAGAAATAACAGATTTTACTAGAACTGCGAAGAAAAATTCAGCTATCACCCAAAGAGGAAAAGCTCGGATTTTCTGCCACCATGAAAGCTATCTTTTTCTTAGCTGGTGTGCTTTGAAGACTAGCTGTACTGCATGAAAGGAAGAGATAATTGTTTCTAACCGATTTTCCTTGGGGAGGGCCTGTGGCCTTGAATCTGTATCTATGTGCCTGGTGTCTCTACTGGGCGCCACAGTGCACTTCTGCAGCCCCAGCAACTCAGAGGCTAAAGTAGAGGTCATTTGAGCCAAGGATCCCTCGATTTGAGGGAAATCTGGACAATATTCTGGATTTCTGCATAAAAAAATCACTCAAGGCTGTGGTCTTATCCAACTCACTGTGCCCTTTTTCAAACTCATATCCTTGTTGCTGGATTCAGTACCTTGTGATTGGGGGACTGAAGCCCTTGCTTTCTGCCCAACTATTGCTTAGGAACAGCTCTCACTTCCTAGGGTTTGCCTGGTTTCTTCCCATGTGGGTTCTCAAAATACAGCCACATACTTCTTCAGGAAAAGAGGAAAAGCCACTTTTCTGGGTCCTTGAAACAGTTTAATGTAACAAAAGCAAGGGAATAACTATCTCATCGTATTTGCCATAATTCATTGATGAGGAGCCAGTGACAGGTTCCAACCACACTCAGAGAGAAGGAAGTATTTGAGAGAGGCTCTGGCACAGCATGTGGGTACTTCCATCTATACCACTACTGCTGGCCTCTCACAACCACCATGGCGATGAATATTTTCTAAACTCTATATTTTGCTATTATGACTTCAATATTCAAAGAACTATTCATTGGCTGTGTTTTTATACGCTCTTTGTTCCCTTTCCGGGATAACAAGAAATGAATCTCTCCTTCGTTATGTTCCACATTGCTTCTACCAATACAACAAAAAAATAGGGCATTTTCCAGGTGTGGTAGCACACCTGCCTTTCTTTAATCCCAGCATGTGGGAGAGAGAGGCAGGCAGATCTCTGTGAGTTTGAGGCCAGCATGGTCTACAAGAGCTAGTTCCAGGACAGCCAACAAAGCTACACAGAGAAACCCTGTCTCTAAACAAATGAAAAAATAATATAGAGAATTTATCCTAAATAGGAAGGTCCCTTCAGATGGCTAGTTCTTTCCATTGTCAGGGCATCTATTTTAACACAATATAAACTGTTATGGTGCTGGCCATATGACATATTCATGTTGTTGCTGGGGTTTTGTTGTTTTTGTTGTTGTTGTCATTGTTAAGAATTTTAGTTTCATGTAACAGGAAGTAGAACAATTCAACTAAATTTTAAAAAAAAGAAAGAAAACCAGGTGTAGTAGCACCTGCCTGTCACCTCAGCACTTGGAAGGTAGAAGCAGGTGGGTCTCCAAAATCATCTTTGCCTAAATAAATAGTTTGGAACCAGTCTGTGTCATGTGACACCCTCTATCAAAACAACAAAAAGGGGGGGGGAGAAAAAAAAACTATTGTCTTTGATAGTAGTAGTGCTAGAGGTAGTGCTGGTTCAGAGATTCCCTTAGGATCTCTCTCCCCTCTGCCTCCCTATCTCTCTCATCCCATCTCTCCCTTTCCTCATCTCAGGCTTTATCTCCCACCTTAAGTCCCTCCAGGAGCAAAAGGCCTTTGCCCAGAGATAGGAATTGTGCAAGTCACCTTTATCTATAAAAAGATAGCAAATAGTCACAGTCCCCAAATTTGAATGTATACAAATACAACTTTCAAATCTGTGGTAAAAGTGTTTCATTGGAAATTTAGAAACTCAGACATGTGAGATTTTCTAATTCTCATAGTAGCGTGTTTTAAATATACCTTACTTAAAACAATTTATCTTTTGGGACTAATTTTTAATTAGAATATAATTACATGATTTCCCTCTTCCCTCTAATCCCTCCCATGTGCCATCACCACCCACTCTACCCTGCACTTCCTTAGAAAATTCATGGTCTCTTTTCCTTGAACTTTTTACATATGCCTAATTTGTAGCACCTATAGTCTCTTTAGTACCAAGGGATCAGCCCTAAAATGATATACACACAAATAATTTATCTTTTAAGTAACCATAAAACATATAAATTTTTTTCTGTTTATGGTTAATCTACCTATCAAGATCATCCTGGGGAGGAGGTCACAAGGTATGCAGCGGTATGCTCCTAGGTAACAGCCATATTTAATTGGAAACTCACTCCCTGGAGTAATTCCCATGCCATAATCTCCCCCAGAAATGAGCTGTTTTCTTGTTGGGTGGTTTATTGCAGGTCAGAGTTCAGAGAGTTTCTAGACACAGCCGCCACATCTTTGCTCAGAATTTATTGGAATTTAACTTCTTATCTGGCTTTAGTCACTGAGTATAATCCCAGCATGACCCTTGGTCCCTAGAAAACAACTCTTAGACTCCTACCTTCTGACCCCAAGCATGCTCAATTCCACTAGCACTCTTTGAGGCTTTTGGAGGTTCAGGAGCACTCACCCCATTTTCCTAACATGAGGCTAACGCATGGGCCTGTGTGAAACTCACGTAAGTTGTAGCTAACTGGACACTTAAATCAGCTGGAGCCCTCTGGTGAACAAGAGGCTGTCCTGCTAGGACATCTTTCTGTTGACTCCATTTTGAGCTGTGTGGCACAATTCTATCTACCTCTGTATACTCCCAGACCTATCTGAGGTTTCTTTTTTTTTTGGTTTATTTTTTTATATTTAAAAATTTCCATCTCCTCCCCTCTTCCTCCCCCTTCCCTCCCCTCCCTTCCACCCATACCCGCCTCTCTCCCTCTTCAGGCCAAGGAGCCATCGGGGTTCCCTACTCTATGTTAAGACCAAGGTCCTCTCAACTCCCCCCAGGTCCAGGAAGGTGATCAACCAAGCTGAGAAGGCTCCCACAGAGCCCGTCCACGCAGAAGAATCAGAGCCCAGCACCATTGTCCTTTGCTTCTCAGTCAGCCCACACTGTTGGCCACATTCAGAGAGACGGGATTGGTCTCATGTTCCATCAGTCCCATTTCAACTGAAGTTGGTGATCTCCCGTTAGTTCTGTCCCACCGTCTCCATGGGTGAACGCACCCCTCACGGTCCTGACTTTCTCCCTCATGTTCTCTCTCCTTCTGCTCCTCATCAGGACCTCTATCTTAGGTTTCTATCAACCCTTCCCATTCCAGATGCGCACCATGGAATGTAAATTAGGCCACAGGACTGCTAGGGACAGTCATTAATCTCTAACTCCTTGTTCTTGAAATTCGAGTTTTTCCTGACTCCGGTGGAGTCATCTGGAGTGGCACAGGAGCTGCTTTGTAACTATCAGGCATTCTCATCCCTTTCGGTGCTTACGGATAAAACCCACTTGGGAATTCTAAAAAGAGGTGAAATGGAAAAGCATGTTTCTTAAAATTTCGAAAGTTCTTTTACAATATAAGGTTGCATGTCAACTAAAATTTTCATAATGGATTATACCTTCATAGTTTGAACTTTGTATTTCCTCGGAGTATTTTTGGAGGGGTGGAGAAACAAAGCAGTCCATAATTGATGCTCCTTAAAGTCACATTAATAAGGTTGTGTGCCCATGATATTCTTCATCGAAACACCTTATTTCTGGAGGCCATGATTCCCCTTTGCAGAAAGTTTTCATTAGCTAAAATAACAGTTGATTTTTCTTCTAGGCATCAAAACTAGTTTTAGGCTACATATTTTCTCGTGTCTTGTGTAATTAATTATTAGATGACTCCCTCCAAAAACATTGATCAAACTTTTAATATATTCAGGTCATGGACAGCCCAAATGGTCATTGATCTAGAACTGAAGCAAAGAGGAAAATGTATAACAGTCAACTTGAAATCAGATATAAGGTGCCCAGGAAGTATTACAGGAATTCTGTGTCAGGGAATCTTTTCATAATCTTTTCTCATTTGTGATTACATATCAAGACATCCCTAAGCATTTGTAAATGCACAGTTTTATATTCTAAGAGATTTTATGCTTATGTAATCCAATTTTGAAAAACTGGATGTGACATTTGAATACTCTTATCAACATGTTTTTATTTTACATATTGCTGAGTTCCATATGATATTTACATAAGTATATGAAGCATGCACTGAGCAAATCAAGTCGCTGATCTCCATACATATACCTTTCTCACTCTTTACTATGGTGATGCTGTCAGGTAAACACTTTTAAACTCCCATACACGAGAAAGAACATAGAGTGCTTGTTTTACTGTATCTGGCTGATTTTGGTTATCATAATATCCACCATTGCCATACACTTTCCTGTAAATAGTACGATTTCCTTCTTCTTTTGTGACTGCATAGAACTCTATTGTGGATTAATAACCCATCGATCCAATGGCGGGAGCCTAGGCTAATTCCATTCTTTTCGCTTCTGTATATAGTGCTACAATAAACATGTGTGTGCACTACCTCTTAGGTATGTTGATCTCATTTCCTTTGGATGTGTGTCCAGAAGTAATATGGCTAGACTGCATGATTGGTCTAATTATTTGGGGGTGGGGGAACCTTTCATACTGTCTTTGTGAGGGCTACACTAATTTATAATCTCATTAACAGTGTATAAGAGTATCTTTTTATCAATAATCACAGACACATAGAAGTTATAGAACATATATTGCTATAATAACATTTTTTTCAAAAATTAGTATATATAGCCTTAACATTAGTGACATACATCTTGTTATAGATGTTTTAATCCTGTAGAAACTAAGAGTTTTCCCTTTGCTCCAACTAGTGGAGTTCTGGAGTCCAGTGAGTCGAGTTAGAATGGTGACAAGTTGAAACTAGTATTCCTGAACACTTTTTCAATTTACCTTCTTATTAAAATATATTTTAATCATATTTCTCCTCCTAGATCATCCTCCTCACTTTCCTACCTTCCCAATTTCATGCCCATTCTCTCTTTCTCTCCCTCCCTCCCTCCCTCCCTCCCTCCCTCCCTCCCTCCCTCCCTCCCTCCCTTCCTCTTCAAAATAAATAAAAACATTGTTTTTGTTTTAGTGTTAAGCATTTACTAGATAGGTACTGTATTTACATAATTTCTTTTTTGTTTTTAATTGAGCTATGTATTTTTCTCTGCTCCCCTCCCTTCCTCCTCCCCGTTCTACCCTCTCCTGTGATCCCCACGCACCCAATTTTCTCAGGAGATCTTGTGTTTTCTCCTTCCTATGTAGATCCATGTATGTCTCTCTTAGGGTACTCTTTGTTGTCTAAGTTCTCTGAGATTGTGAATCATAGGCTGGTTTTTCTTTGCTTTATGTCTAAAAGACACTTATGAGTGAGTGCATATGATATTTGTCTTTCTGGGTCTGGATTACCTCTCTCAGTATGATGTTTTCTAGATCTATCCATTTGCACACAAATTTCAAGATGTCATTGTTTTTTTTGCCACTGTGTTCCTACTACTCCCTTGTGTAAACATACCACATTTTCATTATCCATTCTTTGGTTGACGGACATCTAGGTTATTTCCAGTTTCTGGCTATTACAAATAATGCTGCTGTAGTTGAGCACATGTCCTTGTGGTATGATTGAGCATCCTTTGGATATATACCCAACAGCAGTATTGCTGGGTATTGAGGAAGCTTGTTTCCTAATTTTCTGAGAAATCGCCATACTGATTTCCAAAGTGACTAAAAGTTTGCACTCCCACCAGTAATAGAGTAGCATTCCCCTTACCCCACATTCTCTCCAGCATAATTTCTACCCCTCTAACTTCCCCTGTGTCTCATCTGCTTCCTCTCAAATTCATTCTCTCTTCATCTTTATTACTGATATATATCTATATCTATACATAGATATAGATATCCCGCTAAGTATAATTAGTATTATTCATATGTATATCTGTTTAGGACTCACAATTTTAGATTGGAAAACTACCAGGAAGCTTATAACTGGAAAAGATTGATTGCTCCCTCCTTTCCCCACAACCATTAATTGCCTATAACTTTGCAACTAGGCCTTCTGGGATTTCCCTTATCTATATTGGTATGTCAACTGGTGTTATATTATGCAGATCTGGTTAAGGTGGCCATGTGGTTGAAATTAAAAGAGTACAACTTCCCAGACATCTATAAAAGGTGCTATCTTACATAAAATGTCCTGGTCCTCTGGCTCTCGCTATCTTTCTGGCCCCTCTTCTAGGACATTCTCCAAGCCTTAGATATAGAGGTTGCATTGTATTAATTGGAGTTGGGCACCCCACATCCGCTGTTTTCTGCATTTGGCCAGTTGTGAATTTCTGTAATAGTATCTGTCTGTTGCAAAAAGAAGTTTCTTTGATAATCAGAAAAGAGTTCTACTTATATATGGGTATAAGGACAAGTATTCAGAAGGAAGCTAAAAATTATACTTATTTAGGGAAGTGCAAGTAGTAGATTCTCATCTAAGGTTCATGACCTCACCAGCCACTGGGAGTCAGACAAGTTGCCAGCACCAGGCATGAATTGAGTGGGCCTTAAATCCAATGAGAGAGCTGTTGTTAACCTTCAGATCTAAGTTCCACTATTGCACCCTGGGGAATATCTTACTAGGCTGCTCAATGCTGTGGCTCATAGGTTTTACAGCTAGGTAGGACTACCGATTGCTTTTCCCCCATAGCAGATTGCATAACACCTCCCAATACTATAGCAGTTAGTCTCAGAGAGGAGGCTACCAGGTTAATCCCAGCTGAATTACTACAAGGTCTGTGTCTGTAGTATGTGTTTACTTCAATACAGTTCCACGGTGTTCCTTAAAACTGCCAGAATGCCTGAAGAAAAGAGCCTCCTTTTCTCTTTCTTGCAATAGATTATTGGCAGTTAAACTCATGTTTAAGGTTTTGTTCAATATGGGCTTCACCCTTCCCCATTCTGG
Organism: Arvicola amphibius; assembly: GCF_903992535.2. NCBI lineage: Eukaryota > Metazoa > Chordata > Mammalia > Rodentia > Cricetidae > Arvicola > Arvicola amphibius. The sequence goes on from NC_052065.1 coordinate 44,056,608, forward strand.
CTTGGTGAATACTTTTGGGATGCAACAAAACAAAATGCAAGTTTGATCATACTAATGAGGTGCCATGTAGAAAGAGATAGAGAAGAGGTCCTCTCAGAGGTGTTTATTAAAGTTAGCCCTCATTACTACACACCGGAAAAAATAATGACATCTTGAAATTTGCAGGCAAATGGATGCATCTAGAAAACATCATATTGAGTGAGATAACCCAGACCCAGAAAGACAAATATAGTATGTACTCTCTCATAAGTGGCTTTTAGACATAAAGCAAAGAAAAAGCAGCCTACAATTCACAATCCCAGAGAACCTAGACAACAAAGAGTACCCTAAGAGAGACGTACATGGATCTAATGTATGTCTAATGTATGGGAAGTAGAAAAAGGCAAGATCTCATGAATAAATTGGGAGCATGGGGTTCATAGGAGAGGGTAGAATGGAAGGGAATGGAAAAAAATATAGCTCAATAAAAGCAATTTTAAAAAAGTTAGGCCTCATTAACAAATATCTCAATGCCTAGGACATGCCTAATAAAATGAGTTTAGAATATTTTGCATATGTCTATTCTTTGAAAATTTCATACACGTATACAATCTTTCTTGAACTTACCCATGCCCCCATTCCCTCCTCCCATCCACCCCAACATATCTTCCTCCTAACTTCATGTCTTCTTCTTTAGTAATCCACTGACTCTAATTAGTGATGCCTAGTTATTATTATGCCACGCACACGTATATACATATATCTGTATATATATATAAAATCATCGCTAGAATATGAACATAAAATATTTAAGTAAAAATAATGTATAAGCAATATATACCCTTGTGATAGTATACAGCTGCTGAAAGTAAGGCCCCTGTCAGCGCGAATGAGTGCAGACTAGAGGATGTTATAAATCTGTACTTTGAATTTGGTCAATCAGATAAATTCTGTTCAGATTTCATTTGGCAGCCAGCAAACCTCCTTTCCTCCTTGCAATTTTTTTTAGGTGATCTTAATCAGCACTCCTAACTTGGGCTTCTTCCCATTATTATGCAATTATTTTATGGGTTAGGTCCTTATCCAGTCCCAGATGCAGTCACTAGGTTTATGGATACAAAATATAAATTCAGTGTCTTTTTCCACTTGACAAATTTTATTCATAAGAATGTTCAGATTTCTGACTTTTTGCTGTCTAGGGGAAGTCAAATTGCAGTGTTAACTTGACTGCTTCTTAAATATTGATAAGCAGATATGAACAACAACAACTCTATGATTGCAGTACTAACCCCTTAGTATTCATGCTTTCTCTGCTCCCACCCTGGCAGTGTTATGAAAGTTGATTCAGGTTATAAAAAAGCCTGTGATTTTAAGTAATGTAATGCAGGACTGTTTGTCACCCGATTTCCCTTGCCTTTTATCTTGACTGCTTGAAAGCTCTTTTAGGAAACCTAAAATCATCGCTCACTTTCATTCCCAGTATGGAATAGAAGGACCATTATGTGTTTTATTGACTTCAACTGGCAACAATACCAATAGACAGTTCAGTTATGTAATTATCTTCAGAAATAGATCTTAAGATCAATAGTACTAAAATTCCACCATTGCTTTGTAATATGATCTTGTATCATGATAAGTATTGACTACAAGTGACAGAAACTGCAAACATTAGCTTAACCTAATTCTGTTTATTTTCCTTGAACAGGAATAGAATTTTAAATAATCTTGTATTGATAGAGTGGCACAATTATGATCAGGGAACTGGGACCTGCCTGGCTTTTTCTTTGACCATCCTTAAAATATAGTTGCCACATTGTGCCCTGCGACACTTGCTTGAGCTTCAATCTTCATTCAGCTTTTCATTTAATAAAAAAGAATGGAGGATGCTTTTCTCACCATTTTGTAATTACACATTTAAGATGAACTGACTGGAACATAGCTAAACTATCCATCTAACATTTTAGGCATCTTAGACAAAGGAACCTGAGAAATGCAATGTTTCTTTTGGGCATCAACATGCCCCAGTAAAATCTGTAGGCTCTCTTGGTAAGGAGAAATGAGAAAATGATTAAGTGTGTGTGCATGCTTTTCACATGTACACACACACACACACACACACACACACACACACACACTGTGATCTAACTGATAGAAACTCAAGTCCTATTCGGTTTTTTCCATCACATCATACTGTAGCAGAATCACATCTAATGCTGTTTCTTAATAGTCAAGGAACTTCAAACTAAAAGTATAAGTCATTTGCCTTCATTTGCCTAAAACTCTATAGATTCCTATTGAAATAGAAGCCCAGAGTTCATATGGCAGTCACTAGTCATCTGTGTAAGTCAGACTTTTCCTCATCAGTATGACACATACCAAAAAGAAACAAGTTTAAAAGAAGAAAGTCATTTTTCACCTCACACCTTCCATAATCAACTAGTTCCTTTGTTTCTAGGTTAGGAAAGGCCCAGAAATATGACAGAAGGCCATGGTGAGGCCAAGATTACTTCATGGCATACAGGAAGCAGAGAGGGACATGCATGGACCAGCAGGCTTCTTCTTCTGTCCTTTATTCTAGATGAGCCCCCAGTATATTGAATGATGCCACTCACATCCAGGGCAAATCTTACCCCCTTAGTCATTTTTGGAAAGCAGAAACAGCCATAGGGATTCTTTACAACTCTCCTAGGCATCTGTCAGTCCAGTAAAGCTGACAATTTCACATTACCTTACCCCATTTAGTTACCAGGCTGTCTAGGAAAAGCAGCTTTATCTGATAAGTCATGGACTCAGACAAAAATAATGAGTTATATGACAAAGGAGAAATTGTAGGGCAAATATTGCAGCAACAATATAAGCCATCCTTGCCAACATTCCAAATCATTCATTAAGATTCACGTATTCGGTTGAACATGATGGGCACTCTGTAATACCACCACTAAGGAAACTGAGGCAGGAATATCAAACATTCAGCCTGAGCTCTATAGTGGAGATAATTTTACGTAATAGACTTCATTCAAGGGCTCAGAACTGTTTTTAAAAACCTCTTAATTAAACTTTATCTCCACCCCATAGTAAAGCCAATTATTATGTAAGTTAGACTGAATATCAAAGTGTAGCCTTTATAGGTTAGTGGTCAAACATGCAAATCTACTATTAATCAGTAACATGTAAAGGTTCTATATTCAATGCAGGAATCACTGGCATTTTATTTTAATTTATTTTAAAAGACTATCTTTTCTCATTTTACATGGCAAATCCATTTCCCACTCCCTCAACCCCCACTGCTCCCTCTACCTCCCCCCATCCCCATCCCACCCTCCACTCCACTCCTCAGAGAGGGTAAGGCTTTCCATGGGAAGTCAATGAAGTCTAGAGCATTGCTTTGATGCAGGACTAAGGCCCTCCACACTATGTCTAGGTTGAGCAAAATATCTCTCCAGAGAGAATGGGCTCCAAAAAGTCAGAACAAGCAATAGGGATAAATCCTGGTCTCACTGCCTCACTGGTATCTTTTAAGGGAAATAACTAACCCATGTTCTCTATATAAGCTAAGCAGGACTGTTGCTTGTTAATAATGGAAGCTCAACTCAAAATAGCCCATGTCTTTTTTGGTTGGTACAAATGATTGAGAAGCCCCCAATAGATAGTTTTATGTGCTCAATTGCCTGACATCTGTCTCTTTGGTTTCTCAGTGTCTTTTCCATGATATATGTCCCCAGTGAACAGCAACCCATGATATAAGTTTTCAATTTTTGCACCCATTTAAAACTTATTTGAGATTTCTATCTATTTGTTATGTTTACGGGTCTTTTGCCTTCATGTATGTCTGTGCATCACATGGATACAGTGTCCATGTAGGCTGAAAGAAAACATCATACACCCCTTAAACTGGAGTTCCAGATGGTGGTTGGCCAACATATGGAGAGTGGAAATCAATCTCTGGTGAACTGCTGAACTGTCTATCTCCTCTGTGCCCATTTTTATAGGTTCATCCTTATGTCACTACCCAAGATTTCCTTGATCTCAAATATTCCATTTTGTTTTCTTTTCTAGCTTCTTGAACAGCCAGCCAGCTTGTTCTCCACCACGTAACCCTCTATATATTCTTATATTGTGCTTTTTCCCTCTATACAATGTTCAGAGCAGGTGTTCTCCATAAGCACTGACTACTGACATGTTCCTCCATCTCGTTCTCTAATGACACTTCAAGCATGGCGATGAGTAACCACTGCCCTCTTTCCGCTTGCAGTTATATATTCAGCAGAACTGTATTTAAGATACACTCAGATATTTTTCTCCTCCTTTAGGTGGTTCCTTGAAAAGGAACCACATAAAGCCGTAGATACGAGCTGAGGAAAGTGTCCTGGTACAACTGTCATAGATAATTTGGTGTCTGATTTCTTTGCTCAGGTAGCTTACTCATACTCTCTGGGATTTTTTAGGCTTGATTCTGGATGTATAATTTCCATCTTTTCATATATTGTTGCTGAGTCCACGTAAGATCATAACTTTATGAATCTGACAGGCTCTCACCCCTATTAGCACTTCCTAGTGACTTTGTGGTCTATGATCAACCATTGCATCCTAACCAGTGTCTAGTTGCCTACGGCAGAATGATGGAGACCAACTGTAATCCTTCCACTGGGAGTTAGCATAAATTCCATACATTGCTGACACCCTAATTCTTAGTCTTCTGCATCAGTAAGACTGCACTGTAGCCTGGACCTATACCCATTTAAACCTGGCTGCATTTGTACCACCCAATAATTTCCCAGAATAGTATTCCTAAATATGGAAAGAATTGCTTCAAAGAAAGACTTAAGGAGATCATAAGTGTGTGGCTTCCATCCTTTATGAGAACTATATTAGATTCACCAATTATATTTTACTTTACAGTGGATGTGTTGTCATGCCCTAAACTCTGAATCCTTAATTGTTCTACTGACATATGAGATTCCTACTAGCCACCTCTCTTTCTGTCTCATTTCAGATAGGATGGGTCCATAAAACCAATAGCAACATGTTAACTCAATTTTGGCCCTCATACATCTACACTGAAACAGTGTTAATAGTCCAAAGTCCTGGAATTCATTGACAGCTCTGGTATTTGTCTAATAGTCCTCACAATGTTTTCACTCTGCCCTTTTGCCAATTTAGCCATCACTTATCTAGCCCCTTTGATACTGTGCTTACCATAGTATTTCAGGATGCATCCTCCTAGAGCCTAGGGATATGGAGACCAGTCAATGGGTTCTAGTTCCAAAATGTGGCTTGGAGTTTGGAATGTGCAATGAGTCTGTACTTTCAACTAAGTTCTCTACATCTACACTTCTTTCTCCCTTTGATTAAGCAGAATCCTGGTTGGATACCCATTGGTTTTGCCCTGAGAGGGCTGTAGCTTTCAACCATCATCACAATTTGCTGCTGGTTAAGTAAGACTCACTGGCAGCCTCTCCAATGATTTCTAGTCATAATGATAATTGCACCCCTATGGCTTCTGCTGATTAAGCACTACCACCTGTCCAGTTTTGAGTCCCATCATCTGAAGCACGATTAATAAAAGCTCAGGGTCAGAAACTGGGGTTCAACCTGAAGATATAAAAAGCAAACCAGGCAGCCACTGGCCCTTACTTCGACCTTTGTCTGAAAATGGCGATCCTGCTACCAGGAATCTCAGAATGAGACTGTGTCTGACAGCTCTCCCCCCACCCCCGGTCTTATATTCCTCTCTATGTCTGGGGTTAAAGGTGTGCACCATTGGGATTAAAGGCATGAACCGCCCGATTTCTATGGCAACTAGTATAGCTACTGGGATTAAAGGTGTGTGTCATTGTGGCTACAAGAACTAAAGGTGTGGGTTACCATAATCTGGTCTGTAAAGCTGACCAGTGGGACTGTTTCACTCCCAGATCTTCAGGCAGTCTTTTATTAAAATACAATTGAAATGCCACTACAATCATTCCTGCTGCTATGAACAAACCAAGCTTTGTAGCAGCCTCCCCACTGCAACCCAGGCCAACACGCATCCAGAACCACAACAAAATGCCTTAGGAATGCTGATGGTCATCTTAACGGTGTTTTTATGACAGCCTAGGTGAATAATGTGCCTTCTGGGCCTTTTCCATGGGACAAAATGCACTGGAGACAACTTTGGCCTTACATAAGAAATGCATTGCTGTCGCTGTCGGTACATTTTTCCCCACATTCCTCACTCCTTACTTTATCATTTATTATAGCTATTTGGTTAGCTATGCTTAGTTCATCTTGGGCTACCCCCTTCTTTGCACATTTAGGAAGTACCAGGCAGTTAGTTTGCCACACCCCCCTGACATTTTTGCCAAGGTGTCCCAGCACAGTGATGCAAAGCCAATTAGTTCTCCTTATCAGTCTCCAATCAGTCTCCTTATTGACCTCATTGATCAATCACCCTCAAAATTTGCTTTACTGTTAACCCTATGGCTCTTGTAAGGGTAGGGTTAGTAGGTTTCACAGTTCCCTTGGGATATGCCCCTCCCGCATTAGACCCAGAATATCCTCATCTGAGTGACATTAGCATAAATTCTTTCTATTGACATAGCAGTTGTGCAAAGTCCTACACAAGCTCTGAATGGTGGGGAGTAGGCAACCTCTAATGATTCTGTGCCCAGGAGCTCAGAAAACCAGCCTTCAGCATCACATGCCCCAGTCTCATCCCTTAGCGTCCAAGATTTTCCCAGAACTCTGGCCTTGGTAGAGCACAGTGACTCAACTGAGCCTTTGAACATCTTTGAAGGACAGTGACTATGGCAATTGTATCCTGACATTTGTTCTCAGAGTTTTCTGTCCTCCCACTGAAGAAGATAAGTGCCTTTTTGTAAACTGCTGAAGAGGCCTCTGGCCTTCACATTTTCTTTTCAATTGTTCATTGACTACTCCTAGTTTTCACTATCTCTCTAGAGTGCCTTGGAAACAGAGCGCAGCCAAGCAAGTCCATTGTTCTTCTGTGCACTGTGCTTATTCTACCAGAGCCTTCCGAGTCCCTGCTCCAGTCAGAATATCCCCTCCAGCAGAACTCTCCACTGAAGCACCACCAATGAAAGTTTTAGCAATGACACTATATCATTAGACCATGGACTCATGGTCTCCAACCCAGAATCCTGGGAAGCAAATGCTGAGACAGAATAGATAGTACAAAAGTTGAAGGTTTAGCGCCTGGGAGAAAGGAGAAGGAGGAAGACTTAATAGAGAAGGCTTTAAATAGTGATGCGTACCTGATGGATCTGAGAAGAGGAGAAAAGGGGAGGGGAGGGGAGGGGAGGGGAGGGGAGGGGAGGGGAGGGGAGGGGAGAGGAGAAGAGAAGAGAAGAGAAGAGAAGAGAAGAGAAGAGAAGAGAAGAGAAGAGAAGAGAAGAGAAGAGAAGAGAAGGGAAAGAAGCAAAATTTGGAAGAGAACCCCTTCAGACTGCAATATAGATCTCACAACTTTAGGTAACCCGATGGGCAGAAATTGCCTTGAAAGAAGAGGGCTTCACAATTATGTGCTGAAGAAGATCCTATGGGCATTGCAGTAGGGGGTTATCAGCAAACTATTATCTGTAGCTGGTAAGTAAGCTATTTCTGAAAGAAAGATGCAAGTGGTATTGTTGTCATGTTTTCCACAGCAGGCAAAAACAGCAACTGTCTGTCTAATTTTCATCAGGGATGTGAATGAATACCTTTTATAGCACATGTCATAAATTCTTTTAGTCAGACACAGTTCTTTTTTTTAAGTAAACTGCCTCACCTCTAACCTGCACTGAGAGAACACAAGATAACAAGCATAATCACTACTACTCTCTTACGTACCTGTGGTTTTTAAATAGTAAGCAAAGGCTAATATAAATTATGTCTAGCCTTCTTGCTATTAATTTCCCAGGACAGCTTCAATATTCAAGGATATTCCATTCTACATTACTGACAAAGCTGAATAACACAAAGACTGTGATAACCCCTGAAAATTGTAAAATTCAGGTGGGGATTCACTCTTCTTTTTACACCATTGCTTCATTTGAAGTCCAGCTTTGTGTGAGCCTTTGGCTGAAACATGTTCCTGGATTTACCTCTGGGTTTTTTCTCCTTTTGACTCCTGCTTAGATTTTCTACCCTTTTTTCACCTGGTTTTCCTTCTAGACATCCCATCCCCTAAGTACAATAACCAGAACGCAGTCTTTTTTTTTTTTTTGGCTCCCACCCCAGTATCCTCAACTCTCTAGAACTAGTTAAGGGTGTCAGTTGTACTTAGCTCCATCTCCTACCAACTTATGCAACTGTCTTATCATATCTAGATGGCAGATTCACTGCACTTGTAGCTGTTCATGACTTCTGGCTCTTACAGTCATTTCACCACCTCTGGCTATATATAATTCTTCACCTTTGAGGAGACACAGTTTGATATAAACGTCCCATTTAAGACTGAGCATTTCATAGTCTCTTATTCCCTACAAATCACCATCTGCTACAAAAAGAAGTTTCTTTGATGAGGGTTGAGTAATGTGCCTACCTGTGTGAATAAAGAAAATTTTAGCTGAGCATGGTGGCACATGACACTAGTTCCAGCACTCAGGAGGCAGAGGCAGGCAGATCTCTGTGAGTTCAAGATCAGCCTGGTCTACAAAGTGAGTTCCAGGACAACCAGGACTGTTACACAGAGATAGCTTGTCTCAAAATACCACACACATATACACACACAAAAAGAGAATTTAGACGGTAGTTAATTACTATGTACATCAAGCAGAATAATAGTATTAGGAACTCTCCTGTGGTCTAGCTATTCACAGGTTTTTGTACTAGTTAACAGTTCCACTCATGAGCTCTGTCTTGTGGAGCAGGCTTTATCCAATCAGTCATAAGTTGGTTACTCTCGTAACACTCATGCCATCATTGCATCTGTGGGTGTATCTTGCCGGGACAGTTGTTGTTGTAGTTTGCAGAGTTCTCAGTTGGTTAAGACTGTAGATTACTTTTCTTCCCCAGTATCATTCATAGAACCTTCCAGTACTATGAAAACCAGCCAAAAGTGATGAAGCTTCCAGAACAATACCAGCTTGATTTTTCAGGTTCTATGACTCAAATATGTATTTTTAGTAAGAGAGTCTTACCATAGAGTTCTGGAGGGTAATCAAGAATAAAGAAAATTACCTGTAGTATTGGGAATGTCTATGAGACCCCACTGACCAACTATTCAAAATGGGTAGCCTTTGTTTGGCACTAGACTTTAAATTGGTAACCTATAGTGTCTATGGGAGATATGGCCCCCATATAATTTCTTTTAAAGGCTTTTTATTTAAATGATTTATACAAATTCTTATATAAATGTCTCAGGAAATTGCTACAGTAGTAAGTGTCCATATGGCATGCTCAGAGGTCTGTAGTGTTATTAATCCCTACCCATGCTCCCGATTTTGCCCTGTTCTCCCACTCTCACCCAATTTAAACTCTCCCCTTTGTACTACATGTTTTCTACCCCTCCACACAGACTTTAACCTTTTTCCCATGGCCACCTACTAGTTTCTTTCCTTCTATGGATAAACACTCTTAAACAAACATATCTAAAGATTCCAAGATAGCATATACATATGAGAAAGAATATGGAGCATTTGTCTTTCTGGGTCTGGGTCACCTTATAATGATTATTTTCAGCTTCATTCAATTACCAGCACATTTCATCATTTCATTTTTTTTCTTTACAATGGAATAATATTCAATTGTGTATTTGAACCATGCTTTCATTATCCATTCATCAACTGAGGAACATTTAGGCTATTTCCAATTTCTGGCTATTGTAAATAGGTCAGCATTGAACATGGATGAGCATGTATCTCTGTAGCAGGATAGGGTACTTTGGAAATATCCCAAGAATGGTATTATTAGATTATGTGCTAGATCTACTTCTAGTTTTTTGAAGAATGTCCACGCTATTTTCTATCATATTAGTACCAGTTTCCATTCCCACCAGTAGTGGATAAAAGTTCCTCTTGCCCCAAATTCACACTAGCACTTACTGCCATTTGTTTTTGTGATTGCAGCCATTCTGACTGGGGTAAGAGAAATATTGGGAAGAGTTGTACCTTTTGCCTAGAGAGGATTCAGCAGTTAAGAATACCTGTGGCTCCTTCAGAGGACTCAAGTTCAGTTCCCAGCACCCGCATTAGTTGGCCCGCAGGCACATGTAATACTAGCTCCAAATAACCTGATGCCCACTTCAGGCCTCCAGACGTACCCACACACAAGTGGCATGAACACACACACACACACACACACACACACACACACACACACGCACACACACACAAATTAAAAACAGATATCCCTCGCTTTAGGCATCCTAAAAGCAGACCTTGACATTATGATGTAAGTACCAGGGTGATAGACAGATCCACAAACCACTTGTATAACAGGTTTGTTTGGAGAGTGTGAAGCAAGTTTAATTGTCATTGACTGAAGCTCTACAAACTCTCTGTCTACCATCCTGCCCACACTTCAGTAAATCAGAAAAGGTACATTATTCGGCTATCTATTACATGAATACTTGGAGCTTATCACCATTGGGGCAGTTCTGTAAGAAAGGCATAAATTACATAATTCAGAATTATTCCACAAAAAGTGTAAGGTTACAGGGTTTTAGTAAAGCAATGTAATTTCTAATGGGGAGTACAATTATAATAAAATTTCCTACAAGGCTGCTCTCAGATTTGATTCCTGGTACTTATGAGCTCTGTATCATGCAGAAGTATTGCTGCTGGTGGGGAGGTGTCAGGACCTTAAGATTCACAGATGGAGGTATAGGTCAGTAGAGGGAACACGCTGAAATGATGAAGCGTAAAGGTCACAAGATATGATACCGAGAGCCTCTACTATATAAACACTCCTAACTGTGCCTCTGCCCTTTCATTCTCTTTGTCTATGCAGGGGTAGACAATGTGTTTGGGGAATAGAAATATGCCTCAGCAACACATTTCTGTATTTCACTTTCCCTTTTGATTCTTTTCTTTGCTAGTCCTGGTGACACTTTGCATTGCTTCAGTCAGCACTGGTCAGTCTGGTCTTCTAGACCTCTCTCTGTCTAGGATGAAACCTTTAGGGCCTTGGTTTTTATATCCAAATTCCCACAAAAAAAGAAAACTTTTTCTCTTATAAACAACTTCTCTGCAAAAGGCTTCAGAGGCACAAAATAATTCTCAGGTGTATTTCTATTCATTTTAGTAATAAAAAGGTGTGGAGTAAAAGGGAGTTACTGCTAATAAAAACACTGATTAATATTGCAAAGTATTATCCTGCTGCTTCATATATTCAAGCATTGTGTTTCACAAATCAAATTTGATTTTAAGTATCCATTACCACTTAAGAGAAAATTTCAAGCATTACTTCAATGACTCCCTTCTTACTGTTTTATGAGAATTTATGCACCTTATCAAAAATGTGGGGAAGGGCCCAATGTAGTTAAGAATATGACTTTCTCTAAAGAACAGTCGGCTTTTGTCCTAATCCTAGAAGTAAAATAAATTCTTGGGATTTCGGAGGGATGTGAGTGTTTTTGTTATCCATGATGGTCCATATAGGCTGTACCTGATAATCTATGATAAGGAGGTAATTTCAGGATGTGGCATGTCACATTAGATTGCCTGTCTTTGGGAGCTGAACAAACAGAAATGACCAACAGACAGTGTGCTGCAGTGTGGGGGCTAAAGATTTTATTCAACTTTATCAAGTCATACTTATGTAATAAAAGTCCCAATAGAAATTTTGGTCACCAAAGTTCAGAAAATAGTCTCAAGCTGGCAATTGGTGCATAATACTATTGGCAATACTTTGTGATAATTGACATCAATGTGTGCTGACAACTATGGGAACTTTACATCTGAAAGTATTTTAAACATTCTCACTGCCTTATTTGGTTGATTATACTATGTCCATTTCTTATAACAAAGGAGGCTGAGTATGGTCTCTTTCACTGAATTCTGTGACATTTTTAATTAGTGAATTATGAAACCCAAGGGTGGGCTGGTGAAAAACCTTGAACTTGTAGTTGCTACTAAAGTAGAGCCTGGGAAGATTTGGCAATCTGGAAGTCTGTGCCCTTAACCTCACTGTTTGAGTAACTGCGTGTAACACTTCTCCTTCAGCTATTCATGGCTGATTGGTCTGTTGTTAAAATATGAATTATCTTTGACATGCAACAATTTTTTGCTTTCATCTTCTGCTTGGGTCATAGAATTCAGAGGTGAATGTATTCATAACTGGGGTTTATTCTTTCTGTATATACTTTGTGCTGACTCCCTTGAATATTTCTGTGTCCTTTAGACTGTGCCAAATACCCACCCCCTCTCTCCTTATCATCAAAAATTATTCATAGAATATGCATATTCAGTAACACAGTTCACAATAGCCTCAAAATGGAAACAATCCAAATGTCCATCAAAAATAGACCAGATAAATAAATTGTGGAAGAGCTATACAATGGGATATTATACAGCAACACGAATGAACAAACTAAATGCCACCAACAACACAGATGAATCTTATAAACATGGTGTTAAATGAAAGAAACTAGAAATAAGAGTATTAATTGTCTGGTTCCATATAAGCCAAACTATTCTGAAGTATTCTAAGTCAGGATAAGTGTTATTCAGGAGGACGAGTCATGCATGTAAGTGTCTGAGATTCTGGAAACATTCTCTTTCTTGCTATGGATATGTCGTATATGTATGTGATCACTTGGAGAAAGTTAATAGAGCGGTAAATGTAAGATTTGTGAATTTTTGTACATGTGTTATACTCAAGCAAATACACATAACCATAGCATCCTTCTTTCTGTTTGCCTTTAAGGATACTTGTTTTCAGTGAACTCAGAGTTTAGGAAAAAAATCCAGGATGAGAGGTATCACGTATGAGTTCTGCCTAAGGTGATCAACATGTCTAGTCTTGCCAGGGAATTTCCTGATTTTATCACTGAGAGTTCTCTGTGTTAGGAACTATTCCCACACTTAAAAGACTAAGCAAAATAGAACAGTTAGTACTGTGGTTTGAGTATGCTCCTCAGAGTTCTTGTGCTAGAAACTGAATCACCAGTTTTAAATATTGACAGTATATGGAGGTTGGTCTTTGGGAGGTAACTAGGGTTAGAAGTCATGAAAGTTGGGTCCCCATCACAAGATGAGGGGTCTTATAAGAAGAGGAACAGAGACTTGAGCTTACCCAGTATCTTTCACCACGTGATACAATCTCCAATGCTATAACATAGCAAAAAAAAACCCTCACCAAATGCTCAACTATGATATCTTATTGTTCAAACTCCAGAACTGCAAAAACCAAGCTTTTTGTTAAGTCTGCAAAAAGGTGGAGTAAAGGAGTTACCTAGTTGGTGCCTTCGTTGTTTACACACACACACACAAAAAAAAAAACAAGTAAAAAAAAAACCTATAAATCTCCTCTGGGAAGATATGCAAAACAACTGATTAACCCGAAATGGGGAAGGAAAAAATGGAAGACTCTACACTGTGATCTCAATATTAACTCATCACAAGCAGCAAAAGCTTGCTCTGGGAAATTGGAGGCTTAGTGTATCACTTTGAAGAGTCAGAATCTACTTTAACATAAAAGCTTGAGTCATGTGCACGTACACACACACACACACACACACACACACACACACACACTTACACACATAACAGCCATCATCTGAAGCTAGATCCAGAGGGAGATGCTGAGTTGGAAAGTTTACTTTTAAAAAGGTCAAGTTATTCTCCCTGAAGTTCTTATAGACAAGTGATTTTAGAGATTGAGTTCCCTTGAGCGCTAAAGAAAATGCTGTTATAATACAAATAAACCTTCATGCAACTCAGCTGTGACATTTGATACCAGGGAGAATATGACTGAAAATACATAGCACCATTCTGGCTTTTCTCAAATGAAAAGGGAATTGTCAGAGACAAGTATAACTTGCAAGGACAAAACCAAAATCACCTGAATTTCCACTTATAGTACAACATAAAGATGATTCTCGGGGCAGGGTAGTAGCAGTGGGCTGCAGAATAATTTCCAAAACCAGAAATATTATATTTAATGCCCAAATATTTCCAAACAAGAAAGCCAAAGATAAGAAGGAGAAAGAGGACTCAGTTTAAATTAACTTTAGCTAATGTCTCTTAAAGTGTTATTTCTTTAAAGTCTACTATTCCACAATGATTAAATGTGCTCCCACACAGCTCTGATTAAAAACACTTTGTGGGCCTCAGCTTTCCAATTCCAGTTCTATAGCACTTAATGTTCCCTCCAAAATTGCTTTGGGGAAAGCAATCTCATGTCAAGGAAATGAATTCAAAAGTGTTTCCCTACAAGGGCTGAGGGAAATTCTCACCTTCAGTCCACACCTTGGCAAATAGCAGTCTTCAAATTGTTTTGGAAAATTTGCAAAATAAATTCAGGAATTTGATACCGAATAAAGTAAACTTTAGATAGTTCATATAGACACATAATCTTTACAACTATTATTACTAATATCCCTTAGCAAAATACACCTATCACCAAGGAAAACTCTCTGGATAGGGTACTTTGTGTTCACTTTTTAAAAAAATAGTATTCCATTAATTCATTGAGAATTTCATACAATGTATTTTGATCATATTCACTACCCTCCAGATCCTCCCCCACCTCCCTACCTACTCAATTTTGGATTGCTTCCCTTTTCTTAAGCCCATGGAGTTGAATTTGTGTTGCCCATATACTCCTGGGTGTGGGGCTTGCCCTAGAGAGTGGTGGATCTACCAGTGATGGAGGAGAGTTATCTGTCTATGTTACTTTCATTGGTTAATTAATAAAGAAAACTGCCTTGGCCCTTTAAGAGAACAGAAAATTAGGTAGGCGGAGTAGACAGAACAGAATGCTGGGTAGCAGGAGTGGGGAGACGCTTCAGGAAGTTGCCATAGTGAGTCACCGTGATTCTCCTCTCTGAGATGGACGCAGGTTAAGATCTCTCCTGGTAAGCCACACCTCGTGGTGCTACACAGATTACTAAATATGGGTTAAAGGAAGATGTGAGAATTAGCCAATAAGAGGCTGAAACTATGGGCCAGGCAGTGTTTTAAAAGAATACAGTTTCCGTGTAATTATTTCGGGTGTAAAGCTAGTCGGCGGCCGGGTGGCGGGATGCAGCCCTGCCGCTTCCTTCAACATACCAGGGATCATACTCTTGAAGAAAACTGACTGTCCCTCTCCCAAAAACTGACTGTCCCTCTCCCAACATCTCTGAAGTGCCAATAGCTGCTCATCTAAGAGTAGGACCTCACAACTTCCACAATGCTACAATTTTGTCTGGCTTGACTTTGCACAGGTTTCAGGCATGCCGTTATAATCACTGTGCATTTGTATGTGAATCTTTGTCTGGAAAAGTTTTCCTTGAAGTCATCCACCACCTCTGACTCTTAAAATCTTTCCACCTATTCTTTGAGCATTGTTCCGTGAGATATAGGTGTCCCATTTAGGACTTAGCACTCTGCAGTTTCTTTTTGTGCATGTTGACCATTATCAGCATTTTGTTTTATAAAAATACCCTTTTCAGAGGTCATACATGAAACTTTGGCCTTCAGACCTGTTAGATGCATTACGCAGCCAAATACCAAGCTTACATAACTGAGTATTCAGCCACAGATGGAAAAAGATTTCTTTATTGTTTCCCGAATCTTTTCTATCTTGTCCACTCTCTTCTAGCACTTCGCTCATTATGCACAGCACCCTCCACTACCCAATCTTTCTGGACTTGTGCGCAATGATGTGTATTGGTGCAGTTTGCTTGATTATGTATCTATTGGGGAATAGAACCCATATAACTTCTTTTACGTGTGACTGAATTTTTCTTTTCTCTAAATGAATCTTTTTACAAAACCATAGTTCAGCATAATTTCATGGAACATAACTCATATGTATGACACAAGAGATGGTACTCACTTGAATTTGTTTGGTGTTTGGGTCCTGCCTCACCCTCTATTCTGTTTGCTGAAAGAAAGAGAAGCCACCTACTCATATTTTCCTAAAACCACAGTATCTATAATTTATTAAGTTTGCCCATCAATAAAAAGCTTTTTTGGTTCATGCCTTGAACGTATCTTTATTTATAAACTGCATACATATCCATGTACATACACAAAAGCCACATACACAGACTCAATAACCTTCAAAACTTTGAGCTAATGAAATATGAGTAGATTACCACATTGGGAAAAAAAGACTGAAGTTTTTACCAAAAGAAACTATCTTGAATTTAAATTTACTTTCAAGATTATATATGAGAATGGAAATGTGTTCTGCTGTAGCTTTTACATGGCAAAGACTAAAGAAGCACAGACTACATGACTACTAGCCAAAATGAGGCTGGAGCAATTACTTGTGCTAATTTCATTCTGTTGTTAATGTCAAATATCATCATCAAAGCAACTTAGAGAAGGAAAGGATATATATGAGGAAATTTAGGACAGGCACTCAAGTAGGAGCTTAAAGCAGAAACTATGAAACTATGAAGAAATACTGCTTGATGGCTGGGCTTGTGGCAGGCTCATGCTTAGTTAATTTCCTTATATACCAAGGACCATATGCCCAGGGTATGGTGCTCCCCACAGTGGGATGGGCCCTCATTCATCAACTAATTATCAAAAAAATCTACCACAGACATGCCCATAAGGCAACCTGATCTAAGCAATCCCTGAATTGTGATCTCCTTCTCAGGTGATGCTAGGCCGCGACACACTGACAGATAATGCTAAGTAGGACACTACTAATAAAAAGTATATTTCAGAACAAAGATGAATAGCAGGGACAAAGAGGGTCATGTCACAGTGATAAAAGTCAATTCATGAAGTGTAAAATTATCATAAAAGTTCATTAACTTAAAATTTCAAATTATGTGAAAGAAAAATAAAACCTAATAGAATTGAAAGGTAAGATGGATAATTCTACTGTATGATTAGCTCTTTAAATACCACTTTATAGGAAATTTGAACACTACTAATATGATCTAATTAATATTCATCAAACATTGTTATTAGCTAAGAACAGAATACATATAAAACATACAGTAACACATAGAAAATTTATCAGGATTGAACATATTCTAGGCCATAAGCAAGTCTCAATATATTCCAAAAAGTACACGTTATGCACTATGTTCTATGACCAAAATAGAAACGAGTTAGAAAACAATGAGAATAAATATCTCTGAAAAGTCACCAAATTACATAACTTACAAGTAATACATACATAGATCAAAGATGTCAAAGGATAAATTGAAAAGTATTTTGAACTCTAAAGTGAAAATATGGCAAATTAAAATTTATGGGATGCATCTAAAGCCATGCCTTGGAGAAAATAAGTTACAATACAATATCAGAAAAGACATCTCAAATCAATAGCACTAGTTACCTTCCATAACAGGCTAGAAAGTTAATGACCCTGTGTATGACATAGGGATTCTTCTTTGTCTGTATCTACTTCTTGCTCAGATTCTGACTATTGACCTCTTTCTCTAACTGGCAATGAAAAATAGATCATATCCCTTTACTTCTTCATGCCCTCTCAACTAGAATGTAAGGTTCTATACCCAAGTAACTTCCTGCTAGAGACTTGAGCAGAAACTGGGTTCAGGCTTAGGAAAATGGACACACAGAGAAAGCAGTTGAAACCATCCGTCTTCATTGCTTACCATCCACTAGTGACATAATCCACATTTGTTGGGTTGAGATGTCCACTTTGAGGAGGGCAAAACAGTTTAGAGTACATCTTTATCAGTTTATACTATCATAAAAATTCCATATATTGACCTGGCAGTGGTAGCGCACGTCTTTCATCCCAGCACTCGGGAGGCAGAGGCAGGCAGGTCTCTGTGAGTTTGAGGACAGCCTGGTCTACAAGAGCGAGTTCCAGGACAGGTTCCAAGGCCACAGAGAAACCCTGTCTGGAAAAACCAAAAAAAATTGCCATATATTGAGAGACTTCATAACAGAAGTCTGTTTTTTCACAGTTGTGGGGTCTCCACAGACTTTAGATAGGCACTCTTTCATCATGCTATCACATGGGCTTTACTCAGTTTGTGGATGGAAAGAAACGATCTCCTCTTCACCTCCTCCCCTTCTTCTCTTCATTCTGCTCTCCCTGCTCCCTCCCACTTTCTCTTCTAGCTTCTCTTCCTCTTCCCTCTGATCTTCCTCCTCCTCTTAACACTGTCACCATTATGCCCTCGATTTCATGATCCCATCACCAAGTACCATCAAGCTGGAGGTTGTGTCTTCAACATATAAACAAACATTTGGTGCAGAAGCACTTACTCTTACCAAATAGCTTCCTCAGAAATCTGTAACACTATATCCTGCTGAGGGAGAATTCTGAACTATGGTACTGATAATACTAAGGGCAATGCAACAAAGCCTAACTACAACTTTTCTTTCTTTTCTTTTTTTTTTTTTAGTAGTACTTCTGAGCAAAACCAAATCTTTTCTTACAGTAAGCACTATCCACAGAATGTGACTTCCTAAAAACTGAACATATCCTTATTGCTAAATTCTCTCAAGTCTAGCCTTCACAAACCAACAGCTAATGACTTTGGACAAGTTACATCTCTAAATCTCAATTTCTACATTTGTAAAATAAAAATAACAACAACATCCTGGTTATTCCTGGTTGTCAACTTGAGAGGAAGTCACAATTGAGGAATTTTTTAGATCAGATTCATCTGTAGCCATGTCTGCAAAGAATTGGGTTTTTTTTTATTGATTCATATGGGAGGCTGCAACCCGTGGTGGCCAGAAACATTCCTCTAACAGGTGGTCTCAAGCTGTCTAAAAACAGATAGCTAAGTACTCGTGAGTCAGAAAGTGAACCAGCAAGCAGCATTCCTCCATGGCATCTGATTCAAGCTTCTGTTTAAGTTCCTGCCCTGATGTCCCTCAATGATGGATTGTGACCTGAAAGTATAAGCCAAGTAAACACTTTCTTCCCCGGTTACTTTTGGTCAGAGTATTTTATCACAGGAACAGAATGAAACTAGAACAAATAGAACCACTTATCAACCTTTTTGTGGAACTAAAAGACACTGTATATAAAGAACACTTGAAATGCTAATTTTGGTGCTGTTTCCAGTCAATTTGGATCAGTGTCTACTTGACTATCTTCTATCAGACACATCCTATTCCATAGCTGTGTTCTCACAATTTATGCTCTGACTCCTTTCCTTAGTGTGATTACTTAGAGACCTTAAATGGGGTTAAATGTCTTTTAATCTATTTTAGGTGCTTTCATGAGTTTCAAGTCCAAATTATATAATCCTATTATGTCTTCTTGCTAACCTTGAAAAGAACTAACATTCTTTTAATTTCTTTTCCTAAATGTTTCTTAGTGCATTTAAGGATTATTAAAAAGAAAACCCAGGCATAATGGCTCATGGCTATAATCCCAGGGAGCAAGGGTGCGCTTTTGAGGTCAGCCAGGGACAGATACACAGTGAGGATTTGTTGCAAAAAAAGGAAATCCACCAACCAATTAAACAACAGTGACAAAACAAAGCAAAAAACAAACAAAAAACAAAGAGTTCCAAAGACTATAAATTTCAGTAATTCAATTGATTGAATCGATTGAGTCTCCACCATGTGTGTTCTAGGTGCCAGGCGTGGAACAAGGAGCAAAACGAACAGCCTCTTCCTATATTTTATAACAGTATTAAATAACTATAATAACATATATGCCTTAAGGTCTGTCTGTTGTTTTTGTTCCAAGGCTTTGACTTTGAATGGTCACTGTTTCCCTTCTTAAATGCAAACTGCTACTTAGTTTGGATTTTGACAGTGCAGACTAGTGAAGGTATCTTTAGCAGTTGAGTTAAATTAATCTGGAGTACATTTATTAGAAGAAATGAACATCAAGGAAATTTTTAGAAGAAATGAACATCAAGGAAATTACATAATATAAGGCAGAGGATCATGCTGAGAAGAGAGAAGATAATATCTGTAACAATCATGAATTTTTTATGTCCTTTAAAGGATTTTCTTCTAATGTAATAATAGAAGAAACATCATGCAGAATTTGGAAAATTATAAACTCCAAATATCCATTAAATATATCTAAGACAAGATAAAATGATTTCAGAATAACTTCAGGAACCTGACAGGCATCCTGACAAGTTAAAATGGTGCAATTGGTTTGACCATTGTTGTGTGTTTTAAAGTAAGCATATGTTTTGCTTGACTTTCAAAATCAAGTTCTTCATTTGTTTTTGGGCAGGACCCGTAAATTCAGTTCCATTGCTAGTTACAATATAATCTTTAGGCATCCGTATGAGTCATGCAAAACTAGCAAACATTTAGCTACATTTTTTTTTCATGTGGAGGAGGTTGTCTAGATTTCCTTTTTACAGTGAGTTCTTTCATACCGTACAATATGGCAATTTGAGGGCGCCAGTTTTCCATTTCATTGGCCCCCTGCCTTGTACAAGTTGCTGACTCACTGGTTGGAGTAGAATAAAGAATCAGATGATTTGTGGCAGAGACTGCTAGCTTTCCTCCAATATTCATTTTATCCTTTTCCCAAGGAATTAGACATTTTCACTCTGCATAACATCAAAACGTCAGCAATATTTTGAAAGAAAGCTCACAAATATTGGAAGCCACAGCACTGGGTCCTGTAAAATTGATTAAAAATACTGGGGAAATATATGCTGTATCTTGGTTGTTCTGGCAACATCCTATAGAAGGATGGAATCTGGTCACAGCTAGCCAGACAAACCTAAATGAAAGAGAATATAGCTCAGTCAGGAGTACATCCTTTGCCTATGACCCGCAATGTCAGAGCCCATGTAATTGCAAAAGCCAACTGCTTGCTACTACTTGCTCTGACTCCACAGTGAATCAATTTGTAAAGGATTAAAAAAAAGGGAGGCCTTAGCGAGTGGTAATGGTTCTCCTCCAGCCACTCTCCTTCTTCACCAGTAAATGAGAGGAAAGGTTAGAAAAGGTCGTGTTAGAGATTTGAACTTCTCAGCCAGACCCATTAAGGAGGACCTTCAGGAAGTAGCAATTAAGTTGAAGAAAAGAAAATAAGTAACGCAGAGATGGTGACATAGCAAAAGAATTTGCCTGGAAGAGATCTTGGGATGGGATTACTTCTCTGTGTAACTGACAAGTAGCAAATAGAGCAGAATTCTATTATGTTAGAATGCATCCAAAAGGCAAAGAAACCAAAAGCTTGGCCTGCAAACTTTTGTGATGATTAGAGCCCCCCAAAATAGCATTAGGCCCCTATAAATGCTCAGCAGGAAATAACTTGTCAAAGCTGAGTAATCACCAATGAAAGCCCAGTGCAGATGTGACCTTAGTAATCAATGGCAATGAACTATCTGGAGGACAGAAAACAAAGCAAAGGGCTGTCAGGAGAGATGTATAACTAGAATTTAATATAATACTAAACAAGCGGCTTTTGTGCTTCCAAGCCAATTAGGCCTTAATAGTTATTCGAAGTCAATGACTTCTTAATCAGTCTACGACTTTCTTTAACCCATCATGGTTTTGTTCTTTTTACCTTATTCCTACCCCAACACTATGGTATGGCTGGGACACAGGCATGTGTGTCTGTGCTCTTAAAAAAATAAATTTCAGTCTCACTAAGAAACACATCTGAACAGCATATAGGGAATCCCACCTTACTCAGAGGTCCTGTATTGAGAAGTATGCAGTAAAGGATTGTACTTTGAAGTCCCTTGGCGACTTGGTGTGTTAAAGGTATAGAAAGAAGGATACATATAGCTCTTAGCATGGCTGTAACAGCTGAATAGCAGAGCCCTATAGCTCTTTCCAAGTTTATGCTTGCGTCTTCCCTAACCACTGAATTTCAAGCTGCCTATATATCCACCTAAACTTAAACTTCATTTCCAATATCTGCTTATTAGGATAAATTCTATTCAATGGGATATCACAAAGTTACACAAAAGCATGTGTAACTTCACTGCTATATGCCTAGCTTTTGGCATAAGTTCCCACAGTCAAGGAGTCCCCTTATTTATTTTTTGATTGACGAAATTAGGAAAGAAGGAAAGTAGATATGTTACAATGGTTTAATTATAGACAATTTGATTTAACATCTTAGATAATTATCAACATAATTTTACTATAAACCAATGTTTCATTCACCATTTTTTAACTAATCATGCAGTTTTTATTTGTTTTGAAACAGGTACTCATTATGTATCCCTGACTGACCTGGAAATTGCATGTATATCAGGCTTGGCTTCAAATTTGCACAAATTCTCTTGCCATTGCTTCTGCTTCTGCCTCCCAAGATTACAGGTATATACCAGAACTCAATATGCTGAGTGTTATAAACTGTGTTTGTGCAAGCCCTTCTTGTAAAATTGAAGGTTACTTTAATTTTTTAATTTTCTTTAGCTATAACTGTACAGTGTAAAACAGGAAAAAGAGAGATATTCTCTGCCCCTGTTTGTCTGATTATTTGAAACAAGGTTTTTGTTGTGTAGCCCAGGTCGACATAAACCTTGAGGTCTTCCTGCCTCAGTTTCTCAAATTATGGAATTATAGGCATATGCTATATTAACTGCTTTGATACAATCTCTAATAAATTGTATTTACTGCCTCTTTTCTTTTAGTGTTCTATAATTCTTAATGGAGGTATGCAAAAGAGGTCACAGAATGAAAATATTCATAAACTTACTAGAATCTCAATCTATGTATTTTTATTATTGTTTCCCACTAAAATCCTGGCTTATTTAAGAAAGATAGTGTGTTTGAAATATTTTAAAATAATCAAGATTAAATTCAGATTATTATGCACAACACCCCCAAAGAAACTAAACTTCCAAAGGATCACATGACTATGTACCATAGAATGGGTATGTTGGCCCATGAAATGCCCAGAAGTTATCTAAGGGAATTAGATCAAGACATATGCCCAATTAATAGGAACAGCTGAGAGATATGGCCAAGGTCTCTGAGATAGTCAAAGATTTGGGACTAAGTTTAAATTTCTGATTCCTGATCCAGTGTGAAGCTAATACTTAGCCCATCCTAGTTCAAAAGAACTATGCTGTTTATCAGTTGCCCCAAGATTATACCCTGCCTAATGAATGTAGCTATCCTTCCAATACAGGATGGAGTCACCTGACAACAAACCCAATTTCAAGTGGAAAATATTAGGTCAAAGTATATTCAACTATACCTAATCTCTTATAACACAGGATCCTATAGTATCAGCCATTTCCACCCTTCATGATATTGTGCTGCCTGGGAGTTTATGTGCATTACTGCTGTTCAGCATTACTAGAGAATATAAGACCATGTTTCTAGTACAGGAAAAAAAAATCAAAATTCAAAACATAAAGTACACTTTCTCCTGAACAAATATAGCTTTCAGAACATCATTACATCAAAACACTGTAAGCTGATTGTCCATCCATAAGTCAGGTGTTTTCTACCCTCAAAGAGACCCACTGTCATACGTGTGACGTGTTATCTCTTAACTGTCCTTTCTCATCACTCTGGGCTTAAAATGAGTCCAGTGACTGTAAAATGAAATTTCCAGAATAGCTCTTGTGTCATCATCAGTTTCTGATCAGGAGCACAAGATCTAGTAATCAATAAAGGATCTCTGTATGTGCTAAAAGGGGGTGTTATTTTGAATGCTTTATATACTTTTTTCATGGTTTATTTTTTTATATTTAAAAATTTCCATCTCCTCTCCTCCTCCTCCCCCTTTCCTCCCCTCCCCTCCACCCATACGCCCCCTCCGTCCCTCTCCAGGCCAAGGAGCCATCAGGGTTCCTTACTCTATGTTAAGACCAAGGTCCTCCCAACTCCCTCCAGGTCCAGGAAGGTGATCAACCAAGCTGAGAAGGCTCCCACAGAGCCCATCCATGCAGAAGAATCAAAGCCCAGCGCCATTGTCCTTGGCTTCTCAGTCAGCCTCCACTGTCGGACACATTCAGAGAGTCCGGTTTGGTCACCTGTTCCATCAGTCCATTCCAACTGGAGTTGGTGATCTCCCGTTAGTTCTGTCCCACCGTCTCCATGGGTGAATGCACCCCTCACGGTCCTGACTTTCTTTCTCATGTTCTCCTTCCTTCTGCTCCTCATCAGGACCTTGGGAGCTCAGTCCGGTGCTCCAATGTGGAGCTCAGTCATTTTCTTCATCTATCGCCAGGTGGAGGTTCTATGGTGATATGCAAGAAATTCATCAGTATGGCTATAGGAACTGGCCTTTTCAGGCTCCCTCTCTTCAGCTGCCCAAGGAACTAGCTGGGGGCATCTCCCTGGAAACCCGGGAACCCCTCTAGAGTCAAGTCTCTTGACAACCCTCAGATGGCTCCCTTAATTAAGATATATGCTTTCCTGCTCCCATATCCACCCTTCCTGTATCCCAAGCATCCCATTCCTCCAAGCTCCCCCCATCTTCCCTTGGCCCCATCTCGCCCCACCCTCAAGTTCCCAATTTTTGCCTGGCGATCGTGTCTACTTCCAATATCCAGGAGGATTACTATATGTTTTTCTTTGGGTTCACCTTCTTATTATCTTCTCAAGGATCCCGAATTTTTCCTTGATTAAACTGGGAAAATGATAAACTTTAAATTTAAGGAGTGAAGTGGTCATTGTGACTAATGGTTTGAGAGAGTAGAGCACTTGCAGTAGGAGGTAGAGCACTCGCGGTAGGAAATAGAACACTCGCAGTAGGAGGTAGAATACTCTCAGTAGGAGATAGAGCACTCGCAGTAGGAGGTAGAATACTCTCAGTAGGAGATAGAGCACTCGCTGTAGGAGGTAGAATACTCTCAGTAGGAGATAGAGCACTCGCTGTAGGAGGTAGAATACTCTCAGTAGGAGATAGAGCACTCGCGGTAGGAGGTAGAGCACTCAGGTAGGAAGGTCATGGGGAAATTTACGGCAGAAGCCTTGTAGCTGGAACTCCTCTCATCTGGATATACCAGGAAGTAGAAAGACTCAGCTCACTTTATTTTTTATTCAACTCAGGATTCCAACCCACGGAATGGTCTAATTTTATGTTTTTATTTCATGTTTGCTACTTCATGTATAATAACATTTGCAATCACTTTTTTCCTTTTAATCTTCTTTTGAGACATGGTCTCACTATGTGGCCTACCTGGCCTCAAACTCCCTATTCTCTTCCTTGCCTCATTACTCTTTGGGGGGAGGGGGGGGCGAGGCAGGGTTTCTTTGTCTTTGGCTGTCCTGGAACTCCTGTGTAGATCTGGCTGGCTTCAACTTCAAACTCACAGAGATACACCTGCCTCTACCTCCAAAGTGCTGGGATTGAGGCGTGTGCCACCACCGCCTGGCTCATCATTCATTTTTATCACAAGTTTACATGTGACTTTCTTTGGGAAAAAGTCCTCTAAGAACTCTCTCCATCTTATAACCTTTTTCTAACCCCCACTCTCTCAAACACATCCTCTAGACTCAGCTTCTACAACACCAAATGCTCGAACTATAGCTTCATTTTCAACATTCTTTGTGCTTATTTGTTTATGTGACATTTTCCTATAATAGACTGGAAATACCTTGAAGCCAGGGATTTTGTCCTATTTGTCTCTATCCTCAGAGCCTGGCTCTATGAATATTTGTTGAACAATGAATGAATCCCTAAGGCTATGAGTAAATGATTCTTGCTGTTTCTGGTATTCCTGGCAGAGAGCTCATTACATTGGGGAAAGAAGGAGCCAAATTCCCTTCTATGCTGGACCAGTTACCTATTACCTTGGGCAATTCTCTTAACCTCAATTTTCATCTGTCAAATGCCTCTTTGTACTGTTACATATTTACTATGAAAAGGAAACTGGGCTTCACAAAGACCTAAAGACCTTCTGGAAAAGAAAGCAGCTAAAACAAACCAGTTTTATACATATAAAAGACTCTAGCCATAGTCTTGCCCAAAATAAAGAATATGAGGATGGGGAGATGGTTCCCTGGATAACGTGCTTCCTTTGTAATTTTAGATCCCCATCATACATGTACAAGCTAGGCCCAGGAGTAGTGTGCACCTTTAACCCTTGAACTTGTTGAGAGAGGTCAGATAGTCAGATCCCAGCCAGTCTGGCCAAACCTTTAAGCTTTACTGTCAGTGAGTGAGGCCTGTCTCAAAGTGAAGCATGATAGGGACAATACCAAATGCCAACAACTGGCCTCTATGTTCACACAGGTGAGCATGCGCATGCACACATGCGCATATCCACATACATCCACACAAACACACACTCACACACACACACACACACACACACACACACACACACACCCCGAGGGAGACACAGAGAGAGCTTTCAGTTACCATATTTTGAAAGCAATACTGATACTTAAGTCATTGACTTAAGTGATATTTGTAGGAAGAGATTCAAATCTTACCTGTGGCCAAATTCACAGGGTCCTCTTAGGTTTGCCAATTTTATTTCTTTTTGTAGAGTTCCAATTAACTTGATAGAGGCTTTTTGAGCTCCTACATCTCGAGTACTTATTATATGGCCAGCCCTAAGCTCTAGGCACAAATTGGATTTCTTCTTAAATTTTTGAATATAATGCCTTCTCCAAATTCATGGTCTTCAATGTTCAAATCATTCATTTTGTATTTATAAATTAGTGGTATATCAGTTTAGACTCTGTTGTTTACAAGTGGTAGAAGTTTATCCGTTGGTCCATAAAAGAAAGCTGAATCAGTTCGTGTACCTGAATAGTGCTAGGGAGATAAGGTTGACTTGAGGTATTCCATTACATCAGAGTTCAAATGTTATCCTCCAATCTAGTTGGTCTGTCAGTCCTTTGATCCCCACCTTTTCAATTCGCTTGTTTTGGGTTGGTACTATTCTTTAGACAATGCTCCCATTGTGGTGCTGAAATGATCACAGTCAGTTCCAAATAAATATTACACCTTTTAGAAAATAAATGAGAGCAAGCCCTTATATGTCTCAACAGAGGTCTCACTGCATCTGTGTCTAGGTTATGTGCTCACTCCTGAGCCCCTTGCAGTAGCCTAAAGGAATGTGAGGCTCCGTTTGACCAGGACAAAGTTGGAAGCACCTTCATCACAGACACACATACACTTATAGATGGTAACAGTCTTCTGTAATGCTACTTTGAGGAAACTGTTAAACAAATACAAATCTGGGGAAACCGATAGGAAGACTAGTGCATAATACACAGTAAAACATCTTAGGCTGCAACACATCCTTCTTTAGGCATCGTCCATTTTTGTACTACTGAAAGAAAATATTTGAGAATGGTTAATTTATAAAGAATAGAAATTTAGGACAGTCAGGATGACTCTGAAGGTAAAGGAGTTTGCTGCTAGTCTTGACAAGGCCAGTTTGATCCCAGAGAATCACACAGTGGAAGGAGAGAACCAACTCTTGCAAGGTGGCCTCAATAAATAAATAAGCGTAATAAAAAAGAATAGAACGGTATTTCTTATCACTCTGAATGCTAGGAATGCTAACGTTGTGGAGCCAGTATCTAATGAGGATTTCTTACCAAGGTCAGGAAGGTGTGAAAAGGGAGACAAACTAGGTCCCCATCTTTTTTGAGACAGAGGTTCGATATGCTATCCAGGCTGGCAATGAACTCAATATATAGACAAGGCTGTCCTCAAATTTGGGGTGACTCCTTTGCTTCTGCCTCCCAAGTGCTGGGATTAAAGACATGTGCCAGAATACTGCATCTCCAGCTACCCTTTGTCAAATGAAAGACACTAGTGACGTGAAGGTGGAGCTTCCATGGCCTCCTCTCTTAAAGAGCCAATCTCTTAATACTGTTAAAATGATAAATCTCCGTGTGAGTTTGGCAGGGATATTCGAATAACAGTGTTCACTGTAAGTATGCTTTAGACTGGATTCTCTGGCAGTAGATTTTGAGATATAAGAATGCAGAAGTTAGTGAGTCAGTCTCTTGGGAAATGTACCTGTAAAATGGTAGGCAAGACATGATTTTACAGTGGAAAACACTAATCCATGATGTGGTTGCAACCAAGTACTATTGCCTCTACTACTTGGAGCTTGAAGATGAACGGCACCTCAGAGCTATAGCACATTAAGGCAGAAGTTCCTGGATTTTTTTTTCTTTCCACATCAGCCAGTCATTGGCCATAGGCCACCCACTGTGACAGTGCATAACCATTGTGAGGAAGTTCCTTGAAGGCAAAAGCATTTCTTAGTGAGAGACAAAGATGTGAACTTTCAGGAACCAGTTGTTCAGGACAGTGGCACTGCCCGGAGGCTGGGATCCCAGAAGAGCACTACAGTATACACTGCCCAAGTCATTCACTGTTAGATATAGATGTAGTGCATCACTCCACAGGAACCCTTTCTAATTCACCTACCTAATCACTAGCTCTTTCGTGCCTTGCCCAAACCAGTATTTTATTCCTTAATCCTATTATTTACCCACTGACTCGATAGCAAGTCTTCCTTGCTGTCCTGTTAAAGTAAAAACTGTCTTAAGAAATTTGTGAAGCTTTCTTCTTAGAAATTCCAACAGTGTAGCTGTTGGGCCATGAATGAAGAAGATTAGTCTAGAAAACTGTTGAGCTTTTTTAACATTAAGGAGAGAAATAGCACCACAATGAACATATTTAAGAGAAATTGAGAAGTGTTCAATCTGAAATGTGTGTTTAGAGAAAGAAATCAGGAATTACTTTGTTGTGTTGAAGAGAAACTGCCCCTCAAATTACTTTGTTCCTAACACTAGTTAAACTTTGACTTTATACAAGAAAAAGAAGTTAAACCAACTTAAACAAGGAAAAAAAGTTGAACTTCAGTCAAACTTTACTCAGAGATGGATTCCCAACTTCTGATATGATGGCTTTGGTAGCAAGAAATCAGTGGGGGATTGATCTTTCTCCACTGACTGGGAACACACACAGCTAGGCGTGATGGATGTAGCATGGGAAGAGAGGGCTGAGAAAGGTGTTATCATGCTTTGTAACTGGAATTGCTGAGATCAGTGTCTTTTATCCATCGAGTCTGAGCAGGGGCCTGAAACCCAATCTCAACTGTTTGGCTTTTTCCAAAAAGAGTTATTGTAAATATAAGTGATGTCATCTATCTAGAGGAATGTTAAACCCTTTATCTACCGGCAGGTATATCACTCCAAAGTCAGAGAATGAGATGTGATATAATGTTTGTATCCTACTATGGGCCCACATGTGGAAAGGATGGGGTGATACAAACTCGCTGTTTCTTCCTTAACTATACTTTTTAATTTATTTACTAATAACATATTCCTTCTTTTAGTGTCTTGGGCAGAGTTGCTTTCATGATTACAGTCAGTTGAGATTTAGAAAATCTTAGAATAGGCTTCATTTAATTTTCCTATCAAGCTGAGAAGACATTGTGATTCTCTCTATTCCTCCCCTTCTTCCTTTGTTTGTTTTTAGGGAGTTGTTTTTGTTTTATTGAGGTAAATTCTGGCTATGTAAGAGCCTGGCCTTGGTCTCATTGTCCTCCTGCATCTGCCTGCCAATCCTGTTGTTGCAGGTCTGTACCACAATTATTTTGGCTAGGAGGTGCTAAGTGAAGGTTAGGTGGGAAGCAAAGTAGTTCACAGAATATGTGCAAAACTTTGTATTATGGGGAACTCCTTTCTCTTTTGAACATTACTAAATTATAGAGTAAAGGTCCATCAATCAAACTGTGTAATATAAAATTAAGATAATAAAACAGGATATTTTAACATAAAGAGCTATCTGAATGAGACTCTGAGAACTTAAAAAAAACTAACTAGAGGCAGAATGATGGTGGCACACGCCTTTAATCCTAGCACTCGGGAGGCAGAGGCAGGCAGATTGCTGTGAGTTCGAGGTCAGCCTGGTCTACAAGAGCTAGTTCCAGGACAGGCTCCAAAACTACAGAGAAACCCTGTCTCAAAAAACAAAAAAACAAACAAACAAAAAACAAAACAAAACAAAACAAAAAAAAAACAACTAGAAAGAAGATTTGGCCTTCTGTCAGAAGAAAAGGATATACACCCAAGCTCAACTTCCCATGGGGCTTTTCCCCTTACAGAAGATTGCTATATCCCATGAATCCTGAAATCTCAGAAGAGACCTATTAACAACTGGCCTCACAAATTCAAATTTGCTAACATCAAATAGCCTTAGAAAGACAGGCATAGTGACAAAGTTCTTTTTAGGCTTATGTAAGACGGCCAAAGACTAACTGGCCAAGGGATCTTTAAAGTGGGATATAGTCATTCTGTGGACCCTAGAAGGGTTCACTCTCACCAAGGCTCAGATAGGTGCTTGCTAGCATCAGGGACCAATACTGAGTCTACAACATAGCACCATTCTCAGGGAGACAAGCCATCCAGTTTGGCAGAATAATTACTTTGGATTCCTTCCACAGGGTGTGTCTGTCTATTGGACAGCAATTCATTCTTTCCAGAACTGATTCATAATGTCAATAAGAGTTGTCCTTCCATATCCACAGTTTCTCCACCATAACAGTTCAACGTTTATGATACAGGCCCCATTGACATGATGTGCTACATACTATTGTCTAAAATGAATGGATTTGTTAGACTACAGAGTTGCTCGTGACAATGAGAGCCACGGGTCTTACCAGATACCTCATCACCAAGAAGCAGACAGCCTAATGAAAAGGCCCATTCAAAAGCCACAGATATATGTTTTAGTTTTTATACCATATCCCACTGAGTTGTCAGGGACACCAAATATTGTTGGGCTCATGAACAGGCTTCATTCTTGTCACCATGTGAAATCCTAACTGAGACCAGAAAGATAAATGCTAAACTGAATGCACTCCAAGTTGCTGCCCACTGCATCATCAGCGACTGAAATGATTCTTTTAAAGCATTATGTTTTGAAGTGGTTTGTCACATGAGAATAGGTTCTCTATACAACAGGTGTGGCAACCGATACCTAAAAATAAGATGTGTCTGATACAGGCAAAGAAAATACATCATAAATTCTTTCCTATTTTAAAGAGGGATTCTAGGCTCTTTTTCACAGTCCTCAGGGAGAGGTTGCAAAACCGGTTGTGTGACTATCACTCATCCACTTCCTCCAGCCTAAATAAGCGAAGGCTAGGAGGGAAATATTTGTTAACTATCACATTTGAAGGACTGTTACAGATTTTTTCTTTGTGGGGACGGGAAGGCCACACCAAGTGGCCTCTGAGCTGAATTAGAACTGTCTTCAAGATGTATCACCCACCAGCTGCTTCATTACTGAACTATAGATATCTGTAGGTCATACCTGATGAGCTTTCGGGGGACCTTGCCACATGTCTTTGGAATTTGGAGGCCTGAATCAATATAGACACAGCTGCTTGCGTCATGAGAATCATGAAGGTAGGGATCTTAATGGAACAACAGGGCAACCTGTTTGTTGTTCAGCATAGCAAGAATAGATCAGTTTTTTATGGATCCTATGAGTGTTTCAGAAGGAAAAAATAAAAATCTTGAGACTTTTGCTTGTGTCCTGCTTTAGGACCTATTAATGGCTAAGGGGTTCCTGGCAGTAGGAAGCTGTGGATATTCTATAGGAAATGGGGACAGAGACAGAATTAGAAGACGGAGTCAGTTCATAGCTAAGAACCGAGTGGTGAAAGGATCCCGGAGAACTATGCTTGTCAGTGAGAGCACCAGCATTTACATTACAGCTACACACAAAGCACTGCTAATTAGGAGAGGACACAGAGCAGCAGTGAAAAGTCAAGGAGACTAAGAGCTGGGAAGAGAGGCCTGGCAGAGTACGACAGCACCACTTGTGTCCTGGGATGTGCCAGGGAAGCTTCCTAGCCAAAGGCTATGCAGAAATACAAATGAAGAAATCAGAAAGAAAGGACAAGTTTTAAGCATCTTCCGTGTCCAGAAGACAAAACCATCTTAAGACAACATCAGTAAAGTGATAACTTGGCCCACTCCATTCTCCTCTCTTTGCTTTTGGAGAAGCAGCTAAAATTAGCAAGACTGGGGATGAGGTAGGGAATGAAACAGAAACACAAGGGACAGAAAGAACGGCTTTCCCTGTTTTCTTGATTTCAAGCTTCTTATTGGTGGCAAGATCCCACTGGGAAAGTGGGTACGATACCACTTTAAAGATTTTTTTTTTCCCATTGGTGTGTGTGTGCACGCGTGTGTGTGTCTAAATATATGTTATGCGGGGGGTGTCCATGAGACCAGAAGAGGATATGATATCACCTGGACCTAGAGAGTCATAGGTGATCCTGTAGTGCCTGATGCGGACGCTGGGACTTAAACTTGGGTGCTCTGCAAGAGCAACAGAAGCTCTCAAACACGGAGCCATCTCTAGTTCCAAGACAACTTTAAATCAAGTTCTGGCTTCATTACTTTATGTAGTTGACAGCTACTTCTCCCAGCCCTCCACATCCCTTTCCTTACATCTTAGAAGTTTTAGCTCGGTACAGGATTGCTTGGAAGAGTTTATTCCCCTTGTCTCTTGCAGATAGAAGTAGCAATATGATTAAGTAGTACTTTTCACATTCCTGGTGACTAATCTGTAACTGTAATGGAGCTACTTTTGAGAACACTCTAGGCATGGGTGAGCAAGAAGCCCAAGGGAGGATCCCCTCAGTTTACATGGGAGCCGAGCTGCTGAATTAGGACACATTTGCTACGGAAAAAGCAAAAATCTTAGCGCCGTACCACTGTGGCATTTATTTCTCAGTCACAGATTTGTAAGTTGTCATGAAATGCAAATCTTGAGGCAGGTTGTCTACAAATGTATTTAGCAAGGCCATCTTGACTATGTGCACTATTTGATAGAAGGGTGTGACCCCTTCCTTTTCTGAACACATATAGATTTCAAAACAAGTGGATCTGGATGCTGGAAGATATGGGTCAAGTTCAGCTGTAGCCTACAGCTTGCTCTCATCATCCTGAGGGCCCTCGGATGATCTCAGGAGAGTGCTGCTTCTTTTCCACAGCAGCAGTTGGATCTGGTTTGCAGTTCCTGTCACATGCAAATCCAGTGTTTTCCTCAGAGGCTGCGTCACCACAGAACGCTACTGTCTCCTCAAAAGTTTGAGTTTTGCTTCTGCAAACCCTCTTCTAGATGCCTAAACTGGGCAATCCCCTATTCCCTTGCTTCCCATTCACCCTATACGTCATAAGCATGTCCTGCCCATTTTCTGTATTCTGGGTATTGTGACAACATAACTTGACGAAAGCAACTTAGAATAGGAAGTGTTTGCCACAGCTCACGGTGTCAGGGCACAGTCCACTGCCGTCAGGAAGGCTTGCTGTCAAGAGCAGTTTCAGTTGCGGTAGTTAGTCATGTGACATCCACAGACAGGGAGCAGAGAGAGATACATGCTGATGCTTAGCTTACTTGCTACTGGAAATGTTTTACTAGTACATTTTTATGAATTCTTTGAGAATTTCACACCATCTATCTTGATGCGTCATATTCACCATACCCCACTCACCCTTAACACTCTTCCCAGACTGACCCCTTCTCTATAGCCCCCTACCTCTTGTCTTTTTTTTTAAAGATACTAACTTCCAACAGATGCCTTCATCCTCTAGATCTTACAATATATTTTCACCCCTTCTTCCTGAATGTTGAGGTTTCCTGACCCTTAAGTGTAGGGGATGTGTTGTAAATGTTTTTTAGGAATGGGCGTCCCACAGTCAGTTGATTTCTGCATTTTGACCAGTCATTTTCTACTTTTGATTCTGTCCAGGAGCCTCGTCCATGGAATGGTGCCGTCTACATTCCGGGTGACTCTTCCCTCCAATTAAACGGCTCTGGAATGGTCCACTCACAGATGTGCCTAGAGATGTGTTAGATAGGTAACTCTAAGTCTTGCTATGATAAAATTAAGATTAGCCATTATACTAACCGTGTGGAACACTGAGCTCCACCGTCTTTTCAGCTGCCTAACAATAACCTTTATTTTTGTTTGTTTGTTTGTTTTTCAAGACAGGGTTTCTGTGTGTAGCTTTGGTGCCTGTCCTGGAACTCATACTGTAAACTAGGCTGGCCTTAAACTCACATAGATCTGCTTGCCTCTGCCTCCTGAGTGCTGGGATTAAAGGCAAGCACCACCACTGCCCGGCCTAATAATTACTTTTTATATTAAAGCTTCTGTTGAAATAACCAGGATGATTTGTTTCTTGACATCACTGTGACTAGTTCCCTGGACTAACTTCTATGTAATAACCCCAAAGAACTTCTTGCATGAGATAGTTTCTTTTAATTTTATTAATTTTTAGTGAACATAAGTAGTGGGATTTTAATGAGATTTTGTATATGTATAACATTGTTCCTTGTTGCTATCTACCCTCATCACCTTCCAATGTTCCCTCTCCATGCTTCTGTTGCTCTCCTTCTTCCAAACAAATAGTTCTCCTTTTGCTGTCAAGTCATATACATATACATGCACATGTATAAATATATAGAAGTGTGTATATACAATTAAATCTAGGTTCTGTATATGAGATAGAAAATATAATATTTGTCTATTTTTTCTTTACAATTATCTGTAGTAAGGAGGCCACTATTTAGTTCCCGGCCACTTAGCCCGGAAATAATCATACAGAAACTATATTATTTAAATCACTGCTTGGCCCATTAGCTCTAGCTTCTTATCGGCTATTAATTGAACCCATCTCCATTAATTTGTGTATTGCTTACTGGCAAAGTTTCAGCATGTCTGTCTCTGGCAGAGACTCCATGACTTCTCTCTAAGTCAGCCCTTCTTTCTGCCAGCATTCACTTTAGTTTTCCCGGCCTACCTATATTCTATCCTATTAGGCCAAGGCAGTTTCTTTATTAACCAATGGTATTCACAGCATACAGAGAGGAATCCCACATCAATTTTCTTCTCCCTCATGATTCCTTTAGATCCCTTTCTCACTCCACATAGTCCATTTATTGTCATGTCATATAATGTATATAATGTACACACACATATACACATATACACTTATATCTAGGTTTTATACGAGAACATGCAATATTCATCTCTCTTTTTCCTTATAATTATTTACACCTCCTTTTCCCTTTAGAAGTAGACCCCCCTTCATCCCATATAGTTTCGCTTCTATTTTCATGTTATGTACAATATGCACACATAGACCCTTTAAAATCTAGATCTGCATACAAGAGCAAATACACCCTATCGTCTTTCTGAACTGCTTATTTCAATTAACATGATTCCAGTTTTACCCATTTTCCTGAAAACTTCACATTTCCACATGCCACATTTCTACTCACTCCTCTGTTGATGACCATCTTTGCTGATCCCATGTCTGGGGTGTTGAGAAAAGTACTATAGCAAATGCGAATGTGCAAACATGTCTTTGGTATGTTTAGAGTCCTTGGATGTATATGCAAGAGGGATATATCTAGATCATATGGATGTTCTAGTTCTAGTTGCTTTTCTTTTAAAGATAGAGATATGACACCTCTCCATATGTATGACTCCTATGTCTGCTTATTTATAACACAAAATCCCCTCTCCCCATCCTCCATCTGAGACCAATTTTTTTTTCACGGTCAGAGCATTTTGTTTCCTCAGTAATGGGTGTGTAGAAAACCGAACTGTGTTTATTTGACTATGAAAGACAAGAAAAGAATAAAACGAGAAAATAAGGTATTTGTGTGAAAAACCTGACAGCAATTGTTACCTGTGAAACGCATAGTAACGTGAACTAACAGAATGAAGGAGTCTGTTATTTGTTTTTTGTTTTATTTTGAGACAGGGTTTCTCTGTGTAGCCCTGGCTGTCCTGGAACTTGCTGTGTAGACCAGGCTGGCCTCGAACTCACAGGAGATCTGCCTGCCTCTGCCACCAGATTAAAGCTGTGCACCACCACGCCTACCTGCCGGGTGCCTCAGACTTTCTTTTTTCTACTTTTTTTTGAGACTTTCTAAAGAATGTAGCTGAGCTAGGGAGGAGCAAAGGGCTAGGAAATTCCTGTGAGCGAGCGTCTGTACGCTTTTGTTTGTTTCGAGACAGGGTTTTTCCTGTAGCTTTGGAGCCGGTCCTGGAACTCACTCTGTAGACCAGGCTGGCCTCGAACTCACAGAGATCCTCCTGCCTCTGCCTCCCGAGGGCTGGGATTAGAGGCGCGCGCCAACACCGCTGGGTAAGCGTCTGTGCGTTTCAATTTTGGGAGCTTAGGTGGAATGGCAAGCCTTAAGGATGGCCCTCACTTTGTACCGGATTGTGCCGAGTCTTTTACCGGGTGGCACTCCCAGTTACTCCGCCTCCTCCTCCTCCCCCCGCCTGAGAAAACAGGTAAAACTCTGAGCCCGGATCTCACTTCGCGGGCAGTTCTGGGAAGCGGCAGGCCCACGGTCCCGCGCAGGCGCGGTAAACGTTCCACGTCCGGCCCATTTCCGACGGGGACGAGCATTCGCCCGGGCTCATTTATCACCTTTCCCGTGGGGACCCCGCCCTCTGGTTCCTGTAGGGAAAACCTCGCGAGATCGCTTAGGGCCGGCCCCCCCCAGCGGTGCCATCTTTGTGCCTGGCGAGCGAAGGCGCCCGACGGAAGCCCCGAAGCCCGCAGCTCTCCTGCCTTGCTCTCCCCGAGACCGGATCCAGGAAATACGAGGCGGGCCTCAGTGGGAGGGACGCCGTGAGGGAGGAGGGAGAGGCAAGGGGGCGGCGGCAGCGGCGGCTCACACCGGATCTGCCCTCGGCACGGCGCGTACAGGAGGGGGGTCGGCCGGGGAAGCGGTGCCCGCCCGGACCCCCCGCGGGAGTCAGCTGAGGGTGCGGGGGCCAGGCGGCAGAGCTCGGAGCGACGGCTGGGTCTCGGTGAGTGGCGGCGAGAGGCCCGGCACCTGCCCGAGGCCAAGACTTTGGGGCTGCCCTGGGGTCGTCCTAGTGACCCCGCGCCCACGACATTGGGCGTGTGCGAGACTGCGGGGGTTCAGGGGCTCGGCTTGGCCTCCGGCTGTGAGCAGACACGGGGAAGTACGAGGCTGCGGGAGGTCTGCGCAGGGCCTGTCGTGGCGGCTGCGCCCGCCCGGACGCCCCAAACGCCCCGAGGCCGAGGGGAGAGGGAGTGGCTGCGGGTGTGTGTGGGGGGGGGAGAGGCTTGATTGCCATCAGCCCTCGGGAGAAGGGGAATGATGCCTGGACATCTGCAGAGTGAACCTCTCCGTACAGGTCTCCAGCCTCAGTACGGTGTTCCGGGGACTAGGGCTCGCCAGGACTGAGGCTGCTTCTCTTGAAGGGGCTGGGACTTGTGCACAAGGTTAGTAATAATAGTAATGATTGTTGTGCAGGAGGTTTGCAAATAATTGTTGGCAGGTGGTGAGGAAAGCGAAGACCTCGCCTTCGTTTGACGATGACATTAAGCAGCCCTCCGAGGTCCAGCAAGAGATTCGAGTTGTTCCTAGTTGGAGGCTTAGGGTTTAGTGCCGTGTACCTGCTTAGAAAGTACAGTAAGTAGGATGGGTGGAGGCGAGGTGTAGACAAGGTAAAGGAGAAAGTAAGTTGCACAATAAAGAACCAAAAGTTCGTACTCTCGATGAGTCGGAAGATCAAGCATTGTCTGTACTGAAGCCTAGCGCTTAGATTTTTGTTTTTCTTTTGAGAAAAATTCCTGACAAGACAGGGCTCTTCAGTTATGCTCTTCACTAACGTTTGTCAGTTTGCGCCATGTCTTTACTTGTGAGTTTGTAAAAGGAAAGGAAGGAATCGTGTGAACTGAGCTGGCTCTGTACCCTTGCATGGGGTGGGGGAAGTTTCCTTTTTGCTTTACGAATGATTTGTAGAGCTATAAAAGAATATGCATAAAAAGAAAACATGATCAAGAAGGCTTATTTTTAATGGACATTTAACTGTGTCATGTTCAATTACAGAGTACATCATTTCTTATGGTAATTCCCCCTCCCTGCAATGGACACTAGAAAAATGCAAGTACTCCTTAAATTCTCCACATACATAGTTTTAAATCAGTGTGTTATATGAATTTCTACAGGTCTAGAAGTCTCCCTCCCCTTTGGCCTAGAATTGGCCTAATCAAGGCAAAGTTGACTTTAGTGAAGGTAGATATTAAATATACAATTGCCATGGTTACATTTGACAGAGCTTAGTGAATGTTCAATCACGCCGAATTTTCTTCTGTTTATCTGACACATTCTTTTCTTTAATTGCAGACCACCCTGTACAGTTTGTGTGGAAGCAAACCGAGTTACCATTGAGTATATACAGTCACTGGACTTGCTGGGCAGTGTGCGTTTCAGTGTAATCCTCAGAGTTGCTCTGTGCTAAGAAAATGTCGCTGCTATCAGATAACGACATCTACCTCCAGTCTTCTGGAGTTTGCACAGCTGAGGTTGTCTAGTGAGCACGGGGCAGTGCTGGAACTCAGAGCCATGTGCGTCTGGTTCGAGACTGCTTTTTCCACATGGTCTGTATGTGTTGATGTGCAGACACGAGTTAACTGAGAATGCAAAGTTTTGTTGTAAAGAAACCATTCGATTCTGTTGAAGATTGTCGGGTGTCCTTAACAAAAGATAATCTCGGGAATTTTTTTCATTTGTGATGTATTCATTTTCTAGACAGAGGTGCAGTTTGAGTTGATGAGTAAAGATTGATTCCAAATAGCTAATAGTGACCTATACCTGAAATTCATGTTTTTGGTAACCTCGCCTTCTGTTCAGCATACCTAGGATGTCATACCTCAAAGAGTAAATGTTTTATTTACTCCAATCTTAAATCCTATTTAAAATTGCAGTACTAAAGTAAAACAGGAGCATATTTATAGGGGCCTCACTCTGCTTTGCAGGAGTTTTATGGTAACACACGGTTCAATTTTGCTTTTCTTCTTTTCATGTAGTTTCAAAGTTTTACAGTTAGATTGTGTTTTGCAGAAAATGGGGTCAATACTAAGACAAGCAACAGCATCTCTTATGGGCCTAGTGATGGACAGAGTTTAGATATCCCAGAGCAGTGCGTGTCTGCGCTGTCGGTGAAATCACGGGGACATTTTGCAGAGGTGTCGGGGCGGTGGAGGCATTACTCTTGGCTCCTGCTGGTCTCTGCTGATGGATCTCTCATGTGCTGTTGAGCTCATCCGTCCTAGCTCTTATCTCTGTTCAAGAGAGAGGCCCCACATCTGGGTAGAGTTCAACTGGAAGAACAGCCAGGCAAGTTGGGGGGTGGGGTCAGCAGGAAGATGACACCTAAGTGGTGCTCATCCTCCAGCAGGTCATTTGGTCAGAGTTAACCATGTGGTTATCTTTGACTGGAAAGCCTAGAAATGCTGAGAGGGTTTGCTGCTTCATTGTTAGAGATGTAAACTGTTTTAGGAGTGGAGCAGCACTGGCTCTTGGACATGGAAAAAGGATTTCTGTGTTACTCAGTGTATATCTGGGTATGTGGAGTGTGGGGTTGTTTTAAATAACACCTTACAATCTTGACAGATAATCTTTGGGCTGAAGGAACAAGTTTTTAATTATAGTTGTACTCCGAAGAAAGAGTTAAATATACTTTACTTGGGAAGGGAATTACTCCTGGTATTTGGCCTATTAGAGTGGAAAATATTGATAAATGATAAAGCCTACCAAATAAACAGAAAGCAGTGCTGACATGATTTGCATGATCACTATGCAAAAAAAGTACACCAGAAAATTGTATGTCTCTAGAAGTTTATTTTTATACCTTTGACATAACCCTATATTAATATCCTAACCATAATTATTCATTTATCTAAAAGTGAAATGGATGTAATGAAATACTTGGAACTGTCAAACTGAATCCTAAATATTTAAGAGCATTTTATACTTTAATTAATTGAGATCTCTATTAGATTACTACCCACATCTCCAAAATTTCACTTTTCTTCCTACTTAAAATCTCTCAGCTTATATTCCTTCCTCTCTTATGCTGTTCCTGCCCCTCCCTGGGTCTTTCCTTTAGCTCCCAGCTGACGCTGGAGTCTTTTGCAGTGTTCATGAAGAGTGAAGAGGGCTTCAAAGCCTTTATGTCCATCCTCTGGTCTGAATTCTTTTGCCCTAGCAGGTCAAGAGGAATGCACTTAAGACCCCATGGCCCACTAGATTGTGTCTTAAAAAGGAGAATGAGAATAACGGACGAAGTGAGGGAGCCAGTGCAAGACTCTTGCTCTGGCTTCTCGTCTCTCTTCTCCTTAAGAGTCAAGAAGCTAAGTTTGTAGAAGCCAGTGGGCAGTGTTCCGTCATTCTCTCCATTACCCACCCCACTCTCATCCTCTGTAGTCCTTCCTTTCAGCTGTTGTCTCAACTTCATCCGTCTCTTCACTAGGTTTCACCGTATTCATCTCTGATCTCTCCCCTACCCCCCAGCTCTGACTTCTGTCCTTATTTCATGCCCTTTCTCCTGCTCTGCTTTGATCAGATCTTAAGGAAGCTCAGACTTTCCTCAGTGAGGGAAGATTTCCTTCTATTTCCCGAACTTAATAGGGCGGAGTGGGTTGGCTTGTTACTGAGTTGGAATGCTAAATGGATTTTCCTATAGAACCATTGCCCACAGAGCTTGGTGGCTTGTGTACTTCTGTTACCTTATGGATGTTTAGGTTTTCCTGGATTGCTTTAGAAATGTAGTGCCTTAGTCTTGGTTTCCCGTGAAGCCCATGGCTGAAGTTCAAATAGATGATTTGAAAACACAGCGAGGCAGGTGTACATAGGAACTTAAAGTAGTTGTGACAGAATGCACAAGACTTGTACAAGCCCAGACTTCTCTCAGCTTAGTGAGGGGATCTGGGCATAAAAGTTACTGCAGTTCTTAGCTGCTTGGAAAAAGAGAGTTATTTTTCTCTAACAGTGTGGACCCTGGTAAGCGGACCACACCAGTGGAAAGACACACATCCAAGAATATTTGGGCAGCACAAATTTGTTCTGATTTTTTTTAAAAGAACATGAAGTTGGGAAGGATGGGGAATCTGGGAAGAGTTGGTGGAAGGAAAGTGAGTATGACTGAAATACATTGTGTGAAAATATAAAAAAAGTAATAAAACATTAGTTCCAGAAACTTATGGAGGTTACCTGCTTTTTGTTACTTAGTGAGAATAGTAGATAACCCACTTTTGGCTGTCCAAATTTAGTCCAGTTATGTTGGTGAGATGG
This sequence comes from Arvicola amphibius, assembly GCF_903992535.2. Classification (NCBI taxonomy): domain Eukaryota; kingdom Metazoa; phylum Chordata; class Mammalia; order Rodentia; family Cricetidae; genus Arvicola; species Arvicola amphibius. The sequence goes on from NC_052065.1 coordinate 44,097,699, forward strand.
CTCTTTCAGGAAATAAACTGATAGTTTTTAACTTTTATTTATTTTATGTGTGTTGGTGATTTGCCTGCATATATCTGCATCACATGCATGAGTTGCATACCGTTGTGAGCCACCACGTGGGTACTAGGAATGAAATCTGGGTCCTCTGGAAGAACTGTCACTGCTCTCACCCATCAGGCCATCTCTCCAGCTGTGATAAAGAGTTTTTTAAGTCTGTGTCTTTTAAAATATTTATGCATATGGGTGTTTTGCCAGCATGTATGTCTGTGCACCACCTGCCCAAGTAGACAAGATGAGGCTATGAGGCCCTGGGAGTAGAGTTCTAGAAAGTTAGATGCCTTCTGGCTTCTAGGAATTGAACTTGAGTCCCCTGGAAGAACAGCTGTGTTATTAACCATGGAGCCATCTTTCTAGCCTCCTGATAGGGTCTTTTAGATTTTCAGTGAAAATTTTCTGAATTTTGGTACACATTTTGAAATAACACATATATTTGTTCTATCTCAGGTTAGTGTTTGTCATTAAAGCAGATCGTATTGTGGTGTTAGAGCAACAGAGTTCTAGTTTGTTATGAAAGGAATATCTTGTTCATGCTGTTTTTTGCTGATGCTGTGAAACTTTTCAAAGGTACTGTCCATCTTGCTGTTATTTACTCTAGTTTACTTAGTGGTTAACTTGGACAGTGTGTTTTACCTGAAGATTTTAAAGGTTTACTAATTTGTTGTGATAATAGTGTTATTGGCTGTGATATTCAGACAATTCAATGAGGGACTTCAAAGTGAGAAAAGCAGAGCCAAATTTATTTTATACTTGTTCTCTGTAAAGGTATTTAATCTTAGCTTGCTTGAAGGAAATTGTCCCAATAAAAGGCACAATAATGCTTTAAGGGTTGCTCCAGGCCATTCTTGTTTGAAAACTGAATTTCAATTTGTACCCTCTGTTCATTTTAAGTTTACCAAATTCTCTAATTACATACAGAGTATGATAGCTTAAAAAACATCTCTGCAGGCAAAATTCTGAAACAACTAGATCTTTTGACACAGACTAGCTCTGTGTTTTGGGGCAAATTGCTTAATCTCTGACCTGTTTCTTCAGTTTTGAAATGAGGATAATGTGGTATTTACCTCGTGAGGATTAAATCGGCCAGAGGATATATTATATTTAAAGCATGACTAGCGGTAGTAAATGCACAAAAGAATTGTTTTTATTACTAACATTGTCATGGTCATTAATACTTGAGTTTCCTTCTGAGATGATATCCTTTTTATTGTGGTGGAGTAGCTGTAAAAGATGTCTTTACTTCCTTGATAGTAACACTTAAAGCCAAAGCTTATTGAGAGGCCCAGTCTAAATGTATAGTAACTGCCAGATCCACCGACAATTGTGCATAGTTCAGAAAACCCGTAGAATATTAAGATTTTTTTCTGCAGCCCTATTTCTGTCATGGAAAGTATAAAGAACTAAGCCTCTATGATGTATGAGTAAAATAGGATTGAATAACTAGTTTCTTTATTAAAATTTAGTGATATTGGCATCTATAAAGCTAGAGTCTGTAGAGAGGGAGCCTAATTTCTATAAGGTCTATAAAGACTTCTTTTAAAATTGAAATAAACACCACTTTCCCACAGGAAAAAAAATGTATATAGTGTTGTGCTTCTCAGAGTAGTTCAGTGTATCTGAATTTGAATATTGATAGTCCTGTAAAACTAACTTGTCTGTGACAGTGTATCAGCAAAACCATGCAGACAGAACATCAGGTACCAGAAGATTATGAACGTAGCCTTGCTGAAAAGGCAGTGGCTCCTCCCTCCGCACGAGCAGCAAAGACTCACCATGCCTTGAGGAAAAGCTTGCTTTTCTGGTGGAGGTTGAGGATAGGGTGAGTAGTGGCAAGAGCCATTTTCTGGCTGGTGTTCTCAAAAGACTGTTCTGCCTAGTAAAGTGTTTCTGACCATGCTCTGTGCTGCTAGAGTGCCTGCCTTCCAATCTCCTCTCTACAGTACACGTAAAGGAGCACTCTCACGAGGTTTGTATCAGTAATGGGTGTAATGCGTAAACCTTATCTTGCTTGAAGGTGGGTCTGTAAGAAATGTTACCCACTCATCTTTATTGTTGGAGAATGTCCAGAACACCTAGATATATACTTGGTTGTCTGTTGCCTGTCTCTATGTACCTTAAATAGGATTCTTTTCTCCCACCTAAAAGTAGGATCTTGTCTTCTTTCCACAAAGGAACAGTTTTAGACTTTTCACTTTTTTTCTATCTAAATTGGGATGATTTTTGTTTTGTTATGGCCTTTTGGGTTTGATTGTATAATGTTAGGAAATAGCTAGCTTGCTTTTAGATTTCCACCTTGTTGCCACCCCAGCCTACTGCCAGTGGCTGGTTTTGTAAAGGACCAGATAAACTCAGCTGGATCTCAGCACCTGTCTGTAGCAAAGCAGTGCTTTATAAACCCTCGTCCTTCCTTATCTAATAACCAGGAATCTCGTGGCAGTATTTTAAGTGTTTTAGGACACACATGGAAAGGTATGGCTTTCCCTGGTGCACAGATAAAAAAGAGATTCTCTTGGAGTTCCAGGCCAAATAATAAGCAAACAAACAAAATAGTATGGACTGGAGAGATGGCCCATTAGGTGAAGCATTTGCCTTGCCAGTGTGAGGACCTATAAGCACAGATTTCAAAGCCATGTAAAGCTGGGTGCCAAGCTAGCAGGTAGTTGGGTAGGTAAAAGCTCTTGCCGTGTAAGCCTGATCACCTGAGTTTGGTTTCCCAGACCCATGCAAAGGTAGAAGGAAAGAACCAACTACAGAGTGGTTTCTTACCTTCCCAAGCATGCTCTAACATGCATACTCCCCCCAATAATAAATAAATAAATCAAAAGATTTGAAAGGTCTGGTTTATAGCCTCACATCACCTTAAGTGAATGTGGAAAGTTGCTTGTGTCAATTGAGGTATAAATTTCTCTTTTTTAGTAACTTTTGCAAAGCCATAAATATTTGCTTTGAAACAACTTTAGACTTAAAATTGCAGAGATAAAAGAATAGCCAGGCTACAGTCCACTGTTCCAGGGAAGCCAGGTAGCAGGAAGGAAACATGGATTGCCCTGGGAAGGGGAATAGATGAGATCACCTGGGTAAACAGGTGGGGAGATGTGTGTGGGGATGGGAGCGTCAGGGATTGGGTTGGTAAAAAAAGAAATAAAAAGTTCAAATTGCAGAGATAGTATAAATTTCCCATATACTCTTCATCCAAACCTGTTATATTTATCAAAAAAGACTATATTAGTTTTATCCAAACTGCAGTTTAATTTTTATCATTTATCCCCTACTACTACCGTTTTTCTGTTCCAAAATATGTTGCATTTTGTCATTAAATTGGTTAATTTTTTTACATGGATTTATTTCTTTTGGGTGTGCGTGAACAGCACAGCATTTGTGTAGAGAACAGAGGACAACACGTGGGGCTTCTTAATCTTCTTCCCATATGTGAGTCACTGAGATTGAATTGAGAGCGTCGAGAAGAGTGGGAGTACTTTTACCCACTGAAGCATTTCACTGGCCCCCATTTGTAATTATTTGCATTTATGTCATTGGCATATCCATTTTATTAGTTAAAAAATCTGTTGCCATAAAACTGTTTTCTGATTTATTCTTCAGTTTTATGCAGGTCCTCAAAGGCCAGGTGGTTCCTCTATGGCTAGCAAAGCCAGAGATTCATCTTGGCATTAAACTTTAATGCTTGAAATGACAGGTGAGAGTCCTGTGATAATGAAAAGAATCCTGTTAGGTATGTAGTTGAGACTATGCACTTTTATAATTTAAAATTATTTCCACACGATCAAATGGGCTATTTATATTGTTAATGTTTGATCATCTTAGCCTCAGAGTGATAAGACATTCTTTTAAAATTATAAGCGTTTTTAGTTGTGAACATAATTGTAAATTAGGATGAAGTGGAGAACTTAGCTATTTAGAAGTGATGATTTAATAAGAAATTAGTGTAATCATTTAATGTCAGTAAAGTAACACACTTTATTGTTTATATGAGCTTTTAGAAAACCCTTGGTTTTAATTTGTGGCCATGATTGATTTTTTTAACTTTGTTTTTTCAAGGATGCCATATGTGGAGATTCCTTTATTCTGAATTTTCATATGTCCTTTAAGCTTGATGTCAAAGTCATCATAGTGTAAACAGAAAGTTATCTGGTAGGCTGCACATCATGGACTTTACTATAGAAAGTCTTATCTTTTCTGCCACAGAAATAACTTTTGGCTGTTAGTCATGGGTGGCAAAGAAAATAATTTGGGGTTGGCTAGATGAAATTGTTTCAAATGAATATGATGTCTATTGAGAGACACTCTGAGTAAATTCTCTTAGTATGTAGACCTTAGCAAGTTGGTAAGGGTAAATGTTATTTAGTAATTTCATCTGCTTATCACCTTGGACAAATTATCTAACTTTAAAGGATCTTGGTTTCTTTATTTATAAAATAGGGGGATTTGACTAGCTCTATCAGTCCATTAACTTCCAAATTTTTTTAAAAAATACTTAAACAGAAAGCTGCAAGATAGTTCTAGATCTTTATAATTCAAACTGTGACTGTAATTAGACAGAAGCCAATTTATCCTGTTGGAGTCACATAATTTCCAGCTAACACTGAGAGTCACTTATTTTGACATGTGTGGATTGTTTTGGTTATTACCATATTACTTTTGAAATGATAGTTATTAGAATTTTGTACTTTGGGGCTGGAGAGATGGCTCAACGGTTTAAGACCACTGGCTACTCTTCCAGAGGTTCTGAGTTCAATTCCCAGCACCCACATGGTGGCTCATAACCATCTGTAGCAGGCAGGATCTGATCCCCTCTTCTGGCCTGCAGGCATACATGCAGGCAGAATAGTATATACATAAAAAATAAACAATAAAAAAGAATTTTGTACTTTGATCTGAAGCACTCAAGTTCAAGATTTTTTGCTTTCATAATCCTTAAATAATTTTTAATTCATTCAACACTTAAAAACTAAAAAACTTTTTAGCTAGCTTTAATAGAAAGTACACAGTATCCATAGTACACAGCTCAGTGAATTTCCATTAGTCAAGCACACATTCATGTATCAGCCCCTATTGAGGATCTTTTTTTTAATTATATATAACTTTATTTTTTTTCTCATTTTTTTATTAAAAATTTCCATCTCCTCCCCCCCCTCCTCCCCCTTCCCTCCCCTCCCTTCCACCCATACCCCCACTCCGCCCCTCTCCAAGCCAAAGAGCCATCAGGGTTCCCTTCACTATGTTAAGTCCAAGGTCCTCCCAACTCCCCCTAAGTCCAGGAAGGTGAGCAACCAAACTGACAAGGCTCACAGTGAGCCTGTCCATGCTGTAGAGTTCATGCTCATTGCCGTTGTCCTTGGTTTCTCCTATTGAGGATCTTAAACAACTGAAATCTCGCCTGCCTCAGCATACCACCTGCCTGACTTTTACCACCGCAGACCGATTTTGCCTATATTGTACTTTATTGGAATGGAATCAGGTTGTATTCTTCCTGGCAGATTTCTTTGGAGTAAAATAGTGAATGTAAAATCTGTGCAGTTGTAGTCTCATTACTGGATATGTCCTTGTATGAATGGATATATCACTAGTTATTGCCACTGGATATTGTTGAAGTACTCGTGTTTGAGAGAGTCTTGGTGGTCTTGGCAGAAGTAGATTTCTTAAATCAGGTGTGTTTCATTGATGATCATTTCTCTTAGTTCTAAGATTACAGGAGGAGTGAGAGCTAGTTTCTTGAAACAGGAGCATTTAATTATTTTGTTGCTTTTGAGACAGAGTCTTACTATGTAGCTCTGGCAGGCCTGGAACTCACAGAGATCCACTTCTCTCTGCCTTCCCAGGACTTGGATTAGAGGTGAGCACCACCACTCCCAACTTAATATGCTTTTAAAAGATAAAAAAGCTTTTTATTATGCAAATCTCAGGGAGAATATCAGTATTTTTGTTAAATGTGCTAGTTAGAGGTTTATGCTTTCATAACTCTTAAGTACAATTCCTTCCAAAAGCATCATACACACCTTGTCTCTTGTCCCTTGCTCTTTTCTAGGAGTTCATTACATGCTGCAAAATGAGCCCCTGCTGGTTACAAATGCATTCTGCCACTGTGTGATATGCTCTTCCATTTTTCATGAGTCTTTTCAGAAATAAAGGTTCTCACTTTTAATGTAATTAGTATTTCCCTTATGTTTAAAGTAGACAGATTTCAGTTTAAAGCATCTTTTACTTACCCATGATTGTAGGGATATTTTCTCTCATCTGGAAGCCTTGCAGCTTTGGTGTTCACACAAAGATCCAGTGATGACCTGAAATTGATTGTCTGTCCTTTTCTCTGCATGGATAGCAAGATGTCCTAGCACATGGATTTCCATACTCCTGAGAAGTATTAAATGTGCATATGTCTTTTGGTTTGGTTGCTATGGTCTGTTCTGTTTGTATCCTTGTTCTGACCCCACATTGGCCTTGTTTATGATGGCTTCATAGTAAGTCTCGATAGTCAGTAGAACAAGTTCTTCCACCTTGTCCTCAGAACATCTTGCCTGTTCTCAGCCCTTTGCACATTTATATGAATTTTAGTATCATGTTACATAGACAAACATGCATATGCATTCACAGTCTGTTAGTGCCATGTTTGTGATTGTGTGGACCCCAAAGAACATTTTGTGAAGAAATGACATCTTGGTTTTCAGTTTTATGAGCATAGAACATTACTCGATTTATTTTTTCTCTATGGTATTTATAATATTCTCCCAAAACTTTTATTCTTAGATATTTGATATTTTCATGTTACTATATGTAAGTCCTTATGGACTTCATTTTGTTTATATTTTTATACTGACCTTATATATAACCATTGTGTTAAACTTTTATCACCTTTAGTACTTATCTTTTACTAGGTTTTGATTCATTTCTCAAAAAAAACATTTAACAGTTCTGCACTAACTAAGGTACTTGCTTTTAACCTTTTTCCTAGCTTTTCTTTAATAAGGAAGTTTTGGTCTGTTCTTAGATTGAGAAGCATTTATATTACGAGTGATGGGATCTTATCAGGTGCTCTTCCTGGTAAAAATAACCATATCATTTTGTTTTTCAAATCAAATTTATTGATAACCAGTTGCAAAATCAATTTTACAACCCAGCCAGGTTAGCAAAACATTTTTCTTTTATATTACTTGGAAATTTTAGATCTTTGTTCATGAGCAAAATTGCCTTGGATTAACAGGCTTTTTGTTTTCTTGTCAGATTTTGATAGTTTTATAAGATGAATTAAGGAGTATACCTTTTTTAATTCTCCATAGGAGTTTTACAAATTGTTTGTCTGTTTGTTTATAGCCATTTAGATACGGAGTTTTCTTTATCCGAAACTTCAGTCATGAGGTCAATTTTAAAAACTGTTTAGGTAGGGATTGGGAACCATCTTGGTAGAGTGCTTGAGTAATATACATGAAACCCTCCATTCAGTCACCAGTAGTACATAACTGAGACTGATACTTCATGCCTGGAATCCCTCACGTAGTGGGGGCAGGAGGGCTGCTGGAGTTCAAGGCCATTCCGGCTCCACAGTGACTGCCAAGTGAACCAGGGCTACATGTCACAATCCTTTTTGAAAGAAAATAAAGAGTGAATAAATGAAAATTTTAAATAATTATTTTAGTATTCTTCAGACTCATTTCTTACTACTGTTTTTGGTAAAATTTTTCAATTTCATCTGAATCTATATATGTTTTGGCATTATATTTAATTTATAAAAAATCTTTTTAAAAAGATGTGTTATGATTGTTTGCCATTATATATGCATGCCATATCCATGCCTGATACCCTTGGAGTGTAGTTGGAATTTTTTTGGGTCACCAACCAGCTCCCAAATAAAGACACTAAGACTTATTATTAATTATTATGAATGCTGGACACTAGCTTACGCTTGTCCCATGAGCTCTTTTAACTTACTTTAACCTGTTTCTATTTAATCTATGTTTTTGCCTCGGGGCCTTTTACCTTTCATTCTGTATGTCCTGCTTCCTCCATGGCTGGCTGGCCCCTGGCATTTCCCTGTAGTTTCTCTCTTTTTTTCTTTCTGAACCTAAATTCCTCTTGTTTACTCTCCCTGCCCAGAAATTCCGCCTATACCTCCTCCCTCACTAATGGGCATTCAGTTTTTTATTAGACCAATCAGGTTTCATAGTTAGGCAAGGTAAAACAGCAACACATCTTTACATAGTTAAACAAATATTCCTCAGCAATGGAGGCCAGAAGAGGATGTTGATGCCCCTGGTACTGGAGTTACAGACATGCCACGTGGCTGTTAGAAATCAAACCAGGGTACTCTCCAAGAGCAGCAAATGAGCCATCTCTCACGCCCCTTGCGTTGTATTTAAGACCTCATTGGGAAGCTGATCTGGAGGTTGAAACAAATGCATTCTTAATTGAAAGCCAGCCTAGGCTATTATAGGTAGATCCCATCTTCAGAAAACAGGAAGATATCCCTACTCAGAAAAACTCATGTAAGTTATATGTAGCCTTTCGTTACTGGCCTCTCAGAAAATGTTATCAGGTTACATGTAGGCTTTTGTTCCTGGTCTCTTTGACTTAGCAAAATGTTCTCAACATTCATTTACGTATAACATGTGCCATTATTTTATTTCTTTTTATTGCCAAATAATTGCTATTATATGCATATATTATGTTTTTTATTCACCAATTAATAGACATGGGCTATTCTCCTTTTAGACCTTAATGAATAATCTTGCTACGTACTGTACACACTTCTGCTTAAACATTTATTTCTTTTGACCCTTTATTCTTGAAACTGGGTATATGTTTTTTCCATCTTTATCATTAAAAATAGTATGTGTATTTGTGTGTGCGGGGGTGGCTGTGCATGTGCCATGGTATATGTGTCAGAGGACAACTTGAGAGCTTTTCTTATACTATGTGGATCTTGAACACAGGTTGGCAGGTATGGCAATAAGGTGAGCTATCTCAACCACATTGTTTTTACTAATTTTTGAAATTAGCATACAAAGTAATGGGTTTTATGTATGCTACTATTTATTCTGTCCATCTTCCCCATTGCCTTTCCTATCCCATCTTCTGCACCTTTCTTGTTGACTGCTTTCCTCCCCATGTCACATATATTCTGCCATCCTTTCTTGTCTTACTTTCTCTTGCCATTCCTCTCCCTATACACTCTTTTCTGTGGTTTTTCTGTACAGTAGTCTATGTATGTCCATTGATCAAGTTTCTTAATTGTGTACTATTAGTACTAATTTCTTTAGTTTTTTTCTTTCAACCACTGAGAAACATACCTGAAAATCTACCAGCATGATGTTATATGACCATTTAACCTAGTAGACTTTTCTTCTTTTTGTGTGTAATGTGAAACCATATTATTGTAAAGTTGTTATAAATTTAGTTTGTTGTATTTTAACTAATTAGCTGGGTGTGGTGACATAAGCATTTAATCCCAGCACTTGGGAGTCAGAAGCAGGTGGATTCTGAGTTTAAGATCAAGTTCTGCTCTTCAGAGTGAGTTCCAGGGCAGCCAGAGTTGTACAGAGAAATTCTGTCTTGAAAAACAAAAAAAAAATGTATGAATATATGGAATGTGCATATGTGTGTGTGAGTGTGTGGGCACGTGCGCACGCGCACCTGACAACTTTTTCGTTCTTTCCTTTCACTGTGGGCTGTGTCAAGCTTGTGCTGGAAATACTTCTACCCAGTTGAACCATCTCTCTGGCCCTGAAATTCATTCTTTTTAAAAATTTCATATGTGGATACTTTATAAAGCCACTGAGATTCAATCATTTTAATTTTTTAAAAATTTGATATATGGGTACTGTATTTACAGTCCCTGAGATTTCATTCTTGATGGACATTTTATCCAGAGTGTTATTCTAGGCTGGTAGTTACTGTCTGCTCTTTGGAGATACAGTTTTTAAGTTTTTTTCCTCAAGAATAAAGCCTTTACCAAATGATTGGTTTCTTCGAAAGCAGCCTCTTACCCTTAAGGATGCTTTTTATATTGTTTTTCCTCTGTGGGTTCTTTAACCAGTAATTTTTTGAAATCGTTAAGTATGAGGTTTGACATCTCTCATTTTTGGAAACTTTTCAGTCATGCACATAATGCTTCTACTTCATTCTGTCCTGTCTGGGATTTTAATGAATTCTGGGCTACTAAACCACCACTTACTTTGTTACTCACCCCTTTTCATTCTGATATACTTCCCTGAGTCTTTTAATTCACACTTGTGTAGTATCCATCACCCTTGGTATTTCATGAATTAATTTCAATTTTTGCACTTTTGGTAACAGTTGCTTTTCTTTTAAGAATCTATAGTCATTTAATGCATATTATTGTTTGTAGCAACCATGCTCCATCCATGTATACAGTGGATATCCCCTAAGATTATATTGCATAGTAATGCCATAGACTTGTTACCTTATCTTTTATGATGTCTGCATAGTGATTCCTTTCTTAAAACCTCTCCTTGTCTTTAGGTGTAGCATAAAGACCTATTTTCCTACTTTTTATGGCTTCAGTGTTGTTGCTGAGATTATTTTTTTTAATATACGAAGCATATATTACAACCTGTAGGCCAATATTGCTAGTAAGTGTAGCCACTGTGAATATGTTCTGGCATGTTTTGTTGTGCCAGCAGTGGTGGTGATAGTAGTTGTTATTCCTATGGTTTTGATCATTTCCTGTGCTTGGTTTTTCTTTACATTTATTCTGGACATTGTATTTGAAAATTATTTGAGAAATCATTTGAAATCAAAGGTGATAATATTTCAGAAAAGCGTGCGTGCGTGCGTGCGTGCGTGCGTGTGTGTGGTTGTGAATTTGCTTTAGCAAATCCAGATACTGCCTAATCAAATTTCAGGTATTGTTTCTTTTCTTTTGATGCTACCATCAAAAGAAAGTACTAGTATTAGGGATTTAACTTAAGCCTTGTGCATGCTAGGCAAGCATTCTAATGCTGAGTGAGTCAGAAGACTCAAGACTACATTGTATCCAGTGATTAATTTCTAATTTACATTCATGTCTAAAGTGCTGGTTGCAAACTGAAGGTGGGAAAAGAACATAAAGCACTTTCATGGATGTGGCCTATCAGGCTGCCAGGTAAAGTTGAACTTCTAACTTTATCTTCCAAATTCCCCATTTTCCTAGATCTTAAAGTACTTTCCTGATAGGTCTTTGAACCTCTAAGAAAAGCCATTTTTAATTGTGTTGTCTAACTCGATTACTTATGGTGGGAGGGATGATTCAAATAACCCAGTATCTTAAAAGGCTTAAAAGGCTTTTGATAGTGTCTTCACAGGCAGAGTTTACTTATGATTTTCTTTTTTCCAAGACCGCATGCTATTTTCCTAGTTGTATATAAGCTTTGTTTTTAAATAGCTGTACTCATATGTATAATTATGTAATTTTTATTCAAAAGTTACCATACTCTATATGTATAAATATAACCGAATTATTTCCTGACTGTTGAGCAGCCGTTTTACCCCTGGCAGTTCCTTATCCCTAGCAACAGATGTTTATTGTATTAACATTTTAGTTAAGCATAGTATCTGGAATGATTATCAGAATGTGAAATTCCTTTTGATTGCTGTTGAAATTGAGATCCTAATAGCAATCAGTTTTTATTACTTTCCTGGAGAAAATACTATCCTAGTTTCCCTTTTTCCTTGACTTGTTATTGTACCTGTATGTGGGCATAATATACATCTGCTTTTGAGATAGGAGATTCTGGGAGTCTTTGGTTTGCTACTGAATGAGCACTCAACACAGTGAATAAATGTGGCACATTGCCAATCCCAACCCCATTTTATGTATATTAATTCCCACAGTAAGCCTTTGAGGTTAGTATCTAACTAGGTATGGTATTAAGCCAAGGGTTAGGAAACTGCTGCCAGAGAGAGCTTAACTTGTCTGTGGCCCTACACCTGGAAAATGCTGTATGTTGTTTTTATTAGTACACATTTTTTTTGCTACTATGGCCTTGAGATGCACACAGACTTCAAAGTTTTATCATTTTGTGCTTTTTTTCCCCTATAAACCCTAATATCAAGACCCCATGACTCATGTCCTAAATTAGAGACAGTTACGAGATAACTCTTTGCTATCTTATACTGCCTCATACTGCCCTATTTCTAGAACATCATTTTACTGGCTCTGAGATTTGCCAGTCTTTGTGACCTGTTAGAAAGCTTGCTCTTTCATCCTGCATGGTTCTCCAGTCCCTTGTCCAGTTCTAAAACAGCTCTCTGCTTTCCCTTACATTTGTCACCTTTATCATTAAACTCCGACTTCCCTAACTCAAGTCTTCCTGGACATCTTCTGTAAGGCTTCCTTGTTTGCTCCTTGAGTCACTCTTGATGGAATCTTAGACAAAATCCTGTTTGCTCTATCTATCCTGAATGTTAACACCTGCCAAAAGCTGCCCTGCTTCAGACCTCTGTCCCAGCAGTAGGCAGTACTTCTGTATATGTGGGGCTACCTCCACTCTTAAGTGTCCCTCATATCTCGTTGCCCTCCCGTGCTAGGATAGTCTTGAAGACATCAAGTTCTTGTATTTATTTGTAGTGTGTTCAACCACATGGCATTTACTTCCTGTAGCTCCAAGATACGAGGATACCAACTCATACAATTTTGTATTTTGTTTTTTTTCCCACAAAATATGTGGGGGGAAATCCTCATTCATTAGTTTCTCTCATGTTCTGTTCACAAATAACTTATGCTTAAAAGTATTGAAAGAACTCTACTTGTGCCAGATCCCTTGGAATATACTGGTTCAGTGCTTTTGCATCCCCCTATTTTCTTTTAATCCTGCATGTTTTCTGTGATCTAGTTTGGTTATTTTCCTTCAGCAAGCTTACTTTACTGAATTTATTTCTCCCTTCTATAAACTTCTTTCTCAGTAACATACAAAGTGTACACATTTTACCAGCTCAAGAGAATCAGGGTATGGAGTTTATACTTCTGTACCTCATTGCTTACTGCAAGTTAATTTGAGAATTTCCTGATACTATATCCTTCCCTCTGCCCCTCCAACTTGTCCATCAAATTCATGAACTCTTTTATAATTATCAATTGTGTTTTATACACACATGCACACATATCCAAATGCTTGAATGTACATGTTTGGGTCTGAGCACTTTGAATTGGGGGCTCAGTCCTGAAAATATCTCATTCTTCTTCCTTCAGCATCCATGGGCTGACTGCCTGTAGCACTTCATCTAGAGGTGGTGACTCATGAAATTTTCCTCTATCCATATTTGTATGTCAACCTGTTGAGGACTAGCTCCACACAACTCTTTTAGGTTAATAAATATTTCCAAACATACATAAATAAAAGGTTCAGCAAACTTCTAATTGTTGTAGCTGACAACATATTAACATATTTGTTTTCCCCGTTGCTTTTTTCTTTCAAGAAAAACAAATAAGACAATTGCACTCCAAAGTTAATGTGCCTCTTAACACATTTTCTTACATAACTGCAGTGACATTATCGTAGAACACACCTAATAATAATACCTTAGCAGCATAGGCAGCACTTAAGTCCGTATGAAAGTTTCCCCAGTTAAGTCTTTGTGTGTGTGTGTGTGTGTGTGTGTGTGTGTGTGTGTGTGTGTGTGATTTGTATCAGCTCTCGCTGATTTTGTAAAGTCCCCTTCTGGTGGGACCTAGTTTGTTTTTTTATCCTTTGTATTTAAAATGTGCTGGAAATTATCCATCTGCTCAGTTAGGTTCAGCTTATACTTTTAGAGGTGTGGCCAAGAGCACTTGCTGTGATTTCATTTAATATCATACCTAGCAGTACCTAATGTATAATTTGGTTACTTATGTCATTATTACCTATTTTTTCCCTCTGTGGAAGAACATTACTCTCCTTTACTAGTGCTGTTTGCTTAACTTGAAATCTTCTGTCGGTTATGGGTTGCTAAAATCCTAGGTTGGGGAACTGGATACTCAGCTTTCATCTTTAATGCTTTGTACTTTTTCACTAAAGTATATGATAAAGTAATTTTCTTTCTTTGTCAAAAGTCATTCCCAAAATGGTAGATTACTGATTTTGCGGTTACACAGAAGCATCTAGTCTCCTAGTTCTGAATGAGTTGTCCTAGTCTATTGAGATTGAGTGGCAGAAAAAAAAAACAGAAAGACTTTGTACCTACTTCATGCTGCTGTCTTGCAGTTAGAGTGTGATGCTCGCTTGAGCTATGGGAATGCACAAAGTCCTGTAATTTACTAGAGACTAAATAAGGCTCACTGTGGAGTCATTTCAATTTTGAAGACCCTTGGCTTTAAAAGGGCCCCAGCACAGTTTTGTGATCAAACGCATTAAATTTTAATGACTGCTTTATCTTGGGAAGCTGCAGGGTTTCCCCCGATGGCTTACTCTTCTTGCTAGCTTTCTCTGAAGCCAGAATCTCAGCAAAGCTTTGCACCTTGGCTATTTGCGACCTTTGCCTTAGGCACTAGAGGTGACTATTGGGAGCAACCTATCTAGGCAGCCAAGGGAACTTTTCCCTCAGTGTCAAATAAATAGTGGCTTCATTAAGTGAAATTTCACGTATTGAGATGACCGTTTACATTTTCACACCCTTTATTTCATTCTACATGCTTGCCACTCGTTTGTGTTCCTTCCAAGCCTTTCACTGTCCTAATCTTACCTCTTTGGTCATTCTTCCTTTTTTTATGACAGTGTTGCCAGCATTTTCTTCAGTTTACTCACTCTGGATTATAGTGTGTCCAACCTCATAAGGTGTCTCAGTTGAAGTTTGTAGAGTTGAGAAATCGAAGGTAAGAAGTTTATCTTTGTTGACAGTGGATCTTTATTGCCATTAACATGTTTCATATTTACACAGCTCCCCATAAATTACCCTTCCCTGTTATACATCTAACACCTAAGCTAGGTGGGTATGGTGATGCATGCCTAGTTCCAGCTACTTGAGATGCTAAGTTGGGTGTATCATTTGAGTGCACAAGATGAAACACCACATCAAAAAGCCAAACCACACCAAGAAACCTGCAGAGCAAGGATTAAAAAAAAAGAAAAGATGCCTATGTAGTTTCTTTTATTTAGATTTAGGCCTCATACCCTAAGCAGCTACTACTGCCTGTTTAGCAATAGAAAGTGTAAATTTTTGGCTAATTCATTTAGTGTTAGATACTGATCTGGCCTCTGGCTCAGATCTGTATTGGTTAGAGCTAATGGAATGTATAAGACCTACTCCAAGCAATAACCAGATATATATGGATATGTAGGTCTTCCCAATCCTCGCATCATTTTCCATAACAAAATTGAACCAGTAGTAATGCTGGTACTATTAACAACCAAGGGCATCAATTTTTAGTGGTATTGTAGCCATAATTCTGACATTGAGTCTTGTAGATCTGAATCAAGATTGTGTAATGGTATCAGCTTTAATTATTACATAGCTTATTTTTGTACCTTGGAAAATGTTCCTACTCTTTTTTAACATGTTTCCTAGTATAATTTATATATGTATCTCTTGTGAACGAAACACTGGACAAGAGGCTCTAAAGCCTATTTAATCTGTACTGCCTTTTTAGCTAGTTTTTCAACCCATTTTCTCTTCAGTCATCTTGAGGAAACCCAGAGTTTATATTGGACGTAAGCTCAGGGATTCTCAGCTTGAGTATTATGATATTGATGTGGGTAATTCTTTGTTATTGGGGGTTGTTTGTGCACTGGGAGATGGTTAGGAGCGCTCCTGGCCTCTGATAGATTCCAGTCCACTCCTCATAACTAAAGTAATACTAGCCATCACTTGTCTCTTTTATAGTTAAGTGTATTTTATTTGTATGTATGAACACATGGATGTGCACAAACAACTATGTGCATGCCATGGAGCACATATAGAGGTCAGAAAACAAGGTTCAGGAATCAGTTCTCTTCTGTGGGTACCAGGTTTATGTGGGAAGGGCTTTTAACTACTGAGCTATCTCACCAGCCTGCCAAATGTCTTTTGCAGGGCAAAACAACTGGTATAGATGGTGTGTTAGAGCCTTCCGGCTTTATAATTATACTGTTTTTATTTCAAATAAAACAACCTATTCTTTATAGTTCAGTGCCATTTCTTTCATGAAGCATTCTGCAGATCTCCTTCTCTTTATCTTACCTTAAGCAAGGTTTTCTTTTTCTGACTACTATAGAATGTCACCCCACTCTGTTTCTAAGTATAAGTGTGTTTTTCTTAATTTGAGTATTAATTAATTTGAGCTTTTGGTATTTTTAAGCCCAGATTTTGTTGAATGGACAATGTATTTGCGAATATCAAGTTAGAAACTATTAAATAAATGATTTTAAATGGTTTTACCTTTTTCAACCCGTCCATTAGAAGATTTCCACAGAACTTGAATTTCTGGAATAAGGAGAGCAATGACTCATTAGAAGATGGAAGCTGCCTTATGTATATGTGAGACAGCTACAGGAACACTTGTAGGCTGCATTTGAAAGTCACAGATGAATAGAGTAAGCTGTTCTAGTTTTCATATAGACATTTTATCACATTCTTGTATTGTGTATATGTGCATGCTTATGTACCACAGCATGCATGTGAAGGGGAGAGTACAGCTTGTGGAAGTCTATTCTCTCATTCTACCGTGTGGGTCCTGGGGCTTGAACTCAGGTTGTCAGGCTTGGTGCCAAGCACCTTTGATTACTCAGCCAATTTCTCTCATCCAAAGAGGAGGATTTTTAATCAAATAAAAATCTTCTGGTTATTAAAAAATAGTAAATGGACAGCAGTAAATATTTTTACGTAACCTAGATCTTAACCATATTCTAGGTCAGTTATCAAATTCTCTGACAGCAAGAAACACATTTAATTATATCTAATATATACACACATACTTGAAACCAATTTTTCATTTAGTATTTATCAGTATGCATTTTACTTTGTTATTTTTCTATTATTTTTCTTGTTTTTTTAAGAATAGCCATTGCCTAGTACGTATGTCCAGTATAGAAATAGGTCATGACCCTAGCATTTGAAAAACACAATTAATAAAATTTGGAGATTATCTGCCTCAAGAGTATGTCACTCATAGGTTGTCTTGTCTTTCTTTTGAAATAATGTCATTTAGGAATTGAGCCAACAGACATTAGGATACCTTAACCAAAGGATATTAAATTTCCAACTATTTAAACTCCTATATTTTGATATTTCTACCAAGTATTTAGTATATATAAACTATTACAGCCAAAATAGGTTGTCTAGCTCTTGTTCAAGATTTATATTGATAAAACATAGAAGAGACTAGAAATTAACAGAGAGACTATTTGAGGTTCTGAAAGTGGTAACAAATACTGGGTGGTTTTTATAGGCATTTAAAATGGGGGAAGCTGTGTTTATTGAAGTTCGTGATAGAGTAATATGATGTTGTTGCACATGGTAGAAATAGTAAGTTGGATGATCAGTTACTTGTGTTTCATATTTAAAGATCATTTTTATTCAAGATAAAGAAGTTTTAAATATATATATATATATACTAAATTCTAGAAGTATGTTATAAAAGGGATATGGCATTTCAGTTCTGTTTATAAAATGAAGCACACTCAGGAGATTAATTACAAACTTGTATATATGATAACCCTGATATAGCCTAATATTACTCTAACATGATGATGGTAACCTTGAATTACTAGGTTTACCAAGACTGCAGATAATCTCTAAATTGTGAAAAATGTTCACTGTCAGAAAAAGTGAAGAAAGTTACTATTGAAACAGAAACATGTAATAGCATTGTTAAATTAAATTTTTCACTTATGCAATTAAAAACTGTGTTTTATCATAGGCCAGGTTTAATCCTTGTCTAAATAGAATCGGAACTCAGGATGGTAAATTATAGTCAGGTGCCACAAAACCATAAGAAAATAAGCAGTAGACTATGCTCTTGTTTTTTTGTTTTTGTTTTTAGGATAATATTGCGAGGGAATTTCAGTGAGTACTGAAAATTCACCCATGTTTAATTTCCAACTGGTTAATATACCCCTGATTCCAAAAGGTAGGAGTAGAACAAAAGGACTGCATTAACATACAAATTGAAATGTAACTTTCTAGTATGGAATAATGTAAAATTTGATTACTATAGAAGAATTTTTACCTAAAAAGATGGGTCAGCTTGTGATAATTGACGAAGACCCTCTAAACTACCCTAAAGGGTAGTCTAGCATCTTGTCTGCCATTCCTTTAAGTCACTAGAAGTCTCATAGTTGTCATTGTAAATTTTGAAGTTGAGAAATTAGCAAAATGGTAACAATCTTTATATTTTCTCACATCCTAGACTACTGAAAAGGAGGTCATTTCAGAGCTGGAGATGTGAATAAAAAATCTCCTATTCCAGGACTCATATGAGGTATATTTTTTCTACAATTTTTTTCCTCTTTTTTTAAATTTTTTTATTAAAAATTTCCATCTCTTCCCCTCCTCCTCCCCCTTCCCTCCCCTCCCTTCCACCCATACCCCCACTCCGCCCCTCTCCAAGCCAAAGAGCCATCAGGGTTCCCTTCACTATGTTAAGTCCAAGGTCCTCCCAGCTCCCCCTAAGTCCAGGAAGGTGAGGAACCAAACTGACAAGGCTCACAGTGAGCCTGTCCATGCTGTAGAGTTCATGCTCATCGCCGTTGTCCTTGGTTTCTCAGTCCCCCTCCACCGTCAGACACATTCAGAGAGTCCGGTTTGGTCCCCTGTTCCATCAGTCCCATTCCAACTGGACTTGGTGGTCTCCCGTTAGATCTGTCCCACCGTCTCAATGGGTAAACGCACTCCTCACGGTCCTGACTTCCTTGCTCATGATCTCCCTCCTTTTGCTCCTCATCAGGACCTTGGAAGCTCAGTCCGGTGCTTCTATGTGGGGCTCTGTCATTTTCTCCATCCAATGCCAGGTGAAGGTTCTATGTTGATATGCAAGATATTCATGAGTATGGCAATAGGATCTGGACATTTCTGGCACCCTCTCTTCAGCTGCCCAAGGAACTAGCTGGGGGCGTCTTCCTGGACACCTGGGAACCCCTCTAGAGTCAAGTCTCTGCCAACCCTAGAATGGCTCCCTTAATTAAGACATATAATTCCTTGTTCCCATATCCACCCTTCCTATATCCCAACCATCCTATTCCCCCAAGCTCTTCCCATCCTTTAATTCTTAAGGATAGATTTATTTTGCAGAATTGAGAATATAGTACAGAGTTTCCATATACCCTGTACTCAGTTTTTCCTATTGTTAACAGCATACATTAGCATGATACTTTTGTTACAATTAATGAACTGTTATCAATATCACCTGTAGTTATTAATCAGGTGTTAGTTTTTCTTTCTGTGTTAAGCTTCCACACAGGAAACTGTATACCGGTTGGTGGTTATGTCTCCTTGGCTTCCTCTTTTCTGTGACACTTTTTCAGACTATCCTTTTTCTTTTTGAGACAATGACAGTTTTAAGGGGAACGTACTGATCAGGTACTTTGTAGACTATACCTCAGATGCTTTGCTAATGGTTAGACTTGGGTTATGGATTATTTTAGATGAAGGCTATAAAGATAAAGTAACATTTGATGTTCTTTTCTAATCATATCCAGAGTGTGTGCTATCAGTATGGCTTATCACTGCTAATATTGACCTTGATTCACCTGGCTGGTAGAGTGTTAGTTATGTTTCTCTGCTGTTAAGCCAAACTTTTTTCTTCATCTTTTTCTGTATTTTGTTCTTCGGAGAGAAAGCAGTGCACATATACCACAATTAAGCTCTCTTTAAGTTGTGTTCCATCTACTTTGAAGATATGTGATCTGCATACGCTTTGTGGAATTGTTAGGCATGGGGGATGTGTCCACCCCCCAATTACTATAGCATTTCCTTTTATTAGTGTGGAGTTCTTGGTATTTAGTTTATACCGTTTCGTAATTTAATACTGCTTTATTTTGATGTTCTAGTTATTCTAGCTGTGGTCATTGGGAGTTCTTTCAGTTGTCTCCTGTGTTATTTTTGAAATGACTCTATCATCATGGGTTTTTTTTTCTTTTTTGTTTTTTTTTTTTTTTGTTTTTTTTTTTTGTTTTTCGAGACAGGGTTTCTCTGTAGCTTTGGAGCCTGTCCTGGAACTAGCTCTTGTAGACCAGGCTGGCCTCGAACTCACAGAGATCCGCCTGCCTCTGCCTCCCAAGTGCTGGGATTAAAGGCGTGCGCCACCACTGCCCGGCTTCATCATGGGATTTTTGTTTGTTTTTTGAGTCCTTCTTTACTTCCTGGCACTACAAGGTGCTTCAAGCTTACCATGTATGCTCCCCAAACTAGTTGTAGAATCAGATGTTTCTCTATTGGGTTGTGATTCTTTCTAGTAGAGAATGCTACTAGAAGCTTAGCTTGTTTCTAGATATGCGCATTCGTTCTAGATCAGTGGTTTTCAACCTTCCTCATGCTGCGACCTCTTAGTACAGTTCCCCATGTTTGGTGACCCCCCCAACCATAAAATTATTTTTGCTGCTACTTTGTAACTGTAATTTTGCTACTGTTATGAACCCTAATGTAAATATCTGCATTTTCCAATGGTTCTAGGCAACCCTGATGAAAGAGAGGGTCATTTGACCCACAGGTTGAGTATTCTCCTGGCAGGAAAATAAGCATATGTGTAAATATTTTAACATATAGGTTACAGGTAACAAACACATAGTCATGAGAATGTTTTAAGATTAAATTTAACACAAATATACTTTTGTTTCTAGGGCTATATTTAACTTTAACATGTTTTGGTTGCTCATTTTAATGAAAATGTTTTCTTGGTGTCATTTATTTTGAGAATACAATGAAATAAGTGCCACAAATCTGTGATTATCTGAAATTTGTTTTCACTATAATGAAAATCATATAGGATGCTTATTTGGGAAATGGGATTGGGGCATCCTTAGTAGAAACAATGATAATGTTCCTATCTCTTTTTTACATGTGTGTGCAATAAGTCCAGAAATTGGAACTATGTCCTTCAAAGAACTACGGCCTTGAAAGGGTTTTGTTTTTGTTTTTTGTTTTTTTGTTTTTTGTTTTTAGTTTAATCCTCCAGTATTGGACACTTACTGTTGTCATTTAATGTGGAAAGTTCAACCTAGTACAAATACTCCTGTTTTCAAAAAAAAAAAAGATTTATTTTAAATTTTCCGTTAAGCATTAAAGACAGCATCAGGAATCAGGATCATGCCAGATAGCAGGACAGGAAATGAAGAGCTAGGAACATAGACTTCAGCTAACTTCCTTTGAGACTTATTAACTCTGTGTATTCACCTCTGTGCCTCAGTTTTCCCCATGTATAAGCGGCGAGTGTTAGCACCTCCCTCCTCAGAGGGAATTAAGTGAGGAAAAGGACATCACGGTGCTTGATATGTAGATAAGATTTAACAAATTTAAAATCAGATCCTCCATTGTGGCATGAAAAATACAAATGCTAGTATGTATACTTTGTATCGAGTAGTTATTACTTGGTCACACCTGTCAGAAAAATTAGTGAATCATAGCTGGACTTAATAGTACACTCTTGATACCAGGATTTTGGAGATGAGGGCTGGAGCATTAGTTTATGGCTTATCACAGCAACATAATGAATTCAAGACCAGCCTGGGCTACTTAAAAACCTGCCTCACCAAAAGGGAGAGAAAAGTGAGTGATTCATTCATTAAAAGAAATCTTAAAAGTCCTTTCCCGACAGAACATATTTTCCTTCAAACCTAGAAAATTCTTGCCTCACCAGTCCAGTATTGTGAGCCAGGGTTTTCTCTAGTGGTCATTAGTTGCTACTAAGACTTCTGATGGGGATGGCCAGTGTGCTGAATAGCTCCCAGGACAGTCTTGATATAATGAATTACTGCTCCTCAAATTACTGTATCAATATTACAGTATACCATTAGACATGCTAACCTGAGGTTGTCGTTATAACACATTTCAGGTACCACGAATTCAGAAGGTATGTAAAGAAGTGAAACAAGGACAGAAGTCTGTAGACGTGGCTTCTAGGGAGGAGAACTGGGGGTGGATTTGCTCTTTCTGAATGAGTGGTAGAGGAGACTTCAGCATTAGTTACGTACCTATAGTGGCCAGATAATCTGACTTTTAAAAGTTGAATGTTGCCAGGCGATGGTGGCACACACCTTTAATCCCAGCACTCGGGAGGCAAAAGCAAGTGAATCTCTGTGAGTTTGAGGCTAGCCTGGTGTACAGAGGGAGTTCCAGGATACTTAAAACTGTAACACAGAGAGACCCTGTCTTATAAAACAAACAAGCAAAAACAGTTGAATGTTTACATTTTTGTATGAAGTTGTCCATTTTAAATGTAGTTCACTTTTTAAACACTGTGAAGACCAAACCCAGCAGCAGATCTATAGGCTGGATTTGGCTCCCAGACCATTCATTGGTTTGCAACCTCTGGTGTGATCATTTTAGGAGGTAAACTAAGGTTCTGTCAAAGGTGGAACAGTCTGAGCCATAGTGACACCGTCCTGCATCTTTGCTGAGCTTATAAAAGGCTTTAGAAACAAAACACTTAGGTATCCAAATCATTTTCTAGACTATGGGGAACTGTGGTTCAGCAGAGCTCTGGGAGAGCTTCCTCTGAGGAGGAGGAGGAACTCTTTGGGGAGAAATCCCAGCAACAGCAGCTTATTCAGTAACAGGACCTATTGTGCCATGTGGGTTCAGGCCAGTACTCCTGATTTAGGGAGATATATAGGCAACCAAAGGAACTCTTATGATGCCATTGCTAAGCATAATTTTTGTGCCTATAATCTTTATCTTGCCATCATAGATTAGGAGTCCCAGTCATGTGTGGTATATACCTATAATCCCCAAACTTGGGAAGTTTAGACAGGGAGACCACTGTAAATCATAAACCATCTTGGGCTAAGGTGTGTAATCTGTCTTAAAGAAAAAAAAGAGGGCTGGAGAGATGACTCAGTGTATGAAGCACTTGCCTCAAAAGTGCGATGATTGATGTTTGGATTTCTAGAACCCACACTAAAGTTGCTTGTAAATCCCAGCACTGGGGAGGCAGAGATGGGATTCCTGGGGCAAGCTAGCTAGTTAGACTTGATGGAATGGGTGAGTTCTGGGTTCAGCAAGAGATCCTGCCAGGAAGTAAAGGGAACACAATCAAGGAAGACATCTGACATCAGATTTAGGCCTCCATACACATGTGTATATGCACACACCACACACATTCACACAAAGTGACAGGAAATAAGAGCTTCTGTTCATGTGACCCTATCTGTTGGTTTAACTTTTTAAACTATTTTATCACATTTGAGTGTTTTATACTACTATGAAATACTAAAAAGTTATCCATATCAGTACTTAAGTAAGAGAATACCTAAGGCTGAATAGCAAGCATTATTAGGAATACATGAGATATTGGCTGAGCAAGACACTGATTTATGATTATAGCAGACCATTGTTAGGAGTCATTTTAATGCTGTTTTCTTTAGTATTTGGCTTTCTCTTAGTCCTGGTCTCAGGTCTCTGGCTACCCAGGCAATGGCAGGTATGGACTCCCTTTCATGGAGTGGGCCTTAAATCCAGTCAGATGTGGTTGTTTACTCCCACAACTTTTGTGCTGCTGTTGACTAGTGCATTATGCAGACAGTTCACCATTGAAGAACAAAGGCTTTGTAGCTGATTGGGTGTTTACCTTTCTCCTCTGGTAGCATGCAGAATACCTTTTAGTACCAGGAACATTAATCAGTAGGAGTGTAGGCTCTAGGTAGAGACCAGCTCAACTTTTCAGTATTCAGTGAGTTATGTAGGTTTTGACTTCAACAATAGTGCCTTACTTTTTATAAATTTGTGGATAGTAACTAATAGCCATGGCAATAGCATGGTGTTTGGGGGTTTCTTTGGGGCCCTGGAAGCAGAAAAATTATAAGAGCCAGTGGGGATGGAAGAGAGCAAGGAAACAGGCCTTCTAGACCTAGCAGGGCTGATGCACATATGAACTCACAGAGACTATGCAGCATGCACAGGGCAAGTCCAGTAAGCCAGGTTGGGTCCCAGCACTGAGAGGGGACACAGGCCTCTATCCTTAATCAAGAAAGTATCTCCAATTGACAACCCCTCACAAAGGAAAATTATATTTTATCAGTGGGCTCTGACTTGTTACACAAATCACATTTAAGTACAATAGATGGCCAACACAAAAGGAACTCACTGGTATGCTTGGCATTTTGTTGCTGTTGCTGTTGTTTTGTTTTTTATCATAATGCTTTATCTAGGTTTTTAACTTTACAGGTCTCTTGATTATATATTAATGGTTTCTGATTTTGTGTTGGGATTGCTATATGTGCAAGTGTATGTATGTGTTTGTGACAAACACATCTGTATGTGTTTCTTGTCATTTTTCATTGGCTCTATTTTCCTTTTTTTCAGTTGCCTGTTTGTTTTCTATTGAGAAAGAGAAAGAAAGTGTTGTAGATTTGGTGGGGAGGAGTTGGGGGAAGGGAAAATATGACCAGAATAAATTGTATGAAAAAAAACTATTTTCAGTAGAAAAAGAAAAAAAATAAAATGTTAGTAAAAATAAAATAAAAAATAAAGGGTACATGAATAATCACATAACAAAAGGCATTTTCTCTAGCTCTGCACTTTGTATTATCTGCTAATTAATTTGTACAAGAATTCTTTCCTTTGCTTCCAGCTCTCCACCTCCCCACATACTCAGAACTTTCTAGTTAGATAATAAACCACTGAGAGTTCACTCTTCTTTTCCAGCTAGTGATAGAAAGCCAGTCATCTTTGAATATTTATACTGGAATTGTTAAGCATACCTACCAGTGACAGTGTGTAAAATGCAGGGTCTGGACATGATGTAAGATTTTGCCATAAGTGTGTTCTCTGAATTCATTTTCTTATTTGCAAAATGGATCTAATTATAGTTACCCTTGAGGACATAGTTAGTAAATGAGAGCTAATAATAGTGATAAATTGAACGGGAAGTTTGTGTTGACAGAGCTCTCTGAACTACATGGATGAAGTCTGTGCTGTGGCACTCAAAACCAGTTCTGGTTTATTCTCGTCTTTTGTTTTTTCTTTCTTGTAAGTGTACTGGCTTTGTATTGTAAAAACTTCTAAGTATGGTCAGGAAATTTTTGAAAAGTTATTTTTTTTGTTACTATGAAATCTTAAGCCTTTGGATGCTTCAGAAGTTCTTGGTTAAAATTTCAGTTAAGTAGTCATGAGTTGTTTTGAACATGGCAGTTCCTCAGTGGTAGGAAAGCTGTCCCATTTATTTCTAGTTATTCACTAAAGTGTAAACTAGCTAAAGTAATTAAATGCAAAATTTTGAAGCCCATTTATAATAAAGATTGGAGGATGGCTAGATGGTTCAGTATGTGGAGGTATTTGCTGCAGAACCTAAGAGTTTGATCCCCAGGGCCCATATGGTGAAAGGAGAGAACCATTTCCCTGGAGTTAGCATCTAGAGTCTCTCCACGTGCACTGGGTCACATGTATGCAATGCATACACACACACACACACACACAGAGAGAGAGAGGGAGGGAGAGAGAGGGAGGGAGGGAGGGAGGGAGGGAGGGAGGGAGGGAGGGAGGGAGAGAGAGAGAAAATGTGTGCTAGAAAGGTGGCTCAGCAGTGAAGAATATCTATTGCTCTTGCAGAGGACCTAGATCCAGTTTCCAGCACCTACAGAATAGTTAATCATCTGTAACTCAGTTCTTGGTAGTCTGTTGTCCTCTTCTGACTTTGGCAGGCACTCGGCACACATATGGTGTGCATACATACATACATGCAGGCAAAACATTCAAAAACATAAAAATGAATCTCTAAAAAAGTAGAATATTGATATACATGTGACCTAGACTTCTGCCTTAAACTCTTGACTTCTACATGTTCTCTGCAGATTTTTATTTTCAGTTTCCCTTGACAATAAGTGACTGAACACAGCAAATATATGAAATTGTACAGTTTTTAAAATGGTAATGATAAATATAAGAAACGTATTGGTTCATTGACCTTAGATGCCACCATTTGATTTATAAGGTATTTGTTTCAGAAGTTACCTTATTATTAGATGCTTAATTTGAGTAGTTCTGGGGAAGGTTGAGGGACCATTTGATTTTCCGGACACTACTCACACGACATCTTTAACGCTTGTTTGATTGGTGTCACAACTCTGCGAAAGCCTCAGCAGCCAGGTCTAATGATTCTCCAGCAACAGATTGAAAGCAAAGTTGCTACATTTCTGTTTGTCTGCCCAGTTTGTTTCATTTAGATATGAGATTTCATTGACATAAATGTCAAATTAAATCAATCTTTTGTCTTTAGAGTACATGGACAATATAAATCATACAAGTATTCTTAGTGGTATTATTTTCAAGCTCTTATTTCTCTATTTCATTATTCCAGGTGCCATAGAAATGACTGTGCCTTAGAGAAGTGATATTCTAGACCTTGGAAAAACAGGAGTGATTGTACTAAGTAGAATTTCTCAAGGGTAAAATGTCTTGTTGCATAGCAGTGTAATATACTGTGTACTTTTAATCTGACTGCTGCTTTACTTTTTCCAGAATTAAAGTGAAACAAAATTTGGGGTTTTCTGTTTTGGTTGTTGTCTTTTTTAAACACTAATTTGATTGTTTATATTACATCAAAAGAAATAAAATCAAATTTGTTCATTTTTTAACATTGGGCCTAGGTATAATTATTTTAATTTTCTTGATTTTAATCAATTAATGGTGTCTGAAGAAAGTAAAATATGGGATTAGACTTAACCAAACTTTTATTTCTTTTAGTAGAAAATGACAGAGGTGTTGGATGATCATTACTTTTGGAAGACTTGTTAATATCCATTTCCTAAGAAAGACTTGACCAACATTTACTCTGGCATGGCGCAAAGCAGTCCACAGCTTGATGTTCAGGTTCTCCATGATCTCCGACAACGTTTCCCTGAAATTCCAGAGGGTGTGGTATCTCAGTGCATGTTACAGGTACATTTCCTGCCAATGATGGTACAGTAATGTTCCAGGTTTCCTTGTTGGAGCTGGCATTATGTTGTGATGGTGCTGTTGACATTGTGGGGTAAATAATTCTGTGTTGGGGGGGCTGCCTTGTGACTGGTAAGCTCTTCACTATCCTTTCTGAGTTCTACCCATGGTGTAACAGTAGCATCTTTATAGTTTTGACAATAGAAAATGATTTTATAAATTGCTAAATATTCCATGAGAGGTAAAATCTCACCCAGTTAAAATCCTCTGATATTGGGAAGAATAAATAAGTGCATGTAGCTAAAAGAAAAATGATTGTCCAGCAAGATGGAGCAGTGAGTAAAGATACTTGCTGCTAAGCCTGATGTCATGAGCTTGATTTCTGAGAACCATGGGATAAAAGGAAAGAACCTGTTCCCATGACTTCCTCTGACCTCTGCTTGCACACTCCCCTCTTCCAATGAATAAATAATTTTTAAATGAATTTCCATTAATCCCTGAATCCTTAGAATTGATATTTTTCTTTGGCTTGCTCCTAGAACTCAAGCCCTGGGTTTCATGCATGCTGAATAAGCTCTCTACCATTGAACTCTACTCCTAGCCCTCAGAGTTGCATTTTAAATGCCAAGCTTATGTTAACTTCTATAGAAGTTGTTTGTACCTCAAGTCTACTTTAAAACTCTTTAACTTACTCCCTTCATTTTTGTTTGTACCTCAAGTCTACTTTAAAACTCTTTAACTTACTCCCTTCATTTTTTTAAGTTTATAAGTCCATTATAAATTTAAATGTAAGACCACTTATTTTGTTCGGGAACATTCCTTTTGTCTTGTTCTCAAAACTGAAATCATTCATTTCTTAGTGACACTCTATTTTTATTGAAGAGACAACGGAAAAAGAGCATTACTGTTGCCTCTGTTGTCTTGTATCATCCTTTATGGTATCTCGGGGTTTTCAATTGAGACATAGCCCTAGTTAGTTGGGAGTAGTACATGATACACAGTAGGTATTTATGTTTACACTCCCTACTGCAGTGTGAGAAACACAGATACATGTATAGGGCAAGTTAATTACAAGTAGAGACTCAGATAACCCAGGGATTTCTGTTGTTTACAAATCCTTTACTAGGCCTTTGGGCCTAAGGTGGTTATTTTTGCTAAGATATTCCCAGTCTGAATCTTAGTCTTTAGGCCCATTTATGTTTGTGGTTGAGAAAAACTCCTTCCCAGTACAGCAAAACCAAACTAGAGTTGAGTCTTCTAGTTGAAACTGTTCTCTAGAATTTACTTTCTTTATCTACCTTAGGACCTATCTTAGGACTGCTTCTATCTCTAACATGTTTGTAATTTATTTGGCTTTGCATGAAATATATATGAATACAATATAAAATTCAGCTCAATGAACACTGTCCTAAATCCTTACTTTTTCTTTGGTGATAGCAGAGTGTTGGTGTGGACATTAACCACCTACTGGCTCTAGGACGTCCTGTGTTACAGCTCCATGTGATGGTGCATACCTGGGATCAGGAGGCTGAGGCAGGAGGAGTGCTGGGAATTTTTGGCTAGCTTAGGCTATGTATCAAGACTGTCTCATTCCCCACAACCCCAAAACTATTTGTCTATACAGTGACATACATGATCCTAGTAGTTAGCTTTTGAAACACAGGCCTTATATTCTCTCTGGACTCTTGTTACCTTAATTTAGATGACTTTTTAGAACTATGATGCTTTATTTCCTTAGTTCTTCAAGATTATATATGTGGGTGCATGTGCAGAGGCCACAGAAGGACATTGTTTGCCCTATTCTATCACTTTGCACTTTATTACTTTATTTACTACTTTATTTATTACTTTATTTACTTTATTACTTTAAGTCAGAGTCTCTGCATAAATCTGAAACTAATCTGATGCCATGCCAAACTAAGCTAATGGCCACCATGCCTCAGCGATCCTCCTTTCTGCTTCTTTTGTCACAGGTGTTACAGGCACACAAATAGCCACACACACAGCTTTTTATGTAGGTACTGAGATTCCCAGCTCAAGCCCTCCTGCTTCCATAGCCAGTACTTTTACTCACTGAACCATGTAGTTCACCCTACATAGCCTTCTTAAATATTCTTACCTGTCACTGAGCCAATGGCCCAGGCCTATAATCCCAGCTATTTGGAAGAATGAAGCAAAAGGATTGCAAACTAGAGGCCAGCCAGGGCGATTTAATGAGACCCTCTTTCAAATATAAAAAAGAAGGCTGGCGGTATAACTCACTGGTAGAACATGTGTAAAAGCCTAGGTTCAATCTCCACTTCTGCATAAAAATTTATGACCTTTGTGTCCAACTAAACAACATTGGACTCTGTTAAATCTTCGACACACTTCATTTAATTTTAGTTAAAACACTTAGCAAGTTGAAGATGACATTTGAGTAAACTCCGTAGTGTTTTTACAGTAGTTCTATGATGATAGCATTTCCATAGTTTGTAGTTGTGGTTTTAAATTTTTCTCATATTTTTACTTTAGGCATGCCTGTGTATATGTTGATAGTCTTAACTTTTTGTTGTTTGAATTAGGATCCTTTTTGTAAAGTTACTCTTAGGCTCACAGGTATGTTATGTAAAGCATAAAGTTTCATGGTTATTTATAAAAATACCAAATACTATGTTCACAAAAACACAAATATGATCTCCCCTAATCTCAGACATTTGATAAATTTTGAGATAATTTATTTTTCATATATTTTTCTTTTCCACTGTCTGTCACTGACACATTCTGTTGGCAGTCAACTGAATCCTTTGACTCCTGATTTGGTTTTTTATTTTTTAATTATTCTTATTTTATGTTTATGAGTATTTTTGTACATTTGTGTCTGTTTCATGTGCATGCCTGTGCACAAGGAGAGCAGAAGAGGGCATCAGATTCTTGGGACAAGAGTTAGATGGTTGGGAGCCACCATTTGAATTCTGAGAATTGAACCCAGTTCCTCTGGAAGAGCAGCCAGTGCCCTTAATTACTAAGCCATTTCTTCAGCCAATCCAGATTTTTTTCTTCTTTTATTAATTTTTAAAATTTATTTCGCATACCAACCACAGTTTCTCCTCTCTCCTCCCTTCCCATTCCCTCCCCCCACCTTCCATCTACCCCCTCTCTATCCACTCCTCCATTCAGAAAGAGGCAGGCCTCCCATGGGAGTCAACAAAGCATGGCATATCCAGTTGAGACAGGATCAAGCTCCTACCCCTGCATCAAGGCAGGGCAAGGCATCCCAGCGTGGGAAAGAGGTTCCAAAAAGCCAGCACATGTGCCAGGGACAGGTCTTGATCCCACTTCTAGGGGCCCCACAAACAGATCAAGCTACACAACTGTCATCCACATGCAGAGGGCCTAGGTTGGTTCCACTCGCTAGCTGTGGGTCCAGAGTCCATGAGCTTGCACTAGCTAGTCAGCTAGTCTACTTTCTGTGTGTTTTCCCATCATTATTTTGACACTCCCTGCCCACTTGCTCATATAATTCCTCCTTCTCTGACTGGACTCCTGGAGCTCAACCCAGTGCTTGGATCTCTGCATCTGCTTCAATCAGTTACTAGATGAAGGATCTCTGATGACAATTAGGATAGTAATCAATCTGATTACAGGAGAAAACCAGTTTAGGCATACTTTCTACTATTGCTAGGAGTCATAGCTGAGCTCATCCTTGTTGATTCCTGGGAGTTTCCCTAGTCCCAGGTTTCTCTCTAGCCCCAAAATGACCCCCTCTTTCAAGATCATTACTCTTTCCCCTCTGTCCCACTCCCAACTCAGCCAACCTGATCCTTCATATTCCCACCTTTCTGTCCCCTCCCTTGTACCCCTTCCCTGCCCCCACTTTATCCAGGAGATCTCATCTGTTTCCCCTTCTCAGGGAAAGCCATGGGTCCCTCTTAGGGTCCTCCTTGTTACCCGGCTTCTCTGGGCTGTGTATTGTAGGCTGGCTATCCTTTGCTTTACATCTAATATCCTCTTACGAGTGAGTACATACCATGTTTGTCTTTCTGGCTCTGGGTACTTCCCTCAGGATGATTTTTTTTTCTAGCTCCATCCATTTCCCTGCAAATTTTATGATGTCTTTGGTTTTCATAGCTGACAAATACTACATTGTATAAATAAACCACATTTTCTTTATCCATCCTTTGGTTGAGGGGCATCTAGGTTATTTCCAGGTTCTGCCTATTATGAATAATTCTGTTATGAATATAGTTGAGCAAGTGTCCTTGTGGTATAATTGAGCTTCCTTTGGGTATATCCCCAAGATTGATATTGCTAGGTCTTGAGGTAGGTTGATTCCCAATTTTCTGAGAAACCATCATACTGATTTCCAAAGTGGCTGTACAAGTTTGTATTCCCACCAGCAATGGAGGAGTGTTCCCCTTGCTCCACATCCTCTCCAGTATAAGCTGTCATCAGTGTTTTTGATCTTAGCCATTCTGACAGGTGTAAGATGGTATCTCAAAGTTGTTTCGATTTGCATTTTTCTGATAGATATTGAACAGTTCTTTAAGTGTTTCTCAGCCATTTGAGATTCTTCTGTTGAGAATTCTCTGTTTAAATCTGTACCCTGTTTTTTAATTGGAGTATTTGGTATTTTGATGTCTAGTTTCTTGAGTTATTTATATACTTTGGAGATCAGCCCTCTGTCAGATGTGGGGTTGGTGAAGATCTTTGCCTATTCTGTAGGCTGCCATTTTGTCTAATCGACAGTGTCTTTTGTCTTACAGAGCTTTTCAGTTTCAGGAGGTCCCATTTATTAATGCTTGATCTCAGTGTCTATGCAACTGGTGTTATATTCAGGAAGTGGTCTCCTCCTGTGCCAATGTGTTCAAGGCTACTTCTCACATTCTTTTCTATCAGTTTTAGTGTAACTGAATTTATGTTAAGGTCTTTCATCAACTTGGACTTGAGTTTTCAGATAAGGTTTTAATAGGTAGTTTCTCTTGCTCAGCATGATTTTCAGGCAGGACAAGAAAATTTTGCAGTCTGAGTATTCCTAAACTTCAGTTAGTCCCTCTTTCTAACTGTACTTTTCACAAGCACTTTCTATAAGGAAAATAAAATTACCTATGTTTTTTTCCATGAATCAAATTCTTTAAATTTCTTAGATTTCATTTTTGCAAACGTTTGCTTGACTGTGAGTTTGGTGTTTTTATTAACTTCTTAAGACTCCAACTTAGTAATGTCTTTTGCTCACACGTCCTTTCCTTTGAAGTTACTATGTAGAAAGAACACTGGGACTTGAGATCAGGGACCTAGAAGTGGCTGTACAGTTAACCAGTTCATTGCCTTTTACGATGCCATGCCAATTCCTAGTCTTTTTCTGCATCTGGAATGTTAATGGGTCTGTAGATGAACTCTAAATGTATCTCAACAATATGATCATTGCAGTGCATGTCCTATGGTAGACTTAATGTTTTATTTGATTCTCTTTAGTGAAGTATTTTCTTTCATTTTTATGTAAAATGAAAATGTAAAATTAGGTATAATAACATATATGTTTGAGTTACAGAGAAAGTCATGTTCATTAAGAAATTTATTATTTCAAAGATGGTAAATAATGTGTTTTACTCTAATAAAATAGTTGAGAGTTCTGTATTTTAGTGGAAACTGCTTTATAATATCTTTAAAATGTTTAAAGTAAACATGGAACTTCTAAAGGACAGTTATTATATGTGCATAACTAAAAAGCTATCCTAAGTATATTAAATTGCTGTTTAGGTGGCACAAACTTGATACAGTGAATTTCATTAATGTAATCTGGATATGGTTGTTAAATTCTCATTAATTCTGGTTAAATCATGAAGGCATGGCTCAAACTATGGAATTTTGCTTGTTGCTCATTTTACTTATTTTGCTTACATCTTTCCTAATGATACAGGTTAAAGGTATTCGGGGATAAATTTGGATAAAAGAAAAGGCTGTGCCATTTTTATTGTTTAAAGTCTTCAGGAATATTACTTTTTCCTTTTGTGGTTCTGGTGCCTTTTGAAAACTAAAGGATGATTATTTTCATTTTTATCAGGTTAAACTTAATGATGGATGTTACAGCAATTGTGATGAACCCGAGAGTAGCACATTTTAAGTTGCTGAGCTGCAACAAGTATAAAATGAGTCCTGCATTTGGAATGAGAAAACTTGGGGTTGAGTCACAATGTTCATTAGTAGGTGCTTTACATTTCTGTAGTAGTAGTGGTAGTACTAGTAATGTGAGCTAAATGCTTATAATTTGAATTGTTTAAGATTCCTTGTGTAGGACAGTTGACTAATGATTTTTATGATTAAAATACTCCTCTCAACTTAGAATAAGTACTTGTGTAACTGACTTCCACTATTAATTTTGCCCATGTTGTTTGTACCATTTTCTCCCATAGAATAACAACAATCTCGAAGCCTGTTGCCGAGCCCTTTCCCAGGAGAGCAGCAAATACTTGTATATGGAATACCATAGTCCAGAAGACAATAGGATGAATAGAAATCGCCTTTTGCATATTAACCTGGGTATCCATTCTCCTAGTAGCTACCACCCAGGAGATGGAGCTCACCTTAATGGTGGTCGAACACTGGTACATAGCTCAAGTGATGGACATATTGATCCTCAGCATACAGCAGGTAAACAGCTGATATGTTTAGTTCAGGAACCGCACTCAGCTCCAGCTGTTGTGGCTGCTACTCCCAACTATAATCCATTTTTTATGAATGAACAGAACAGAAGTGCAGCTACTCCTCCTTCACAGCCACCTCAGCAGCCATCTTCCATGCAAACAGGAATGAATCCATCTGCTATGCAAGGGCCTTCACCACCGCCACCTCCGTCCTACATGCACATACCTCGGTATAGTACAAATCCAATTACTGTTACAGTGTCCCAAAACCTCCCTTCTGGACAGACTGTACCAAGAGCTTTACAGATTCTTCCGCAAATTCCAAGCAATCCCTATGGATCTCCTGGTTCTATTTATATTAGACAGACATCTCAGAGTTCATCAGGAAGGCAAACTCCTCAGAATGCTCCATGGCAGTCCTCAACACAAGGCCCAGTGCCTCATTACAACCAACGTCCTTTACCTGTTTATCCACATCAGCAGAACTATCAACCTTCTCAGTATTCTCCCAAGCAACAGCAGATTCCTCAGTCAGCTTACCACTCACCACCCCCTTCTCAGTGTCCTTCACCCTTTAGCTCTCCACAGCATCAAGTACAACCCTCCCAGCTGGGTCATCCAAGCTCTCATGTGTTTATGCCTCCTAGTCCTTCAA
Organism: Arvicola amphibius; assembly: GCF_903992535.2. Taxonomy (NCBI): domain Eukaryota; kingdom Metazoa; phylum Chordata; class Mammalia; order Rodentia; family Cricetidae; genus Arvicola; species Arvicola amphibius. Next base: position 44,132,019 of record NC_052065.1, read on the forward strand.
CTACTCCACCTCACCTCTATCAACAAGGACCTCCTAGTTATCAGAAACAGGGGAGTCATTCAGTAGCCTATCTCCCTTACCCAGCATCTAGCTTACCCAAAGGTTCCATGAAGAAGATAGAAATTACAGTTGAACCTTCTCAAAGACCTGGGACAGCTATAACTAGGAGTCCTTCACCCATCAGTAATCAACCATCTCCAAGGAACCAGCACTCACTGTATACAGCTACCACACCACCTTCAAGTTCCCCATCAAGAGGGATGTCTAGTCAACCCAAACCTCCATTTAGTGTTAACCCTGTGTATATTACGTATACACAGCCAACTGGACCTTCATGTGCTCCATCACCATCTCCTCGGGTGATGCCAAACCCAACTACAGTTTTTAAAATTACTGTGGGCCGAGCAACAACTGAAAACCTTTTAAATTTAGTGGACCAAGAAGAACGCTCTGCAGCACCAGAACCTATTCAGCCCATTTCAGTGATACCAGGCTCCGGGGGAGAAAAGGGAACCCACAAATATCAGCGGAGTTCTAGTTCTGGATCAGATGACTATGCCTATACACAAGGTAAACTTTAGATTGGTGTAATTTACTATTTATAGTCAACATGTGGTATCTGATTGAAAATAAAACACTATTGCCTAGTTACTTTCAATTAAATGCTTAGTATATATTAAATGTTGAGTAGTAGCACTACCTAGAGTAAAATTACTGTTTCAGAGTCATCTATTGGCTGTTTTTAAATAAGAAACTGTGAGTATGATAATTGTAAACTTGTAAACTAATCAGACTTTATTGGGGGATATCATTCATTGGGAAAAATATAGACAAATACAATAAATATTGTGAAAAATATTCATACAACTTGGACTCTGGTTTATCAAATCAAAGAATTTGAGTTTTCTAAACAGGGCTGGATAAATAGGCATAATAATATTTTTAAGTGTTATTATAAGCAGTGGAATTAATGAAGAAAATTCATATTGTCTAGGGAAATTTAAGTTTAAAAAACCTATTTAGAGTATTTCACATTGTATCAGAATATATGAGAGTTTAGCATTCTTTCAATATTTGAGAAAGGAATTCATTATAATTGTGATTCAGAATGCGTGGTGGTAAGCCTTGTGTATGTCTGAGAGAGAACACATATGTGCGTATGTGCAAATATGGACCTGCTGTGTGGAGGTCAGAGAGCCATTCAGTCAGTTATCTCCTGCTACTTTGTGGAATCTGGAGATGAGACTCAGGCCTGCAGGAAAGTATCTTTACCTGCTTAGCCATTTCAATGGTCCTTAAGCATTTTAACATACACACGAGTATAGATTAAGAGGCTCTCAGGAAAACGAAATGTGACAGAACAAGAGGTATGAACAGATGATGCCATTTTTGGGTGGTAGCTTAGAGCTAAATTAAAGCAGAAATGGATATAACACGGTGTTACTAAGACCTTAAGAGTAAATGCTGATGCCCCGATCAGATATGTCTTCTCTCCATTAGCAATATATTTAGAAATTCTCTTGTTGTTTGTTTGACTTTATTTTCTGCAATGACTTTATCTGTAATGCTATAGCCTTGCTGTTACATCAGCGAGCAAGGATGGAGAGGTTAGCAAAGCAATTGAAACTTGAAAAAGAGGAACTAGAGCGGTTGAAGTCTGAAGTTAACAGTATGGAGCATGACCTGATGCAGAGACGGCTCAGAAGGGTCAGTTGTACCACTGCAATCCCTACGGTAAGTCACCATATAATGATAGGAAGATACGGACGTTCTCTGTCCACATCGTTTGTTTTTCTTTCAAGTTCTAATTCTGCCTGTTTTTTTAAAAAAGGACAACAACAAAAATGAATGAATGCAAGAGATTTGCACCTAATAATTCTTGTCAGAAAATGCTTTTTTCACACTTGTAATTGCTCATGATTATTTTCAAAGACTGACAGTTATAATTAGAGTATAGATTTATTGCAAGAGTATATGATAACAAAAGGCTTCATAAATTACTCTTTCAAGCATAGACTGTATATTTTTCTAAGTGTTTCAAGTGAGTTTAATTAAGTTAAATACTGATTTTGAAATTTTGACAATATTGGTGATAGAATATCTTAAGGCAGGGTAGTTTCATTCTGTGTAACTATGTAAATGTTCAGTGTGCACAAGTAATGTTCTTAAGAAAATTAGTAAAGGGTTGTTATATTTTTAATTTGTTGCTTAATGTATTTGAGTTCTATGATGTTACATAACTTTAAAAATTATGAAATTTATCTCCTCTGTCATGTCACCTTTTCTGTGATTCAGTTGATCTTTTCATCATTTGATATTCATGTATTCTGTATATGTTTATGAATATGATACTATGTTAGATGCTTAGTAGTTAATCTGTGAGTGAAAAGTAGGCTTCAGTGATAATTGTTGTATTTGCTCATAGATAACGAAGGCAATTGCACATTAATTGGTTTGTGAATATAATTGGTGTACATCTCCACTTTCATACATCATCCTGGAATGATCTTCCAAAGCTTCATGTGTGTAAATCCTTACTAAGGGTATTCATTTTCTTCCCATCTCTAAACCTGGGGTGATCTGGCTCTTGAATGTATATGTGAGGCTCTTTGTCCTCAGTAAGGAAGGCAGGCTACAGCTGCTTTCTTGGAGAGTTTGCCCTGCACTATATAGACAAGAGAGGAAAGGGGAAGTTATTCTTGATGGGAGAAGAATATAAGGTACTTAAGGCTTGAAGCCGAGGCAATCTTACTTTCAAGGCACAGTAAGTCAAGTTTCCTTGTTTAGTCCTGAAATTTCTAATGAGTTTACAGAAGTTATTTGTATAAAGGTGAGTAGAATGGAGACCTTTAACACTGCAGTGGTCAATGTGCTTGAACTTTATTCTACTGTTAGGAGGGAACTAGTAGAAGCTTTTTGAGGAAGAAGGTTCTTGAGAAAGAGGCATACCCAATAAATTAATGGCTTTTTCTATTCACAATATTCATCAGTTTAGAATGTTAGAAGGGAGAGCATTATCACAAAGCAATAGAAGCCTTACAAAGCTAACTGCAAGAGTGATGTAAATGGAAATCAAGTATCATTCTGATTTCCTTTATATGAAATCTTCATTGACTCATCTGTTGAGAGAAGAGAAGCTAGCAAAGGGTAGTTGGACACCTTTTAATCATTTAGGTATCTGTAGAGTAGTTATCTTTCATCAGAGCATTGCTTTGAAACACCAAGCACATTATAGCTCCAGTTAATATAAGCATTGCTTTTACTTGGAAGTAGAAAACTGTTTGGTGTGGCTTTAATTATTGCTTCAAATAAAAGCACCCACATTTTATATTGGATTTTTTATTGATGGGTCTTTTTTTCAGAAAGGAAAAATAGTAGATCCTCTCTGGGCTGTAGTTTATGGCTTATAATTTAAAACTTAAAAATGAAATGGGCAAAATAGTTGAATAAATCAAGTGTAGCCCATCCTTCACCAACAGAAATTCGAGTTCATTTGAGTGCCTTGTATTTCAACAGCACACTTAAGAGTAAGTTAGGGGACAGTAGGGCTTGGCTGAGGGGTAGTTCCTGTGCGCATGAAGGTTAAGACAGCAAGTGGGTTTTCAAGCGCAGACTTGACTATTCCACTGCTTGTGTCAGTCACATATCTCTACGATACCTATAGTAGAATACCCATCTTTAAATAGCACTGGATAAGGTATGTTACGTTCAGCAGTTTATACAATGTCCAATAAATAGCAAGTGTCTTTATAAACTAGCTTGGAAACAAAAATGCTGAAAATTTTTGCTTGAAATAGATACACAAATCTGAGGCATTTCATAAAATTAATTTTCTTTTGAGATACCAATAAGGTTTAGTTGGGTGGAAAAAGGAACCAAGAAACAAATCATTTAGTCAGAATTTCCAGTTAGTTCATTGAGTCTCATTTGAAGTAATACCCATATGGGATTGGGAATCAGAGTACCTCTGGCATATATATAAGTATGTTATAATATTGTCCACATAAGGAGACAATGTATGTAGTGTATGTTATTAAGTACTCAACAAGTAGCTGTCTTTATGAACATCACACTCGTGTATACAAATACCAGAGAACTGACACTTTTTACTAATATGCACACATTGTTACTTTCGGGTTTCCAAGCAACTTCTTACCAAGTTGTACATTAAAAATAGGAGAGAAGTGCTTAGTTAATAAGACTAGGATGTGCATTTCTGACCAGCAATATATATAGTTGCAGAAATTTTGAATAGCCTGAAATAATGTTTTTCAAATGATAGCAAAAGTGTATTGATGGTGTCCTTTTTCTTTAGCTTGCTGTTTATCACATTTTATTAAATTGTTCATAAGAGATATGCATGTGAGAAAGAAATGTTAACCTTTTGCTAATAATATTCATAGAGGAGGCAGAGTTTTAAATTTTACCTTGAAAGAGAAATAAGATTTTAATATATAGAGAGCTGCTGGTTGTCCCCTCCCAAGTCAGATTCATCCTATTCTAATTGAATTTTGGGATTACTCCACTGATTTGTGTCCTGATTATATAATTGAGGCCAGGGAGTAAAAGCCCAGCAGTGTTCTTCAATATTGGTGTCTATGAAACTAGATTTTAAAGTTCCAAATAGTTGGCTTAAAAGATTTCTACTACCTTTTCAGAAGAGCATAGAATCTTTTATTTGGAAATGTCAACTACAAACATTATTTTTGCCTACATGTAAGTCTAAATTATTATAATTTATAGTGAATCTGAATCTTCCACGGAACACAGTGTGCTTTAAATAACAACACTTCTCAGAAACAGCATTCATCTCCCCCTGTTTAGTCAGAAGCTATGAGAAGAATAGGTAAACCCTAAGTTGAATGAATTCAAGTGGTTCCTCTCTCTTAGAATGATAAAAATGATTTTGGTTAAAAGCAAATGTGTAATAGCCTTTGGATTATAATGTGTGTTATTAATACTTCCATGCTATGTTTACAAAGCACTCAGGGCCACTATGGCTAAAAGTCATTTCTTCCTATTGCAAAACATATAGGAAGGATAAGCCCAAAGTACTGAACTCACAAAGTAGGGGTTTACTTATGTGTTCCTAGGAGGATGAAATTATCTTTATTAATGCTCAGGTGTGTGCTTTACTCTATTTTAGTACTACTCAGTTTAAGAATTTTATGCCTTAACATCATACACTTCACCCAGTGGAATGAAAAAAAGAACAATTCAAATGAAATGTTTCCAGGTTATTTTTGTTGTTGAATCTCCAGCATTCTGAGGGCTTGGAAATTTTTTTTTGGTTGTGAGCCTAGCCTTTAATGGCTGAGCCATCTCTCCAGCCCTTGGAAATTTTTTTTAAGTTAAAAAAGCAGTTTGATATTTATTCTTCAAGATATTTGAGACTAAATAATGATAGTGATAAGGTCATGAGATAAGTGGGCACAAAACATGTAAAATTAACAGTCATTAAATGCTGTCATGCATAGACAATATCCAGAAATTTCTCTTGAGCCTTTTTACATCACTGCATTGAGCTTTTGGTCCCTGCCAGTTTCTAGGCATGCCCGCTTACTCTTGCAATATTCCACCAGCATACAGTATCCTTTCTGCTCTTTTTTGTGCACTGTTAACCTGTTTAGTCTTTGGAATAATACATATTTTTAACAATAAATCTGTGTGGAAAAAGCTTTACTATCCATGCCACTAGAATCCAAGCACAGAAATTGTAAAGAAATTAAGAATGGTATGGGAATTGAAGGCTTATAAAAAAAAGGTTTATGTTTCAGTGACTGAAAGACCCTAGAGGGTAGAACGGACTGGACAGGCTAAAGTAGAAGAAACAGAGAAGTTTATTGGTACCTGATATTTCTCTATGTTAAAGTGCTTCTCTTGATCTAGAAAAAAAAATATTTCTACACACACACATGTATATGTTGTGTGTGTGTGTGTGTGTGTGTGTGTGTGTATGTGTGTGTGATATTTGTATAAGTCCTTGCGCTACCAGTTATTAGCCTTATACATTTGGGTAACTGAACCTCTCTGTGCTGTTTTATCATTAGTAATTCCATGTAATATAACACTACCTACCTCAAAACTCCTTTTAGGAGAAGAAATGAGAAAATTCTGTAAACCACGTACCTGAACCTATGAAAGAACTATTTTTTACCAGGTTAGACGAGACTTAAAATCATGAACATAGCCAATTTGAGAGGTTGTTTGTTGCACTTTGCCTTACTACAAAAGCATAAACAAATATTTGCTGTGTTCTAGTATTACAGTGATTGTAGCTTGGATGATAGAACATAGTTTAGTGTGTACCTGGCCACTGTGCAGTTTTTGTTAATATGTGGCCATGTTGATGTCCTCAATATACCTTTTACTTAAAATATACATAGGTTTGCTCTCTTATACGCAAGGCCATATTCTTGGTAATACCCAATCAGATTAATTAACATGAAACACAGTTCTTAAATGTTGGGCTTGATAATGACTTTCCCACAATTGCTATTTTGGGTGCTTTCTTACTAGCCTGAGGAAATGACAAGATTGAGAAGCATGAACAGACAACTCCAGATAAATGTTGACTGTACACTGAAAGAAGTTGACCTCCTTCAATCTAGAGGTATAGACTTGATTATTTGGTAAACCATAAGTCATAGTATGGTGTTTTAATCTGCTTAAATGGCAATAGTTTTGGTTTTATAGATTTAGGGACAGTTTTTATCCATTATAAGAATGCCTTTAAAGAGATTCCCCCACTCCATGGGTCAGGATCGGTAAAACAATAATGTTACTTTGGCAGCTTCATATATTTGCATCGTTTTATACCGTTACAGTGCATTTATCCTTTTAGTCATTTAACGTGAGTATTGCAGCAATTGATGGGTATTATTTCTAAGACATAATTTACATTATGTGATAGTCATAGTCTTCCAAAATATTGTGACAGGAAAGAGCGCCAAGTAGAATACCTGAGTTCTTGGTTTTAAAAGAAAGTCTCTGTTACAGTAGAAGCTTTCTTATTTTTCAGTTAGCTAGCTCATCAGATTAGAGAAGGACTTTCTTTCCCCTAAACTGCCTATCCCACTAATTACATGTACTGCTTTTACTAGTTAGCTATACTCCTGCAGTTAAAGTGAATGTTTTAATAATGAATAACTAACAGGAATTCTTAGAATGCTGCTCTTTTAAAAATTTTCTTTGGCTTTTATGTAGAGTCAAACATAAAATTATAGGAACCATGAATTAGATTTGAATGAAAACAAGTGAAAAGGGGAGGAGTTTCTAAGAAAGTGTTGTTAGTATATCATGTACTACATTCTGAAGAACCCAAAACACAAAATTATAAATCAAAGTTCAGCAAATTAGGGCAATACTGCCTGTTTTTATAAATAGAAGTTTTAGTAAAACAAACATGCTCATTTGTTTATCTAGTGTCTATGGCTCCATTTGTGTTTCAAGGACAGAGTTGAATACTTGTAACACATTATATTGCAAGTCTACAAAATCTAAGTCGCTATCAGGATTTTGACAGGAACTTTGTGGACACTTGGCTTTAGGTTATCATGAACATGGTTTATGTAGGAAGTGGTCCTTGTTCAGCACTAAAATCCTGCTGTATTGAGGATGTGGTGCAGTGATAGAAGGTTTGCATAGCATATACAGTCCATGGGGATTGTAATCCTCAACACTTCCATAAGAACAGTAGAAGAAAACCCTGCTATGTTTATGTTACCCCAAAGGTGACATGTAATTTTTCTTAACAATTGTATGTTTGAATCGGCCTTCTCCCAAACTTTAATATTCTTAATTATGGCAGCTAAGAGAGCTTCTACAGTTATTTAAGAGTAGTATATAATATAGTGTCAAACAGTTGAACTAAAGATATGAAGCCATCTGATCATGGAATTTGAGCTATCAAGCCTGGTTCTCAAAAACCTCGTTACTCTATGTAGTCTACTAGCTTTAAGCAGTGAAAAAAAAATCACTATGCATAATATGTAGGGTATATCAACCATTACTATTATGTGATTACATCAACCTTTTTTTACTGATGTGGCCATTGGAACAAAATGAAAATCAGTAACATTAGATCATTTGCTTAAGCTGATTATAATAAGCTTTCTGTGAACTGCATAGTAGAACATCAGCTGTAACTTAAGGGATTGAAGAAATGCATGTGCAGCAGTTAATATATCAAGTAGCAGTGTGGGTTTCAAGAGCTATAGGAATTTTAAAAATTCTCTTAAAGTAGACTATTCAACTGAATGAAACTTTGGTTAATAGGACCTATTGAGTTGTTTGTTTGTTTGTTTTTTATTCGTTTGTTTTCAGAAGGAGCTATAGTTTTGGTATGTATTGCCCAAATGGGATCTTTTGTTGTACTTAAGATTTAGAAATGCTTAAGGGGTCCAAATATGGTGTACTTTCTCCTAAATTGTTTTTGGCATTGGGGAGGTACATTTTCAAGTAGATGCAAATAAATCATTGCATGATTTGATGAAAAACAGCTTAATATTTGATTGTAGTGAGGATATTTCCACTAGGAGAAAAAAATCAATCTTCAAAGCCAGGAGCCTCAATGCAGTACATCACTCTTTGTATCCAAGCTCAGGTAGATTTGGGTATAGTGGACAGAGTATAGGAGTGAAGGTGAGAACAGAACTGGCACCTAATGCAATCCGATCTTGAAGGAGCCCCAATAGGGTACATCACTAATAAAGAGAAATTAAGCCACTGAGTAGACATATCCAGAGAAAAATCTCTGCAAAACCCAGCAAATCTCAGGGCTTGATTATTCTAAAATTTGCATGATAACATCATTAATAGGCCCACAGGGTTATGTAACATGCATTTGGCTTCTTCCTTAGATGACTTTATGATAAATTGTGAAAATAAGTGTCAAACCTTCTTTGAATTTTTTTCATTAGACCAAACAGTTCCACCATTCTTTGTTTTTCTTTTTACTTTACCCTCTTCAAATGTTCCATGTACAGAATTCTGCTTCTTAAGGGTGCTAGCCTTATAAAAAATACTCCTCTAGGTAATACATTATAGACATACATTGTTTCACTGATCTGCTTGGCTATTTGTTTACAACCATAAAGAAAAGAGGATAGGATTGTGTAATGACATTTGAAACACTGGAAAACATATTCTCTTCCCACATGTTTCATTAATGTATTTTCTTATAAAAAGATCAAGTAACCAAAGAACAACTCCTAAATACCTGTGGTTTTCTTCTTTTCTTTGTAGGAAACTTTGATCCAAAAGCCATGAATAATTTTTATGACCACATAGAACCTGGCCCAGTAGTACCACCGAAGCCATCTAAAAAAGGTGAGTAGGGTCATAACATCAATATTATAGAAGTTAAATACGCTTCTGAAGAAATATCTATGCAAGCTATTCATTAGACTGTTTCTCATAAAAGGTGCTATCCACAGTAATGTGGCAAAAATGAAATAGTCCCCAAACATTAATTTTTTGCAAAACATTAAAAATTGTTAGAACTGGGGGCTGGAGAGATGGCTCAGTGGTTAAGAGCATTGCCTGCTCTTCCAAAGGTCCTGAGTTCAATTCCCAGCAACCACATGGTAGCTCACAACCATCTGTAATGAGGTCTGGTGTCCTCTTCTGGCCTGCAGGCATACACACAGACAGAATATTGAATACGAAATAAATAAATAAATAGATAGATAAATAGATAGATAGATAGATAGATAGATAGATAGATAGATAGATAGATAGATAGATAAATATTTTAAAAAAATCGTTAGAACTGTTGTAAGGCACAGTGATGATTTCTTTATCATAATAAAACTATACCGTGAAAGAAAATTCTTCTGCAACAGTGAGGACCTTGAAAATTTTTTCAGTAGACTTTGTACATAAGAATTCTTTGCTGCTTGATAAGCAGAAGGTAAGCATAACTGATAGGGACATGAGTGTTTTCTCATCAAGAACAAAACAAGTCCTAAATATTTTCAATATCGTATAACAAGTGACTGAATGTAGATCGATCACTTATTTTCTACCCTATTCTTATAAGCCATATTATTTTATAAGGCTCAATATACAACTGATATTCAAAATTCATATTTTAATCCTTTTTCATTAAGCAATTCAAGACAGTTTGATTATGAAGACCTTGAATAGTATAGTGTGTAATTTCTAGTTCTTTTATGGATTTCAGCTTAGGAGCTGATCTCTTTATTGTTTACTCCTATTGTGGATATTTTACCTGATATACATTTGAAATAGTGTAGTGATTTCTAAAAATGGTTGAAAATGAATATTAGTGGATGACTGCCAAATACTAAATTTGTCACAGTAGCAACATTATATTTAGTCTCAAGGTGAAAGCCTTGGGTTATATATCATTGGTTACTTTAGCCTTTTAGGTTCACAAAATATACCTCATTAAACTTGATCAGTACCTTCTAAAGTGTTATCTCTTATAGATAGCCTAGCTGATGAGCTATAATTAAGTGGCTCAATGGCTGTCGTAGAAGAAATGGCCAAAAATCCAGGAGTCCACCACATTTAAAATTTAATTTCTTGAATAGTATTATCTCCAAGGAGCTAGATACAAGGCCATACATAGCTTTCCATGTGCAAAGACAATGAACTGTTGTGGTGCTAGGGATGAGGTCAGGGTGTCAGGTGTACTAAGAGGATCCTCAGAACTGAACCTCTTTGGCACCCAATTGTTAAGTACTTTGAAGGAAATTTGATGTTTGTTTTTGATGGTGGAATTTTATAACAAATGAAATGGAGAAAAGCAAAAATAAAATCAGTAAACTTCAAGGTAGACTGAGCTACAAAAAAAAAATGCAAGATACCACAATTAGATATATAAAAAGGGTTAGCCATTAAAAATGGTAGTGAGGAAATGTGATTAATATCTTCAGTCCAATAAACTCTGCAACCTAAATAAACTACAAAAGGCCCAATTTTCAAAATTAACAGGTGAAATAGAAACTATTAATTATATACATATTAAGTAAAACTGGATCCATTAATTAAAAAATTGCCACAGTTTGCTAGTGAGTGAATTCTTTCAAACATTTAAAAAAGGTAAAAAACAATGTTAAACATATTTTTTTAAAAAATAAGAAAAGGAAAGACTGCTTTCTTGTTGTTTCCTAAACCTTCAACATGAATTGCACCCCCAACCCTGTTAGCAACGTTACATTCTCCAGCAGAGTAGTGTATTTGTTCAAATTGATGGCCCTATCACCACATTCTATCCAAACCCGATTTATCCTAGAGTTCATTGTTGGGTTTCGTCTTTTTTGTTGTTGTTTGTTTTCTGGGACAGGGTTTCTTTATATAGCCCTGGCTATCCTGGAACTGGCTTTATAGATTTATAGAACCAGATCTATAGATCTGCCTGCCTCTCCTTAGTGCTGAGTGCCATCACTACTGGGCAGATTTCATCTTTTCAAATGAATATAGCAGAACCTGATTCTAAAACCTTACTCATAAAGATGTTATATAACCATTCCTACAAAAGAAAAAAGATTACAAATACATGTAAAGGGCTCTGCTCCATGGCTCATTTAGTGCAAGTGAAATTTATCAGCTTTGTTGGATAATTTTTATGGCTGGAATGGGTTTTATTTTTAGCAATTTCTTAAATGTTTATAAAATGCCCAATTGTTACATATGCAAACATATGCATACACACATGTGTGATCCTACAAAGATATAACTTCTATCCCAAGGGATTTATACTCTACATGTAAAGTCCTCTCTATCCTTATGAATAAATTTCTGTTTTAAAAATTTTGTTGAGATATGATTGGTGAGAGTATAAAATGTTACTATTACTTGCCAGATGATTTTAAGCCTTTAATCACAGATTTATGAGAAACTTACCAGTCTTCGAAATGGAGTCAGTTTTTTTTTCTGTGAAGCACTTTTTTTTTTCCTTTTGAAGATGGTCTTATCATAAACTATATGCTAGCTATTAGGTTTATAGATGTGCAACACCATACCCAACATCATTTCTCTAAAAGTACTTCTAAAGTTAGTGTAGGTTGGCTTGCGGTACCATTCAATTAAAAGCAAAACACTAAACTGCTAATAATTAGATATATGCTGGAATTCTAAGTAGACTATAAGATTACCTCTGTAATGATGGTGCTAGAGAATTAAGGGACAGAAGAAAAGGGCCAACAGAAACCTTTTTGGATTGGCATCTGCTGTTAAGTGACACAGGTCTTCAGGTAACTCAGCAAATCTCCCTTTACCCTCATTGCAAAAAAAATCATAATAATAATGAGTAGCATGGGAGTCATAGGACCTGAGCCAGTGGCCTAGCTGTCTGCATTCAGATCTAATCTGTGTACCATAGAGAGGTGATCTGCTCAGATACTGGCCTGTGCATTTTCCAAGATTTTTGTGTGAGTCGGTGAGATGAAGGCATGTGATGTTGTAAAAGGGCTTTCCAAATCGAACACAGAGCTCACCGTTTTCTTTGCAGCCTAAGGAAACATTTACTGTTTTGCTCTGCTAATAGAGTTCCAGCTTTTCATGCATAAGTCCATTCTTAGAATTCTGAAGCAGTACTGAGGGATTGTATGTGGGATCAAAAGTGATTAGAATATGCAAGGTCTTTCATTTGCTCTTACAGGCAAATAATATATAGTGTGCTAGTTGTCATTTTTAATGCATGAGTTGCTTACTAATAACCTGTAAATTTATAACAATAGAGGATGATCATTCTAACATAAAATTGAAATCCCTGAAATGAGTTGGGAGTCCATGTTTGTCACTATATAGTATTATTTTGAGTTGCTTCCATTTTTCAAGGAGTAGTATATTCTATGTATTCCAGTCTGGTCTTTGCCTCCTAAATGCTGAGATCATAAGAATGTACTACCACCACCATCGCCATTGTCATTTTTTTTGATCTTTTGAGACAGATTCCCATATAACTCAGGCATAGTTATGCCTTGTATGCATAATTTGTTTTTATTCAATACTTTTTTACTGAATGGTTTAATCAAAGGATCACTAAAGTATAATTTGCTTTTCATGTTTCCATTTAGTTGCTCTCACTGAGTCTTTAACTACATTGTTTCCATTATGACTTATTACTTGGGACCGGTGTCCTGCATAGCTCATAAAGAAGTGTTATATTTAGCATTTAACCTCAGACGCAGTTGAAAGGTAATGTGAAGCAATAGGAAAGGTAAATCCCCTCAGCTGAGTGGGAAGCAGGAGCAGACAATATGAACCCATTTATTCTTGCTGAAGAATGATTTCCTCCCCTCTCAGTACCTTTGCTTTTTCTTATGCAGACTCCTCAGACCCCTGCACAATTGAGAGAAAAGCCCGAAGAATTAGTGTGACTTCCAAAGTACAGGCAGATGTCCATGAATCCCAAGCAGCAGCTGCAGATGGTTTGTACCCGTGTCTCTGGAGTATGTTAACCTATAAAAATTATCGTAACTACAACATGCATTTAGTTTTATCTTCGAAAATTACAGTCCAAATGCATAATATTAAACGTTACAGTAGGTCCCTGGTGTTTGCTAACAGTGGTTTTAAAAGATACTTTTTATTAATTTATGCATCCTTTATATGTACATCTCAATTTGTACTGGCCACATTTCACATGTTCAGTAGCCACTTATGGACACATTATTGAACAGGCCAGCTCTCTAGCAATAGTATATAGAAAGCAAGGCAAAATCATTTTCAGATGAGTTGCAAGTTCTGGGTGTAATAAGATTCTCACACAAATGTCTAATGCTTCTTCAGTTTCATATGCTTTCCTGCCATTGAAAGCAGATCTCTAAAAAGCGTAGTATATGTTTGTATTGGAATACTTACATATTCCATAAGATATATGCCAAATCACCTTTAATTTGCAAATGAAAAGGTAACATCATAAGAAACAAGATGAATGAATGAAAGTACTTGTTGCATTTTTTCCTTTATCATTAAGATATTCAGAAAAAGAAACTTTTTTATTTATCATTGAAAGACTTTCTATTTACTTATTTTTTTGGTTTCTTGAAACAGGGTTTTTCAGGGTAACTGCCCTGGCTTTTTTGGGAGCTAGATCATATAGACAGGGCTGTCCTCAAATTCACAGAGATCCACCTGCCTCTGCCTTCCAAGTACCACCACTGGTACCACCACTGCCTGACTTTTGTGTACTATTTTAATTGCATGCTTTTGAGCAGTTTGTCTTCTTATTATAAATACTATACAAGCAATATTGATTAAAATGTTTGTGAGGCCTTTCATTTTTATGAAAATAGACTATTATATAATTCAAAACCTACTTCAGCTCTTTCTACAGTTTTTAGTGTATGTTGTACAAAATGCTTTCATTTTTGCCCTTTTATCATGCTCCCTGCTGTCCTCTTTAGTTCTCACTTGTGCATAAATTATTTTTTAATAAATATTTTCTACAAGGTAGTCTACAAACTGCTTTTAAATATGCCATAAAGATGATTGATTGTTCATGTAAATCAAATTAATGAGTTATATAGTTTCTTAGCACCAGAAACAAATGTATTGGTCAATTACCTCATAGTGATTCATGATTTCAGTGAAGTCAGCGTGATACTGAGCAGGTAAAATAGAAAGACTTTATGAGGTTCAAGGAGGCTTTTTCTTTGTGTACATAGGTTTGAAAGCTGGTTTCAAAGGCTATGTTTAGGAATAGTATAAAAAGAATATAACAACTAAGGATTTAAGTTGTTAGCCTTTTTCACTCCATGACATTCGTGGTATTACAGTGTCACTTGTTCTAAGGGTAAAATTGGGAATTTTAGAGCCTGTCTATAAACAACTCTATGGCAGTGACTTATTCATAGCTAAAGGTGGCACTGAAACATCCCCCAAAACTGTTTGTGGTCACAGGAATAGGTTGAAGAGCCCAGTGAATTTATTCTAACAAAAGATCACTTTTCAGAGCAAAGCTTAGAGACTCCTCATAGGACAAAGTTCAGGGTTTAAACCCCTTTATTTGACCTCATGGAGTCACAGATAGGTAATTTGATAAACTGGAAGTTACCTAGTTGGTTTTCAGTCAGAAATAGGCTTAGCCCAAAACAACTGCCAAAGTCTGACCAAGTCTCCATTTCCCGACCTTTCTAAATGGATATTAAGTATTACCTTAGATCTTAATTTCATTGCCACTTAATAGGAAGGGTTTCCAGTGTTCTCTAGGTGGGTTCTCTGAACCTCATTACCTTGCCATCAACTCCTAGGGCTAATCCATCAGCTCTGTGGCTTTCTATCCAGTGACCCTCCTTCTCAATAGGGATTCTTCCAACAAGGCAGAATTGCCAAATGAACTCTAGAAGCACAGCCCTTTTGAGTCTAAGGCTGGAGAAATTAAGGCTTAAAAAGAATACAAGTTAGCCGGGCGGTGGTGGCGCACGCCTTTAATCCCAGCACTCGGGAGGCAGAGGCAGGCGGATCTCTGTGAGTTCGAGGCCAGCCTGGTCTACAAGAGCTAGTTCCAGGACAGGCTCTAAAAAAGCTGCAGAGAAACCCTGTCTCGAAAAACCAAAAAAAAAAAAAAAAAAAAAAAAAAGAATACAAGTTTCAAGTTTTTATGAAATCCTGGTGGCTGGCTTCATGGCGATTGTCTCACTGCCTTCTTCCTCCCAGCATTCTGTTCTGTCTTCCCCGCCTACCTATGTTCTGACCTATCATGCCAAGCAGTTTTCTTTATTAATTAACCAGTGAAAGCAACAGATAGACAGAAGACCCACCTACATCATTTCCCCTTTTTCTGTTTAAACAAAAAAGAAAGGCTTTCACTTTAACATAGTAAAATTACATATAACAAAACAGTTATCAAGCAAGAAGTACAGTTACAATATTTATATCTACTTTATCTTTTATCATAACTAAGGAAAACTATAACTATCTATTTATTCTTCAACTCCATCAAAGACTCCAGAAGGACACAATATTACCTAGGTGAACAAGAAGTAAGCAACTTCCAAAACTCTAGAAATGACTGAGACATCTCGCTACCTGGACAGTCACCCAAAGTTCCTCTGTACCGTTAGGGCATCCATCTTCAGCTTACAGTAGTAGGCTACATAGTATCCAGCAGACTTCCATGAAGCAGGAAATTTCAAAGGCAGTTCAGTCACTGTCTGCTGTGTCCTGCAGAATGTCGCGCAGACTCCTTCATGAGTCAGGAACACTGAAAGACCATCTCACCTTTAGGCAAGTTCAGCAGTCCTCTCTTTGCGGGTTCTTTGTGTCCAGTTTATGCATCAGTCCAGGCAAGAATAGTTTCTTACCCAAATGGCTATCAAACTCCATAAGGAGCCTCTTCGATGCCCATCTTCCTCTTGAAGTAGATTGGTGCTGCCAGGAGCAAGCGAGTCTCATTGTCATGAAAAGCTAAAAGTTACTAAAACATTAAATGCCATATTCTGCAGTCTTTGAAAGATATGAAGAATGCCTATCTAACTGAAATATATCTCTATATATCTAGAAAATCTAACATGACTACAAAATTGACTATTATCGATGATTATCCATTAACAACCTATATTTCCTAATTATACATTACATTTTTAAAATGAACAACACAATCACAATACCTTAATCAAGATCAGAAATACATACACATATAACAAAATTGACCTTAAATTTATATTAATAAACCAAGATTTATACCAATGCAAATTATTTATATCTATATCATCTCCCCCTTTAAATATAAAAGAACATTTATAAGCAATATTTGGGAATATGGGCACAGTTTTTTCTCTCCAAACTGCTTTGTGCTGAATGGGGGCTCTGTTATTTAGGTCTTTTATGCTATAACCTTTGTGGTAGTTTCATCTCAGTTGGCAGTTGAGTGAAGTAATTTTCTGAAGGTGTTCACAGCAACCTTTCAGGAGGGTGTGGTCTATCATACCATATTGGGATAGAAGCAATCCACAGGGTCTCATCCTCTGTGAAAACAAAAGAAGAACTTTTCCAAAGCATCATAACCTTAGATCCAAATTTTGAAGTCAAGGAATTTTCAAAATATCTATTTTTGATTAGTTCTGCAGCATTTATAAACAAATATCTTTTAGCTGCTGTTGCTCCTTCCTCAGCATTCAAACAATTCAAAGAGATCATAATAGCATACAGTATGAAGATTCTCTGTGTATTTTTCATCTTTGTGCGGCTTTATTTTAACCTCTGTTTCTTTTATTTTTACTTTCACTTTTTGAGACAGGTTCTCTGTATATCTTTGTCCTGGAATAACTCTGTAGACCAGGCTGTCCTTGAACTCCCAGAGATCTGTCTGTCTTTGCCTTCCAGGCATTGGGTTTAAAGGTGTGTTCTGCCACACCTTGAAGTCACAGAGGTCAATCTACCTCTGCCTCTCACGTGTTGGTATTAAAGGTGTGTACCACCACACCCAAGTTCTCTTTTTTTTTACTTTAAGAACTTTAACCTTTAGCCTGCATGTATTTTTAACACACCGTAAATCATTTAGAGGTTTTCTTTGTCTTCGAATCTCTCCTTACTGCATCTCTCTTTTTCTGACCACATGAGTCTTTAATTTACCAAGCAATATCGGTAGGACTAAAGCTGTGGCTTTGGAGCTGGATACAGCCCATTTCTTAGCTTTCCATGATTCCTGTCTCATGGAGGGGGTACCAGCTGTAGCCATGTTCATCACCATAACTCTACAATGTTTCAAGGTCCTTGCCGGGAAGCAAGCTGCAGCATTCTGCTCACAGACCACACTCAGTTGGACTGCCTGCCTGAAAGAGTCAGAGTTTGCCCTGGCAGGATGGCCCAGAAAGGGGGCATTTTAAAACAGAGCAACTTTTTTTCCTGCTACAGCTGAAAACTGAAAAGCATGCGGTCAGTTTTTCATCAACACTATTTAAGTGTTTCATGGCAGGACCTCTTAAAAGAGCTGCAGGGTTTTGCAGCTAAGGCTGAGTCAGGAAGCCTCTCTTAGATGAGAGCGCTTGCTTGCCTCTAGCAAGCAGAGCAGACCCAAGAAATTGCTGCTACCAAGAAAACATGCTTTACTCAATTCTTTCCCAAACTTTCTCAGGCTTTCTATGGATTCAGTTATCCACGTTGGCACCATTCTGTAGTGATGAGGTGGCGGGCTGCGTCCCGCCACCCGGCTAGCTTTACGCCCGAAATAATAACACACAAATTCTATTCATTTAAACCCTGCTTGGCCCATTATCTCTAGCCTCTTACTGGCTAACTCTCACATCTTGCTTAACCGATTTCTAATAATCTGTGTAGCACCACAAAGTGGTGGCTTACCGGGAAAGATTCAGCATGTCTGACCTGGTGGCTGGCTTCATGGTGACTGTCTTACTGCCTTCTTCCTCCCAGTATTCTGTTCTGTCTTCCCCGCCTACCTATGTTCCAAGCAGTTTTCTTTATTAACCAATGAAAGCAGAAGATAGATAGAAGACCCACCTACATCAGATACTTTTCAAAAAAAATATATGAATAATTTTTTTGGCAAAGAAGAACAATTCTGAGAACAAAAGAATCATGTAGCCGGGTGGTGGTGGTGCACACCTTTAATTCTGGCACTCAGAAGGCAGAGACAGGCTGATCTCTGTGGGCTCCAGGGCAGGCTCCAAAGATGCAGAGAAATCCTGTCTCAACAAAACAAAAAGACAAAGAGTCATATCTATAGAATGAATTTTAGTTTTATAAATTGCTGTAAAGTCTTGTTCTCTTCACTATTCTGGGAACAACTGTGTTAGGAATTTTATTAGCTAATGATGAAGCATTAGTATAAAACACATGTACATTCCTGGAACCAAGTGTCTCATGGAATAAAGTATCTATTTTGTCAGCCATTTACTATTCTATGGCAGTACTTGGAGACAGGAAAGTCATAGAGAATACAGAATTTACTGAATATGCTGTCAAATGGTTCTCATGGTTTTTTCGTTCAGTTGGAACACGGCTTAATTAATGGGTAACAAACTAGGAAGGGTGTCTATTCTGGGCTTTTCCATATTCTTGTCTTAAATCACAAAAATGAGTGTGTTTAGAACAAAGTGGATCCTGTATCATCCAGCTTCTATGTAGTTTTGGTTTTCCAGTAGTATGGTTACTAATTAGTGTATACACTGGGTAAGGGAGAAAGTTCTTCCCTTTGTTTCTGTGGTAGTTTGTCATTTCAGTTTTGGTCAGTTTGGGTAATGCTTGGATAAACAATTTGATCTAGTTCCATTTCTCTTGAATCCCCTTTCTTCAGAACATATAAGTGGCTGCAAACAGAGTCCTCGGATGCAACCCCGAGATGAGGATTATGAAGGGGCTCCATGGAATTGTGACAGCTGTACCTTTCTCAACCACCCGGCCCTGAATCGCTGTGAGCAGTGTGAGATGCCGCGGTACACTTGAGTTGAGAAGAACTGAAACTTTGAGCACTTCACTGGAAGAGAAGAAGCCTCAGGATGGTGTTCATCTGCCCAGCCTTTTCATTTCTTGGTTGCACAGGGGGAGGAGGAGGAATGACACTGTAGCCACTGGGCTCACAAAAAGGAAAACTGGGGAGGTCTTTCTTTTTTCCTTTCTTAACTCCTTAGAGAGTGAGAGGTAGAAGGAGATACTTGAAACTGGGAAAGGATTCCGTCCTGAAAGAATGTACACAGAGAAATTAAGGGCTTCTGTGGAATCGCAATTGTTAAAGTTACTGCTGAATGGCTCTTTCTTTCTAAAGGTGAACTTTGAATTATGGTAGGACATGTTACAGTTTATGCAGACAAACTGTGAATTCCAGAGCAGACTTACTTGGTCACAGCTCTCTGGAAACAAAGGCTCCCTGTGCCTCTTCCTGCTGCTTCCTGTGAAGAGATGGACAGGAAAAAGCACCCGGGATATGCTTTATTTTCTTTTTGCAAAATAATGACTTTATTTGTAATTGCTGCTTTTTTCAGGGGTAATTTCAAACACACATTCATACGCAAACAGGATACTTCAAAATGTGATTTGTAGTAGTCAGGAATTAGGCATATCATGCCCTTTGTGAGGACGTACAATCAGAGGTAGTAATATCTCTTTTGCTTGAACAATGGGTCATCAAGCTGCATCGACACTGGTAACTAAGACATACTTGTGCCACGTAAGTTACTGTATACTTTTCTTAGGTTATTGGTTTTAAAAGTAATGAAGTATGGTTTTAGAAAATGACATTCTCAAAAAAACCATGCTTTGCCAGTAGCACGTGAATGTATGCCAAATGCAAGTCCATTCCAAAACCCATTTGGAAGTCCTGAGCTCAGCTGTGGTTCTTAAATGCTTGCAGTATATAGGGTCCCCCACTTCTAGTTTGTGATGAATACATGATGTTTACAGCGCAAAAATACTTTGTACCATAATCTAATTTAGCTGAAAAAAAATCAGTATGAGCTGTTTATTTGCACATGTGTTAACCAGTCAGTGAGAGAAAAATTGAAGTTGGACAACATCATAAAGTTGCGTTATTTGTGTCATAAGAGAAGGCTACTCACAAAATATGATTGGGCTGGGGATGCAGCTAAGTGGATGTGCACTAGCCTAGCAAACACAAGGTGCTCTAGGTTTGAAAAGAAAAAGAAAAGATACTATCAAAGAATGCTGTATACAGGGGGCTTTGACCATTTTTTTAAAGCTGAACGGCTAGATCATACTGAATTCTGATAGTTCCTGGAATACTAAAGCACTACTTAGGAGACAGAATGCAGATGTGGATACACTGAAGAAGATAATAAATAAGTCAGGCCACTTGCCGTGATATATCATGAGAAAATTAATAATATTATATTTAAATAAGTTCTCTGCCTTAAATTTCCTTCTTGGCTCAGAATTGAATTTTGGAATCTCCCCATTTTGGTGAACATAGACAGCAATGAAGTTGGTAGTTCTCCATCCTGAAGAGTTTTACCTGAGGAAATACCAGGTCCGCCACCCCCTTCTGCGTAGACAGTCATTTTGTACTGTTACTAATTTAGCATTAATCTCTGGCAGACCTGGAAAAATAAGCTGCACTCAACAGCGTAATGAAACCAAAGGCATAACTCATTGTAGTTTTCTATTAGAACCATAATTTTACACACTGCATATAGCCCTCATATGTGGAGAATGCCCCAAAATACATCCATTTGTCTCACAAAGAGCATGATTATATAATTACTAGTAAATATTTCTCATGCAGCTGTGGCAAACTGTGAAAATAATAATGGTGGAAAAGCAGACAGGCTCAAAATCATGGACTAGGAAGGGTGAAAGGGCTTGTAACATGGGTCTCTTTGTCAATCCCCGATACCAGTCTAGCAGTCCTACTGTTCTTTAAGGTGCCCTTGCCGTTGTACGGTTTCTTGTCTCCCTTAGTGATGGACAACTCCACTTGCTGTTACCACACAAGTTAAGGGGAACATTTATACTACTTGGTATTCTTCCTAAAAGATGTACAAGTATTCATAGTGAGATGCTGAAAATACCAACAGTTAGTGTGGCACTTGTTAGTAGAAAATGAAAGTAGCATGTGTGAAAAGTCTGATGCTTTATTAAAACCATGTAGATGATATTTAAACTATTGCATGAAAATACACCAAGGCCATTAAGCTGTTAACATACAGTAGTAGATGCATGGTTTCAGTCCTTTGATGATATATCTGGTCAATCATTTCTTTCACCTGATAGAAAAAATGAGGCAACATTTGATTTGCTTGGTGTAGAAGGTGGGTATGAGACGTCAGAAGGACTTTAAGGAAGTTTTGTACATGTTTTAGTTGTTCGCAAGTTTCATATGTCCACATAGACTGCATTCAGTACCTAAAACTGAACAAAATAACGACACTGATTATTTTGAAACATTTAACTGTGTTCCATGTATAGACTTCTCCTTACCTATGACCAGTTCGATTAAGAATTCATTAAACCTTCCAGGTGCTTTTTTTTCCAGAATGTTCTCCTGGTCAGATTGGTATGTGTAAGTGGGTGGAATATAGTGGTAAGGTAGAACTTGGGTGGTACCTGGCTGCTGAAGTGTCCATGCCCTTTGGATCAGTTGTCGCACTCTTGTTTCTTGTAAGAGGCTCGCTTTCGTAAAATACTAGTTTAATGTATCTGGTAACACAACCCTGACTCTACATTTTACATTATTTCACTGGCTTTGTAAACTGGGTTTTTAGAAAGCATGTTTGCCATTGTGTTAAAATAATATTGCTCCCGTAAATTTTGGAGTTCTTCAAGTCTAAAGCAAAAATAGAAGAGCCAGAAACCTCTAAGCATTGTGAAATGTTTTGGATTGATACTGATCTAGTTTGGAAGAAAGCAGAGGCAAGGGATATTAAAGAAACAAAAGAAATGTGTTGTATAAATATGTAGTTTTAGAGCAGATTAATAATGGTGGAGGAAAGTGTTGCTAATTTGTTTATTTCCCAGGAAGAAATGGGAAGTGTGATATGCAGTTTAATTTTTAAGGAGCTGGTCTCAATTTTAGTACTTTCTAATTATAAAAGAAATCAATGTTTCCTTAAATTTTGTCATTGGTTTGTCACACTTATCTAAGGGTTTATATCAACTCTCTGTGACAACTCAATTTTATATAGTCTTTTAAAAAAAAGTAATGTTTATGTGTTTCTGACAGTATGAAGAGAAAGAATATGAGGCATAGAAGAACTGTCTTTTAGAAATATCAGTGATGTATCCTGAAATGTGAAGATGTCCCTTTAAGAGTACAAATTGAATTCTTTTAATATTGTACCATTGTTAGACCTTGAATGAATCCATGTTGCAGTGTGTGTCTGTATCTCTAGAGAAAAGGAAGTGACAATTGAAATGTTTCTTTTAAAACTCAGAACCGAGCACTGTCTGTTGCACCACTACTGTATCTTTTTTGAAAGAATTAACAGTATTTCCCTCTTGTGAAAGTTAATTCTGATGATGTTTTACATTCACCAGATTTGTTTTTGTATTATTTGCATCCCCAAATATTTAATTCAAGTAGAATTGTGCATGGCTTGAGCATTCAGAGATAACAGAATGAGTCAATTTTAGTTTGTAAAGCCATGAAAAGTTGCTTTGAGACTGAATAATAGTTCTGAGTTCTTATGTATAACAACATTCATTGTCCATGTTTTTTCCCTACTGTAAAAGAATTGATCATTTTCTTCATTAAAGCAGCAAGAAGTTAATTAAATCTTGTACATACCATGTCTCTTAGATTTCTGTGTATGCTGTGAAGGACATTATTTTGAGAAAAAATTTGTACAAAGGCATATTAAAAGGCTATGCATGCACCGTACCTCCAAGCAGTACATCTTCAGAAAGTCAAAGATTCCTGCAAAATAAATTAATAAACTAAAAACAAGCTCTACATTCTGCATCTTTTCTGTGAACTAGTTATGATTCTAAACACTCGTGTTTCTGCATTGCAGAGCTAATTGACACATTTCCCATATTTTAGGGCATGTAGTGACATTAGGCTTGCGGTGAGTATCATTAGGAACCCATTAACTCTGACTTGAATGTTTGGTCAAAGCACGGATAAATTGGTTTTATAGAAAGTTTGGGAAATGTTAGAAACTCAAATGCTTCATTCCATTCAACATTATTTACAAAAGAATGAGTAGTTTGCTTTTTTAAAGTTTCATTTATAACTAGTTTTTCAAAGATAAAAGAATCACGAGGCCTAACACATTTGCCTGAAATCTGCTGAACTTTTTCCACCTGCAGAGAAATGGCCACAGATGGATTATAACCTTTTCTTTAGGAATTTCTGCATATCTGATATAAGAAATTTGTAAACATAAACAGTTCTCTGATACCCCACATACTCATTGGTCACCTGCCAAAATTATATATAAGCCGTCTCTCTTCATCTTTGTCATTACTCTTGGATTATTTTGAAAATTTTCAGTATCAGTATTTGTAAATACATAGTGCTCACGGCATCGTAAATATTGAATATTCTATGTTGAGTTCCCCTAATAGGCTGCAGACTTCTAAAGTAAGCTTTCCTAAATTAAAATATAAATAGAACACTTGAAATGCATAGCTCATGTCTTTTTACACAAATGAATTTGCATGTTGGAAGCCATTTATTAAGAATGTGTTCCTAAGGACACTCACCATTTAGTTAGGCTATACAACATCCTACAGGTTATTAATAGGGAGAACATGGTATGCCATCCCTAAAGAGGCTAAGGCCAGAGGATTGTGAGTTCAAGGCAGCCTGGGCTAGAATAGTGAACCGCGCCCCCAGGGAAGTGTATTAATACTTTCTTCCATCTTTGACATTCCAGGCTATCTTTTAAATGATTTATTCTGAAAGAGTTACTTCAAATCTTTGTTAACTGCACTGAAAGTTTTCTATGGTGCTCATTCATGTTAACAT
This sequence comes from Arvicola amphibius, assembly GCF_903992535.2. Taxonomy (NCBI): domain Eukaryota; kingdom Metazoa; phylum Chordata; class Mammalia; order Rodentia; family Cricetidae; genus Arvicola; species Arvicola amphibius. Next base: position 44,156,377 of record NC_052065.1, read on the forward strand.
CTGTGAGAAGTGTGTAACCCATATTGTGATTTGTCTTCAGCTACTGCCCAGGACCTAGGGATGTAGCTCAATAGTTGGACACACACCATCATCACCACACCATCACCAAAAAAAAAAAAAGTTCCCCTCCAGAAAAACTCAACTGGACTCCCCTGTTCATGTGGCATTGTCTGGGTAATGTTTTGCGGTGAATATTTCAAAGCTAGTATATCTAATAAACTGGTTATGGAGAATCATGCCTCATTTAGGGAGACTGAAGCAGGACGATCACCATGAGTTTAAGACCACAAATCTTTTTTTAAATATTTATTTATTATGTATACAATATTCTGTGTGTATGCCTGCACGCCAGAAGAGAGCACCAGACCCCATTACAGATGGTTGTGAGCCACCATGTGGTTGCTGGGAATTGAACTCAGGACCTCTGGAAGAGCCGGCAATGCTCTTAACCTCTGAGCCATCTCTCCAGCCCCAAGACCCCAAATCTTGAACATGCTAAACAGGCATTCCATTGCTGAACTACACACCCAACCTGTGAATAAAATTTCTGCATGTTTCAGAGTCTCAGAAACGCATTGTGTCTCTTGTCCTGCCTTCTGAACATTGGTAGGTAAACCTGGCAAATACGTACTTCAACAGGTGTGATGAAGCCTAGTTTGTAGACCTGACTTGTGAACAGAGTGCGCTACTTGCTACCTTCTGTAAGTTAGTGTATTCTTTTAACTTTGTTGTGCATTTCTTTCTGGTTTCTAGGCAGTTTTCAGGTAATGTTATCCCCTTGACAGGGAGAAAGTGTCTTCTGAATGTGACAGGACTGCCGCACTGAACTCAGCAACTGCAGCTGCCTGTACAAGATCTGTGCAGTCAGCATCCCAGGGCGGAGGGGGAAGGGACTCACAAGTTCCCACCCTTAACTGACCAGTTACTGGGGCTCGATGGTAGGGGGAGTGAGAGTCAATTTTCGTTTAAGTATGTGGTCTCTATAAGTTAACCATCCTTGGAGGATGGTCCTACACCCATGTGTGTATGGACCACATAAATGGTGTGTGTGTGTGTGTGTGTGTGTGTGTGTGTGTGTGTGTGTGTAAAAAGGGTGGCATGAAGTTGGGAAAAAGGTGGGAAGATGGATGTGGAAGGACAGGAGTAAAGGCAAATGTGAGGCGTGTATATGATAACAATACTGAAAAGCGGCTTCACTATCCTCCCCCCTTCCCAGCACCACCACACATGATGTTGAATACCTGTATAAAATCTAGGAACTACTAATATATGCTTTGTTCTTGTCTCCCTCCTGGTCTCTCTTGTGCTCCCTCCTCTCCCTGTCTTCCCATCTCCATCTCTCTCTTCCTTCACATCTCTTTCATCACTCCGCTCCTCTTCCTCCCCACCCACTACTCAACTACAGGTGGGTCTGGAGCCAACACAGATGGCAAGACTGTCATTTAATAAAAAAAAGAATATGACATTTAAAAATTAAGTTTCAAGTACAGGGGTTTGAAAGACGTCGGGTAGGTGAAGAACCTGAGCTTAGGCTTCCTAAGCTTCCTGACAAATCTGCCCTTTACACTGGATATGGTTCAGAACCACCTGGATGAATTTTTCTAAAAACTATATAGAATTAATAAATGATATTATATATTGTTTTCTATATTTTAACATGTGAATGATATTCTTCATGATGTTTATGTAACTCATTTTCCCATCAACGTTTTAATCGGGAAGTTTATACATACATATATACTTAGATACTCTAGTTTTTCAAATTGCCATATAGGATTCAATTATGTGACCATCAGAAACTTTCCATTCCCTTGTTTCAGTTTTCTAATAGAAACAGTGTGTAAAAGAAAACCGAAAACCCTAAAATACATTTATGAAATTCTCAAAAAAATTAATGAAAACATTTTAAGAAAAGAACTGATGGTTGCCATGGTGTCTCAACTTGTTTCCTCAGCACTCAGGAAAGGATCTTAAGTTTGTAACCAGGCTTGTCTACAGACCAAGAAACCTTGCCTCAAAGAAAGCACAACGCAAATGGCTGTCCGTATTGGTACGCAGGCATGGTGTGGTTAATTCACGTCTCTATCATATTAATAGTATATGTATAATAAGCTGGGCATGGAAGATCATGCTGCCATCGCTCAGGAGGCTGAGGCAGAACCAAGATTTCAAGGTCAGCCTATGCATACCAAGAACCTGTCTCTGAAAAAAAAAAAGGCCTTCCTAACATCCAAACATTTATAGCCATTTCTAAGTGCCGTCCCCCAGTTTGTTTTTTTTTTTTAATCAGTAGTAGTAGCATAGTAGTAGTATAGTAGTTTGATGGGATTGTGGATGGTTCGGGAAATAAATACTTCAAGATATTGGGGAAGAAGAGCAAACAGCACATTGCTGTATACTCTATCTGACAGCAAATCAAATGAGCATCCATGGCAAAAAAAAAGATGGATTTCAAGATCATGATTTCACTTTTCCTCCCCAAATTCCCTATTATAATAAAACCATTTTTTATGTTTGGAAATAGGGAAGAGTACCTTCAGGGGATCAGAAATGGCAGGAGGCAGATGGGGCTATATTGAGGACATTAGCTGCCTGTGTCAGACAGGGCTCATGAGCAACCCAACACTGAGCAGCGAGCCAATGAAATGACTTGAGAACTGGACAAGAAGTAGATTGCAGTGTTTGTTTTCTGGCTCATTTGGCACCAGCGCTCACAAAAGAAGAGGGGGAAACTTGGTTCTCAACTCGCTGAGGTCCATAAGGCACCAGGTAATTGTAAACTGCCACCATGAACGAAGAAAACACGCATGGCTGGCTGAGTATTCCAGGGAGGGCTGTTTTAGCTAATAAATTGTGAAAACACTCCCTATCTTTGTGGCTTATTGAGAGACGGAAATAAAAAAAAAAAAAAACACTTGGCGCTTAGCAAAACAGTGAATTTCCCAAGCTTTCTAATATTTTATACCAAATAATTTGCAATCAAAAAATAGAACAATCGAAAAAGGGTAACACTATTTTCATTTTTGTTAGAATGTGAAGGTCCCAACCACTGTGAGCCACGTGGCATTTGTAATATTCTAGATAGTGTCTCGTGCTGACCACACTGTCCTCAAACTTACTATGGAGCCGAAGATGGCCTTGAACACTTTGTCCTCTTCCTTTAGACTCCCTGATGCTGAAACTACAGCTGCTCACCTCATTCCACTTGTGCAGTTCTGGGTGTGGACCCCAGATCTTGTTTCATGCTAGGCAAGCACTCTTCCACTGAACTGCACGTTAGCATTTGGGAAGGCTGCTGAAGTTAGCAAATGGGGGTGGGGGTGGGAGAAAACAAGGAACAAAACTTTCTATAAAGATCTTAATTCCAAACAACTTGAGTCAATATTGTATTTCTCAAAAAAGGAAAAGTCAGATCGGGAAAGACTGCATTCAAATAAAAATAAAAGTGATTTTTTTCTAACTAACTTGTACAATGCAAGTACAAAAGAAGCGAACCAATGAAAAAACCAGAGGAAATGGATAAAGAGATAAAGAACTGACATATAAGAAACAAGATTGTAGGATGAGGGAGACTGCTCAGTGGGTAAAGTGGGGCCATAGTTTGGATGCCCAGCTACTATGTAAGAAGCTTTGTATAGCAGTATGCAACTGTAACCCCATCTCTAGTGGACAAAAACAAGCAAATACCAGGAGACTTACTAGCCAAACAGTCTAAGTGAAATGGTTACCAGGCACTATGAGAGACACTGCCTCAAAAACTAAGCTGGAGAGCAATTAAGGAAGGTATCCTGACTTCAACTTCTGTCCTCCATGGGTATCCATGTGCAACACACACACACACACACACACACACACACACACACACAGGTCGCACCCCCACCTCCTCCAGTCTGCGCTCTATGTGCTAGAATCCAGTTTGCGAGCTTCGGGCAAGGGGCTGGAGGTTGAAGAAACACACACAGACAGACAGACGGACGGACCTCCAATCACTGGTACAAAAGCCCTTCTTTAATAGCACCATGGAGGATTAAATACCCAGCAGTCAATGGCCAACAAGTGAAAATCCCATCCTCTGATCCTCTAGGCAAGGCACAGCTTTTAGTAACTTCATTTAGAAGGCTCTAGACAGGGAAGAGCAGCTGAAGGCCAGGACTCCAATTGGTCCCAACACACACACACACACACACACACACACACACACACACACACACACACACACACACATAGAAGCATGGGCATACACACATAACATGTAGGCAATTCTATTACAGGAAATTAATAAGGAGTACCAGAGGGAACAAAGCAACACACAATAGAGAAACTCAAATATACACCCATCCCTCAAATAAGGACTCAGTCAATGAAAGAATGCATATATGACAGTGGTCTAATAAAATAACAAAACAGCTGAAAAATTGCTATTGCTTTATGATGTGATGGGTATCATAGCACAATACATTTCTCACATGTTTGTGGTGATAGTAAATGTAAACAAATCTGTGGGACTGCTCCTATAAAATGTATAATGCATGCAGTTACTTACAGTTCACACTTGATAATAAAATCCTGTGTTACTGACCCACTATTTACTAAGCTATATTTTGAATCATTATTTTTGCAAGTTCTCCAACTTACAAAAATGTGTTTAAAGTAGCATTCTGTATTACTCCTTCTGTGTCTTCATTCATAATATTTAATGCATTTCTTGATTGCCTCAGACTTTGGGCTTGTATTCTCTATCCCATTTACAATAATGAAATTTTTGAAACATTTCTTAGACTATATCCCCTTCTGTAAGAGATGCATGACTAGCTAAGAAAACTGGGGGCATGAAGGCTGAATAAAAATTTTTCACAAACCTAGGTAACAAAAGTGACACCAGAAGTCTTCCTAACTTGTAAAATACTCAAACCCACCCCTCAGATTTTGACATTAAAAATAGGCTAAATTGTGAATATTATGAACATTTTTGGTTAATCATCATGTTTTGTATTTCATAACTATTTTAAGTTTTTCTTCTGATTATAATTTCATCATTTCCCGCTTCCATTTCCTGTATTGAAATTCTCCTGCATAATCCTCCTTGTTTTTTCAAACTCATGGCCTATTTTTCATTGCTTCTTGTTACATACATATGTCTGTTTGTGTGAGTATATACATGTGTATATACATACTCAGTTTATATAATGTTGCTTATGTGTATGCTTTCAGGGAGCAATTATTTTTAAAATTTCCATTGATTACCAAAAGCAATAAAAACAACTCAGTTTCTGAAACAGTATTATATAAGCCCCACTTTTTTATTGTAAGGCATCAAATGTAAAAGCTACTAAAAGTAAATAAAACTACCCCCCAAAATCTGCAGAGTTCTTAAGAATGCTTGATTCAAACCCAGAGTAAAAGAAAAAAAATTATTTCATTCAGGCAACTCTACAAAGAAGATTTATAACAAAGACATCATCGCAAACAACGAAGAGAATTTTCTACCGTCAGAGAACAGGGCGTAACAAGAGCACCATGTCATAGAGTTAGCTCAGAGACTTCAACTGCTACATTATTTCTAGATAAAAAGAGACTCTCCACATGTGGCACAAATGACTAATTCAGAACTCTGGGTGGCGTCTCTTGTGAGAGACACATTCCCGGGAGAAGATAATCTCTGCAAATTATGAGATAGTAATGGGAAAAATCACAGCTCTAATGTATGGTGAGCAAAATCTGTATATTGTGTCCGGAGTTGAGAATATTCACAGGCTGGAGAGTGCCACCTGGGAAAAACAAGTGTCTGGGCTGGCTTGGGGCTTACTAGGTAACCAGACTGGTTTCAGACTCACAATCCTCCTGCCTCACTCTCCCAACTATTTTCTTTGGATATATACCTAGTAGTGAGATGGCAGGATGATATGGCAGTTATATTTTTACTCCTCCATGACTCTACTTACATTCCTACCAACAATGTGCTGGGCTTTCCTTTCTTCTGCACTCCATAACATCAGTAAAAGAATACGGTTGCCTTCACCACTGCCATTCAACATGGCACAGGAAGTGCCAGCTAAAGCAGTTGTGAAATAAAATGTACCTATATTGGAAAAGGAGTAAAACTAACTTGGAGCAGGTGCCAGAGGACAAAGTAAGCTGCTCCAGCAACTGGTTTCCCACAAAAAAAAACCCCACTTCAACAGCTGAAAGTACCAAGCTATCATCCCCAGAGCTAAGAAAATGTGTAGTACCCACTCTCTTATAATAAGAAAAGCCCAGTGAAGGAGACGTAAAGCAAAATCATCCCAGGTACCCTTTGCCCAACTCCAAGCTGTGTCATGTACTGAGAGATGTCTCTTGTTTGGGGGAGGATCAGGGATTAAGTCCATCCCTCAGACAGGAAAACCACTACCAGACCTTCTGGGTGAAACTGCATCCGAAACCATCCACTGGGTTATGGAATCCTCTGGATTGTCCTTACATAGTCAAGGGCCTTTTACCATCCACCCTCTCCTCAAGAGCAGGCAGGAGAACAGGGAATAAGAATCTGCTGCCAAATAAGGCAGAAGAGTGACCTCAGGAATTTGCCTTAGAGCTGAGAGATGGGTCTTCTGCAGTGAGTCCCAGCAACAGGCTAAGCCCAAACATGTGTTCATGTGACCTGTATGTGGACCAGGCAGAAATATGTAATTGTAGCAGAATGGCCTCTTGTTTTAGCAGGCATCACTGCCAGAGTCATTGCTTGGACAATCATTTGGAGTGCCACAGATGATGAGGGTGGCAACAATGCACTATGTAGAAGCCTGGGATTGTTACCAGCAAGATGAGGCCTGAGCATAGGCCAAGGGCTACAGATGAGGTATCTGGGCCTGTCCTGGACGGAGGTGTAGGCCGACAGAGACGAACTAGCCACTTTAGGTACTCCTTTCTAGCCCTTCTGACTGCAGATTTGGAATTAATCCTCGACTTGCTGCTTCCTCTGGTGCTGCAACAATAACAGACAGCTGATATGAGGGGAACTTGGTCGTAGGGCGCCATCTAGTGCTGAAAAGGAAATGTCCATCTACTCAGAAAATGAGCTGAAGGCTTGGATTTTCTAGGACAGAAAAAAAGCCTTGTTACAAACACTAGAATAAATAATGATGTGTTCTTTGTGTAGATGACAGTGCATGTCAATAAGCAGTAAGCTTTCAGAAACTCAGTGTCAATTATGTACAAAATAAGACACCAGAAGCTGATCATATAATGACCAATATTTGCAAAATCAAAATAGCTTTTTAAGGAAACTCAATGGAAGGGGGAGGGAGGGAATTTGCCATGGTGGTTCATTTTTTTATTAAAATATAATCACATCATTTTCTTTCCTCTCTCAAACCCTCCCATATCCCTTCCCCCCAACTCTTTCCACACAATTCTTACTCCTTCTAGTCTCTCCTTTTGCTGGACTAGAAGTCCAAACATCAGGGAGGAGTCACTCCAGACACCACTCACACAGGCACAATTGATGCAAAAGCAAGAGGATTTTTATTCTGCCATGACAGGGCCCTTCAGGTTCGGGATATGAAGGACATCGGATAACTGTTACAGTCCATCTTTTAAAGCAAAAAGCCACAGATACAAGGGGGGAACCTGAAGGTTGTTTTCCAACTTATTGGATTGGCTTATTCAAAGGGTTACTAGCAGTGATTGGTCTATTCCAGGGCAGGAGAAGAGCTGTGTGATTGGGTAAGATAAGGGAGCATCTCTGTGGTCTTAGTGACCTTGTTCTACTGACTAAATCAATACATCAGGAACTGAGTCAACATCTGTGGGTTGTCTTTGCCTTAATTCCCAGAATGGAGTTATGTTTGAAGATTATTCACAAGGACACAGGAGGATGGGCAGTCCAGCATGTGGTTATTCACAAGGACACTGGAGGATGAGCAGTCCTGCATGTGTATGTGTGGGCGACTGTCTGTTTCCAAAAGAGAGTGAGTGTAAGGTTTTTAGAAAAATGTCTTAGGGTTGAGGGGGCTTACAAATGCATTTAGAGTCTTTTACTTTATTATTGGTATATATACACACACACACAAAAGCACACATACATACACACAAAACACACATGCTTATGTAGAAATACTAGTCTGATAAATGGACATAGTATTGAACAGACTTATAACAACTTCGAGCTAAACCATTGTGTCTAATGCATTTCTTGACCCTCATCAGAGAAGCTTCTATTTGAAGAGGGTGGTGACTAACACCAGATTAACCAGAGATTCACAATTGGCCGAGGTACACAGAATAAGAGTACAGAACGCACAGCCTGAAATGCAATGTCTGTTTTGCATACTTTCCTTTAAAGCCTCGGGGATCGTTGTGGAAGGGGGTTTGCAGAGAAACTGTAAGAGGTGAATACCTACAAGAGACAGTGTTAGAATTCATAGTGACAGCATACACAAGATTCAATCAAACGCAAGCAAGACAAAATGCCAGCATGGAGAGGGGAGGTAAGCATGAAGTTCCACCCCTAGCTGAGAAGTACTGTCAATTTATAGATTTGAAGAGAGGGACAGTCCATCTTCTCTGAGAAAGTACCCCTTGGTAGAACAACCACTCTCCAGTTGAAGGTCACTTAACTGAGAATACGGTTGGTACAATTTGGACTTGGTGGACTGAACAAACAAAAATAGGACACAAAGCTGGGGTGGGCAAGGAAGGGGATGGATCTGGTAGAAGCTGAGGGAGGGGATGAATACGATCAAAACACATCATATGACATTCTCAAAGAACTAAATTTTTAATGACAATATTGAAGATGAATCTCTATTCTAAGTATCTAAAATTATATGTTTACTACATCCTTGTTGTCGATAGCAAAGATTTTTGATCAACTATCCAATAATGGACAAATATAGAGATATTATGATACAGATACATATACAATGGAATGTTACTCAGCTGTGATAAGAAGGAATTCCTACTTTGTATGACATATAGTACATGCTGTCTCATATATACAGAATCATAAAGAGTTTAGACATAAGGTGCTTACATATTATGCACAAGATCCTAGGTTTGATTTACAGTTCCAAAAGGAAAAAATGTCAAATGCTAACACTAGCAAACAGGAGTGTTGTCATTATCAGTGCTCAGAGAATGAGGAAACAGAACTGATGGTTCGAAGGTGCAAAGCATCAAGAGATGTGCTACAGAGTTTAGTATTCAGCATGGACTTTATAGGTCACAATTCTCTTAGAAACGTAGAATTTAAGAGATGGGAAGAACGAGATGAATATATGGATGACCTTGATGCTAATGATGGTTTTACAAGTGCATATTCACTCCCAAACTCTCATCAAGATTAAATATGTGTAGCATTTTATGTAGCAATCACTTGTCTCTAAAGTGGCTTACAAAGTAAGACACCAGAAAACTAACATCTGGAGGTCACTGTAACCAGGAAAACAGGTAAGCTACCTGCATATCTTCATGTATCCCTCAACTCCTCCAAATACAACGTCCCCTCAGTCTCATTTGAAGCTCTGTAGCAGATCTTTGATTGTGACCTCTTCTTATTCTCTGCCCCCATTCCTAGGTCCTAAGCAGATCCTGACAGAACATTCTCATGTGACCCCCCTCAGCTCCCTAAGCCAATCCCCATTGCTATACCCAGAAACGCATTTTACCTGGAACACCCAGTGGCCACACCTATCAGGACACCAGAAAAATTCCCCACCAGGTAACACACAGCCACCACACTGCTGTGGGAGCACATTCTGCTCCTTCAGCCAATAGCATTTAAGATACCAGCCCACTTGGGTGTGGTCTCTTATACTGTAAATGCTGCTGTAAAGTCTGTGCTCCCTCTCTTGCTTCTGGCTCTTGCTTCCAGCTGCTAGACTCTGTTCCTGTTCACGCAGAGGGCTGTTGTCTAGGACAGTGATCTGTAAATTTTCCTTAAATAAGTAACCCTTTATTATTCATAATTCTGAACTGGTGTGGCATTATTTTGTGACTTCTGCCTTCATCTGGCACCCAACCATTTGGTTTTAGAACCCTTGACTCTGACTGCACACGGTTGGGCTCAGAGCATGCCTGGCTTGGTGCGAGTCCTCCCTCAGCCCACTTCAGCTGCAGCCTGTGTGCAGAGCCAGCAGTTCATTTGGATATAGAATTCTCGCACAATGGCCTTTCCTGCTACAGATTGGCCACCATTCTTTCTATTTTCTCATTACACACCTCTGAACAGCTTCAAGTCTGTGCGCGCTCTCCCTGGTGCCTGTGCCCCACCACGGCACATCACAGAAACTCAGACAGGACACAGACTTTCCCAGGTGTCTCTGTTATACTGTTATTCCTGTGTGTGTATGGCTGCTGACCAATCAGGGCCCACCATGGAATACACAGTCTGTAATTTCTATTATATAACTATTTTAATCTGAGCATATCTTTCAGAATTTAACTCCAAAATCAGATTCAGACCAGCCACAGGACTCCAAGTGAGCCATTAATCCATGCTGGGTTTGTTTTGTAGGTGGCCCATGACACCTACTGGCAGGTAATGATTATTGCACCTACTCCAGATCAGTGAGTCAACATACACACACAATCACAAAGAACTAAATCTTGAACTCTTCTTATTTCAATTACATCTTTTTAGTGTGTGAATCTGCTTAGTGTTCAATTGTTTAAAGCTTATCAGTATTAGTCTATAATATAGTCAATCTTGTAAGCATATATCAATAACTTTAATGCATATATAATATTTATGTGGCTATTCCTAAGGAGTACAGTCAAGATATATCAAAAAAATGTATTAAAAATTCATATGTTAACTCCACAGGAGCAGGACTGAGCTGGCAACCTGGGCCAGAGCCTGAGGCAGCAAACTTCACAGGAGCAGGACTGAGCCAGTGACCTAGGCCGGAGCAGGCCTGAGACAATGAACTCCACAGGAGCATGAGAAGATCCAGACCAGGGACATTTACAGACACAGGACTGAACTAGCAACCTGGGCCAGAGAGGGCCTGAGATGGCAAGCTTCACTGTAGCAAGACTGAGCCAGAAATCTAGGCTGGAGCAGGCCTAAGACAACAAACTCTACAGAAACAAGAACAGATCGAGACTAGGGACATTTATGGAAAAAGGACTGAGCCAGCGACCTAGGCCAGAGCAGGCCTGAGACAGTGAACTCCACAGGAGCAGGTACAGGAGTACAACTGTTGAAGGAGTGGATCAGAGTCAGAGACCTCTGTGGGTTGGGCATGAGACTGGGACCCCGGAGGAAGTAGACCTGAGCCAGGACCTCTGCAGGTCTGGGCGTGAGTCTGGTACCTCCAAGGAACTAGGTCTGAGCCAAGACCTCTGTGGGTCCAGGTGTGAGTCTGGAAAGTCCAAGGGAGTAGTCCTGAGCCAGGACCTCTGCAGGTCTGGGCACACCTGTGTCTGGGACCTCCAAGGGAGTAGATCAGAGCTAAAGACATTCGCTGTACCAACCCCAAGCCAGGGACAAAAGGTACAGACAGAAAATTTAGCCTTATCAATATGTAAAAGTCTCCAGGATAGCTTCCCCAGAGTTCTGCCTGACTTTCTGGTAATAACATGAGGAAAATTATCTGGCCCCAATTACCCTAAGGTTGTCAAAGAATATTCATGGGAACCCATACATATGCCTATTCTAAAGGAAATTAAACAAACAATTGTAGCTTACAGACTATATTCATCATTTGTTAGGAAATTGGTCAAAACGTGGGCTTCCAATAACAAAGCAACACCATTAAGTGTGTTATTAAAAGGAACATTCAAAGTTTCTGTCTCATATCAGGAGCCATCTGGTGAATTTTGGCCCATCAAAATTCCAGTAAATTCTTCACAGACCTCAAAAGAACAATACTCAAGTTCATACAGAAAAATGAAAAACCCAGGATAGCCAAAATCATACTGTACAATAAAGGAACTTCTGGAACCATCACAATCCTTGACTTCAAACTCTACTACAGAGCTACAGTACTGAAAACAGCCTTTTATTGTGATAAAAACAGACAGGAGAACCAATGGAAAAGAATTAAAGACCTGGATATTAATCCACACACCTATGAACACCTGATTTTTGACAAAGAAGCAAAAATTTCAAATGGAAAAAATAAAGCATGTTTAACAAATGGTGCTGGCATAACTGGATATCAACATGTAGAAGAATGAACATAGATACATATCTATCACCATGCACAAAACTCAAGTCCAAATGGATCAAAGACCTCAACATAAACCATCCACAATGAGCCTTATAAAAGAGAAAGTGGGAAGTACACTTGAACGCACTGGCACAGGAGACCACTTCCTAAATATAATCCTAGTAGCACAGACACTGAGGGAAACAATTAACAAATGGACCTCCTGAAACTGAAAAGCTTCTGTAAAGCAAAGGACACAGTCAGCAAGACAAAACATCAGCCTACAGAATGGGAAAAGATCTTCACTAACCCCACATCAAACAGAGGGCTGATCTCCAAAGAACTCAAGAAATTGATCATCAAAAAGAACAAATAATCCAATAAAAAATGGAGTACAGACCTAAACTCTTAACAGAGGAATCTAAAATGATTAAAAGACACTTAAGGAAATCCTTAGTCATCAGAGAAATGCAAATCAAAACAACTCTGAGATTCCACCTTACACCTGTAAGAATGGCCAAGATCGAGGCTAGAGAGATGGCTCAGAGGTTAAGAGCATTGCCTGCTCTTCCAAAGGTCCTGAGTTCAATTCCCAGCAACCACATGGTGGCCCACAACCATCTGTAATGGAGTCTGGTGCCCTCTTCTGGCCTGGAGGCATACACACAAACAAAATATTGTATACATAATAAATAAATATTAAAAAAGAAAAGCTTCATGTAAAAAAAGAATGGCCAAGATCAAAAACTCTGATGACAACTTATGCTGGAGAGGTTGTGGGGGAAAAGGAACACTCCTGCATTGCTGGTGGGAGTGCAAGCTGGTACAACCCTTTTGGATGTCAGTGGGGTGATTTCTCAGAAAATTAGGAAACAACCTTCCTCAAGATCCAGCAATACCACTCTTGAGTATATATCCAAAGGATGCTCAATCGTACCATAAGGACATGTGCTCAACTATGTTCATAGCACCATTGTTTGTCATAACCAGAATCTGGAAACAATGTAAATGCCCTTCGACTAAAGAATGGATAAGGAAAATGTGGTACATTTACACAATGGAGTCCTACACAGCAGAAAAAAATAATGACATTTTGAAATTTGTGGGCAAATGGATGGATCTAGAAAACATCTTAATTAGTGAGGTAACTCAGACCCAGGAAGACAATTATCATATGTACTCATTCATAAGTGGTTTTTAAACATAAAGAAAATCAGCTTACACATCACAATCCCAGAGAACCTAGACAATAATGAGACATACATGGATCTAATCTACATGGGAAGAAGAAAAAGACAAGATCTCCTAAGTATACTGGGAGCATGGGGACCTTGGGAGAGGGTTGAAGGGGAGAAGAGAGGAAGGGAGGGGAGCAGAGAAAAATGTATAGCTCAATAAAATCAATAAAAAATCCACATGTTGGTTGTGGTAGTTAGTGCTTTATTCGCAGTAGAAGTAAGTGGATTCTCTGTGAGTTAGAGCCAGCCTGGACTACACTTTGAGTTTTAGAACAGCCAGAACTACTAAAAACTCAGAGAAAAGGAGCTACTAGTTTACATAGTTACCGAAGTCTGAGGTCAACAGACTATTGTCTGAAAATCAAATCCATCTATGTACTTAGTTCTTTTTTTTAGTTCATCCAATAAGAAGCCATAACTTTATTAGTGATAGAAACAGTACAAATTTCAAACCAAGCTGTAGTTCCACCTTTGAAACAGCAAAAAGGGGAGAGGGAATGGGAGTGTCCTCACTGTCAAATAGTTACATTGTTAATTCTCGCTGTCAAATTGTTAATTCCATAATAGTATTTACAATATCATTACTGTTGTTTTTCAGGGCCCAGAAGGCCTTTGCTCTGGACACATTCGCCTGTGACATGACCAATTCTATGTCCTTATCTTCCACACCTGCTTCATCAACCTCTTCCTCCTCACTCTCCTCTCCTGTCGGAGTCTGAAACAGCTTCACCTTGAACTTTGAACTTCTCAGCAGCTTCTAACTGTGCTTGCTGAGACAAATCTTCAATCTTGGCTTCTCCAAATATGATGTAGGTGTCTGAAGCCGGGCTCTTGTAGACATCTGGTTTGGTGATGATGAAGAGGATATTTTTAGATTTCCGGGTAGTGACTCAAGTAACCCCTGTAACCTGTCGAAGACTCAGTTTGGACACAGCCTTCCAAGCCTTCTTTTTACTCCGGCTCTGCTTTGCTTTGCCTGACTGGTTCTTCATGGATTTCAGCTGCTGCGGCCAGCTGGGCTTGTTGTGTGGCTGGCTGTGTGGAGTCTTGTTCCTCGAGGTACTGATTCATTGTTGTCAGAATCTTTCCCCGACCCTATCTCAGCCTGAGGCTGAGGTAGCTCCTGCTCTGTAGCAGGGACCATTTCTGTGGCTTTGCCAGGCGTTTTGTGCGGAGGACACGGAACCAAGATGGCTGTACTTAGTTTTTATAAAGAGTTTTACTGGAATACAACCTTGCCCATCAATTTGGAGATCTTTATGGTGGCTATCCTTCCACAATGGCAAAGTTGAATAGTTGCAACACAGTTGAACAGTTATGATCGAACTTATCACACCTACAAAGTAGAAGACACTGATTCTCTGACCATGTACAGAAAAAAAGATATCTTCTATATGGCTTATGAAATTATTGGACAGCTTCTCTGAAACAATGATAAGCATCCATTGACTTAGATCTTATCTTCAGTTGTTTAATAGCATTATCTTCAACTGGTTTACCTACCTTCTAACAAGGCCCCAGATAGCCCATTTTTTTTCTGTAGTAGAGCATCATACCTATGCTATTCAATGCTTGTGATAGAGTAGCTTTCAAGTCGCACTTAACCCTTCTTCCTGTAAACTGCTCATGAATCCATTACCCTGCCACACAGGCTTGGGGTCAAAATCTGGCTTCACTGTTCATTGAGATTGGCCATCTTTTCTAACTGTCTAGAGCCCTTCCCCCACACATGGATAATCCTTTAGGGCTGCTGTAAAGATAAAGAAGCTGGCAGTATAGCTCAGTTAGGAGTATATGCCCATACTTGGGTTTAGAGCTCCAGTTCTACAGAAACTGGATATTAAGGCTCCCACCTGCAACCCTAGCACTTGGGAGGTGGTATTAGGAGTAACACAAATTCCGGATTATTGTTAGCTACATAGTGAGTACCAGGGCAGTTTGGGGTACATGAGATCCTGTCTTGAAAACAAAACAAAACAATAGAGTAAAGCGGTAAGACAATGAAAACTGCTTGACAAAGAACAGTCATAAAATATTTGTGTTATTTATCTTTCCATATACTTTTCAAATTATTAGCTCCTCATGGTTCTTCTTCTGCCTCTATTCAATTAATCCTTGTTGACAACTCAGCTTTGGCAACAGGTTTTGGTTTGGGTACACGATTTCTATCAATGTAACCATATCTGGTTTGTTTCCTAAATGGATACAATCAGCTATCATTGCTTCTTTCTTCCACAATTGGCTTACTTTTTGAGCCATTTTCTTCACTTTTTCTAAGAGTCATAGTTTTATTCTTGTAAAATAAAATTCCTCTCTGTCACATTTGATCAAATCTATTCAGTCACAGTCTGAAAGCTTCTATCTCCTTCAAACCCATCAACCTTCTCACTCAGGGGCATGTACCTGCCATTTCCCTGAATCAACTATATGTCTGTAGTGTTTAAGGATATTTCTCTCTCTCTCTCTCTCTCTCTCTCTCTCTCTCTCTCTCTCTCTCTCTCTGTGTGTGTGTGTGTGTGTGTTTGTGTGTGTGTGTGAGTGAGAGAGAGAGAGAGAGAGAGAGAGAGAGAGAGAGAGAGAGAGAGAGAGAGAGACTGTACACATGTGGAAGTCAGAAGAAAACTTCTTTCAGGTATAAGGTCTTTCATTCCACTATCTGGGTCCTAGGTTGCCAGGCTTGGCCACAAGCGTCTTCACCTGGTGATCCATCTCATTAACTCTGAAGCATAATTTTGGCAATACAGTTACTGCCATGAGCAGACTACCATTTAAATTTACATATAGATATGTACTATATGTTAAGCATATCCTCCACAATATTTCTATCCTCTCTTTACTATCCTCCCCTTTGCTCTGTTCATTTATTTATAATTTCCTTTTATTTATAAATGAATGATTTTACATAACTGTATAAAACACAGGGACCACAAATGAAAGAAAACACACAATATGTGTCTTTCTGAGGCTGGCTTAATTAGCTTAACATGATTATCTCCAGTTGCATCCATTTGTCTACAAATGGCATCACTTCATTCTTCCCACATGAAGAAATTAATAAAGCAACTCCTCTCTTTTTACTAAGTATATGTAAGTGAATATAAATTACACTTGCATATGGCATACTCATTTGCACTTAGTTATTAGGGTCATGAATAGCCCATCTATTAGCTTGAAAACTAACAGGAGCTGTAGCCTTTCTGTGGTGTTTAACAAGAAATATCAATGTTTCAGAGGAAGAAAGAAAAATTCACATATGTTCATGGCATAGGTTTTAAAAATAGACGACTGCGTTACTTAATGGCTTAGAACAGTAGGCACACATTGTTTCTCTTGAGTATATCATTTACTGTAGGCAGTTCTGGTCCAGGCTAGCACATCTAATTGCTAAAATCACTGGATACTCTATTTAAACTGAATTATCTTGTATGGCCTCACTTGTAGAAGGAAACGGCGGGGCTGTGTCCCGCCACCCGGCTAGCTTTGCCCAAAATAATTACACGGAAACTGTATTCTTTTAAAACACTGCCTGGCCCATAGTTTCAGCCTCTTATTGGTTAATTCTCACATCTTTCTTTAACCCATATTTAGTAATCTGGGTAGCACCACGAGTTGTGGCTTACCAGGAGAGATCTTAACCTGCGTCCATCTCGGAGAGCAGCAGCATGGAGACTCCCTATGGTGACTGCCTGAAGCGTCTCTCCAACTCTACTTCCTTGTTCCCACAATTCTGTTCTGTCTACTCCACCTACCTAATTTTCTGTTCTTAAAGGGCCAAGGCAGTTTTCTTTATTAGTAATGAAAGTAACACATAGACACTCCTCCATCACTCACTCATATGTCTTTTAAGCTAGAACATCTTGAGTGCCTCAACTGTAAGGCTCATTTATGTCCCATAGGGTGTTCAGTCCTCTTCAAACAGCGTAAAGGACAATACCAAGTGGTCAAGCACTTTAGAAGCCTTTGCTTCTGTTGTGTTTACTAATGTCCTATTAAACATAGCAGGTGGCATATTTTGTCTATAAATAATATACTGTGTGCATGTTTACTGAAACTATCTGACCCAGACACCTGCTGGTTATATGGCATGGGTAAGTAATTTCTCTCACTAAAGTCCCTATTCTTTTATATGTAAATGTAGATAGTATTAATATTATGTACCAATGAAGATGAATAATTATATTTTAAGTTCTTCACATTTATTTACACATTAATTCTTCATACTTTAAGCGTGTTTTAATGTTTCCTTCCTAGGAACTGTAGAGGTGACAAATGCAAACAACAGACATTGGCAAATAATCTCCTGTTTATAGACTTTTAAACAATTTCCCCAAGAAATGGACTAGGTTTTATATAAATTTTCCCGTAGATATTTTGCATTTAATGTCTTTCCATCATCCCTATTTTGAAGTATGTTCCTGGGAGAGAAAGTAAAACGAGCTCAGATCCTAGTGATGAGTAATAACCCTTCTTAGCATCTCAGCAGGTTACTCTTCCATCATATTCCCCCAATAGATTCTGATCTTATTAATAGCTTCAAAGGAAAGTAACATTTCTGAAAAGAGCAAATGAATTGCCACTTCGAAAACCTATTTGAGATATTGGAGTGTTGAAATAAGCACTGACTAAAATACCATTTAAATTGCATTTGGAATATCAGGAATGGTAACTGAGGGATTGCCTAGACAGAAAAAAAACATTCACGTGCTTGCTTGGTAACAAAACGACAACAACAACAAAATCACAATCACTGACAAGTCATAAATGAATCTGTCCTATTTCTATTTTTTAATCTAAAAAGTTTCCTATATAATAAAAGGCAATTTTCCTTACTGCCTTTCTGATAAAGAAGCCAGAAAAGCAGAATACAAATAGATTCATACTTTTCACCCTGCACAAAACTCAACTCTAAATGGGTCTAAGACCTCAACATAAAATGAGACACACTGAACCTGGTAGAAAAGAAAGTGGGAGAATAGCCTTGAAAACAATGGCGTACAAGATCACTTTATGAATAGAACACTGTTGACACAGGCTTTACTAAAATCAACAAATAATGAACAGTACCTTATGAAGCTGAAAAGTTTTTGTAAGGTAAACGACATCATCATTCTCACAATACAGCAACATACAGAATAAAAAAAAGTTTTTACCAACTACATATCCAATAGAGGGCTAATATCCAGTACACACACACACACACACACACACACACACACACACACACACACACACACACGTCACAACAAAAAACTAGATAGAAAGAAAACAAATAATCCAATCTAAACTGAGGTAAAGATCTAAACAGAGAATTCTCAAGAGGAAACTGAAATGACTGAGAAACACTGAAGAAAGTTTAGTATCACAATATCCTTAATCATCAAAGAAAAATGCAAATCAAAGCTACTCTGAATGCTTAAGATCAATAACACAAATGATGGCTCATGTTGGTAAAGATGTGGAGCAAGGAAACACTCCTCCACTGCTGGTGAGGATGTGCAAACTTATATAACCACTATGGAAATTAGTGCGGTGGTTCTTCAGGAAAAAGAAAATCGATCTACCTCAAGATCCACTCTTTAGCATATACCTAAAGGATTTTTCCTCCACAGAGACCTTATTTAACTATGTTCACTGCTGCTCTATTCATAATAGCCAGAAATTGGAAACAACATAGCTGTCCCTCAACCAAAGAATGGATAAAGAAAATGTGGTAATTCATGCAATGGAGTATTATCCAGCTGTTAAAAATTACATCAATTTTCAGGCAAATGAATGGAACTAGAAAAAAATCATTCTGAGTGAGTAACACACACTCAGAAAGACAAATACAGTATGTATTTGCTTATATGTGAATGTTAGATGTTAAGTCACTGATAATCAAGCTACAATCTGTAAAACCACAGAGGTTAGGTATAGAGTAAGTGACTGCAAGGGTTATAGATAGATTGTTAGGAAACATAGCTATGGATGGATGTGAGGGAGTGGAATGGGAGGACCAAGCAAGGATGGGGAGGGGAGAAGAGGACAAGGGAGGGAATGAGGGAGAGAGAGCTGAAATTAAGAGCCATTTGAGGGGTAGTATGGAAGCCTAACACAGCAGAATCTTCCTAAAACATATACAAATATGAAGATAATCTAAATGAAACCTCCAAATACTGGAAGAGACAGAACCCTCATTGGATATCTTTTGCCACCAAATGAAGCTTCAAGTCCTGGTGTTGGGTTATGTCTAATTGAGTTGTTGGCCAAAGGGGTCCTATGTTCACGAATTTGAAGGCAAATTAGATTACAAAAACATACTTATGTACCCAATCCATGATTTAGTGCGCAAGGGGCACAACGGCCAAACTCAGTGACTGATAAGATAGAACCACCACTGCAGTAATCGTCAGTGAGAAAGATGTGGACACATACTTGTTGTGTCAGCTTCATAGGGAACAGAGGTCCAGGTGTTTGAATCCACCCCATGCAATGTTGCAATACACTTTACAACCAAAAAAAAAAAATACAATACTTACACTGACTGTTCTTGTAAAGGACCCAGGTTCAATTGCAAGCACCCACATGATGGCTCACAATATAAAATATTTTCAAACTTAAAATTCTACAGTTGAGGGGGGACTGGCAATGGAACCAGAACTTATCCTGGGTGTGTGAACTGAATTTTTCAAACCCATTCCCTATGGTGGGATACCTTGCTCAGCCTTGATACAGCAAGGAAGGGCTCAGTCATGACTTAACTTGACATGCCAGACTTTCTTGACTCCCCAAGAGAGGCCTTACCCCCTCTGAGGAGTGTGTAGCATGAGGGCCCGCTTGTGGGGGTTTCTGTTCTGCCCAGTTCCCACAGTCAGTAAGCCCCCAAAGAAAATCACACAGAAGTCTCCATAAGATTATAAACTGATTGGCCCATTAGCTCAGGCTTTTTATTATCTCTTATCAGTTATATTAACCCATTATTCTTATCTATGTTAGCCACATGGCTCAGTACCTTTCTCAGCAGGGTAGGTCACATCTTGCTTCTTTGGTGATCTGGGCAGGACTGGTGAGAAATGGGCTTCCTCCTTCCCAGCATTCTCCTGTTCTCATCACCCCACCTCTACTTCCTGTCTGGTTGACCTGCCTATACTTCCTGCCTTCACTCTCTTTAAAGAGCATTTATTGTGCCAAAAGAGCAAAGGTTTTACTTGAATGGCTCTGGTCTCATTAATCCCAGCCAATTCTTCAGTTCCAGATAATCAGAACTATAAATCCTTCATACAAAAGATCAGGTAGGATTTTTTTTCTCCTTCTGAAACTTCAGAAGCCAGGCCTCCATCACCAGCACTGCTTTCAACATTCTTTTTTTTTACATTTTATAAACTTTATTGTATTGTACACTTTATCCCTTCCACTGTTTTCCCTCCCTCCACTCCTCCTAGCTACTCCCCTTACATTCTCTCTCCCCCGATATTCCTCTGTTTCCCTTAAAAGAAGAGTGGGCCTCCTATAAAAGTATAGATCTATTTGCATTCTCCTACATGCAGATGTCCAGTTTGACCAGAATTATTTGTTAAAGATGGTTTCTTTTTTCCAGTATGTATTTCTGGATTCTTTATTAAAAAAAATCAGGTGTCCATAGGGGTGTGAATTTGTCTGGGTCTTCAATTTGATTTCATTGACCAATGTGTCTTTCTATATGCCAATACCATGTGGTTTTTATTACTATGGCTCTGTAATACAGCTTGAAATCAGGAATGGTGAGATCTCCAGTATTTCTTTTACTGTTTGGGTGTGATACATATATTCCATTTAAGACTGAGCACTCCAAAGTCCCTTATTCGAATGTACCTTGAGCAGTTGTGTTTAGCCACCATCTCATTGAGTGGCATTTTAATCCAATCAGGAAGTGGTTGTTATTCTCATGGTGCATGTGCCACTATTGTACCAATTAGCATGCCTTTCTAGGCCAGTCATTGTTGTAGCTCACAGGATCACAACTGGGCACGAGTAAAGATTACTTTTCTCCTTTGATATTGTATATAGACCCTCTCCCAGATTATATAAAAGTTTTTACAGCATATACAAGCTATCCATTAGGGTGGAAGTATCCAGGTCAGTACCAGCTTTATAACTTCATGATCTATAACTTCATATCTACTCAAATATGCAGTGAGTTCATCAGTAAGTTTTACCATCAGGTTCTGGAGGGTATCCAATAGCATTGGGAACAGCCTATAATGTTTGGAGGTCTATGGGAACTCACTGGCCTACAACTCTAAAATTCATTTCTGTTTTTACGGTTTTTGTTAGCCTGTGGTGTCTAGTAGTGTTATTGTTGCTCCATTATAGGATATATATATACATATATATATATGTATATATATATCCTATAATATATATATATAAAAGCTTCTACAGTAGTATATTTCCATATGACTTTTTTGAAAGATCCTTAGTATTATTTATCACTCTGTATTTCTTCCTCTACCATCCCATCCTTCACCCCAACTTAATCCTTCCTGTTCCATTATTCCCCTTTAAGACTGTATAGTGTCATACTCACCTTTAGTCTTTGGCTTTGCAAAGTATCCCAGCTAGACTGGAACTCGCTATGTATCTCCAGCTGCCTTCATATCCTTTCTTGAATATTCTGCCACAGTCTCCCAAGTGCTGGGTTGAAATGTGCACACCACCACACTTGGCTTTGTGTAGTAACCTTTAAACTTGTCTGTTGCCGGAACAGGTAGACATGCAATAAGTTCAGTTAAACTGTAATATTAAGGCTATAATACACTATGCCCTTTAAAAATGAGTGCATCAAAACAATATTTCCTTCTCTGGAGTATATTTTATAATCATCAGCAGACAAAGGATCACTTTTGCTCTTGTCTTTAAAAAATTCTTTAAAACTCTAGACATTTGTCAAGCATCCAGCACTTTCAAAGACTACTTAGGCTATTTTGCCAGTTAGGTGTAAAGCAATGGCCATGAAATGCGGCTCTGAAATCCCTCTAGAGTATTAGCAGTAAAAAATGAATTACATTTAGAAGAAGTAAATCTTCTTCGGTTGATAGGATAGGAATTTTCTAATTTAGGGTTACCTACTTAAGTCTAATTATATAGGCTTCATGGATTAATAATAAATAATAATGGCAGAGTGACTGAAGTAGAAAGTAAAAGCTTTGAAATAAATAGAGCTGCAAGTATTCATAATGACCACTTCATTGAAATGAGAATGTAGGTGACCACATTTCTAGAAAAAACATCTGTGATAGACTAGCATGAGGAGCCAAACTTGGATCCTCTACAAGCAAGGCAAGCTCTTTTGCCACTAAGCCATCTTGGTAGTTCCTGAACCACCAGGTCAGTACATTGAATTTAAACTCTTAGGCAGTTTGTTTCAAAGTAACATTGTGGCGGTTTGAATAGTTAAAGCCACCATAGACTCCTGTGTTTGAATTCTTGGCCCATAGGGAGTGACACTATTAGGAGATACTCTTGTTGGAGTAGGTGTGGCCTTGTTGTGTCACTGTGGGGGCAGGTGTTGAGATTACATATTCTCAAACTAAGTCCAATGTGGGACACAGTTCCCTCCCTGTTGCCTGCAGATCAGGATGTAGAACTCTCAGTTCCTCCTCTGACACCACGCCTGCCTGCATGCTGCTGTGCTTCTCACCATGATGATAATGGACTATACCAATTAAATGTTTTCCTCAATAAGAGTTGCTGTTGTTATGGTGTTTCTTCACAGTAATAGAAACCCTAACTAAGACATGCATCTATATCAATCCATCTTTTGGTGGGAATCTAGGTTGGTTTCCTATCTTGGCTGTTTTAAATTACAACAGTATACAAGGATGTAAAATTATCACTGTTAAATAATTATTTAGAGTCCTTTAAATGTATAATCAGGAGTGGTATAGCTGAATCTTATGATTCCATTCATGAAAGTGGGGAGCGCAGTTGAGGAATCTCCATAATGAAATATTAATTTCTGCAGAGGCTACAGCGGTTTACATTCTCATCAGCAGTGTAGAAGGGTTCCTGTTTCCTCGCAAGCAGGAAAGAAAAACAGTCACTGGCCCTTACCTCTACCTCAGTCTGAAATGGCGATCCTGTCTCCAGGAATCCTCAGGACGAGACTGACTGAGAGCTGTCTTCTCCCATCTTATATGCCTTTCTATATTATTGGTAGGCCTGCACCACTACCAATAATAATCTATGGCAAACTAGCATGGCCACTGGGAATAAAGGTGTGTGTCAGTACTGCCTAGTCTGCAAGGCCGATCAGTGTGGTTGTTTTACTCTCTGACCTTCAGGCAGGCATTATTTATTAAAAATACAAGTGAAATATTCCTACATCCAGTACCACATAATCTGGGCATGGGAGGACATGCCTAGGCACATGTGGAAGCACACAAATTATACCTTCAGTACCACACCTGGCTACATAGTGAGATCTAGGTCATCCTGACATGTGGGAGATGCCGCCTCAAAACTACAAAAGTAAGCCAGGCTTGGTGGCCAGTGTCTGTAATTTCAGCACTTGGAAAAGAGATCCAAGTAGATTATGGGTTCAAGGTCACCTTTGAGTACATAACAAGTTTTAATCCAGTCTGAGAGAACTGAAACTATGTCTCAAAAAGAGAAGAAATACCCCAACACACACACACACACACACACACACACACACACACACACACACACAGAGAGAGAGAGAGAGAGAGAGAGAACATTTCAGAATAAGTAGTAGAAGAAATGTAAGAGCCAAATGATGTTAGGTAAGAATGCTTTAAAATGTCTTCTGGGCATGACACAGCCATTATGATCATGAACTCACTACAGCTGTGGAGACTTGTGCACGATCAAGCAAACAAGATGAGCCAGCATTCCAGAAGGTAGCATTAATTGAATAGAATGTACTATAAACAAAAAGGAAAGGCGAGAACATGAATTTAGGTGGTAGACATATTGGAGGGTATCTGTGGTGGAGTGGGAGAGGGTCTTAGATGTATGATCAAGATATATTTATATGTATATATGAAATTATCAATATAAGTAAACAACAGTCAAAAGGGGAAAGAAATAAAGTAAGACATCGAGAATGAAATTCTATCTTCTCTTTTGCAAGGACATTCGATATTTTTCAGGCTTTGTTAACTTCTTTTACTTCCAGAAAGTGTGTAAAATTAATGCAGTCTCTCTTTACACTTCACATGGCTAGTTTGTGTGGTGTTCCAGTCTAAATCATTAGTGCTAAAGGTCTGGTCTCCAGTGTAACACTAATGGCCATTGGTGGACATTAGTGGGAAGTCTTCCAGTTAGCGAGTATGCCCTCAAAAGCCCAAAGACTAAAAGCAATTAGACCAAGTAATTATGGACTGAAACTTCCAGATTTGAGCCAAATAGTCGTTTTCTCTTTATGAAGTCACCTATGCATTTGTTATAGTGATAGGAAGCTGATATGTGCATAGTAGTGTGCTAATGGCAATCTTGCAACAGAGGCTGCATTTCCTAACCCCTCTTCAAATGAGGTATATGGTGGCTGTTAGTTTTTTTTCTATCTTTACACAGTTCTGTCTCTATGTCCTCTCTGTACCTCTTGTCTGGCCTTTGTAGGCATTGCTCACTTTGACATAGGCCTTCAAACCAAAAGAATGCAAAAGGGAGGAGGAAAAAGACAATAACATTCTCCTGTGGGAAAATTATTTATTTGTATATGTGAGAAAAAGGGGGAGAGGGAGGGAGAAGGGGAGAGACGGAGAGACAGATTGTTCGGGCGGGCATGTGTACAACACAATGTATGTAGAAGGCAGAGAACAACGTTGTGCGTGTGCTTCTTTCTTTCTTTCTTTCTTTCTTTCTTTCTTTCTTTCTTTCTTTCTTTCTTTTTTTCTTTCCACTTTTTCATGGATTCTGGGAATTGAACTCAGCCTCTCAGGTTTCCTTAGCAAGCACCATTACCTGCTGGGTCACCTCCCCAGTCTCCCGATTTTCTTTTTCTTTTTTGTAATACCTTGTTGTTGATAGTTCTTACTTACTTAAGGGCAATACTACTGGGTAAAGTGGTGCTCAACTCTAACCCCAAAATGTGCAAGTAGATGTAGAGGATCAGGATTTTAAGGTCATCCTTGGCTACACAGCCAATTGGAGCACAGCCTGGGCTTCATGTGATCCTGTTTCAAAGAAGCAAACAGCAAAAAAGATAACACTAATAAATATTTATTGAAATATTTTGGATAATGATCTGGTTTCATTGGTGCTTTTGATCTTAGCCATTCTGAGAGGTGTAAGATGGTATCTCAGAGTCATTTTGATTTGCATTTCCCTGATGGCTAAGGAAGCCGAACATTTCCTTAAGTACCTTTTTGGCCATTTGAGATTCTTCTGTTGAGAATTCTCAGTTTAGTTCTGTACCCCATTTTTAATTGGGTTATTTAGAATTTTGATGTCTAATTTCTTGAGTCCTTTATATATTTTGGAGATTAGACCTTTGTCTGATGTGGGCTTGGTGAAGATCTTCTCCCATTCAGTAGGCAGCCTTTTTGTCTTACTGACTGAGTTGATGTGGGATTCCCCTCTGTATGCTGTGAATATCATTGGTTAATGAAGAAACTGCTTTGGGCCTATAGCAGAGCTATAGGGGAACAGAGCTAGGTGGGGAAAACTAAACAAAATGCTGGGAGAAAGGAGATGGAGTCAGGGAGAAGCCATGTAGCCCTGGTGGACACTGACACTGGAACTTTACCCAGTAAACCACAGCCTCATGACAATACACAGATTACTAGAAATGGGTTAAATTAAGAGTTCGCCATTAAGAAGCTAGAGCTAATAGGCCAAGCAATGATTTAATTAATACAGTTTTATCTGTGATTATTTTGGTTCTGGACAGCAGGAACCAACAAGCAGCTCTCTCCTCCCACACTGTGTCCTTTGCTTTACAGAAGCTTCTGCTTTTTAAAATCCTGTTCTCTTTGGATGGATACATTGCTCAGCCTAGATGTAGTAGGGAGGACCTTGCTTCCACAAAGCAATGTGCCTTACCCTCTCTGAGGATTGGATAGAGGTGGGGTGGGAGGGTGTGTGGAGGATGGGAGGGAGTAGGAATTGGGGTTGGTATTTTTTAAAAATCTAATAAATAAAAAAATATATAAACCCGAAAAAAAGATCTGGTCTCCAACATAACACTGCTGACAGGGCTTCTCTTCAACACTCTTGTGCTGAGAAACTTGTGTGTATTTCTTTGTTTGATTCCCACAAACATAGGAGGTAAAGTTTTTTTTTAAATTTTTCTATATGAGGGGGAAATGATGAAAAGACACAATGAATTTTCTCTCAGGTCCAGGCAAGGCAGATCAACATTGTCATTGCTATGTCTTTCCACAACCCATTGTTTTGTTTTGATGTTAAAAATGTGTTTTTTTTTCTTCAGAATTCTTGTGAGATGCAATTTGTTTTCAAATTTACGTTTTTTCCTACCCTGTGGCAATTCTTCGTTTTTGTTATCAATAATAATCTTTATTATAAATAGATTAGCCCATCCCCCCAATTAAAAGATGCAGATGCTCAGCTGCCTCAATTTGTATTACATTCTCTGCCTGCCAAAAGCTCAGGGAACATCACAGAAACGAAGGGAGAAAGGACTTAAGGGCCAGAAGACAAAGAGGCACGTTGTGAAATGCGGTCCTCTGGGTATGATATGGCCACTCTTCTCATGAATTCACAGTAACTGTGATACATTCTTAAAATAGAATCTTTCATTCAATGACTACAGAATGCACATTCTTCTCGTTGGCAAATGGAATACCTTCCAGGACAGCCTATCTTAACGTGATGAGCTGAGATGAACAGGGATATCACTTCTGTGGTAGTCTTACCAAAAGCATGCCTTGTATACTTTGGAAGCCAGCAACCTTCTACATCTAATAAAAGTCTTGCTGTATCCTCACAAGGAAGGCAAAAGGAAAAACCTAGGGTCTTAGTTCTTTGTGAAGCTTTATTAATAAGTCAGTCTTGGCATGTACAATAGATATGAAAAGTCTACTTTCCCATAATCCACTAAGAAAGCACTATTAACAGTTTGCTGTCAGTTTTCATGTGAACATCAACAACATTCTCTCCTTACACCACAGTGGCCATATTAGAAGAAAACCGGTACTGTGTAATTTGTAGTAGGTTGACCATTATGTGCAGGAACTGTGTCCAGAACTGCACCCATGGTTTGGATCATTTCCATTAAATTTCACTCATTTTGCCTCGACCTTTAAGGAGAATGGGAAGGTAGAAAAGTGACTCTAGGGTCAACTTCTAGGGGAGAAAACGACTAACCAGCTTTCCTTCAGACAAAATCTACTAGCGATTGAATCTCAAACATGAGATAGATAGAAAATCGTTATTTAAGTAGTAGGAATTGCATCATCTATGAAATGCCATCTTATTTGATTTTTAATTTTTTTGTTTGTTATTATTGTGTGTATTGTGGGGAGCCAAACTGCTATGCATACACATGGAAGCCGGAGGACAGTTTGCAGTGCTGATTCTCTCCTTCCTCCTTAATGTTGGTTCCAGGGATTGGACTCAAGTCGTGAGTCTCACCAGTCCTAAAGTGGCATTTGAAAATGCCATTCTTTCAGGGCATGGTGATCCACACCTGGAATCCCAGTAAGCAGGAGGCTGAGGGTTCTAGGCCAGCCTGGGCCACATAGGAAGTTTAAAGCCAGGATAGACTACTGAGCAAGACTCTATCTCAATAAATAAAACTAAATTAAAACTAAAAGTAAGTAAAATCACACACAAAATTCACTAGAACAGTACCCCCCCCCTTTACAGCTAAAGATAAATTATTTTTGTTTTCTTTTAAACTTAAATATCATTCTTTTTTTGAGACAGGGTTTCTCTTTGTAGCTTTGAGCCTCTCTTGGTACTTGCTCTGTAGACCAGGCTGGCCTCGAACTCATAGAGATCTGCCTCCCTCTGCTTCCTGAGAGCTGGGGCTAAAGGCGTGTGCCTCTACTGTCCAGCATGTTTTCTTACTTAAAATAGAATTATATATCCTCTTGTCATTTCTTCCTCCAACCCCTCCCATGGCTCCTCTCTTCAACTCCTCCTAATAGCCCTCTTTACCCTATCTCTAATTGACGGTCCCTTTTTCCTTGATTATTATGGGTGTGTGTATACATAGATAAGAACAACCTGCTGAGTCCGTTTACTATTGCTTGGTTGTATATAATTTCAGGGCTTCTTAGACAGTTTCTCAATATTCATTCCAACCTGACCTGGATGTGGTCTTACTGCATCAGCTTTCTTTTTCCTGGGTTTATTTATTTAATTTTATGCATTTGGGTGTTTGGTCTGCATGTAGGTATTGCACCACATGCATGTTGGCGCCTGAGGAGGTCAGAAGCGGGTGACGGATCCCCTAGAACTGGAGTTGCAGATGGGTGTGAGTCACCGTGTGGGTGGGTGTAAGGAATCCAGCTTGGATACTCTACAAGAACCACCTCTTCAGACTCTAGTCAGCTTTCTTCCTGCTGCTGTTTCTTCAGATTCTTTTTCCTGGCATCCAGCTCGTTAGCTACTACTATCATTAACTTTGGACAGTTCTGGTAGCCACCAAAGGCCTAGGATGAAGACTCATTGTGAATTGCAATGGCACCTGGAAGTACTCCCATTGCAGCTGGCATTCACCAGGTTCGAGGCCTTGCTGGGCCTTGAACACTGAGGTCGAGTCTCTGGAATCCAATAGGGGTAGGTATATGATAGCAAATTCTCAGAGACTCTTCTCTTTGTGTCTTTCCCGATAGCCCTTATCAGAGCCAAATCAGCCTACTCTGCAGTCAGCTGAGATTGGGAGTATATCCTTATGGAAATTGCCTATAGCATTCTAATATATAGATTCCCAAGAGTAAGATAAGACCTATTTATCCCTGAGGCCTCTAATAATTCTTATTATAGACTATAAACCAAATCGAAAACTGTCTGAGACTTTGCTATCTTCTCAGGTTCTCTCTCTCTCTCTCTCTCTCTCTCTCTCTCTCTCTCTCTCTCTCTCTCTCTCTCTCTCTGTCTGTCTCTTATTTGCAGTGATAGATATTGAAGTCAGAGGCTTACATATGCTATGGAAGTGCTCTAGCAATGAGGTACACCCTTAGGACACTTCAGTATATTTTAAAATATTTTCCTGAGAAGTTTGACTGGGTAATTTGCCTACTATGGAAGATTACTACAGCCACGTGCTACATGATTATGTATATCATAGTCTACTTTCCTTTACTTCAGTAAAAAATTTGTCTTATCTGCTTTGACCACACAAAGTTGTAGAAATCTTGGTTGGACTTACCAATTCAAGACCCCAAGAGGCCTTACAATTTTTAACTTCCTCCCTTGGAACCCAGATGACCATGAGAAGGTGTCTGAGGTATCGTGCCTGGCACGTAACCCAGCAATCAGGGCATGCTGGCTTACAGCTCCAGTTCCTTGGCAGGTGTCTGAGAGCAACTGGGGTCAATTACCCTTTAGCCGGCTGGCCAACTGACTGTAGGCCCAGGAGTAATTCAAATGAGTCCACCTGAAATGTTTCTATTGCAACCTGGCCAGATCGATGATATACAAAATTGTGATCAATAGAATGGTTGCTGTTTCAAGACACTAAGTTCTTTTAATGATTTTCTTAGCATATATTAATTATATGTGATATGGGTTTGATTATGACATTCCATAAATGTACAGAATCTACTCTAATATTCATTCTGTTAGTCTTTCTTGTCCTCTTCCTTCTTCTATAAATCGCCTTCCTCTTTCCAACTACTCCCTCCTACTTCTGCATGTTATTTGTGTGCATGTAACTGAAGGAGTTCCATCAGGTTCTTTGTAACAGCTTGGGTGGGGGCTTCTTTTTTTTTTCTTTTTTTCCAGAGGATTATTTGTTACCACCTTATAAATACCATTGAAAATTTCCACTTCCTCCCCTCCTCCCACTTCCCTCCCGCTCACCCCTTCCCTCCTCCCCCTCCCCCTCCGGTCCTAAGAGAGGGCAGGGTACCCTGCCCTGTGGGAAGTCCAAGGCCCTCCCCCCTCCATCCAGGCCTAGGAAGGTGCGCATCCAAACAGACTAGGATCCCAAAAAGCCAGTACATGCAGTAGAGACAAATTCCAGTGTCATTGTCATTGGCTTCTCAGTCAGCCCCCATTGTCAGCCACGTTCAGAGAGTCCGGTTTGATCACATGCTCCATCAGTCCCAGTCCAGCTGGATTTGGTGAGCTCCCATTAGCTCAGGCACACTGTCTCAGGTGGACCAACCCCTCGTGAGCCTGACTTCCTTGCTCATATTCTCCCTCCTTTTGCTCTTCAACTGGACCTTGGGAGCTCAGTCCAGTGCTCCGATGTGGGTGTCTATCTCTGTCTCCATCCGCCGCCAGATGAAGGTTCAATGGTGATATTCAAGATAGTCATCAGTCTGACTACGGGACAAGGTCAGTTCAGGCACCCTCTTCTCCACTGCCCAGGGTCCTAGCTGAGGACATCCCTGTGGACACCTGGGAACCGGGTGGGGGCTTCTTACAGGTGCATCTTACCAGTGCTACACCTCTGAAGAAAATCTCATTCCCCCATTAAGCATTTTTTCCATGCCTAAATCACCAGGGAGGGCTGGAGCCTCATGGGTCCCTCCCTTTCCCTATGACAGGATGTTCATAGGCCCAATCTTGCACCAATCCTGTATGGGAACTCACAGCTGTTATGGGTTGAGGAGCTCACCAGTCAGATCACGCCCAAATTCAGCATCCCTCACTATGGGCAGTATGTTCTTCAGCTGTGAGCAATCTTCTGTCTCAAGGTAATAGGTAACGGATCCATGAAGTTGATTATTTATCAAAGTCGTCAGCTAAGGCAGGCATGGCATTTGCTATCCATCTGCCACCACAGCATTCAAGAAGCTAGCTGGAGCTGCAAGGAGGCTCATGCACTGGAGACTAGCCCTAGCGATGGCATCGAGAACCTGTCTCAAATACCTTCACTGAATTTAATTATTCACATATGTTTTTGACGACCTGGCCTGGAATTCACTGTGTAGCCTAGAAAGGCCTCAAAATTGTGTCAGCCTTCCCGCCTTCAGCCTTCCATGTACTGAGATTACAATCATGCATCATCACGCCAGGCTCTGAGTTGAAAATTTACTATCAAAACAACACTAACTTAATTTCTCTCATTCATTATTCTGAGAAGACACTTAAGTGAAACACGGTAATGCTCTAGGCATAGTTTTCTCTAGTAACAAGTTCTTTGTTGACAGAATTCGATTTTTTCCTTCCGATTTCAGAAAGATGTTTGAGCTTATATAGTTAAAATGGCCAAGTTCATTTGGATCCACCACAGTCAGCTGATTACAAAAGCTTGGTAAGAAAAAACTGTATCTTCCTCTCTCCAATCCTTACCTTAGGGGGACTAAAATTATCTCCGCTAAAGCAATATTTAGAAATAAAGCTCATTATTCCTTAACCTAGAAACCTGAGAACAAAAAAAGAAATAGGATCACCCTAAGGCCATTCACTTTATTGCAAGCTAACATCTTTATTCATATGGTTTGGATAAAAAAATCTTTTTGATGACTTTCTACAAGAAAGCTCCCAAAACAGACTGGCATTAAAACAGTGTCTTTGACAATATTGTCATAGTTGGGTATTTTTAGCATCTCTATATATACAACATTCTTACTGACTTTGCACAACGAGCAGAAATGTGTCTTAATTTCTCTTAAGCAATAATGAACTCAGGTTAATCAAATACAAAATAGCTTATCATTATTTTTAAAAATATGCTAAAACCAAAAAGATTATAACCTCTTTTAATTATTCTTTTCTTTTAGATGCTGAGAATGGAACCCAGGTTCACATATAGGACCATATAGGACACATATAGACGCCAGTGTTCTATCATGGAGTTAGTTTCTTATTTTAAATACAAGTAACTCAATTTAAAATTGTTTATGCTCCCACTGCCACATAAAGCTAAGGAGTTACGGTGTTAAAATTATTGTTTCCATAATTATTTCATAATCTAAGGAATTTAATTGTTTGTAGATTATTGACATTGGGTTGAATATATTGTGGCTTTTAAAAGAAGTATACTTTTGTCTCATATAGCTGCATTTTTCATACAAATTATATATAAATTAGATTACTTACTGTTTTCTAAATTAGTTCAAAATAGTTCATGCTACAGTGCTTGTGCTCCAAGGATATAATAAAAATGCTGATGACTTGTGGTAAGAAGATATTAATTTGCCTTATAATTTTGTACAAAAAGTGAACGGCACAAACCAAACAATGAGGTTGAAAAATATTTTGTACTGGGACTACAATGGGGACACCATTTGGCCTTGAAATTAGTTTGTCTTATATTATTCCAAGCGTCAATTGACTAAGACTATTTATAATTGCATAAATTTAAGGAAGTATATAATCTGCATTTATAAGAGATATTGCAACTGCTAAGTGTTAAATTATAAGGTATGAAGAGAAATATTGTCTGGGGTGTGGTGGTACATGCTTGTAATCTCAGGACTTGGAAGACTGAGGCACTAGTATCACAAGTTCAAGGCTAGCCTGTGTGGAGAATCATGTTGCAGGTCAGCCCTCTATGGTAAAAATCTGTCTCAGGCAATAACAAAAGCACAAACACACAGAAAGTATGACTGATTTTGACTTTATAAAGGGTTAAAAAGCCCAAGGAAACTCAGTGACTCATGAAAATGCCAGTGGCCGTAAGCTATCAACTAAACCTTTTGTTTTTAAGATCCTAGCATTGTAGCATGTCTGTCTCCCAGGGACACTCATGTGCTTCTCTTTAAATGGGATTACCAAAGGCAGTTTTCCTCAGTACACACTGCTGGTAGTCCTCAGAAAAACCTGACCTCGGGTAGCAGTGCCACCTAGAGGCTAAATTCATTTCTTTCAAGAAGTCAGTTTTTCTAAAAGTAACCAAGGACATTAGATTCTATTTTAAATGCCCTTTAGCCAACCGATAAAATAGGTTAAGTGATACGTGATGCACTTGGAGAAAAAAGATGAATTCTATTGGTGCATTCTTCAGTTTATTGCAATGGCATTTTTATATACATAGAAAAATAGCTCAGTATTTGTCTATTTCATTATAATTTAGTTTTGGCTTTATTGTGTTGAAATTAAAGCTTGATGTGAGCTTGACATGTAGCATATTAGGTAGAGTGCTCGTCTAACATAAATGTAGCTCAATTGAAAAAAGCCTCACTGAATGTGCTGTAATCCCAGCATTTATAAGAGGGTGGGGAAGTGTTGGCAGGGGCCGCTTGTTTGTTCCTGCCTGCTCAGCCCCGAAATAATCATACAGAAACCATATTATTTGCAATATTGTTTGGCCAATAACTTAAGCATATTTCTGGCTAACTCATATCCTAAACTAACCCAACTCCATTAATCTGTGTATTGCCACGTGGCTGTGGCTTACCGGGTAAACTCTGTCCCCAGCATCTGTCTCTGGCGGGGTCACATGGCATCTCACTGACTCTGCCTTCTTTCTCCCAGCATTTAGTTTAGTTTTCCCCACCTAGCTCTACTCTGTCCTATCACAGACCAAGGCAGCTTCTTTACTCATCAACCAATAAAAGCAACACACACACACAGAAGGACGTCCCACACCAGGGAAGGAAGATTGCTGTGAGTTTCGGGCCATCTTGAACAGAGTAAGCATTAATTTCAAAGACCTGCCTACTATGATCTGATAAAAGAAGCACAGCTTCACACTGTGACGTCACTAGTTCTTTAAGTGAAGGACAGAAATCCCTGACTTAAGCTACTCAGTTCCTTGGCTCAAGCCTAGAATGCGGAGGTGGGAATCGGAGGTGGGTATGGAGGGCTCTTTTGCCCCCCTATTTTTGAAGGTAGTCTGTCTTGGCAGGGACGGCCACATAGTAAGCAATGAGTACATGGCAACTAGTCAAATATTGTTAATAGAGTTGATTAGGTGACAGTCACTGAAATCAGCAGGCTCTAGCACATGCAATGCTGTGTGTGTAATAGGTTTGAGTTTCTGAGAAGGAAGGAAGCCTCTGTGCACTTTAAAGAACATGGCGTGTACAAATTGGGTACCTGTCACAGACTTACTCCTGGTGTTCACTGTTTTGTTCTGCAGCAGAATAGCTTAGATTTCTGTTTATCATTGTATAAATAAATGATAGAAAACATTAAGAATCTCCCTTATAGTCACATGAGCATACGCAACAAAAATACGTACTCTGCTTGGGGAGGGTGTCCTTACCAGGTAGACATATAGATGTACACTTTACATATAGAATTAAAGGGTAACACTCAGGCTTGGTGGCACATATCTGTAGTCGCAAGCAGTTGGGAGGTGAAGGCAGGAGGATTTGGAGTTTGAGGTTACTCTCAGCTATACTGCAAGTTTAAGTCATGCCTGGGCTGTGTGAAACCTATATGAACTCTGTTTCACCTCCTGCCGCAACCTTCTATTCAATTCATGGAATGGATGTATAAACAATGAAAGTCGTGAAAAGACCCCACCGACAACTTAATTTGCCATCATTTATGTCTCTTCCATTAAAATTTATTAGACAAAGCAACTAGAAGCAACATCTCAATGAGTGTGAGCAAAGATGGCTAAAATATTAAACCACAGTGGAAAATAAACCAGCATAGGTGTAACTGGGTAACTGGTCTATTTCAGAGTCCAATTTCCCCTTTCACAGCAGGTGCCAATCATGTTTCTCTCACCCTGCCCTTTTACTTTACCCACATCTCTGTCATCCTTTAAAGGCGTGTTCGAAGGCTAGGTTTGGTGGCACAGTATCCCAGCACGCTGCAGCAGGATCAGGAGTTCTAGGTCATCCCTGGCTCAAGGCTGGGCTGGCCTACACAAGACACTGGCTTAACAAATAAGTGAGGGGGCATTTTGAAAATAGCATTTAAAAATACATTTTAATTAAAATTGAATTAAAGCACTTTCCCTTTCCCCTCCAGCCCCTCCCGTGCCCCCATTCCAATCGACAGCCTCTTTTTCTTTGATTATTGTTATGATATATAAATATATGTATGTACAAATATATAAATACAACATGCTGAGTCTACATTTTTGTCTCTGTGTATATGGAAACCCTAATGTTTTAATAAAGTTTATAAACCTTCAAGCTGTGCAAAATAAGTCCTTAATGTTTGGGGGTGGGGTGGGGATCAAAATGATAGCCAGAGTGATTATTTTCCAAGTATGGGTGACTTGCAACCCTTCCGAGCCTCTTTCATGTTCCATTTTTCCCTAGGGGTAGTATGACTTTCATTCTCAAGCACATAGATTGATTTAAAAGAAACTAGAGAGAAACTCTTGTTTTACCAAGAGCTTCCTCTGTCAGTTGAGAAATTAGATGTACAAGGTGAGTTGGCAAATATTCATCTCCATTTCAATGAGATTTACTTGGTACTTGTTTATAATTAATCAAAGCAGTAACTCATAAACAAGACAACTGCTGTGTCCTGTAGAACTTACAGAGGAAATTTTGTGGAAAATTAAATGCTCCAAGTTTCTATTGAAATTGGGAAAGATGATGAACAGATGAAATTAATTCTTTAGGAAAATTAAGAAACAGTTAAAAGCTTCCACTTGGGGAACACGGAACTGCTAATTTTGATAATATATTACCAATATTTTCATAGGACTGTCTTCTCATTTATCAAGTTGTCCTCTCCTGACCTGGGTACATGAGCGTACTAGAGGAGCGAGTGTGAGTTAGCTGCGTGCGTTAATATCAGTCGATCCTACTGAACTGACCCTGGGAATGTGAAGGAAAGGCAGCTTGTTTCATCACATTTTATACAGTATCATTAGCAACTAAAGTATTTTTCCTCTATAGTCCAGGCAGGTCTTAAGCTGAAGATCTTCCTTCCTATGTCAGCCTCTTCAGTATTTGGGATTATAGGCTATGCTACAAGAAGTCTAACAAAATCATCTTCCTTATTTTCATCAATAAAGACATTAGTGAAAATGAAATAAAAATTTCCACATCATTCAGATCTTGTTTAGGCAGCTATATTGTTGAGATGTCATCCACATAGCTTCCCTGTCATTTCTAGGAAACACAATTTCATAACAGACTTCTAAGTCCTCTGTCTCTAATAATCTTTCAGTCCCCTCCTCCTTCGTGTTCCCTGAGTCTCAAGTTTGAAGGTTGTGTTGTAGATTTATCTAGTGCAGCTGGTCACTCCACAGTCACAAAACATGAATAAGGACAAAACCAATAGACATGCTATCATGGCGGGGGGGGGGGGATCTCATGGGACCCAGCCCTAGACAAAGAGCTATATGCAACTAATAAATGTGTAAAGAGGGAGAATTAGTGTTCCCCAGGTATGCGACCCTTGACTAGCCAATACCAAGTGGTCAGGCCTGAAACTATACATACAAGCAACACTAAATGGATGCAGTAAGTTGCATTTATGTATCTATGTACATGTATGTCTGTGTATCAGAATAATAAAGAAATGAGGCTGTGAATTTGAGAGGGAGTAAGGAGATCATGGGAGGGCTTGGAGAAGAAAGGGAATCAGGAAATAGTGTCATTATATTTTAATTTTAAAATTTGAAGAAAGAAACACACACAGAGAGACAGAGACACAGAGAGAGACAGAGAGAGAGAGAGAGAGAGAGAGAGAGAGAGAGAGAGAGAGAGAGAGAGAGAGCGAGAGAGAGAGCAAGTTGAACAAGTAGTCATGGGAAGCAAACCAGTAATCAGTGTTCCCCCAGGATTTCTGTTTCAGCTGCAGCTGGAATTCCTGCTCTGTCTTCCTTCAAAGATGGACTGTGATCAGGATATGTAAGCCAAATACCTTCCCTCCCCTTAAAACAGTCCCTTAGCACATCAAAAAGAGATAACATGTATTAGCACTCAGTTTTCAAGGAGTGAATAATAAATTTTATTGCTGGGATCCCAAACTCACAGGCCATCAGAGAGTAGGCATTTATGTTTCTTTTATATACATGCAAATTTAAGATGATTCTGTTTCAAATGAGCCCAGAGGTGAATCTGGGTCACTAATTCATGACCTCTGAAAATTTACATTACATTTTACTAATTTAATACACAAACTATAAAATACACACTTTGAAGTATGTCAGTGGTTTTTAGTATCGTCATAAAGCTGGGCAATCATCACATGTAATTTCAGGATTCTTTCATCATCTCAGAGCAAAAACGCTGCACCGATCAAGAGTCACTTCCCATTTTCCCTCCTGCGGTTCTGGCCATCAATCAACTTTGTTCTAGTTCCTTCCATTAACACACAAATTTCCTTTTTCTTTACAGATAAAAGGTATACTATTATGTATATGTGCCACATTTTCATTATCCATTCATCACTTGAAGGACATTGAGGCTGTTTCCATTTCCTAGCTATTGTAAATAGACAGTGATGAACACGGCTGCCCAATATCTCTGGAATAGGATGTCGAGAGTCTTTTGGGCATTATGTCATGGAGTGGTCTACCTGGGTCATATGGTAGATTTAGTTTTAGGTTTTTGAGTATGCTCCACGTTGATTTCCAGAATGGTTGCGCCCGTTTTTTAAACCCACCAACAGTGACTGAGGGCTCCCTTTTTTCCAAACCCCTTGTCAACATTTGTTGTCCTCTCTTTTGTGATCTTACACATTCTGACTGGGATAAATTTCATACTGAGTGAGGTAACCAGCCCCAGCAAGGAAAACATTACAGGCCCTCTCTCATTGTGGACCATTACTCCAAATCTTTACATTTGAGTGGAGAACCCACAGTAACTACAGAAGCCAGGAAAACAGAAAGGGACCATGGGGAGGGAGGGAGGTGGTCAGGGAAGGAGCTCTATCTAGAGAAGGGGACAGTAGGACACAGGTACTATGAGGGGGAGAAAAGGGAAAGAGTATGGGGACTGGGAAAGTATAATACAGTCAGAAATGGAGAAAGGAGTGATAAATAACACTAGGGACATTTGAAAAAGCTATAATAAAACACTACAAGCACAGTTAAATATATATTATATATATAATACATAAAATGTATATATGCATGTGTGTATGTATGCACGCATGCGTGCATGTCTGTGTTAAATGGAATTACGTCACAACAGGGTGATGATGCTCCCCCCAGTAGTCACAGGCAATCCAAAGATGACCCCAGTGCTGGGCATGGGAAACCTCTCTTCCAGTTGTTGGTCAGGGGTTTCCAAGAGACTCCCAAAGTAATATGGGCTATTGCCATCATCTTTGGTTGCCTCCCATCGCCTTGCTTGAAAGTAAGACCCATCTGTTGAAGGCATAACACACTTTGGACACAGGACCTGGAGGAATCTAGTTGGAACTGACCTGGAAACCTCCTTCCTGAGGAATACTTCTCATGGTAGCAAGAAGACACTACACAAGCACCAGCTGCAAAGTCTGGGAATCACAATACTAGCCTGGCCAGATATCCCAAAGGTACAATCATGCCATTGTTCATTTGGAGGTTAACCAACATCTAATTGAAACTAAGGCCTTATCAATTGGAAGGAATTCATGCCTGATACTCTAAACCTAACCATCTACCCATGGTTGGAAAGGGCATAGACCTTAGAAGAGAAACAACTATGACCATTTTCCTAATGCAATTTAGTTTCTAACTGCATTCTGAATACCTATCCTTTTACTCAGAGATAAATGTAGCTCTCAGCCCCCATCAGAGGAACTTCATTTTGCAGCAGATAGTGATATCAACTACAGAAATCCACAACTGCTAAAACAAAGAATAAGAGTCCTTGGGGTGCCCAGCCCCAGTTGACACATCTACCTAACAACCCCTACACCAAAAACTCAGGGAATATCTCAGAACAGAAGGCAGGACAGTTGTAAGAGACAGCAGACATGGAAACTTACTGCTAGATCGTGTCTTTTATATATGACAGGGAAACTTTTCCATGAAATCTCAACAATATGGTTGCCTAAGCAAAATCTGCATAATGACAGCACTAATCAATATAACAATGTGGATAGGTGAAATTGCATAAGGTTCTACTTCTAGGTAAAGAGCTGTAGCCAACCAATGGCAGCCAAGAGATGAAGAATCAGTTTTCTTCACAAATGAACGCCCTGATAAGTTAACCAAACCCAAGCTGTCAGTCCGAAAAGCATACACACACATGACCAGCCAACACTAAATGGTTTTAGGAGGATATATATATATATATATATATATATATATGTGTGTGTGTGTGTGTGTGTGTGTGTGTGTGTGTGTGTGTGTGTGTGTGTCCCAGGTCATGAATTTGAGCATGAGTGGATCTGGGGTGCATGGGAGAAGTTGAAGAGGGAGAGAGAAATGATATAAATACAGCACTCAGAAATTTCAATTAAAAACTACATTCTGTCTCTACACATTTGCCAATTCTGGAGTTGTCACACTACACATGGTAGTTATGTTTGTCTTCTTTCACTTTGCATAATATTTAAGGCTTAAATGTTTGAACATTTTTGATGACTATTCCCGTGTACAGTCATTTAACTTTTGCATATCCACTCGTCGATGATTAGATCATTTGTGTTATTTTCTAACTACTATGACTAATGTTTCTAAAGAAATTCATGTGCAGTGACCCCTGAATTGAAGTTCAGAATTTTTATTTTTCTAATTAATACATTAACAGGTATTGATAGTATGCATGCTAAGATTTAAAATGGTTCGTGTGTGTGTGTGTATGTGATTTTCCACTTGTTTCCCTGGTGTCATATTATCATTTTATTCTGTATCCCAAAAGATCAACACAAATAAGAACTTGTGTTTTAACATGGAGTTTCAATCTAGGTTACATTGGTCCATGGGCATGTCTATGAAGGTTTGTCTTCTTAATTCATGCATGAGGACCCAGACCACTGCAGACATTTCATAGGCTGGGCCCTTCACTGTATGAGTAGAGAAAGCAAGCTGAGCAATAAGCAGTTAAGCAAAAATGTATTTTATTCTTTCTTTGCTCTTGACTATGGATGTGACGTCATTAACTGCGTGAGTTTCTGCCTTGACTTCCCCCAAATGATATAACTTGTAATTGCAAACTGAAAAAGAAAATATCTTTTCTTCTCCAAAGAAAAAAGGAATTTGCATTTTCTGCAGTTTCAATTGATTTGCTATTTTGTGTTGCTTGATGAAAACAGGGCTTCATGTATTCTAGACATTCATGTAGTCTTTGTCTCTTTTTAATAGAAAAGTGGGATGCCCATGTCCCAAAAGTTTGCGGTGGTGGCTTTAATGAGAATGACCCCATAGGCTCATATGTTTGGAACTCAGCTGGTGGAACAGTTTGAGAAAAATTAGGAGGTATATCAATGGGGGTGGACTTTGAAATTTCAAAACCTTTGGCATTCCTAGTGAGTTTCCTCTCTGTCTCCAGCCTGAGGGATTTTCTGGTCCTAAAAAGCATCAACCAATCAAAAGCCTGTGAAAATGTGATACCAGGAGAGGGACAGGTTCCATCCCAAGCAAGCAGATGAACTTGTCAGCACTGTCACTGTGGTTGTCATTAGAGTCACGAAGAAGAATGCAGGAGTAAAAGAGGGAAGGAATGCTGCTGAGGCCACACGTGTGGCAGGGCTGTCCCCTGACTTGAGGCCAAGAGAGGCCATTGTGCGAACCTGTGAAAGTGAAGCCTGGATTGCCCTGGAGAAGCCAAGGTGCTGGAGATACCTGAGCTGCGGGATACCTCCCAGGAGCGCTGCAGACAGTGAAACCAGTCCAAGAGAAAGAAGGGTGCTGCAGTCAGCAAAACTAGAAGAGCAGGGCCGTCTAAGCCTTTTGCTATCAGATACGGAGCTGTAGGATTTGTAGTCAACCCTGTTGGGTTTCAAGCTTACTTTGGTCCTGCATTTCCTCACTATGCCCCCATTTCTACTTTTTGAAATAGTAATGTACATATATATTGGAAGTATGCAATTTGCTTTTTTGGTTATGGAAGGGGTTACAATTAAGAGATTACCTCAAATCTCAGAAGAGACTTTGGACCTTGAAACTGTATTGAGACTGTAGGGGACTATGCAAACTTTTGAAATTGCACTAAATGTTCTGTACATTGTGGTATGGCTACAAATCTATGGGAGCCAGGGGCAGAATGTGGTGGTTTAAAGTAAAAAATGTCCCCATAAGCACCTATGTTTCAGTTGTTGGTCCCCAGTTGGTGAGACTGTTTGGGAAGAACTAGAAGTGTAGCTTTGTTGGAGAAGGTATGTCAGTGGAGGTGGGTTTTGAGGTTTTAAAGCCCATTCTATTTTTAACACACACTCTCTTTGTCTCCTACTTTTGTATAAGGATGTAAACTCTCAGCAATTGCGCTAATGCCATGCCTGCCTGCCTGCTCCCTGCAATGATGATCATGCACTCAACCTCTGAAACTGTAATCCCCAATAAACTAAGACTATCACTGTGTTCCCTTAAAAGGAGTTACAATAGCAGTTTGATGATGAATGCATCATTTTCCATTAAGCAAGAAGGAAACAGTATTCTAAATATCTTTAGCTCTAATACTATGACGCAGTAAATGCTTTTTTATTAAACTTCAGACTGTGCTGATCTTCATTTATGAAGTTGACAATATTGATTTCTCACTACCAAATGAAAGGCTAAATTATTTAGCTTTTGCTACATTTGAATTGGTGACTATTCTGACTTTTATGTCCTATAAAATTTAAGATGTGTATTCATTGGTATTTTCTTTGTTCTATAGTAAGAGGCCAAAATTGTAGTGACCTTGCTCACTAATACCAGAAAACTAGCTTACAATGCAGGAGGACTTTGTGTCTTCCCCCCTAAAACAGGCATTAAGCTTCTGCTGTCAGACACTTTTTATAGCTTTAGACTATCAAGAGACAGTTTTTATTTATGACTATACAAAAGATAATTCTGTTCTTCTGAATGGAGATGGAGGAAGAGTGGATGGGGTAGAAGGGATGTGGGGGAGGGAACAAGAGGAGAGGAGGGAGGGAAAACTGCGGTTAGTATGCAAAACAAATACAAAAAGATAATTCTGTCTAAATCTTTTAAAATTATTTTTTAAAAAACTATTTTTTCTCATTTTACATACCAATCCCAGTTCCCACTCTCTTCCCTGTTCCTGCTCCTTCCACCTTCCCCCATGCCCCATCCACTCCTCAGAGAGGGTAAGGTTTCCTATAGGAAGTCAATAAAGTCTAGGGCATTGCTTTGAGGCAGGACCAAGGCCCTTCCACTATATCTAGGCTGAGCAAGGTATCCCTCCAGAAAAAATGGGGTCCAAAAAACCAGTACAAGCAGCAGGGATAAATCCTAGCCTCACAGTCTACCCCAGCCATACAACTATCACCCACATTCTGAGGGCCTAGTTTGCTCCTATTCTGGTTCCCTGGCTGTCAGGCTGGAATTGGTGAGCTCCCATTAGCTCAAGTAGGCTGTTTCAGTGGGCGTCCCCATCACAGTTTTGACCCCTTCGCTCACATTCTCACTCCTCCCTCTTCAACTGGACTTTGGGAGCTCAGTACAGTGTTCTGCTGTAGATCTCTGCCGCTGTCTCCATCAGTTGCTGGATGAAGGGTCTATGCTGACATTTAAGATATTCATCAGTCTGACTACAGGGCAAGGCCGGTTCAAGCTAGATGAGGATATGGGGAAGAATCAGAAGGGCAATATGGACAATGTACATGCTAATCCAAAGAAAAAAAGAAACAAAACAAGGGTGATGGTTTAGTGCTATATGAGAAGTATTTAAAACTAGCTTAGATTG
This sequence comes from Arvicola amphibius, assembly GCF_903992535.2. Taxonomy (NCBI): domain Eukaryota; kingdom Metazoa; phylum Chordata; class Mammalia; order Rodentia; family Cricetidae; genus Arvicola; species Arvicola amphibius. The sequence goes on from NC_052065.1 coordinate 44,199,520, forward strand.
TTTTAAGTTAATCATGTTTAATTAATAAATGTGATTTTATACACAACATATTATGAGTTTACAGGAATGGGTATGCTTAGAATTTGATATGTTGTAGTGATTTGACTTTGTTTGCTGGCAGGTGAATACACAAACATATTTTTTTAATAATGTACAAAAATATTTTATTTTTAACGACGTGTTTGTGTGTGATGGTACACGGAAGTGCAGATGCCTGTGGATGCCCTTAGAGTGCATAGGATCTCCTAGAGCTGGAGTTGCAGGCAAGTGTGGGCCAGTCGCTGTGGATGCTGGGACGTGAGCGTGGACCCTCTGCAAAAGCAGCACACGCTTTTAACTACTGAGCCATCTCTAGCTCCCAGGCAAGCATAATTTTAATTTTTAGAAAGGTATGACCAGATATTTAGTTAACATTTGTATTTACTAAGATAAATCTATAATTATAGCCTGTCTTCCTTAGTTTAATGAACATAAGCCACCTATATACATTAATATGTACCTAGGTAAAGTGCTAAGTGTTTCTGAGTTAAGATACTAAAATACTCTCTTCAATGAGATCCTTACATGTTCATAAGCTTCCTGTTTCACCTTATCCTTTCTTATTTAAAAGAAAAGTGGCACACTCATCCAACAGGAGTCAGAAACTAGCTTTTCTACTCATTCTAAATGTTTCCGTTGTTTCTAGACAGTGTCCTCATTTTATTTCAAAGCTACACATTTTCTTGTGACTGTATTATTATTTACTCAACCACCCTCTCTTCCAGGAGTGTTTTGGTGATTTAAATATTTTGCATTACAAAATTTACTTGCGGATGAATAATGTAACAGTTAAAAACTACTAAGATTTATTCTATTTAATAATCTGGATTAGAGATTGATGTGGTGGTGCACTCAAAAGGTTGAAGCAGGAGGATTGATCTGTGTGTGTTCAGGTGACTATTGTGTGTTATAAGACATCTCAAACACACATTCACACACACACACACACACACTCACACACACAGAGAGAAAGAGAGAGAGAGGGAGGGAGGGAGACAGAGACAGAGAAAGACAGAAAAAAAATAAAAGCTTCTTAGTTTTAATACTCTAAATGAAAAATTTAAAAAGACTTGATGTTCTGGGCTGATGGCATATGCCTTTTATCTCAGGAGTAGGAAGAGAGAGGCAGGCAGATCGCTGTAATTCAAGGCCAGCTTGGTATATATAGCAATTGACAGGGCATTCAAGGCTATATAGCAAGACCCTGTCTCAAAAAAAAAGTTTAAAAGATACCAGTGCAGAAGCATTAATGCATTGCTTATTTCATGCATCAATTATAGAACAAAATATTGAGATGTTGGCATTAGTAAGAAAGAACAATGGTGTGTCAGACCCCACTGCCTAACCCAGGCAGACAGAAGCTGAGGCAGAAAATAAAGTCTCTAGATATGTAGGTTTCAGTCAGGTGAGAGTCTACCAATAATGACCATTGGCCTTGAAAATGTGTTTTCTGGAAATGCTGAGGTAGAAACTGTTTAGTCTGTCCTAACAGAATGATGATGGTGTTCATCATTCCAGAAACAACTTCTGCTTTTACTTAGCTCCTCAGTGTGCATGAACAAGTGCTAAAAGGTGCCTTTCGTGTCTGCTGAAACATCTCTGTTAAATGAACTTTCATCTGTAAATAAAAAATGCAAATAAGAAATAAGGGGTGAATTTATTTTAAGTAAATTTACCATTAATTATCAATGGGTACAATTTCAAACACTTATAAATCTTGCATTTTGTAAAAAATCAATGTTATCTTAAAATTATTGAACAGAGATTTGCACAATTATTTACAATCAGCTCAACCTGCCTTTATAGAAGTAAGCCAGGTCTAAAAGTATCACTGCCGTAATAATTTCACAGTACCTTTCGAGATTTATGCCACTTAGGTGGCAGCCATATCAGCAAAACAGAGAAGATTCAATAATTAGGAACAGCATAATCAGAACAGTAAATATAATCTACCATCAACTTCAAATAAACCTTTTTCTATTAATATATCAATATTTTCCATTCCAAACTGATAAAATAAAATAATTAGGCAGCATTATTTTCTTAGTATATTATTGCTTTACTACAAAACACATATGTTTTTAAAACCTGATGTTAGGAAGTTAAATTAGCGAGTTATAAGAAATAATTCAAAATATTTGCAAGGTTCCTGATTTGACTGCGAGGCATTTGCAATGACAATTTTTGTCAGTTATGGCATTAAAGAGACATGGTTCTCTATCATACCAGAAAACAAGAACATCTTGTTAACAGGTAATAACATTTGAAAGAGATTATTGACTTTATTCACACATTCTTTCTAGTTAGTTTTGTAAATTTATGATAATTCCCCATAGGGTCTGAAATATGGAAAACACCAATTCGAAGGCAAAATTTTCTTTGGACTAGCACTCATGTTTGAGAACAGTATTCACTGTTACACGCCACAGCTGCTTTTCCTTCCAGCTGAGATAACTAAGTGGTACAGTATAAGAAATATAGTTGAAATCACAATATAGTACATTTTATTTTATTGAAATTGAATATATACTTAATTTCAAATGTATTTTATAAGAAAAATTTTCTCCTGGTAAATAATATTCATAACCATCGCCCCAAAATGTATACAGCTTGTCCCTCTCCCAGATTTATATACATAGTAGTCCACTTAAGAGCAGCCCTGTTATAACTTACTGCATATACTGTGCTCTTAATTTAGAAATGGGCTATCCTCAGTATATAAAATATATAGGCATGTATGTTATACGTACAGAATAAAAAATATAAAAAGGAGAGATGAAAAAAAAATAACCAGAAAAAGAAAGTGTTCTATTCTGTAAGATTCAGACAGAAATCCATGATAATTAGTGAGACAGTGTAAAACACCCCAAAATTTTTAATTTTGGCAACACTGTTCAGAAAATGTTCAAGTTATCAGAACAGCAAATTATTATTTAATAATTCCTTAGATGTTTCCATTGAAATATTCAGTGATGTTGTGGTCTTCTAATATGTAGAAAAGAAGACATTTGATCTGTTAAAAACAAACAAGCAAAAAGCCACTCATTGTGAAGAAGTTAATAGCAGCCCCTTCCTCAGACATCTGCCGTGAAGAGGATCAAATCCCGGTCCACTAGCATCTGAATATACTGGATGACAGATTCCAATGGACAGGATATGAACTCGTCCTAGACCTTAGAGGGAATATCACAGGATTACAATGGAGGGCTCAGCCCCAAAGGTAACTGGCCCAACCTTAACTGTCTGTCAACGTTAAACAACAACACTAAATGTTTCTGGAGCATCCTTTCCGCTGCATTTTCTTTATTTCAAGCCATAGGTCTACTTGGAGGATCATGCAGCAAGTGGTTTATGAAAAAAATCAGAGGCTATGAATAACGTCATTACATTATGAGACAGAAATGTCAGATTTTCTCATTATATAAAAAGCTTGCATCTTGGGAATCCATGAGGTGGTATTATTTATGGGATACCTAAAGGGGGACAAAAACCATAATAGTCAATAAGGCATACATGCATTTCAGGAGTTAATAAATGCTATTCAATTATGTGAGCTACTAATTCCATACTTTCTATATAACAAATCCGTTATTTCTATATGATGCTTAATAGGTTATGGAGCAACAAAAGTAACTGGGCCAGCTCCTTAGCAAATATTACCACTATTGGTAACTAATCTCAGTAGATGTCACCAAAAAGAAGGCCGATGGATGGTGACTATGTACATTTCAGAAGTCAACTACTTTTGATATTTAATGTATAATTTAGCTTAAAGACACACAAAAGTTTTAGTTTTCATGCTATCATAGTATCAAAAGAGAAATAAAACACAACAAAATCGATGAAGGGTTTCAGCTATGATTCTTTTCCTTATCTTTTCTAGGTCATCATCATATAGCAAAAATACTCAGGATAATAGAACATTTTCTAAAACAGTACTTATCTTTGCGAAGTTAAATTAAAGTTCTCAGGGGAATGTTTTGACTATTCTGGCAAACATCCCTCAGAAGCAAAAAGAGAAGAAATATCTGCTACTTCTGTTACATGTTTTTGTAGACAGAGCCTTTAGCATATTAGCATCAATACCAAAAATAAGGTATCGTTAGTACAGAAGTAGGTGATTTGAAAAAATTTATCCTGAGTATGCTTGAATATGAGGAATACAGAAAAGCTTATACAATCTAACTTTAAATTCTCATGCAAATAACTCAGTTTCTCATTACTTAAAATATAATCCAATGTTTGATTCATGCTTCTATATGGCATTAAACTAATGGTGCCAACTTAAAGATATGCTGGTCAGCTTTCCATAGGCACGTGTTCCTTCACATGAATGAAGCTTAAATTTTATATCTTAAACCAAGGTCAGGCATCAACATATCGAATACAAGAATTAATCTAGCTTTTCCTCTAAACATAAAAATTGAAACATAGAAGCATGTTTCAAAATAAGTAATTTCCATTTAAAATATAAACCTGAAGAAAAATTAAAGAAGCAGCTTCCAAATGTCAATTATGTTTAAATTAATACTGGTGGTACTATACATTTCGTAACATTCCTGAACCATTACTTTTATATGAATACCCAGTAGAAACTGAATGTGCAAATAATATTTCTATTTTATTTCAACCCTAATTTATTTAACTAATAATTTAAAAGACTTCACCAAATGTATTCTTTTAACTAAAGTAAAAGTAACTGAATATCTCTCCCAGTTTTAGAGTTTTACAGAACTCAGCTAACAAGCTTTGCCCAAAATTCTTGGGCGAATGGATCGACTAAGACAAACTGCAAAGATTTTCAGAAGTCTTGAAAAGTTAAGCACATTTTCAAACCAAGATGGTTCATGCCAACATTACAATTTAACTCTCATCAGTCATTCTGAAATTCCTTTCAGTTAAAAATTAACATTTGTACTTTTGCTTTTGCTTATTGCTATAGCTGACAGCAGCATGTAGACCTTCAAAGAAACCATCTGATAAAAGTGTTTCAGCAAAGTCACAGGCCTTAATTCTAACTGTCCGCAAAGACGAATTGATATAACTAATTATGCCTCTAATTGATGTCTGGGTTTTTTTTTTTAACATAGGAAGAAAGAAATACACTAAAAGCTTTCTGCTGAGTTACAAACAAACACATTAAAGCTAACTAATAAAAGTTGTCTAATTGAAAGAGTAACTAACCTGAGATGTACCTTGCTCCGATTAACATTACCATGCTACTCACTATAAAAAAGCCCAAAGGCAGACTACAGAAGATACTAGGGTCACCTGTGGTCATCCAAGTAGAAGGGGATTCCAGTCAAGCAAACCAAAAGAGAGACACATAATTACAATATTTATGTTAAGAATCACATGAGAGCAAAACAAGTTATAAAAATAGCATATTCATAAAAGCTGGCAAAGAGTTACTACTTAAAATCAAAAATATAATCAATATCGAGGCTTATGAAAGTTAATGAACAATACAGATAGCATGCCACAAGTAGCCAAGAACATAACACATATAGCCAACATCAGCTTTCCACTGACACAGCCAAAGAGAGCTTTTTGGGAGGCTGTTGGTTTGTGCTTTCTAGATTCTTCTCCCAATTACAGTAACTGAGCAGTACAATTCACCTGAGTGTATTAGAAAGGTTTCATTAGTCTACTTTAGATGAGTTCAAAACTCTTTTTATAAATGAGTTGGACTGAACCTGTCCTTTGACAATCCCATATATACATATGTGCAGTACATTTTGATCAGTATACCCTCTTACCCTCTCTAATCCCCATCCTGCCCTTAGTAGCATTCCCGCACTTCTGTAAGTACCTTTCCCACACCCAGGTCTTCTATGTTTTAAACACTGATTTGGTCTCGTGTCAAAATAGATTTTGGTGTATAATGCAGTAAATCTGGAGCACCACTGAAGCAAAATGGTCTAATGCAACTAAAACAGGATTGTTTTTGTGACCCAAGTTTTCCTTCAATTTAAAAATTTTGTGCCCAGGAGTTGGCAAAATGGTTCAGTGGGGAGGGAGAAAGTGCTTTCTGTGTAAACCTGGCAACCACGCCTGGATTCCCAGTAACCCTCTAAAGGTGGAAGGAAAAAAAAAATCAACTCCACAAAGGGGTCCTCTGACCTATATACATACACGTGTGTGCACACACACACACTCTTCTACACACAATGAATCTAAACTATTTAGCACATTTTGGGTTGTTAAAGACTAAACCTAGGGCTTTCAAGCTCCGCTTCCAGACCCCAGAATATAAAGAAATGCCCCAGAGTTATGGAAGTACAGCTATAATACAGGGCATCTTTCCAATATGCCTGGTAGGCATTCCCCTGAGCACAGTTTATGCGATGGAGTCTTAAGGTTGTTGCTTCTATTTTGGAAGAGGGCTTTCTTCCTCTCATCACGTATTTCTTTTCCCTTAGAAACTGCATTTTCAGTAGAGGTCAATAAGCCATTTTACTTATTCTGTCACTGTTTGTTAGGTTTTCAAATGCCAAGCAAATATTTTTATTTCCCTATTTGTAAAGACCATATTTTAGTTTGATGTGAGAAAAGAAAATGTCTGGTTCCCTTAAAGAAAGCCATCAGCTGTAACTTAGAATAACCGATTTTTCTGCTGTGCCTACAGAGAGTTCTGGTATGAAAAGGTCTCAGGACTGTGGCTAGGGATATAGGATACTTGCCCAGCATGCACAAAGCTCAAAATGTTCAGTTTCCAACACCACAAAAATGAGGTGGTAGAGTTGGAGGCATACTTTCCAGAAGTTCACGGTCATCCATGAACTACATGAAGTACACAGTGAATCTGAGGCTATCTTGTACTACTTGAGACATTGTTTCAAAAAGAAGAACAAAAGAAAATATAACAACAAAAAGATCTGTGGAGCTCCTCTCAGTTTAGGTGGTACCCATTTGATGAAGATATTTCTTCTCCAGTGGGATGACCACACATATATGTTACATAAGTATTCGTATTTATATATAACAAATTCATATTTTATGTACTTATACCTGTACAATATATTCAAACTAATTTGAACTATTTTCAAAGTGTTTCATGTGTTATAAGTCCAAAGCAAAGTCATTATCACAGACTTGCTCTAAAACTACCAAAATCCTGAGCTGGGCATGGTGGCTCACACCTATAATCCCACCCATTTGGAAGCTGAGGCAGGAGGATCATAAGTCTGAGTCCACTCTGGGCTACATAGGAAGTAGGTGTGGTGGCACATGTCTTTAATCCCAGCACTCGGAGACAGAGGCAGGCAGATCTCTGTGAGTTTGAAGTTACCCTGGTCTATGTTTCATTATTATTATCTAAAATTTTAAAAATAAAGCCTGGCAGTGGTGTCACACACCTTTAATCCCAGCACATGAAAAGCAGAGGCAGAGACAGGCAGATCTATGTGAGTTAAAGGCTAGCCTGGTCTACAGAGCAAGCTACAGGACAGGCTTCAAGCCTGTCTTGAAAATGTAAAAAAAATTTAAAAATTATGTCCTAATGTTATCTATAATATTAGTATGTTGATATGATTATGTTATTAATAATATTAGTTATACAATAATCATATTTAATATATTTTAATTGTTTATAATTCATTCAAGCATGTTTATAAACAAAAAATTTGGTTGCTTCAGCAATGATAAACTCTTGTGAATTATTGATATAATATTTTTCCCGTAAGTTAAATTAAAGGCAGTTTTATTAGGTTAGGGTTCTATCTGTACTGCTATTATCATCATTTATTACCATATATTATCTGTACTACTATTATCATCAGAATACAAGCTGCTATTATATAATTTATATTGTTTAAAGGAATACATTTAGCAAAACCTTAAATATTATTCTGAGATAATTGTACAGCTTAGAGATACTCCTAGACACCGTACATTTCAATGTTTTCATAAAGCTACTAAAATATTTTTAATCATTGGTATAACTGCAACAAAAATAAAATTAAGAGCTGGGTCTGGTGGTGCAGACCTTAATCTTGGAGTATGGGTCAGGACAATCAGTAATTTGAAGGACTGAGTTCAAGGGCATCCTGAATGAAACCCTGAAATGAAGTCCTCTTTCAAGATATAAAGTAAAAATATGGCTAGACAGAATGGAATCCATTACTCTGTAAGTTATTTTTTTAAAGAATGACTATGAAATACATAAAAAGAAAAAAAGGAGAGCTGAGATACGGCACTTGCCAAGGTGTGTGCCCTGGGTTCAATCTTTAGTATTGAAAAATAATTGGAACTCGACAAATGAAATATCCTTACTCTTGATGCTGGCAGCACAAAATAAAGAGATTTAAAAATTTAAGGCTGGGCATAATGGCATATATCTGTAATCCCAGCAGACATGGAAGCAACAAGATCCCAAGTTCAAGCTTCTACACAGTAAGTTCAGAGCCAGCTTGGACTATATGAGAGACTACATACAAAGAAGGAAAGAAAAATTAAACTGAAAATTTTTCTTTAAAAATTCAATTTTTGTTTTCTTTTTTCATTTTTTTCAAGTGATGAAAATTCATTGACAATAAGGAACATAAATGGAAAATGATCAATTGCTCTTGTGGAAATATTGAAGTTAATATTATGTCTTTAACAAGTTGTAAAGAAAAATGTGTCTACAAGCTGTAGAGAAGGAAGGAGGAAGGCAGGATGCTTGTATCATTAACAAAAATTCAACTAGTCAAGAAAATCACACACCCAACTTTGTATAGCATTGATTAGGGGACTAAACAAAGTAATCAGAGTCCACATTTGTTCTAGTTGACATAGCAACCAGAAGGGTGCTAAAGAGTAGTGTTTCTGACAGAGAAATGTAATTGTCAAGGTTCTCAAAATTGTAGTCTTAGCAAAAATGAGTTAATCCATCATCTTAGAAAGACAAGATGAGCCTCAGCCTGTGGTATGCATGAGACTTAACAAACAAATATTTAACAAGAATAAAACGGAAAAAAAGAGGCTCAAAACCAAAAGCATATTAAATTTGATTAAGAGGAGAAGGGAACAATTTTAATAAGGAACATCCCGGGCTAAAACATACAGATCACAGTGAATTAGAAGTGTCTCCTAAAAGCCACAAGCGTTAAAACTGGTTCTATACTCACTGTAAGCTGGGAAGCCAAATAATACTTCATTTATAAACTCTTCTCTAATAAAGTATGCCATTCATTTTACTCCATATCTTGAATAGATAAGGACTGTAATCCTGAGGCAAAGGCAGCCTAGAGCTATTTAAGCCGTTGAACTAAACCTGAATACTTTCTTGCCTAAGTGATTTGAAAAATAAAATGTTCTTTATTTTGTGCTAATAGCATCTCAATTACAAAACTTCCAACTTGCTATATTTAGTTTACTTCTTCTTCTCTGAGTTCATAGAAATTCACACTTGAAAATGGTTTACTCAACCTGAATACTTTGGTTAAGTGTCTAGAACTGAATACACTTCTCGATTGCTTCAGGTGATAATGAAAGCCTCCCAAAAAGGTACATGTGATCAGGGAGAGGGAAAATAAAAGAGTCTAGTTGATTTTTTTCATTAAGGAAGGAACCAGAAGTAATCATTTTACTTTTGGAAAATTCAGTTATTCGTTGACATGCCAGGCATAAATCAACAGGCTCCAGTGAGGTGTGCATAGTAACCTGTAGTTCCCATCTTTGTTTCAAGTGTGAGAAACATTAGGTATAGAATAACCCTTCTCTTCAGAGTGGCCTGGCTTAGTACAAGCATCCAGATACTTAAATCAATTAACGCACTAAGAAAAAAATATCAATAATAAAATAAAGACTGTCAATAACAGCCAATAAAGACATTTTACCACTTTCTGGAGACTGAGTTGTAACCCAACCAATTGACTTCATCACAGCTTTCTTCCAGGTGGAGTAACGGATTTCACTTTCTAGAATTAAAAGGGGAAACATGCATGAGAAGTAGTTTGTGGAGGTGGTCCAAGTTGAACACTTAAGACTGGTTACTCAGCAGTCCTAATAGCTCATGTTCAACCACAGTGAGTCCTTACTGGATGGCAGACTTGGTAATTCACACCTGGTGGTGACGGGCAGTGAGCGCATGAGATGCTTAGAGGCCGGAGGAAGGATATGTGATGGCAGTTTAGCAGGAGGCTAAGGGAGATTGGGAGGCAGGCTATCTGCTATGAAGACAAACTAGTCACAAGAAAGTTGGGGTGATCTGAAAAGGAAAATCCTATTGATTTGGGTTTTCTTCTTTTCGGGGGTGGGGGCTGACATGGAGAGAGAGGTGAAGTACGACATGGACAAATCAGAACTGATTTTGGTCCAGTTGAAGGAATTAGCAAATACTGATTGCTCACAAGATTCAAATCATAACTACCCCATCCCTAGCATTTTAAGGTAGAATTTTTAAGGTGAAAATATAAAACTCCACAGAAATGAACAATGACGCTGCCCTCCTGCATAGAACTAGTTAGTAGAGTATATTTCCCTTCTCGCTTTGTTTAGTTTTTTCCCCCTTTTCCCCTGAGACCATGTTGTCCTTGCTGGCCTACGATCTGCCTGCCTCTGTCTCCTGAGCGCTGGGATTATCGGTGAGTGTTACCCCATCTGGCTTTCCCTTCTCACGTAAAAGAACAAACACCCTAAAAATCTAAAAGCTGTTATTGGCAGCTTGTCAGGCTAGTTTTTTTGTTTGTTTGTTCTGTAATTGAAGTAGCAGTATTATTCTCCTAAATAATATAGATAGGACCCATTTCCCTCATCCATTTCTGCTCAGGGAAACCCAATATGCTTAGCAGCCAACAAATCAAAGAGTAAAAATTTCCCCACATGAAGGTTATTTTCAATGTATTCCATTAAAAGATTTATTTTATATTTGTATTCTACATGCCAATATCCAATTAAACCAGCACTATTTTTGAAGATGTTTTCTTTTTTTCCATTGTATATTTATGACCTCTTTGTCAATAGGTGTGTGGATTTATGTCTGGGTCTTTGATTCCACTCCATTAATTAACCTGTCTGTTTTTATGCTAATACCATGCAGATTTTATTACTATAGCTCTGTAGTAGAGCTTGAAATCAGGGATGGTGGATACCTCCAGAAGTCCTTTTATTGTACAGGACTGTTTTAACTATCCTTTTTTGTTTTTCCATATGAAGTTGAGTATTGTTCTTTCAAGGTCTGTAAAGAATTGTATTGGAATTTGGTGGGGATTGCTTTTAGTCTGTATAGATTGCTTCGGATAAGATGGTCATTTTTACTGTGTTAATTCTACCAACCCATGAGCATGAAAGATCTTTCCAACTTCTGAAATCTTCTCCAATTTCTTTCTTCAAAGACTTGAAGTTCTTGTCATACAGATCTATCATTTGCTTGGTTGGAGTTACCTCAAGATATTTTCTATTACTTGTGGCTATTGTGATGGATGTTGTTTCCCTGATTTCGTTCTCAGCCCATTTTGTATAAAGGATTTTTTGAGTTAAGGTGTTTGTCAGCTGTAGGAGTTCCCTGTAGAATTTTGGGGGTTGCCTTTGTATACTATTATATCATCCCCTAATAGTAATACTTTGCCTTCTTCCTTTCCAATTTGTATCTACTTGATCAACTTTGGTTGTCTTATGGCACTAGATAAAACTACAAGTACTACATTTATAGATATGTAGAAAGTGAACAGTCTTGTCTTATTCCTGATTGTAGTGGAATTACTTCTCTCCATTTAATTTGATGTTGGTTGTGGGCTTGCTGTAAATTGCCTTTATTATATTTAGGTATGTCCCTTGTATCCCTGACCTCTCCAAGACTTTTATCATGAAGGGATGTTGGATTTTGTCGAAGGCTTTTTCAGCATCTAATGAAATGATCATTTTTTTCTTTTAGATTGCTTATATGTTGAACCATCCATGCATCTCTGGGATGAAGCCTACATGATCATGCTTGATGATCTTTTGGATGTGTTCTTGGATTTGGTGTGTGAGTATTTTATTGAGTGTTTTTTCATCACTGTTCATTAGGGAAACTAGTCTGTAAATCTCTTTCTTTGTTGAACCTGTGTGGGGCTTGGGTATCAGGATGACTGTGGCCTTATAAAATAAATTTGGCACTGTTCCTTCTGTTTCTATGTTGTGGAATAATTTGAGGAGTATTAATATTAGCTCTTCTTGGGAAATCCTGGAGAAGAGGGAATCCTACAATCCGTCCTTGGATTGTAGGAATCAGAGAGGTCAAGACACCAGAGGAACATAGCCCACAAGATCAACTAACCAGGGCTCACAGTAGCTCATAGAGAGTCTACCAGCAATCAGGAACCCTGCATTGGTCCGACCTACATTTTCTGCATATATGTTACAGCATGCAGCTTGATGTTCTTGTGGGACTCTTAATAGTGGGATGGGGACTGTCTCTGACTCCTTTGCCTGCTCTTGGGACCCTCTTCCTCCTACTGGGTTGCCTTATCCAACCTTAATATGAAGGGATGTGCCTAGTTTTATTATGACTTGACATGCCATGCTGGTTGATGTCTTTGGAAGACCTGCCCTTTCTGAAGGGAAGGAGGAGTAATGGATCTAGGAGAGAGAGGAAATGGGTAGGGGAACTAGATTATTTTTTTATAAAGTTTTATTCTGTAACTATACCTTCAGCATTGATCTGAGGTTCAAACCGCTCCATTGTTACAGCTGACAATCCTCAGGTTCGAGACTCCAAACACCAACACCCTCTGCAGCTCCAGCTGCCATGGCAGCTCCTAAAGCAGTCGTTTCGGGCATGGATGGTTTCACTGAGAGGAGAAAGCTATGTCAAGAATTTTGTAGTTATATATGCCTGAAGGATCAGTTCTTCCCAACATTATTACTTCTGGGGTTTAAAGGAGTGAAGGATTACTAACCTACTGGAATATACAGAATGTCTGCTTGTAGCTGCATAAGAATTTTATTGCTGGTCATTCCTCCATCTACCTGCAAATGACTGAGTGGAATTCCACAGTCGCGGTTCATGGCATCCAAAATCTTAAATAAACCAATGCAATTAGCATGATGAGACTACTTCACAGTAACATGTCTAACAATGGCAACCCTTCACACACAAACCTGGAGTATTTCTCAAAGCCAGCAAGAATGAAACTGAGACACTGTATTCTGTTCTTCCGAACCCTCCTCTATCTGGTTGCAACCAACCTTTTCTAGCTTCATGCTTCCTTACCCACCCTCCTATTCAGTGAGCTAAGCATTCGCTTTGGCGTCTTCATTTCCTGTGCTAATGTCTACATTTGTGTTCTTTCCTTTGCCTAATATGTACTGCTTACTCTACTACCTAGTCTTCTCTCCAACATAAGATGCCCAGTGGGTAGTGATAAGGGTATTTATAAGATAATGAGACTTGGCAGAGGAGAGAGGGCACACTTGTATTTAGAGTACTGTTTATGTAGGCTTCAGTTTTCATTTGGGAACACTTTAAGTACTTAATAAATTTAAGGCATAAATATATAATGGATATTTAATTTAAGGGTGATAAAAAGGATCAAGCATAGGAAAAAAATAGGCTTATATTCATTACCTCTCGGGTTTGGAAACAAACGGCTTCTAATGCAGCAAAAGCAATATGACATTTATTGGTGAACTGAGTGAGTCCACAGATGATCCTAAAATACACACAAAAGATTTTCAGACTAGAATGATATAAATAAATCAATGATTCTTTTTTCTTCCCCAGCCTCTGCCTCCTACAGTCCTTTTGCCCCCTCTCTTTCCATGGCCACTCCCTCTTTGGGGAGGGGGTGTGGCTGTCCCAATTATAACTGAGCACTTTACTGGCGCTTCTTTTCTGTATTAACTAACCACCTCTTCCCTGATGAGGACTGAGAGATGCACTAATCTATGGGTATTACAGAGACAACAACTTAAAGGAGTGCTCTGTCACTTGACTGATCTTATGCCCCAACAATGTAAAGAGTGAACTCAACAGACAGAAATGTAGGCAGGGAAGAAAATTGAATATATTCACTGAGTAGTTCAGAATGTCCTTATAGTCTGTAACCCTATATCCACAGGTGGCAATAGCTGTGATCTAATAGGACAGATAATATTAACATAAAATCAAATCACATTCATTTAGATGATAGGGCGCTCGTTTACAATGTACAGGTAAAAGTAAAAAAATAATTAGTTACTAATTTAGTAAACAACCAAGACCTTTCAACACATACTGTCAGCCCTATTCTTCTTTCAGTATTGCCATTAATTTTTATTAGCATATATTAGTTAAACCTAATGAGAATCATTATGATATTTTCATACATCTACATAGTGCTTTTTTGAACATATTCAACCTATTATTCTCTCACTCCTAATAATCCCCTTTCTCCACTTTCATGTCTTTTATTATCATTTACTTTTCAATTAATACATAATAATTGTGTACATTAATGAAATGTTGTTAAGAGGTTTGGAGACATGTATATAATGTGCAATGAGGCAAGCCTAGCACTCCATGCATTTATCTTATCTTTGTAATAGGAACATTCAATAGCCTCTTTTATAGCCATTTTAAAATATGTAGCAAATTACTTGTAACTATAGACATACTTACCCTCTTGCACTGGGCTCCCAATAAGGTGCGTATAACCCTGAAAATGCTGGAACAAAGTAGCACCCATAAGAAGTACCTACTTCTTTAGCAAGTTTTTCTAGTATTAAAAAGGAGAAAGAAAGGCAAAAAGAAAATTAAATCAGTATCTTGAAAGCAAGATAAACACATATACTTTCAATAAACACATATACTTTCAAATTTAGATCAGGATCTTTCATTTCTAGTTCATTAGTAGTAAAGTGTTGATGGGGGATTTCCCTCTGTATGCTGTGACTACCATTGGTTAATAAACTGGCTTGGCCTGATAGGGTAGAACAGAGCTAGGTTGGGAAAACTAAACTGAATGCTGGGAGAAGGAAGGTGAAGTTAGGAGAAGGGGAAGCCATGCATCCCCACCCGAAATAGATGCTTGAACTTTACCCAGTAAACCACAGCCTCGTGGCAATATACGATTACTAGAAATGGGTTAAATTAAGATTTAAGAGTTAGTCAAAAAGAATCTAGAGCTAATTGGCCAAGCAGTAATTTAATTAATATAGTTTTTGTGTGATTATTTTGGGAGTCTGGGCGGCTGGGAAACAACAACAAAGTGTCACTAATTACAAAAAATTATAACAAAGTGTCACTAATTACAAAAAATTACAACAAAGTGTCACTAATTACAAAAATTATAACAAAGTGTCACTAATTACAAAAACTTCCAACAAAGTGTCACTAATTACAAAAGAATGCTAAATGAGAACAATAAGAACATTTCCCCTTCATTGACTGCCCCCACCAAAAAATGAGCTCAAGAAACTGGATTCATTTCCTTTAGGTATTTTCTTTCATTTCCATGTGTATGTTTGTTGTATGTGTGTACACAGGGAGGGTGGGTATGCATGTAGATGCCAGAGGTCAACCTCAGTGCTTGGAACTTGGGAGATGGCCATCTTGTTCATTAAGACAATGCTTCTCACTGGCCTAGAACATGCCACAAATGCTAGAATGTTGAGACAGCCAGTCCTAAGAATCCACCCGTCTGCAGCTACTGGCCTTGGGATTAGATATAGATGCCAGCAAGCTTGTGTTTTTATTCCAACATAGATTCTGGCGACCAAACTCAGACCCCTGTTCTTGCACTGCAAACACTTTACCCACTGTCCCCAGCCCCATCTCCATGATTTTGAAGTTCTTTGACTAGGAGATGAGGTGCTTTTGCCTCTGGTGCCTAATAAGAAATGCATTTCTGGTTGTCTTACCTTCAGGAGGCAAAGTAAAACAGGTAGATGACTAGCTGTGTTCAAACTAATTACCCACAGACTGAATACAGCCATACTAATACTTAATTTATAATTACCAGTGTTGCACCGTTCACTCTAACCCAGAAGTCAGTGCTCCTTCTCATCAGATAAAGGTAATTAAACTGCTCTACCTGCAGAGCCAGGCAGCACTCTTTGGTGTTCAAAGTCATGCATGAGTCATTTTTATGTCCCATCTCACCACTTTATTAATGCCCGCCACAAATTACGCCAATTCATTGTGCAATCAATCTTCATAAAAAAGTCTTTTTGGGATAGATCAAATTTATATAAGGGGTCTTACATAATTCATAGATCAGGGTAGTGGCAAAGTAAGTATTTACAGATTACAGGGACAAAATATTAACATTTTCATTCATTCTTTACACTTTTTCCTTTGAAACTTAGTCTTGCTATGTGGCCGTGGCTGCTCTGTAACTTGCTATGTAGACCAGGGTGGCCCGGAACTCATAGAGATCCTATTTTACATTTTAACTTGTTACAAAACATACTCACCAATTTCCTCTGAGGACTTAATAATTCCAAGGTTGTCTCTTAGCCAGCGGATTACAGCACCAGCTATAGCTACAGAACCCTAAGAGAAAAGGAATCCAAGATAGAATATATGTTGCCACTAGAAAGATCATTCTGTCCTTTCTAGTATGTATGATAGTTTTTAAGTGGAGAACCTTCAAACAATTCTATTTTGGGGTCCCTACAAATATGAAAAACTATGATTTCTCATACAAACCGTTTTACCTAGACCATGAAGAAGTGCACTCTTCCAGTGCACCCTTGAGCCCATCATAATAGGTGGCCATTCATATTTTGAGCAGTTTGATCTTTGTATAACACGATAAGCTACTTATGCATAGTATCACCTATTAAAAAACCCTTACATCATCCACAAAACTACTGCAATGAGACACACTAAAAATGTAAGTATAATTTATGTATCTAATAGCACAGGAAAAAAATCTAGTGAAGATACAAGTGATTATTCTTTGAAATCAATCACGTGCCACATGGATAAGGCATTGGCTTAGATCTCTAGTATTGCTCCTACACCCAGTCAATCTCCAGGGGATTGGGAGGGAAAAATAAGGGTAAAAATGTAATTTTAGTCAGATATGAGTTGAGATTTTAGGACTTAATTGCTGTGTGATCTCAAATAAATTATCTAGGCTTACTGAGCTCCATTTTTTAACCTACAGAATGATGGTAACTACTACAATACTATTTTAAACAAACTACCATGCCTCTTCCTATGAGAATACATGTCAATGTCCTTACTAAACATAAATACTAGCTTCATTAATCTTTGTCAGTAGCATATACTATGATTACATGTTATGAAATGGCCAAGATCAGTAAATTCATTGAGAAAAGAAGTAGATTAATAGCTGCTTAGGTCTGAAAGGGGCAGGGATGGATGGTATGGAGTATAGCTATAATGGGGCTTTTCTTTAGGATTATGAAGCATTCTGGAGTTGTGCTGTTGTTTGCAGAAATGTATGACTCTATGAGAAACAACAGATTTGTATACATGACAAAGGTAAATTTGGGGCTAGAATTGTAGCTTGTTGGCAGAGTAATTTGCCTAGCATACACAAGGCCCTAGTTTCCATTCCCAGAACCACAAAATAAAGAAAGAGAAAGGTATTACCAAAAAGGAGAGATGTTTTGGTGCTTGGACTAGATCTCAATAAAGCAATTATAAAAATGTATTAGACCAAGGGTTTAGCCCTGTGGCAGAGAGCTTGTCTAGCATGTTTAAGGTCCTAGGTTCAACCCCAAATCCTACAAAAACAGACGAACAAACATATCCGAAAGGCAGAAAATACATCAAAAAATATTTAAGGATTCAAATTTATTGCTCTGAAGTCCCAACCATAAAATGACTGCTGTTGAGTCATTCCACACCAAATATCAGATGACATTAAGGTAAGAAACTGTTACCAGGGCAACTAAATGAATTTCATGTCGTCCTACTGACCATCGTGTTGCAATCTATAATTTCAGCATTTGGGGAATGGAGTGAGGATGATCAGTAGTTCAAGGCCACCCAGGGCCAGTTAGTGACTTAGAGGTCAGCTTGAACATGAAGTCCTCCCTTAAATTAAGGAAAAACGTTGGAGAAATGGTCCGAAGGTTGAGTACTGGCTGTTATTTCAGAGAACCCAGGTTTGCTTCCCAAAAACCAGATGACAGCTTACAACCATCTGAACTTAAGTCTCAGGTGTCCCAATGCCCTCTTCTGGCCTCCTTGGACACTGTAAAAAAGTATACGGGCAAAATACCCATATATGTGTGTGTGTGTGTGTGTGTGTGTGTGTGTTAAATATTATGTTAAATATAGAAATATATAAAAATATAAACATAAAAGTATATTTATCATATATATGTGAATATATATGCTAAATAAATAAACGAAATAAAACCAACCAAGCAAATGTTCCTTCTTGATGTCAGTTGCCAAAATGCAAATAAGTCAGAGAATATACTGATTTACTCCACCAGGTTCTATGAGAAGTCACTATATATCACCACAAAGAATAACACAGTTTTTCCTTATACAATAACTTTATATGCAAAATTATTAAATGGTAAAGTAAATAAAAATAAAATCAAAATTAAAGTATATTTAACTCAACACATTAATGTAAAATTTAAACTTGGCATCAATATTCAAATCACTGAGTTCTTTTTTTGTACTGAGTTTAAAATCTAAACTACAATTTATAAAATTATTACTATTATTACTATTATTACTATTAACATGTGTGTTCACACCCCCCTGCTACAGTATGGGTGTGGAGGAACCACTTTCTGGAGTCACAAGATGGCTCATAAGGTAAAGGATCTTGCCATCGAGCCTGTTACGCAGAGTTCCACCCCTGTGACTCACATGGCAGGTGGTGAGAATTGACCTCCCACATGCCATGCCATGCCATGCATCTCCTAAATTAATAAACAAATGTAATAAAAAGGAAAAAAGAATGCAGCCAGGTATGGTGGCACACAGAGTCTAACCTGGGGTACCTAAGATCCTGTTGAGAAACAAAAACAAGAAACAGCAAAAGCAGCTAAAGAAGTAATGCGGATTAAGCAGAAGGGAAACCAAGGTTTTGATCACAAGGTGACAACTACAGAGCATTACTTCAGTTAAAGCAAATGCTTTCAAAAGTCCAAAGCCACAGGGCCCACAAGGTGACTCAGTAGATGAAGGCACCGACTACCAAGCCTGAGCCAACTCCCAGAATCTACACACTAGAGAGAAGGTTGTCCTGTGACTCCCACGCCTGCACTGTGCCATGTGTGCTCACAGCCACTCGATAAAGCTTTGCTTTCCAGGAGTCAAGGAATGTTTCATTCTAATTGAAGAAATACAGTGAGTAATGACAATAAAAGTAGCTAAAATGTGTATCTGAAACAAGAATGGAATGTTTGTATCTTGATATAATATACAGTATGGTTTAGACTTGAAAGAAATGAATAAAAATGAGATAAACCTCTTAAAATTGAAATGAAAAGCATGTAAGGGTATTGGAGAGATGGTTAGCGGCTAAGAGCATTCACTGCACTTCCAGACCCATGTTCTGTTTCCAGCACTCACATCAGCTGGCTCACAACCACCTGCAACTCTGGCCCCAAGTAATCTGAGCCCTCTTCTGGCTTCTTTGAGCACCTGTAGACACTTACACAGACAAAACACACATGAACATGTGTTTAATGAATTCATTAAAATAGATCTAAAAAAGACACGTGGTCTTCTGAATTCAGAGGCAGGAGGCAAAATAGAGTATAATGTTTTGACGTTCCACAGGAAAAGAGTGCAGAAGAAACCAACAGTGTCTTCTCAAGCTACCACAAATTGCATCCTAAATACAAAGAGGTGGCTTTGCAATGCCTCACCTACAAACAGGCCCTAGGGCTGTCTCAATGCACTGGAAGAGGTGCATGTAAGCATATAAACATCACCAGCTTCACCTGACGGAAGACTCAATAGAAAATTGAGGAGGTATTAAAAGAAGTCAAAGATAACAGAACAAGGTGAATTATTATTTATATTAGGCTGGCATTGCTGGCTAGCAAGCCCTACAAAACCACTTGTCTTTGCCAAGAACAAACCACAATGCCCAATTGTTTTTCACATGGGTTCTGAGTCCTCAAGCTCCAAAACTCCAGTCCTCAAGCTTCTAAAGAAAGCACCTTTACAATTGAGCTACCCTCCTCCCTCCAAGAATGTACATTACAAAAGTCCATAAAATCTTTATTAATGGCATATGTTCATCTTCTTAAATGATGTAGTTTTTGTAATTCCTAATGTTTATGCTCTTTTGTGATTCCCTGGTAAGATGGAACCCCTAACTCGCTTCTAGTCAAAAGGTGAAGGATTATGCAAAGATGCATGTGGTTATGTGACATAAGACCACTGCTCTCCTCTTGCTGGGACTCCCCTTTCCCTTTATTCTTTGAGGAAGCTGATGGCGAAGTTGAGAAGGCACAGAACTACAAGTGGCCTCTAGAAGCTGAGAGTGGTCTCTAGCTGACATCTAGGAAGAAGGTGAAGCCCTTTGTAGAAGCAGGAACTAGACTCTGCCAAATCCTTTATCAGGCTGACAGCAGATGAAATGCCAGATAAGCCCAAACCCTCAGTCCACACCTTACTACAGCCTTTTGAGATACTGGATAGAATACCCAGAACTGAACGGAAATAATTGTGTGTTATTTTAAGTCACTCAACCTTGTGGTAATATGGCGATATATCAAATAATTGGCTACTACAGAGGCTTCCACCTAAAATGGACAATCTTGCACAAGAAAGATAAAAATCTCTGAAACAATAAATATTAACATGATAATCACAACGTAGAGGTAGACAAAGAAGCTAGTAGACAAATATAAAGAAGCCTCTAACCTTATGTGTAAAAGGGAAAATACGGGCTTAACAATAGGATTTATATTATATCCTTTTATAGGATAGAAGGGTGGAGAAAATAGTCTGGCCTCTGAAAGTCTATGATGAGGTTTGGCAAGTACTCAGACAAGCTGTCCTCTGACCTTACACCCATGCTATATCATGTCCACCACAGCCATGTGTGTGTGTGCGCGCGCGTGCGCGCACACACACACACACACACACACAAATAGTTTTTAAAAAGCCTATGTCTTAATAAAGTAATTCAGAACATGGAAGTATCAAAGCTGTAAGTTGGGACAAGGTCATGGCCATATTACAGGCCCCCAAAAGGAGGTTTGTTTTCAGAAACAATACTTAGAAAAAGAAGCGGAACGAGGAAAGGAAAGGCTGGCTTCAGGAAGACAGGAAGATAGTGTCCTACTGACAGATGACAGAGGGAAGACAGAGCCACATAACTGCCCTACTTTGTTCTACTTTCTTCCACCATGGAGAAACGTTTTCCAAACAGAAAGGGCAGGACAAATCGAAATAGCTTGATACAGGACTCTAGTTTCAGGATAGTATAGAGATCATGTTCTCCAGTTCCTTTTCACATGAGATGAAGTGAGAAGTCGGAGAATTAGAGATAGTAAGCCTAGAATCACCTTCCAGCAGTCTGGGAGAAAACAGAAAACACTTGCTCTTGGCAGTGAAGATGATGGAGATGCTTACATAAACGTAGTCAGCTCACATTTTGGAAATGCTGTTTGTTTTAAGCACAGAGGATAATAGGCAAAAACTAAAGACAGGAAATCAGCAGACCTTGACTTAAATACAAAGGGTACCCCTCATGCAGATGAGACTGGAAAGTGTGCCGCATGGTAAGGACTGCGGTTGTAAGCATGATGGGTAATCTCATTTCTTTCCTGATGGAAGATTGATACTGGCAATAAAGAATTTTGTTTATAAAGAAATCCGTAATAAAAGTTTACACACAAAACTTAATATCTGGAATAGAATTCCTTCCAGTCTGACAAAGACCTTAAAATAAGTGCTAACAATATTTGCAAAAGCAAATTGGGGCATGACTTCCATTAAAAATAACAACAGCAAACCCAGACATGGTGGCACACATTTATAATCCACGGATTTGGGAGGCTCAAGTAGGAAGCTGGAAAGTTTGAGCCCAGCTGGGACTACAGAGTAAGGCCCTTTCTCAAAACAAACAAGAAATTGTGAATCAAGTGAGAAAAGAAAGAAAATCAGCTAGATTTGAAAAACAAACCAAAAAAATCCTTTAACTAAAAGTATGAAATGAAAGGGATACGTTCCAAGCCTCACTGAAATGAGTCTATTAGTGAGTCTCTCCGCTGCTGCTGGGGTAGAACTCACAAACTTACAGTGACAAACTGCTGGCAATGTGTAAGCAAAGAGATAATATATACAATTCATTGCCTAGAGTCTACTCTTAGAAAAAGGTGTCAACATCTATATGAAAACTGCAGCACTAAGAAAGAGTGAAAAATCAGCTGTCTCCATTGACATGGGTAAATTCCCTGAGAATAACGCTGAGTGAGAGAAGCCAGACCAAGGAATCGAGGGCTCAGACTTAAAATGCACATGTTCATGTTTCTTTGTCTTTCTCCACCTCCTCTAACGTCTCAGCACGTCATCATCACCATGTAAAACTAAACTCTAGTGCTGGAGGTGGCAGATTTGTCTCAGAACTCTAAATAAGCATAGGAAACAATGATACTAAAACTTAGGGCACTTTATCTCAGGGGACAGGGAGGCCAGTGTGACTATGCGTGGCAGGAAGGGGCTCTTGGAGGTTGCTGGTGTTCTGCTACTAGACTTGAGAAGAGATTACACCATATTCCCTTTGTAATAATTTGAGAAGATGTAAAGTGTGGTTTAATTCATTTTTATTATATTTTTAAAGCAATTTTAAGCTTAAATATATTTTCTCATATTCTTCTCCTCTCCCAATCCATTTTTTTGAGAACTGTTTTTATTTTTCTTATATGGGTGTTTGACCTGCATGCAGTGCCCTTGGAGGCCAGAAGAGGGCATCAGATTTCCTGGGACTGGAGTGCTGGAATAATGGGGTCCTCTGAAAAAGCTCATCTTAACTGATGAGCCATCTCTCCAGCCTTAATTCATACTTCTTCAGGTGTCTTAACATTTCACAATGCAAAACCACATGGATTTTATGTATTAAGGTTTATTTCAAAGACAGAATTTAGAAATGGAGGGTAGATACTGAGTTACTCACCAGGGATGCAGCACAGAGAAACAAAGAGATTAAATATATATAAACCAGGGTAGTTAAGAGACATGCAGGATGGGCTGAAAGGTTAAAAGATTCATCCACTAGCAACTCCAGAAAAAGGAAGTAATGGAGTAATATCTGAAGGGATAATTGCTGAGAATTTTCCAGATCTGATGATAAATTGGAATCCAAGTACCTAACAGGATAAATAAAAATAAATCCAAACCCAGGAACATACAGCAAAGCTCCAGAGCACTGAAGAGAAAGAGACGATGCTAAAAGCTCAAAGGAGATGAAAGAAACAATCTGTACAGGAACTACACTTAAGCGGACAAGGCAGCAGAGCTCTCCTTAGTACCTGTGGCCAGCTGTGATGGTTCAGACTATAACTCCAGCACTCAGGTGGCAGAAGGAGGAGGATTTGGAAGTTGTGACCTGTCTGTGCTGCATAGGAAGACCATGTCTCAAACAATCACATGCACCATAAGGGATATGAGAAAACTAGAAATTTATACTTATCCCAAATGAGGACAAAATAAATAAAAGCCTAAAAAAGAATGGACTTACTATCCTACACTCTGATTACGAAAGGATCAAGAACAAAATCAAAATTTGAATGGGGACATAAAAGGGATGGAACCAAAGAAATGATGCTGGGGCTGGGTGTGGTAGCATATATACATAATGCCAACATTTGACAGGCTGATGCAAGCATACTAGGGGCCAGCTTGGGTTACAGAAAAAGAGTAAGCCTCAAAACAATGATACTGGATATGGAAATGAATATAATGGGTCAATAAATATGATTTGCTCTCAACTGTAAAGAAAACTACTAATTACTGCACGTTGAAGAAAATGAAAACTTTCAACAACAGAATTCAACATGATGAGCAAAGTTTCTAGGGATACAGTATTTGAAATCCTCATCATGGTTGAGAAATACTTAAAATATCAAAAATTTATATATATATATATATATATATATGTTTTTTTCGAAAACCTTAGTTAAATATTTTTAAATGTAAAAGAAAAAAATCACTAACTGAAAAAAATTTAATCAGTATTACTCTAAAATCTGCAGGAGAATGAAGAAAGACTCCAACATCTGGATGTGGCAGCTCTTATCTGGAAGCCTTGCATTTGGCAGTAGGACTTTCCAGGCCATACAGTGACATCCTATCTCAAGGATCAAAAGCAAAAGCAGGGACAGGGGAGGAGTAAAGGGGTGAGGACAGACAGCTATAGTTTCAGTTTCTAAAGAGTGCAGAAAGTAACAATTCAATAGTTTTGATTTCTAAGCCTCCCAACAATCTGTCAAATTAAAGCATGATTATTATATGTGTCAAAAGGCTGACAAAAGAATTAGTATAAATTTACTAAATTTTATCAATCTAACATCATTCCTCTTTTTTCAGTTTGTTTTGTTTTCTTAAAATGTTTTAAAATATCTGTTAATGGACAAAAATGTAAAGGTAAAAGGGGAGATTCTACCTACTAATATTTAAAAAGTTTTAATGGGCATGTGTATATGCACATTATGGCAAATGAAAAGTAACTTAGACAATAGCAGAATAGACCTGCACAGTTAACTATCTTGAAAATAAGAAGGAAATGAAGATCTAGATTAGATTAACTGCAAAGTTTTGTACAAATGCACAGTGGAGCAGGCTTGGCTTGAGAGAGAGGATATTTTAGCATATGTTCTGAGAAACAGTGGTATAAAGACTAAATAAACTCTCAGGCCAGAAGAGCAGGTGAATGCTTATGGCGAGGGACACAAGCCACTCTGATGAGTACATGCTATATCACACAAAGAATATCCTTTTGATCTCTATGATGAGTGGTGATTTGGAATGCATCTAACACAGGGTGCTCAAAACTACCAAGTATGGAAGTGATACCAGGGCAGCGAGGCAGTTTAAACCGGGTGAGTAAGAGTCAGCCAATTGAGTCAGCCAATCCCTGCACTAAACTTCAAGGATAGAAAATTTGACACTGTACAACAGGAAAATAATATCCCCAAGGTGACAAAATCAATTTCTACCAACAACAGAGGAGATGGTTTAATCTTGTCTCATGGAAGTCTTGACCCCCTAGTTTAGTTCAAGGTTCTTTCTACCTAATCAGAGGCCAAAAAGTGGAACTTTTGAGTATTGTATATTAAAATGTATAAGAAAAGATGTTAGAAAACATAGCAATTTTTCCAGGTGTGGTGGCTCATGTAATTGCATAAGGAGAAGGACTTCCATGAGTTCAAGGTCAATTTAAAAGGACAACAGAGTTCTTGGCCAGCCAGGGATACCTGACAAGATCCGGCCTCAACATAATACCTCTCCCCGCAGAATGCATGGTAATTTTCCTTAACTAGGAATGTGTGCCATATCACCTGTACTGATTGAAAAGAACTTACTTCCAATGCATAATACACAGGCTTGTCTCTGCCGAGTTTATAAGCCACAGTGGTCAAAAGGCCATGTTCAGAAAAAACACACTGTAGGAAAGAGAAACAAAGATTTTAGTGTGGAAAAAATGTAAAGGCTAGTATAAACCTTTTTTCCTCTGAGACACGGTTTTACTGTGTAGTCCTGGCTAGCCTAGAACTCACTAGACCCGGCTTGCCTTGAACTCACAGAGATCTACCTGCCTCTGCTTGCCAAGTGCTAGGATTATAAAGGCATATATCACCATGCCCAGCTTCAGTGTGAAAAAATTTAAAGTTATAACAGAATGCTTATTCATAATAGTTTCATCAATAAAATAATAATTACTAAAACTAAGTCTTAGTCAATGGTAATAAGAATACACTCAGACTGCTAAAAATTACTTATTTTAAATTAGATTTTCACTAAGAATCCGACATGATGCTAAATCTAGAATTTCCATTAACACAATCAAAAGAATACTAAAATATTAAAAAAGCACAGGACTCTTATTAGACTCCCTCCCAATTTCATGATTTTCATCATTTCTATTGAACCAAGTTAAACCATGATAATGTTCAAGTAAAAGATGAAGACCCAAAAAGTACACTAATAATGAATTAGATTCAAGCATTATGTATATGAATGTAAAGACGACTTTTTATCAAGGTGAACTTAGAAGAAAAACCAACCTTATGTCCTGTGTTACACAGTAAGAAGCACCCTGTTCCATACCTATAGGTGGAGGAAGAATGAACAGCATGACAATTCTATCAAAAGCAAACAGTAAAATATTAGTACTACCGCTCTTCAAAATGGACATTTAACCTAGTACAATAAAGTCATTTTATGAAGCTTTTTAAAAAGTATTGAAATCCAACAAATATAGTGATATTTTATTTGTGCTTTAATAAATAAAGCTTGCCAGAAGATCAGAGTGCAGTGCTAAGCCATTAGAGGCCAGGAAGTGGTGGCACATTCCTTTAATTCCAGGACTCAAGGCCACCCTGGATTATACAAGATTGAATAGAAGAGAAACAGAGCTCACACAAAGGTGATCCTAGCACTTGGGATTCTACGCTTTTAATGCCAGCACTAGGGAAGTAGGGGCAGGAGTGATATGGCTGGGTGGAGAGAGGAATATAAGGCGGGAGGAGACAAGAGTTCAGTCTAGTCTGAGGTCAGTGGAGAAAGTTGCAGTCTGAGGTTTGGTGGGGAGCATTGCAGTCTGTAGTCACTCTGAGGGCAGGATCACCCCTTTATCTGAATCTTGGTAGAGGTAAGAGCTCTCTAGTAGCTTGGCTGCTGTGCTTTTCTGATCTTCAGCTTGAACCGCAGTATCTGTCTCTGGGTTTTTATTAGTCGTGCAACACACATCACACACTAAATATTCTTTTTAAGAGTATTTTTTACAAACTGGTCTAGAAGGAAATCTATTGAGATTAATGAATGGGGAAAATGCAGGTACAGGATTTAGCATTTAGTCAGTCATCGGCCAAGAGTGTGTCTGTAAAATATGACTACAATACAACAAATTCTACATTCAGTCGCAGTTAAATTACTACCAGTCCTCATTGGGTGAAACAGCAGGAGTAGCAGCCATTCACTAAAGAGTCAGCCAGCTTAGCACCATCACTGATAACAGCTATGATCTCCGAAAACCACTACGCTCTGGCAGGTGAAAGGATAAGCATAACAGCAGGTATGGCTTGAAAACTAGGACAAAAGTGACCAACACGGAAAAGCCATTTAAGGCTTTCTGCTCTCATTCTCTCTGCAGGATAATATATCCTAACAGCGGCAGAATAATCACAACCAGAACTCGGCACTGCTGATATGGAAGACTGAACCGACTTTGTGGCGGTTTATCGCTGTAAGTTTTGGATAAGCTTTGGACTCTGTCACAAATCAGACACTTGGACAGAAGACAGTTTTGACTTGGGTATGCAAGATCAGTTGCTAACCCCATCTGATACAAGGAAGGGTCACAGAGAAATGGCTTTCTGATTTGTTGTTGTTGTTGTTTTTGCTTTGTTTTTTGAGATAGGGTATCTCTGTGTAGCCCTGGTTGTCCTGGCCTGAAACTCGCTCCATAGACCAGGCTGGCCTCGAACTCAGACAACAGTCTGCCTCTGTCTCCTGAGTGCTGGGATTAAAGGTATGCACCACCACCACATGGCTGAGAAACAGTTTTAAAGTGAGCAGACATAACAAGGCTGCTATAACCACTGTTGACTCTGCCGAAACTTCCAGCTCCTGCCCCACAGGATCCTATTTTATGTGCTACCATTGTTATAACTGTGTTGGTGCCTAGCCTCCAAGCTGATAGAAGAATGATGGCAGAATCTATTACTATTACTATGATGGCTTCATTTTTCTTGGGCAATAAACACCAACCATGTGCATTTTCCTGAAAAATATTTTCTTCATACACCATAAGAGTAATAGTTACTTCAAAATATTCTATCTCTTTCTACCCAAGTGGATTTTTTTTTGCTTGCTCAGTGAACAGGTGACACGTCCAAGAGGTATAGGACTACTGAATATTTAAGTTTGCACAGACACTTGTCAAATACACTAAGTGTGAGCAATATATTTACCACCCGAAGCACATGGCTTTCTCTACTTCTTTGCTGCCCATCTATAAAATGGAAACTGGTTATGTTTTTTCATGTTGAGATTTTATTAAAAGTAGAAAGAAAGCTCAAGAAAAATAAAAGGATACTCAGGAATATGGCGGAGGGTGTCTCAAGGAAGAGTTGCAGTTTACTAAAAGACATTTCAAACAAATTTCATGCTTTTCTATTAGACTGTGTAGCCCTGACTATCTTGAAACTCTCTATGTAGACTAGGCTGGCCTCGGGACTCACAGAGATCTGCCTGCCTCAGCCTCTAGAGTGCTGAGATTAAAGGCATATAACAACCTGATAATTTTATGCTTTTAAAAAGCAAATGGTCCCAGGACTTGGGAGGCAGAGGCAGGTGGATATTTGTGAGTCCGAGGCCAGCCTGGTCCACAAGAGCTAATGCCAGGACAGTCTCCAAAACTACAGAGAAACCCTGTCTCAAAAAACGAAAAAAAAGAGAGAAAGAAAGAAAGAAAAGAAAAGAAAAAAATAGAAAAGAAAAGAGAAAGAAAGAAAGAAAAGAAAGCAAACAGGGGGTCTGGAGAGATAGCCCAGCAGTGAAGAACACTTGTTGCTTTTGCAGAGGACCTTGGTTCGATTCCCAGCACCCACATGGTAGTTCACAACAATATGTAACGCCAATTGCCAATTCCAAGTTAGCTGATGCTCTTTTGATTCTATGTGTGCTAAGCACACATGTTGCACACAGACATACATGTAGGCAAAGCATTTACATAAAACAACTTATACTGGGGCTGGAGAGATAGCTTAGCAGTTAAGAGCTATCTTAACCGCTTCTTCCAGAAGTCCTGAGTTCAATTCCCAGCAACCACATGGTGGCTCACAACCATCTGTAATGAGAACTGGTGCTGTCTTCTGGCCTGCAAGCAAACATGTAGACAGAATACTGTATACATAATAAATAAATAAATCTTAAAAAATACTTATAGTTAACTCACTTCCCATTTCCCTGTGGTGCAATACATAACTTATCAGTGCTACAAACATGTTCCAAACACAACATCTTTTACTGGACCTGTTCCTTACTTTGGCTAATCCTAACCCTCTGTTCCTGGGTCTTCTCCCTTGACTCTCCGCAGTGTCTTATGTATCCCTGCAGTCTCTCCTTCTGTTCCCATCCTCTGAGTCTGTAGTAGTAGGATATAATGGTTTATACCACGGGTACATGGCCTCTAGCTTTCCCTTGCTTTGACCCAAGACTGTCATCACATTAACTGAGAACTCCAGCTACACCTAAATACCAGCTCATAAATGTTCAGAAGTTATCCATTTGCTATCGAGGAGAAAAAAAAGAACAAAAATCAAAACAAAAAAGGAAAAAATCTTGGCCCTAAATAGCTTTATGGCATGGTTGTTATGGTATGAATGAAATATCACCCACTGACTCATGATTTGAACATTTGGTCCCCAGCTAGTGATGCAATTTTGGAAAGTTATGGATATTTTGGGAGGCGAGGCCTAGCTAGAGGATATTTGTCACTGGATGTATGCCTTTGAAGGTTATACTAAGTCCTCAATGTCCTCTGCTTCTTCCTTCTGTCTGCCATGATGGGAATTTGTCCAATACATGGCCCTGCCACTACTCTGTTCTTCTAAATAGCACCCACCCACAGCCGTGTTTTGTTTTGTATGCTGAGTAGCTCAGGCTGATACAGAGCTCACCATTTAGCCCAGACTATCTCCCAATTACCTGGAATACAACTCAGCCGTTGCGCTCATCTTGTCTTATTTCCTACCATTTTCCTACCCTAAGCATCGCTACATTCCTATACTAAATCTTCCTCTTTGTATCCTGTGCTCTCCAGGGGTGCTCATTCCCAAAAGCATCTCCCTAGCAGCATAATGGTTTTCTTTGCTAGTACTGGGATCAAGTCCGGGGGTCAGTGAATGCTAGGCAAGTTCTCTGCCGCTGAGCTAGATGCTGAGCCCACTTCCATCATCATTTATGATGGTTCTGGCCTCACTTTGAAAGCCAACGACATGACTCTAAAGTTTCTTAAGTCATGAAAGCTCTAGTTTATATACCAATAACTGGATATCTGTGTTGTTTCCCCTCAGGGTAAGAAATGTGAGATCAAGATTGTATGATTTGCTGTTTGCCTTCTCCAACCTGCAGTCACTACATTATTACTTATGTGTAATTAATTTATGGACTTGCCTGACAATGGGAAAGAGAGAAAGGCTATTTTACTGTGTCCCTACTATGTACTATCTATTGTGCTAGGTCATGGACAGATGGAGATAGCATCTGATTTACTAGCATTAGTGTTCCTGGCAAAGGAGGAAAGGGGAAAAAACAGACTAGTTTTCTATGACTCCTGATTCGGTTGTTGGAACACTGATTCAAAGAAAATGTTTCCACACTTAAGTTGACTCAAGAGTTCCTTCATAACCTGAGGTCATCACAGCCTACAAGGAATTCTCATATATCCTCTTCCCGACAAACTTTCATTCAAATGACTTTACTCATTCGCATTACGGAGGCTGACCCTGCTGAACAGCATTTTTTTTAGGGCTGCTAGATATTTCATTATTTACAGAGAAAGAAGTTAATCACCTCAGTCAAAAATAAAGAAGTCATCATGGTAGTACGTGCCTGCAATCCCTTCATTATTATCCCAGAACTAGTAAGATAAGGACAGGGGCATCCTAGCAAGTCCAAGGATAGACTGAAAAACAACTCAATCAACCAATAAAATATCTGATGAGAAGGTGTAATGATACATGTCTATAATCTTAACACATGGGAGACCGAGGCAGAAGGATAATACGTTTCATGGCAGACTGAGATGCATAGCAAGTTCCAGATGAATTGGGCTACACAACAAGACCCTGTCTCCAAAAAAAAAAACAATAAAAACAAAACCAAACAAGAACAACCAAAAACCTTCAAAAACAAAAGAAAAGAAACAACAAATACAAAACCAATTAACAAAAACCCTTGATGACAGACTTAGGAAATTCTCATGAGAATGAGTAGAGATCCAGTCTTCTATGTTTCTGGAAATATTTGCTCCACAGAACAGACAGTCCAGCATAGTAATTTAAAGCCACAACTAAGGAATACAATGAATTAAGGTACAACTATTGTGCCTCTGAATTACTAGATTCAGGACATTACACAAATTAGTTATCCTCTCTAAATCTTAGTTACCTAGCATAAAATAGGAATAAAAGGATTCTATATAATAAGATTTATGTTAGTTGAGTAACATCTCAGGTATATGAACAATTATATGTAACACAAGAGCCATTGTGTGAAAATGTGTTATAATTGTCACTGTTACTTCAGCTCTTGGGACATATTGTTTCTGCCATTCAATATATGTCATGGGATAGGGACTTTTTTAATAAAACAAATTAAGAGAAAATAATATGAAGAAAATATTATTGAGTCTTCATTTCTTTCATCCTTTCTGTTCATCATCAGTGGAAACACTTCAGATGAGGGAGAAAGCAAGACAATGGCATTAAATAGCCTAAAAAATATACTTTGAGATTGGTTATAGGTAGAGAAAACTGAGCAGTATAATACACTGAAAATTATAATTTGTATTAGGGCTTTTTCTCATTTCTTTTTTTTTTTTTTAATTTTTCGAGACAGGGTTTCTCTGTGGCTTTGGAGCCTGTCCTGGAACTAGCTCTTGTAGACCAGGCTGGTCTCGAACTCACAGAGATCCGCCTGCCTCTGTCTCCCAAGTGCTAGGATTAAAGGCGTGCGCCACCACTGCCCGGCCCTTCTCATTTCTTCACAATGCTACCAATCTAACTTTTAAAAGGAATAGATATGGCCTCAGGGTAAACAATAAAACAAAATCCTGAAATGTGGGGAGCTGAGACAGAGAGATTTCCGTGAATTTCTGAGCAGTTGTAAGCTACCTAGTGTGAGGTTCAGGAGGTGAGAGTCAGGCCCATCTCAAAACTACCAAAACCAAATGAAAAATGAAAGACAAAATCAGAACTGGGGGTGTAGTTAACTTGGCAGAATGCTAGCCTAACGTGCACGAGGTCCTGGGCTTAAATCCCCCAAACTACATGAAACTGGGCGTCATGATAGATGTCTGTAAATCTAGTACTTAAGAATTTAAGACAGGACGATCAAGAGTTTTAGGCCAGCATGGGCTAAGAAGACTCAAGGTAGAGAGAGATAGGGAAAAACAAATTATAAAAATACTATGTATGTCCATACGACGTCACTGAAGTATTGCAGTTTGGCTGAATTTGAAAAACATGTCCGCACTTCCTCCTTTAAAGCACCAGGGGAGAGGAGGAAAGAAAACAAGCTGCTTTTCTAGACTCACGTGTTTTTGGCCTGTCCATCCTGGAAGCACATTTGTCCTACCAGAGCAGCAGACTGGTCCCCCAAACACTGAAATGATAATGACAATAAAAAATACTGAACCATAGGTTTATTTTTGTGGATTTTAATCCACCAAGGAGTGAAATATCTATGCCTTACATTTCCTCTCATTGGCATTCCCCCCATTTATTAATCAAGATAAAAGGCATAAGAAGGGGAGAATTAAACTTCATTTTCCTCCCCTCCCTCCCTCCCTTCCTCCCTCCCTCTCTCCCTCCCTCCCTTCCTCCCTTCCTTTCTCTCTCTCCCTCCCTCCTCCCTCCCTCTCCCCTCCCCTCTCTCTCTCTTCCTCCCTCCCTCCCTCCCTTCCTTTCATGAAACATAATCTCATGTAATGCCCACTGGCCTCTAACTCACTTTGTGGCTACACTTAAAGTTAACTCACCATGTACCTGAGGCTAGACTTAAAGTCAACATGTGGCTGAGGGTAGACTTAAGTTAACTCACCATGTGCCTAAGGCTATACTGAAAGTTAACTCACTATGTACCTGAGGCTAGACTTAAATTTAGCTCCCCAAAGTGTTGGGTGTGCACTGCATCTCCACACCAGACTTCAAATTTCCTCAGAAGATTTTTCAGTGACCTACCCTGTGTGGCAGAAGAACAAGAAGTGGCCGGTGTTGCTCCTCTTATTTGCCCTCCCCAGTTCAAGGAAAGGCGGAAGGATTAAGACAGAGAGGGGAAGCACAACAACATAGGATAGAGGTGGAGTTGGGATGGGGGGCATGACAGGATTATATTTGGTACTGACTGATACTTACCCCAGATATCGGCACACCTTCCAAGGCCCCAGCTTTCTGATAAAAATTTTAAAAACGGTTAGGAACAGTCACAAAAGTTTGTCTCTACTAACATAACCGCTATAGGAACAAACAAGGAGAGCAACATGCCGAAGGATGTGAGCGGACAAAACAAGAGCAAGTGTTTAACTACATGAGCAGGACAGGGACGGAGTCTAGAAGTAGTCATAGAAATGACCAGAAGAGACGCGGCCTTGGAACATGAACACTGGACTAGCAGTCAGAAGACATGGGCTCTACTCCTGGTTAGTCAGTGTTAGGCATCAAGCAGGCTGCTGAATCGCTCTACACAACTTATTTATTTACAAAATGCCTCCTGGGCGATGTGATCGCAGATCAAAATTAGTGCTTTGCTATCTATCATTGCTGCCATTATGAAACAACCAACATATTTGTAAATATCTAGCAAACTAGCATGGAACTAGTTTCTGGAAGCCTGTGTTGTATCAACTCTTCTTTCTACTCAAACTGCTTTGAAGAACCAAGATATGTATTCAAAGAAAGTTCAACAAAGAAAAGTAGCAGTTAATTTATGAATGATGTTTCTTATTTCAATTGGTATGGCCTGCAAGAAGCAACGTGAGATTTTAGTGGCTGCCAAAACTTTATAAAATAGTTTTTGAAGAAACATCACAAGGCTGAGGATATACTCGGTGCTACAGCTATTACCTAGCCTATGCTGGGCCCCAGGTCTGGTTCCCACGGCCACAGCAGGGAAACATTATGACAGCAATTTCAACTGATATTAATGAAGTAGAGAAATTAAGGAATGTAATCCCGAAAAAGAGGAGCATAGCAGAAAGAACACTAATGAAAACCTTCAGACTGTCTCCTTTGCCTACCATTTGTTAGCAAATGGCCCTGGGACCTGAATGCCCTACCTGTTAACATGAAGAAGCTAACATTAGTACCCTCCTCATATATAGAGATGTATGGAAGTCCTTATTAAAACAGAAAGCACCCTCTAGATTCTTAGTATTTCTTTTTTTCTTTCATGCTTTCCGGTTAATAAAACACTGGCTAGTTTTCAAGGGTGGACTTCTAGTGCTAGGGATCAAACCCAGCACCTACTGAAAAGTAAGTAAGTCCTTTACTGCTGAGCTACATTCCCTACCTAAGACCTGATGCTTTATGTATTGTATATATTCTTTCAAAATGAACCTGGATACTACTAAGGATTAGATTACATTCGAACTTGATAATTTATTGTAAGAAGTCTGTTTATCCCTTCAAAATGATCACACTTTAAAGCGATCTAAGGAGTGTTCAGGCATGTAAAGCGCTCTGTTTTCTTTATGGGGAGAAGCTTCTGGAGGATTCCAGGAGGGTCCTCTGAGGAAGCATGCAGAAAAAGTGACAGTGCATTTCCAACTAACTGGTCTGAAACATTGGGCAAGACATCAGAGAAGATGGATATTTAGGATATTAAAAAACACTTCTAATTTCCCTACTATGCTCAAGACAAAGTACGTCACAATTGTACTTTGCAGTAAGTAGCATCCAAATCTCCGGAAAACTCCCCCAGAATTTTAGAAACATTTATTTTAATCTTAGGGAAAACAAATAAACAAGATTCTGCTTCCTTGAAAAATATAAAAGATGACTATAGCTTATAATATTTTAGAAGGTTATGCAAATTCTAGATATGTTTGTTTAGTGAATGGACTTGTGCTTGTCTGAAAATCAATGGAAATGCACTGTATCTTTTCAAAATGATCGGGTGGCATAACCGGTGGGTAGCCTACTCACCAGACTATGAGAGATTTTCTATAGTCAGCAAGGGGGAGAGAGGGGGACAGAAGCATAATATTTTAAGTGCAAGAGAAAACTAGGCCAATTAAATGTTTTATTTCTACCATCCTCCGAAGCTCTTTCAAAAATAGCCTCTTCTGCTCTTCCCCAAGCGAATGTGAGATCAATAGGGAACTCTGAAAGCACTATAGCTGAGAAGTGGCTGCGTCTGCCTTAAGCAACTCCACGCTGCCCTAAAAAGCCCTACTTGGTGTGCAGAGCACTTGAAATTCTTACTCAAGCATTATCTAGAGCACCTGGCATCCAATTCTATTTTTATTAACTCTCTGAAGGGAGTTCCTACTATTTTTCATGAAACGGCTAGTTTTGAAGCCTCCTTAAGTTTTATCATGAACTTCAATTCTGTGCGCTTAAATACCAGTTCAAACCCTCCAAAAGGTTTCTATTCCTGATACTAGGCTACAGATTTTCAGTGATGCTAAGCACACTTACTTTTCTCCCTCTGGGAGAAATAAAATGCCCCGTTAAGGAAACTGCCTTAATTAGCAAAGCAATTTAGAAACAGACTCTTTACTTTCAGTTTCTTTGTTAGATTGTTCCAAACTGACAAAGAATGAACTATATAACAATGGTTCAGCCACTGAAAGGGATTAACTAGGGAAGAGAATGCCATTATGATGGGGATAGCACCTGCTCTAAATCAAAGGCAGACGGCACAGCTACTACAGTTACATGGAAGTATGAACTGGCCTAAACATTCCCATACCACTGCTGAGAATTAGGTTACTGATTGACAATACTTAAAATATTAATATTCAAAAGACAAAAACCGTATTACTGAAAGAAAAGCCGACTCAAGTTTATAAATATAAAAACAACTGGTAGTAAGAACTTGAAGTTTTTAGTTATAAAGCCATTTAAAAACATTAAATTCTTATTTTACATACTATGGACATTAACAGAGAAAGTCCCAAATCCCAAACCATAAAACATAATAGAGTTGACTGTTGAATTCTAAACGGCAAAGGTTTTTCTTTTTTAATAAAAATCCCCTGCCCCTACTATTGAGTTTACCATTAGGCCATAGATCTCAGAAGAACTCCGGACATTGGGAAGAATTTCCATTGGAATTTCAAAAAATCTGAAAAATAATAGTTTTGGGTATACCACACTGTTTGGAATAAACATGTAGAGACATTTTTAAACATAAATAATTAGAAAATAGGTACATGTGAGCATAGACTTCAATAGTGGTAAACATATTAGTCAAGAGAACATAGCTGTATGTTTGGGTATTTAACAGTCTAACCTTGAAAACCAAATCATTACAAATTTTAAAGCATACTCAGAAACCAGAGAAGTTTTCTAAAAGAGGCTAATCCATAAAGGATATCTAATATGACCTGTTGATTCTATCTATGCACCATAGCTATGTTTGGTGCGATGACTCAGTAGGTCAAGACACTTACTACCAAACCTAAGGACCAGAGCTTGATTCGTGGAATGCAAAGGGCAGGAGAGAACTGACTCATACAGGTGCCCTCTGGCCTACATACACACTCCACAGCCCTTATGTCCTTGAAAGGGAGTGTGTTCACAGACACTTAAAGTAAAGCACAGAGAAGGATGCTTGCACGCGCCCCTTCCCCCACCTGCAGCAGGTGGGGGAGTTGCCACTGACCCATACTAAATGCAGCACTCGGTAAAGTGGGCCTCACATCTCAACTGGGCAGGGCAGCACAGTAAAGCTGACCTTGTAGACAGGAGAGCATGTAAACCACCCACCTTGGGAGCTGGGGAGATCTGGCCCAGCCCCCCCCCCCACACACACACACTGCCTCTAGCTGCCTGTGGTAGTTGGGAGAGTTAGCCCTGAGGTCATAAGACCTAGAAATAGCTGTCCCTGCCCCTTACAAGCAGCAGCACTGGGGAGAGTGGCCCTTGCCCCTCCCTGGGCAAACCTAAAGTGGGGGGTAGGGGTTGCAGTAGGGGGGACGGGAGTGGCAATGTTCGAGAGCTCACCCTGGTGGTAAGGACCTGCAGAGCTGGTAAGGCTGAGCTGGTAAGGCTGATCAACCCTGCAGCTACCCAGGTCCAGAGCCAGGATTATGAGGTGGCCCACCCAACATCCACCCCCTTCTATGATGGAAGGGGCATGTCCTGCAGATCCAAAGTTACAGGATCTCCATGACATAGGGCAAGAACAGGATATCCAAGAGGAGTCCCAGTGAGGCTGTTGTAGTAGAAACCAAACCAGAGGCCTCAAACCAGACCAAGGACTCTGCAATGAACACTTGCAAGTAAAGCTATCCTGACAAAAGGGTATACTCTGTGATTCTCTGTGTCACACTACAGCTTCCATGACGAGATTTTTCTTTTTTTATATTTTTTCTCAAATTTTATTTTATTTTAGTAGGGGGGCTTTGCAAGGGCAGAGGGTGGATATGAAGGGATGAAGAGATGAATGAGATCGCAATGCATGATGCGAAAGACACAAAGAATAAATAAAAAGGTTTTTAAAAACCCACTCACAATAGAAGCTGCCTGTGATAGTGGTTCATACTTATAATGCCAGAACCAGTGAAGCTGATGCAGAGGAATCACTATGAATTCAAGATTAGCCTAGTCCAAAAAATGCCCCCCAAAACAACAAACTAAAAACCCACATACAAACACAGACTAGCGTACTGTAGTTGAAATATAACAATAACTGTTAGTATAGGAAGATTTAGAAACTCAGTAAATAATGTATACGAAAGTGTATAGGGAGACCTGCATTGAGGCCAAAACATAACTTACTCGCAGAGCTCTTTATCCCATTCCAAAGAATGAATGTTAAAAAGCATCGTCCTGCTTGCATTTGTTACATCTGTACAGTGGACACCCCCATTGATTCCTCCTGTCAAACTCTAGACAGAACGAAAGGGACATGTTAACTCTGAACTAATCTGCAGTTGTATTTATGTATTCTTAAGGGCAATTATTACCAGCAGAGCACATAAAAAATGGAAGAACCAAACATTTCAATTATTGAGGTTTCAGCAGCATTCGACAAAAATACAATCTGAGCTACACATGTAATTTTGAAATGTCTGGTAGCTGGACCTGCTAGATGGCTTATCAGGAAAAGGCACATGCTGCCGAGCTTGATGGACCTTAGTTGATTCCTGGAACCCACACGGTAGAAGGAGAGAACTGACTCCCACAAGTTGTCCTCTGACCTCTACACATGTCATGGCAGGCTCTCACCACCCCCACATACACACAAATGTAATTTTAAAACATTGAAAACACACAAAGAAATAGAACTATAAGTTGTACCTGTAATTCCTATATTCATATTATTTAGTTAATATATTTAAAATAACATTTGAACATATAATCAATAAAATATTATTAATACATTTTACTTTCTATTTTGTCTTAAATCTGTAGAATTCAGTGTGTACTTTATATTTAGATTAGAACATACTCTGGATTGATAGCAATCAAGTATTCACAGCCTCTTGTGGCTACTTTCATGTAATTCTAGTTAATTTCCGATGTAAAAAAAAACAGTTTTGTTTTTAATCTTCTATCTTTGGAAAATTCAGAGTCTTATAAAATTTGACGAGGTGGAATGTTACCTCCAAAAGTTTACAGAAAACCTTTTACATGCATGTTTTCTCTTTCAATCACACATCTTTTTGTGCACATCCTGAAAGCAGAGTTTTGAGTCCTCTATAACACCTTCAGAAGCAATGCTGAGGTCCTTCATATGGAAACAATAAGAGGTAAGAAAAGAACAAAGGGAGAAAAACAGCACCCCACTGGGCATAGTCCCAAAATGTTCCCTCCTGTCTGCTGCAGCTCATAGTTCCCATATCCTCCGTCATTCAGCTTCGAGGCAATTACTAGAGCTACTCATTCAACTGTGACCGACATGTAAGAAAACAGTTGGCCTCTACAGAACATAAAGTATGCATTCCCTGGCCAAGTACAAGACAGGGTGGAGAAGGCAACCCTTCCAGGAAGTATTCTGAAAGACCTGCTATAAGGAGTCCATAAATGAGAATAAGACAATACTGGCTTGAAGCTCCCCCAGATGGTGAAAAAGTTCCTCATATAGTTATTAAAGTATTTTTGGAGTAATGTGTTTGGAATTATATGAGTATAGTTGAAGCAAGATCAGCACAAAAGTGTACGATCGTACAGTTGGCTTCCTGTTAGAGATGTTAACTACAGTATTGACTGCTTTGGGACACATTAACAAAAATGGTTACAGTAAATGTAACAGGGATAAGAAGGGAGAGAGAATAGGAACCACAAAAGGACATATACTTTAAAGATATTTATTGTGGGGCTAGAAAGACGGCTCAGCAAAGACCATTTGCTGGGGACCCAGGTTCAAGCACCAGCACCCACACTTGAGTTCACAACTGTATCTGACACTCTCTTCTGGTCTCAGAAGACACTGCATACGCATGGTATAGCTATAGAAAAACAGGCAAAATACCCATAAACACAAAATAATGAAATACTTTTTAAAAAATCAAAAGATCTACATTGCAAGCCGGGTGTTATAGCATACACATTTAATTCCAGCACTTGGGAAGCAGAGGCAGGTGGATGTCTATGGTCTACACAGCAAGTTCTAGGTCACCCAAGGCTACATAGTGAAATCCTGTTAGAGAGAAAGAGAGACAGACAGACAGTCAGACAGACAGACAGAGAGAGAGAGACAGAGACAGAGATAGTTTGGAATTCACTGGATATAGTGACACGTGTCTGCATCTCGGGATTCAGGAGACAGATGTCAGAGGATTGGACAAGTTCAAGTCTAATAGGGTCTATGCAGTAAACTTCAGGCTGGTCAGGTCTATATCCTGAGATGCTATCTCAAAAGGCCAAAACAGAAAAATA
Source organism: Arvicola amphibius (assembly GCF_903992535.2). NCBI lineage: Eukaryota > Metazoa > Chordata > Mammalia > Rodentia > Cricetidae > Arvicola > Arvicola amphibius. The sequence continues at coordinate 44,239,459 of NC_052065.1, forward strand.
AATGTGTCATATAAATATCTAAACTGTTCATGTCTACTGACCTGTGTTCATCTCTGGACAAAACATTTTAACATAAACTTCTGCTATGATTTTCTTTCATATCCTGGCATGATTTCACAAGGGAAAGCTATAAAACATTGACCATGGAGGAGAAAAGTAGCTGAGGCATTTTTACTGTGTAAAAT